>NC_083349.1:26603062-27203062 GCF_030254825.1 Meriones unguiculatus
CAATGTTGAGTAATAGAGAGGAAGTAGTAGGTGGGAGAAGGGAAGAGCCAGAGGACAGGAAAGAGTGGGAGGAAAAGGGCAGGCGAGAGCTGGGAGAACAGAACTGAGAGAGAGATCTTGGAACAATGTGGAGAGATGGACTGGACCTAATATACCACTTACAGCAACTATAATGTGAGTAATCTAAATGTTATGAAACTATGAGGGCTTGGAGGTGTAGGCTGGACTAACTATTGCCCAGCATTGTGTGCTAGGTTCATTAAATAAATCCCAGTCTCTGTGTGGTGATTTGGGTATACAGCTGTTTAGGATTAACAGCAGTATTAATAAAAGATAAACCAATACTAAATATTAGTTGTGACTTACAACATGTAAGCATAAAAAATAGACTACAAGAAATGCAAGAAAGAATCTCAGGTGTGGAAGATACAATGGAAGAAATCAATGTATCCATCAAAGAAAATGTTAAATCTAAAAAGTTTCTGACACAGACTGTCCAAGAAATCCAAGACAATATGAAAACATAAAACCTAAGAATAATAGGAATAGAGGAAAAAGAAGATTCCTCCACCAAGGCCCAGAAACCATTTTCAAGAAAATCATAGAGAGAGTCTTTAAGAATACAAGAGCCCTAGATAGCACCCAATAAATTAGACCAGAAGAGAAAATCCTCCCACCACATAACAATCAAAACAGTAAGTATACAGAACAAAGAAAAAATACTAAAAGCTGCAAGGGAAAAAGGCCAAGTAACATATAATGGCAAACCCATCAGATTCACACCTGACTGCTCAACAGAGAAGAGTATGAAAGCCAGAAGGGCCTGGACAGACATCCTGAAGAGATGTCAGCCCAGATTACTATACTCAGAAAAACTCTCAGTCCTCATAGATGGAGAAAACAAGATAATCAATGACCAAAACAAATTTTAACAATACCTACACACAAATCCAGCATTATAGAAGTTACTAGAAAAAATATAATCCAAGAAAACTAACTACTTTCAAGAAAACACAGGAAATAAATAACCTCACTTCAGCAAAACAAAAAGTAGCCAAGCACACGAACACACTACAACAGCCAACATCAAAATCAAAGGATCTAACAGCTACTGGTTGTTAATCTCTCTCCACATCAGTCGACTCAACTCAACAATAAAAAGATTCAGACTAACAGAATGGAGTCATAAACAAGACCCAACAATCTTTTGGATACAAAAAACATACTTAAGTCACCAAGATAGACATTCCCTTAGAGTAAGGGCTGGGAGACGGTTTTCCAAGCAAATGGACCCAAGAAGCAAGCAGGAGTAGCCATTCTAATATCTAATAAAATAGACTTTGTACCAAAATTAGAAAAAAAATGGGGAAGGACACTTCATACTCATTAAGGGAAAATTCCACCAGGAAGACATTGCAATCCTGATCATCTATGCCCAAAATACAAGTTCACCCACATTTGTAAAAGAATATTAGTAAAACTCAAACCACACATACATCACCACATATTAATAGTGGGAGACCTCAACACTCCACTCTCACCAAAGGACAGGTCAACAAAACAGAAATTAAACAAAGAAATAGTATCTCTAAAAGATATCATGAATCAAATGGACCTAACAGACATCTACAGAACCTTACACCTAAACACAGAAGAATTTACCTTCTTCTCAGCACCTCCTGGAACCTTCACCAAAATAGACCATATGGTTGGTCATAAAGCAAGCCTCAACAGATACAAGAAGATTGAAATAATCCCTTGTATACTATCTGATCATCACGGACTAAATCTGGACCTCAACAACAACAGAAATAGCAAAAAGCCACACACACATGGAATCTGAACAACTTGCTACTAAATGACAGCTGGGTCAGGGAAGAAATAAGGAAAGAAATTAAAGTCTTCCTAGAATTCAATGAAAATGAAGACACAACATACCAAAAATTATGGGACACAATGAAAGGAGTGCAAATAGGAAAGTTTATAGCACTAAGTGCCTACAAGAAGAAGTTCAAAATATCTCATTCAAGCAACTAAATGACTCACCTAAACGCCCTAGAAAAAAAAGAAGCAGACGCACCTAAAAGAAGTAGATGGCTGGAAATAATCAAACTCAGGGCTGAAATCAATCAATTAGTAACAAAGAAAACAATTCAAAGAATCAATGAAACCAAGAGCTGGTTCTTTGAGAAAATCAACAAGATAGACAAACCTATAGCCAAACTTCCTAGAAGCCAGAAAGACACTATTCAAATCAACAAAATCAGAAATGGAAAGGGGGACATAACAACAGACACTGAGGAAATCCAGAAAATCATTAGCACTTACTTGAAAAGACTATACGCCACAAAATTTGAAAATTTAAATGAAATGGATGATTTTTTTGATTGAGTCCACTTGCCAAAGCTGAATGAAGGCCAAGTAAATCATTTAAATAGTCCTATATCCCCTAAGGAAAAAGAAGCATTCAACAAAAGTCTCCCATGGGAAAAAAATAGACTGAACCAAGGACCCAACAAAGAAAGAGAATTTCAGGCCAATCTCCCTTATGAACATTGATGTACAAATACTCAACAAAATACTTGTAATACTCAACCAAATACAAGAACACATGAAATATATCATTCATTATACCAAGTAGGCTTCAACCAAGGCATGCAGGGGTGCTCCAATATTTGGAAAAATCCATCAATATGATCCACCATATAAACAAACTGAAAGAAAAAAGATAACTTGAAAATCTCCTTAGATCATAAAAAATTATGTGACAAAATCCAGCATCCATTCATGTTTAAAATCTTGGAGAGATCAGGAATACAAGGCACATACGTAAACATAGTAAAGGTGATATACAGCAAGTCTATAGCCAACATCAAACTCAGTAGAGAGAAACTTAAATCAATCCCACTGAAATCAGGGACAAGGCAAGGCTGCCCACTCTCTCCATATCTCTTCAACATAGTTCTGGAAGTCCTTGCTAGAGCAATAAGACAATTAAAGGAGATCAAGGGGATACAAATTGGAAAGTAAGAATTCAAATTATCACTATTTGCAGATGATATGATAGTATACCTGAGTGACCCCAAAAATTCTACCAAGGAACTCCTACAACTCATAAACACCTTCAGCAAAGTGGCTGGATACAAAATTAACTCACAAAATCAGTAGCTCTCTTGTATACAAAAGACAAAAGGGCTGAGAAAGAAATTAGAGTAACAACACCCTTCACAATAGCCACAAAAGACATAAAGGACCTGGTGTGACCCTAACCAAGCAAGTCAAAGACTTGTATGAAAAAAATTTCCATTGTCTGAAGAAAGAATTAAAGAAGATATCAGAAGATGGAAAGATATCAGATGCTCATGTCTTGGCAGGATTAACATAGTAAAAATGGCCATCTTACCAAAAGCAATCTACAGATTCAATGCAATTCCCATCAAATTACCAACACAAATTTTACAGACCGTGAAAGAATTCTCACCTTCATATGGAACAAGAAGAAACCCAGAATTGCTAAAACAATCCTCTACAGTAATAGACCTTCAGGAGTTATCTCCATCCCTGATCTCAAGCTGTACTATAGAGTAACAATACTAAAAACTGCATGGTACTGGCATAGAAAGAGACTGGGAGTCCCAGTCAAAAGAAAAAAAAAAAAAAACCAGGAAGAAAGGCAGTGGGACTAGCCACGGGTCATCCAGTCTTTACCTTGAAAAAGTCTCACAGACCTGTGGGTACCAGCCACCATCACTGAACTGGGCCCAAGCCAGGAGCACAGAGAGTTGTTGGGCACCCAGCTCTCTGGCACAGACAGAGCGGTGCACCCCAGGGCAACAGAGACTGGAAGTCCTTGTTGGGAATAAACTCCACAGGGAAGGAAAGAAACAGGGGCCTGAATTAGGTCATCCAGTATATCCCTGGGAAAGGTGCCTCAGACTAGCAGGCTGGTGTAAGCACTGCCAGCCCAGAGACCTGCTTTGTACCAACTATTCCTCACAGACAAAACTGTGCATCCCAGGACACAGAGACTTAGAGTCAGTGTCGGGAGAAATCCTCACAGGGAATGAAGCAAAGGGGACTGGCTTAGGCCACCCAGTATATCCCTGGAAAAGGTCCTGCAGACTGGTCCAACCCAGGGACCTGCTGTGCACCAGATAGCCTGCTGTTACCAGGAGAGTGGTACTCAGCTGCTACAGATTAACGTTTGGGTACTGAGACACAGAGCCCCAAAATCAGACCTATAATAGCCTGGGATCCCCAAGATCAACCCCCAGATACTGCTCTAAGGGGCAACCAGTTATCCCTAACAAAACCGACCAAACCAAGGGACACACAGTTTACAGCAGCAGCTCACTAAATTTACAGCAAGAAACCCAGAAGCAGGGCAGCTGCCTCCAGGACTTCTCCGTGTGAGAGGAGAGCTCTCTTGACTAACAAGGACCAGAGTTACCACGCAGGTCTCTATGGCTGAGGTGAGCTGTGGCAACTCCTGAAAAACACCAGCTGTACAGTGACTATACCCAAAAAGCTGAGGAGGCTTCCTTCAGGAAAAACCATCTTCCTGCCAAGGGGATTCTCTCCACCACACGACTCCAGGAAACACCAGAAAATAACACCCAACACCTAAGATAGCCCAATGGGTAGATGCCAGCATAAAAGCTCAACCAACAAAAGACAAAGCAATATGACATCTCCAGAACTCAGTTATCCAGGGGCAAGTAGCCCTGGACACCCCAGAATAAATGAAATTCAAGAAGATGACCTAATATCTACGCTCATGAAGAGGATAACAGAAGAAACAAAAAAAAAATGTGTAAAGACCTAGAGGAAGATAAACTCAAAAAGAATATGGCCATCTGTAAAGAAATAGAAAAAGATAAAAACAAGCAGACTATGGCCACCTGTAAAGAAATAGAAGAAGGTAAAGAAAAACAGATTATGGCCATCCATGAAGAAATACAGGAAGTTGCAGCCAAACAGTTTGTGGCCTTTAGAAAGGAAATACTTAAATCACTGAAAGAAATAAAAGAAACAGAAGATTGCTCAAACAAACAGCTGAAGGAATTGAAGGAAAAACAGGAAAATACAGTCAGACAGGTGAAGAAAATCAACAAAATGGCTCAAGACCTGAAGATAGAATTGGAAAAATTAAAGAAAACACAAATGGAGGAAATTGTGGAGAGAAAGAACTTAGGGAAGAGAGCAGAAACTACAGAGGTAAGCATAACCAATAGACTACAAGAGATGGAAGAAAGAATCTCAGGTGTGGAAGATACAATGGAAGAAATCGATGTATCTGTCAAAGAAAATGTTAAATCTAAAAAATTCCTGACACAGACCGTCCAAGAAAACCAAGACAACATAAAGACAAACCCTAAGAATAATAGAGGAAAAAGAAGATTCCCTCCTCCAAGGCCCAGAAAATATTTTCAACAGAATCATTGAAGAAAATTTTCCCAACTTAAAGGAGAAGCCAAATAGAATAAAAGAGGCCTACAGAATAACCAATAAATTAGAGCAGAAAAGAAAATCCTCCTGCTACATAATGATCAAAACCATAAGTATACAGAACAAAGAAAAAATACTAAAAGCTGCAAGGGAAAAAGGCCAAGTAACATATAATGGCAAACCCATTAGAATCACAAATGACTGTTCAACAGGGACTATGAAAGCCAGAAGGGCCTGGACAGATATCATGCAGACCCTAAGAGAACACAAATGTCAGCCTAGGTTACTATACCTAGCAAAACTCTCAATCCTCATAGACTGAGACAACAAAATATTCAATGACAAAAACAAATTTCAACAATACCTACAAACAAATCCAGCATTACAGAAGACACTAGAAGGGAAAATACAACCCAGGAAAACTATCTACTTTCAAGGAAACACAGGAAATAATTAACCTCACTACAGTAAAACAATAAGCACCCAAGCACACAACCTTATGAGCACAGCCGACATCAATATCAATGGATCTAATAGCTACTGGTCATTAATCTGAAGTACAGATTCCAGGAACAAACAGCAAAGGTTACAGATAAGCAGATGGCTAGAGGTTCCTTTAAGAACATATCCAACAAAAATCAGGACATGGCTTCACTAACAACCCCCAAAATCAATGGCTATTTTCATTCATCGAAAACACAGGAAAAATAATTTTAAAAGTATGCTTATCCAGTTATTAGAGGCACATAAAGAGGTAACGGACAAATCTCTCAAATAAATAGCCACACAAATGGAGGCAAGTAAAGAGGAAATCGTGGGGTCTAGAAAAGATCATTCTGTGTGAAATATCCGAGAAGGAGAAAGACAAACACGGTATATACTCACTTATATAGACCTACGAGATATGATAAACATAATGAAATCTATACACCTAAAAAAGATAATCAAGAGAGCAGACATGGGGTAAGATGATCAATCCTCGTTTAGAAAGACAGATGGAATGTGCATTGAACGTATGACAGGAGCCTACTGAGGGCATTAGTTCTTACTACAAAAGCCTAAATGTCATAAAATTTGAAAGATCTAAATGAAATGGACATTTTCCTTGATAGATTCCATTGACCAAAACTAAATCAGGATCAGATAGAAAGACTGAATAGTCCCATATTCCCTAAGAAAACAGAAGCAGTCATCAAAAGTCTCCCTTAAAAAAAAAAAAAAAAAAAGGCCAGGGCCAGATGGTTTCAGTGCAGAATCCTACCGGACCTTCAGAGATGAGCTAACTCCAATTCTGTTAAAAATATTCCACAAAAGAGAAACAGGAGGAAAATTACCAAGGTCTTTCTAAGAAGCCACAGTCACCTTAATAACTAAACCAAAAAAAGACCCAAGAAAAAAAAAAGAGAACTTCAGATCTATCCCTCTTATGAACATTGATGCAAAAATACTCAATAAAATACTTGCAAACTGAATCCAAGAACACATAAAAGTTATTAACCACCATGATCAAGTAGGCATACAGGGTGGTGCAACATACAGGAATCCATCAATGTAATCCACAATATAAACAAACTGAAGGAGAAAAACACATGATCATCTCCTTAGATGCTGAAAAAGCATTTGACAAAATCCAACACCGATTCATATTTAAAGTCTTGGAGGGATCAGGAATAAAAGGCACTTACCTAAACATAGAAAAGACAATATACAGCAAGCCTATAGCCAACATCAAACTAAACGGAGAGAACTTGAATCAATCCCACTGAAATCAGGGACAAGACAAGGCTGCCCACACTCTCCACATCTCTTCATCATAGTACTTAAAGTCCTAGCTAGAACAGTAAGATAACTAATGGAGATCAAGGAGATAAAAATTGGAAAGGAAGAAGTCAAAGTGTCACTATTTGCAGATGATATAATAGTATACATGATCGACCTCAAAATGCAACCAGGGAACTCGTTCAGCTGATAAACACATTCAGCAAAATGGCTGGATTCAAAATTAACTCAAAAAACCAGTAGCCCTCTTGTATATGAAAGACAAAAGTGCCGAGAGAGAAATTAGGGAACAACACTCTTTACAATAGCCACAAATAATATAACGTTACTTGGTGTGACTCTAATCAAGCAAATGAAAGACCTGTTCAAAAAAATTTTTTGATGTCTCTGAAGAAAAAAATTAGATAGAAGGTGGAAAGATCTCCCATGCTCATGGATCGGTAGGATTAACATAGTGAAAATGGCTAACCTGACAAAAGCAATCGATAGAGTCAATGTAATTCCCATTAAAATTCCAACAAAATTCTTTATAAAATTTGAAAGAACAATTCTAAATTTTGTATGGAAAAACAAAAGACCCAGAATAGATAAAACAATCCTATACAATAGAATAACTTATGGAGGTTTCTCCATCTCTAACCTCAACCTGTACTACAGAGCAATAGTAATAGGAACTGCATGGTACTGGCATAGAAATAGAAAGATTGATCAAAGGAATCAAATAGAAAACCCACACATAAAGCACATACCTATATATACTTGATTTTTCACAAAGAAGCCAAAACCATTCAATGGAAAAAAAAAGACAGCATTTTCAATAAATGGTGCTTGCCTAACTGGATGTCCTACATGTAGAAATATGCAAATAAATCCATACTTATCATCCTGCACAAAACTAAGGTCCAAGTGGATTGAAGACCTCAATATAAAACCAAACACACTAAATGTGTTAGAAGAAAAGTGGTTAAAAGCCTTGAACTCACTAGCAAAGGAGACAACTTCCTCAACAGAACACCAAGGGCAAAGGCTCTAAAATCAACAATCAATAAGTGGGACCTCATGAAACTGAAAAGCTTCTGTAAAGCAAAGGACATTGTCTTCAGGACAAAATAACAGCCTACAGACTGGGAAAGGATCTTCACTAACCTTATATCTGACAGAGGGCTAATGTCCAGAATATATAAAGAACTCAAGAAGTTATAAAGCAATTATTCAAGTAAACCAACTAAAAATGGGTTATAGAGCTAAACAGAGAATTCTTTGTAGAGGAATATCTAATGGCAGAGAAATACTTAAAGAAATCCTCAAAGTCCTTAGTCATCAGGGAGATACAAATCAAAACAACCCTGAGATTTTACCTTATACTCATCAGAATGTCTAAGACCAAAAACTCAAGTGAAAACACGTGCTGGAGAGGATGTGTGGAAAGGGGAACCCTACTCCATTGCTGGTGGGAATGTAAACATATGCAACCAATTTCAAAATTAACCTGTCCCTTTCCCAGGTAGCACTTCCTCAAGATACAGCTATACCACTCCTAGGCATATATCCAAAAGATGTTCATGTACACAACAAGGATATTTGCTCAAGTTGTTTGTAGCCGCTTCATTTGCAATTGGCTGAAGCTGGAAATATTCCTCAAGGGAGGAATGGATAAAGAACTTCCATTTACATAATGGAATACTACTCAGTAATTAAAAACAAGGAAATCATGAAATTTGCAGGCAAATGGTGAGATCTAGAAATGATTATCGTGAGTGAGGTATCTCAGAAGCAGAAAAACACACATGGTATATCCTTACTTATAAGTGGATATTAGACATATAATATAGGATAAATATACTAAAATCTGTACACCTAAAGAAGCTAACAAAGAAGGAGCACCCTGACTAGTAAGATGATCAATCCTCCCTCAGGAAGGCAAACTGGACATTGGAAGAAGGAAAAAAAAGAAAACAGGACAGGAGCCTACCACAGAGGGCCTCTGAAAGACTCTACCCAGCTGTATGTCAAAGGAGATGTTCAGGTTCATAACCAACTTTGGGCAGAGTGAACAGAATCTTAGGAAAGAAAGGGGACAGAGAAAGACCTGGAAGGGACAGGAGCTCCACAAGGAGAGCAATGGAACCAAAAATCTGGGCCCAGGAGTGTTTCCAGAGACTGATACTCCAACCGAAGACCATGCATGGAGATATCTTAGAACCTCCCCCCTCAAATGTAGCCCAGGGCAGCTCAGTATCCTAGTGGGTTTCCTTGTAAATGGAACAGAGGCTGTCTCCAACATGAACTCAGTAGCTGGCTCTTTGAGCATCTCCCCCTGCATGGGGAGTAGCAGATAGAGGAAGACCTTCCCTATCAGTGGACTTGGATAAGAGCATGGAAGGCAATGAGGGAGGAGGGTGGGAATAGGAGGGAATGTGGGAGGGGGCTACATCCAGGATACAAAGTGAATAAATTATAATTAGCCAATGTAGCTCATGCCTTAGTTGTACATAAAGGAATTAATGCTCAACTAAAAGGAAGCTTGATGGTGTTCAATCAGAGGATTGACCTCTTGCAGGAGCAAATTGATACCCTATGGCAAATCGCTCAACCAGGCTGTCAATGAAAGTATGCTGGACTTTGTGTCACTAGAATACAACATGAGAATTTTTCCTGTGCTGCAAATCTGTCTAAACAATTGTCGAGCTATATTTTAGGTAATTGGACTGGAGAATTCGATACTACGATGGAGCAGCTGAGAGTGGCCATTGTCACAGTAAATTCTACCGGAGTGGACGCAGGACTAGCCACAGGATTATCAACATGGATTGCTGCAGCCATGAATCATCTGAAGGAATGGGCGGGCATGGGAGTGTTAGCAGGCCTTCTGGTGTTGGTCTCCTTGGTTTGCCTGTGGTATATATGCAAGATTAGAGTCTCACAACAGTGTGATGCAGCCATGATCATTCAGGCCTTTACTGCCATTGAAGCAGGACATTCTCCCCAAGCATGGTTGGATACCATAAAAAGCTAAAATGATACGCTCAGGATGCGAGGCTAAGCACTGCACTCAGGGTCAGCCGCTTTGGACCCAGAGAAGAGCATGTCTGATTGCATGCGGGTTGATGTCCCAGGTCCCGCCTCTGAGAAAAAGGTATTGGACGGGTCTGATGCTCTTTGGGTGGATGACACCTAAATGAGCATCTGTACAAAGTCCCAATTTATTTCTAATATCAGAGATCAGACCTCTACTCTTGCCTGATGCGTCTAAAACAAAAAGGGGGAACTGTAGAGAGCTGCGGAATGCTATGCCTTAAAGATGGAGCTGGTTTCCGCCTTCCACCTTCCCGATGGTGAGTGCTCTCTGTCACGAACAACTCCACATTTGGCTAAGGCCGAGGATCTGGCTTGCTTCCATGTATGTGGACCCATCTGCATTGCCCCCGTGGCACGCCTGGGTTGGCTACCCAGAGGCTATTTAAGCTGTGGGCTGGCTTTCCCCGGGGTCCGAGGATTGTTCAATGTTCCTGAATAAACTGCATTGAAAAAAAAAAATAAAATCCCGGCCACCAGAAAAAAAAAATATTAATTAAGGTCATTCCAAATAGAATACATAGCTGGTTTTAACTGATCTGTAGTTTTTTTTCAAAATGTTTCTATAATAAAGAATAAATAATTTTCTGGAGAAAAGCAAAAAAAAAAAAAAAAAAAAAAAAAAAAAAAAAAAAAAAAAGAAAAGAAATGCAGACCCTGTTTAGTCTTGTATTGGAACAAGGTCATACAGTGGCTGGTGTGTTCCATTTTACAGTTTGGATAACTGAAATACACACACTATGCCGTAGATTCATATTCAGAATTCCAGTGGGCTTTTGCCTTAAATTCTGGAGAGCATGATCCTATGGTTGCAAATTTCTTAGAGATGGTGAATGTGTTGGAGATGCCCTTGCAAACTGGGGTTGATGGTGCTTCAGCTTGTACATCCATTGGAATTCAACAATGTTTTCGACATTATGACATGAAAACTGTTACAGATATAACTAATAATCCTACAGGTCAAACAATTATGAAAATATCTAACAGTAGTTTTTAAAAGATGGTCATAAAAAGAAGGGAAACACAATATTTCCCAAAAATGATTAACAATGATTTATCTATTAATGAGATAAACACCTGTAAGAAACAGTGGAATTTGGAAAGGACTGCTGAATTAGAACAGCATATAAAGGTCCTAATTCCAAAATGCAGAACAGAGAATGTGTTATGCAGGGAAAGAGATTTTGCATATATTCATATAGGAGAAGAGAAATTATGGGTTCCATCAAAACTAATAAAAATCAGATATGACAAAGGAAGACCACACAGAAGAAGAGAGAAATCAAGAAGACTAAACAGAAGAGGTAACATAAATTGATGATTCCTTCACATGGGAACAACTGTGAAAATGAGAAATAAAAAATGTCTCCAGCCAGAACTTCAATATTACATGGCCAATAAACATTTGGCTGCAATATCCTCAAAATTTATTATGTCATTCTTTTAATTGGCATAGATGAAATTGATTTACAGTTTCGTTCCATCCTGAACATCTCATACATTTATAATTTTAGGACTGTATAATGCCTGTGAGAAATTATATGTTTGTAAAACAAAAGGACTGGGTACTGGAGATGATGGATGAAACCTGACAGAATTCATCCTTCTAGCATGCTGAGACATTGATACATCTGTTCCAGTATCTTGCATGTTCCAGCATTCTGGTTGTTACTGCCTCAACAGCTTCAGTTGCTGGTTCTCATCAAAGCCTGCTCCCATGCAAGCTTTGAAGACTGCTACTAACCTCAATTGGCCCAGTATTTTAGACTGTTTCCAAACAGGACTTCTATTAAATCTGAAATTCCTCAACATTCAAAGACTGGACCACAAATGTTAATGCTTGCTTAATTAAGCATTTCCCCCAATTTCCTTTGGGCCCCTTAACAGGATTTCTGCATATCCAAAAGTCAGCTAAAAAAATTCATGAGAACAAAGTCCAATTTCTTTTAAAGGGGGGTTGGGTGGGTTTTTGGTTGTTTTCTGTGGCTATGAATGTTTATTGTCATTGGGAGATGGTTATAAGTTGTTAATGATCTTATTCAGAGAGAAAATAAGACTAGGCTATCAGGTATTGCAAGCTAATTGCTAGTTAATCAACTCATAATCATGTTAGACCTTAGTCTAATTTATCACCGCAGTATACATCCTAGGTTTAACAGATAGATATGACAATATATATAATTGACCTGTCTAAAGGTCAATTATATGAAGATATGTAAGTCTTCAAAAACTTCAGAGACATGATGTATATGACTTTTAAAAGGTTTTTTTATTATTTTCAAGATTCTTTGACAATGAGACAGGACATCTCCTGGCAGCACTCAGCCTATCTCAAAGAAGGTGATGAGCATAAAATAACCTTCATATGAAGATGGCTTCACATGTGGCAAATGAGGCATCTGGGCAAAAAGAAAATGCCCTTGTTTCACAACAGACAGAATTCTGCCTAAAATGGGCAAGCTTAAATGCAGGCTGAGTTGACTGTGGAACTCTGCCAAGACAGGGTAAGCAAGTCCTAAATAGTTCCTGCTTCACATACATGTCTGTCAAATACACTGAGCCAGAAGGCTGAAAATGATGCTCCAACATTACAGAGAGTTTGGGGTGAGTGTTCAGGCAGCAAACTGTCTCTGTCAATTTTTTTATTTTTTGGAAGCTGCTATCACGCACTTTCTATTTCCTCCAGTATCTAATATCATTCCTTCTCAAGTCTCTGATGGGGTTGAAGACCAAATAGTTATAGTTTCACAATTAAGCTTACATTATTTAAAAATTAAGAAAATGTTTTCACATAGGTAATAATAATAAGGATAAAAGTAAATTTACATATAGAACTCTAACTTATCAAGATAGGATACTCAAATACTTTCTCCTTAGTTTCCAAAGGCACATGGATTGGACATCGTACGTGTAAATCATACCTAATAGTTTCCATAACTGTTTTATAATTATTATTGTATTGAAAGAAAAGGAGGCTTTTCTGGACTTAAAGGGGGGAAATGTTGGAATAATGTTCTTGGGCAATGAATACAATTTATCCTACTTCATTCAAATGGTGATTTCTCTACCCCACCATGTGGTTTCAATCCTCACATTGCATTGAATAATGTCTCAAGTTTGTGTAAACATGCCACCATTTGTTCTCTGTATTGTCAACAAAACAACAAGCCAATGCTGAGTAATGGAGAGAATAGGGTGGGACATCCTGGTCCTAAGGGAAGGAGAAAGAAATGAGTGGGAGGAGAGTAAGAGGACAGAGATCTCAGAGGAGAGGACCCAGAACTGTCAGGAGAGATTAACCCAGACTTAAGAAATGACTAAAAGCAGTTTAATATGGGAAATTTGAATAGGAGGAAGCTATGTGGGATGGATGTTTAGGACTGAGTAATTATTGCCCAGCATTGTGCTCTAGGTTAATTAAATAAATCCTAGTCTCTGTGTGGTGATTTGGGTATACAGCTACTTTAAGAACCACTGGTGTTTAACGAAAAGACACATCAATAGTAAATATTAATAATCAACAGGAGGACCCAAAAGAAATATTTCCACCGGCCAGCAGGAAGACATTTCAGAATATGATGCCCCATTTCCAAAAAGTGGGATAAATGTTTTTTGGTTTTTTTCAGTATGTTGTGTATTGTATGGTCTTGTTTACTGAGGAAACATGGTATAGAATCTTGGGCTCAGGGTTTTTGTGTGTCATCAGAACAATAAAACTCTATCAAAGATATGCTCTTCTATTTTGTCACTTCAATTAATTTCTCACTCAAGCATCTCCATGAAAGATTTGTATAAAGCCTCAAGGAGATTTTTACTGTTGAATAAGAAAAATTCATACTATAATTTTAAAGGAGAAATTTGAAAGGTTTGATATTTGGGTGAACATAGCTGCTCCCAGAAGATCTGGGGTGTTAAGCAGTCATGCCAGTCATATATAATAACTTTGTATTTGGTTAGGGATACTCCATAGTTCTTCCAAACAACTTTGAAAGTATTGCTGTTATTCACCTACTCTCAGCAAATGTTAAGCTCCTACTGTGGAAGACACCACACAGTCTTTTTTCAGAACAAAGATATCACTGCAAAAACAAACTACAATCTTTCTCCTTGTTAGCTACCTTTCATAGTGCCAGATGTTGCTATGTAGAATGCTCTTAAGTAAAGACAGCAATGTTCTTATCCAGAACTTATCCCCTTATATTGCAATACCAATCTGCAAAGACAACATGGCCATTGGTGCAATAGTTACATAACTGCTATAGGAAAACCAAACATTTCTGGTTATATCTGAAGCTTGCTTCCGAAGAAGAAAGTCAACCTGATAATTGAAAAGCCACTTAGAAGGCCAAGGCTTGGGAGGAGATAGGCCCTCGGATAAAATCTACTGTTCTTATCTTGCTAAATTGTCTTGTTAAATTTCCTTCTATGAACTGATTTTTAATTTGAGGTCATCCCTTAAATGAAAGTACAAGACAAGTGCATTTTTATTTACGTTTGAAGTCATTAAAATCATTGAATAAGACTCTTGCACTTAATAAGACAATGACTAAGCTCAAAGCATATATACTATTTGAACTATTGCTCAGTTGTTGTCATCAGTTCACTGACGGGTTGGTATTATATTGAAGCCACTTACCTCAGTCACAATGGTGGAGAGAAAAGTGCTTTGGTCATACACCCAGCCATCCTTACAGGGCTCTGTATCTGGCTCTGTCACATTGAAGAAGGTATCATTAGAATGTAGGAGATGCCACTGTGGTTGAACAAAGCGACGACACTTCTCTGGCCTCAGGTTGGAGTCCAAGGGAATGGAGATTCTCAGGAGGTCATCTTGGCTCAGGATCCTGCTGTCATTGTCAGAGACGTTGCCACTATCTAGGATGGAGACCCAGCATCGATGACCAGGGATCGCTGCAGTGAAGTTTTCCAATAGTACATGAGGTGACAGTATCGTATTGCAGATCAGAAAGAAAGCCATCTGAAGGATTTGAAATCTCCCCATGCCTCCGACCAGATTCAGAAGATCGTGAAAGGCCATAGAGGCTGAATAACTGTCTCCAACGGGAAGCAGAAATACTTATACCTAGGTAAGTATAAACCTTTAAACAAAGTTCTGCTTCACAGAAACACACTATGTAGGGTTGATGTTCGGTTCTTCCTAATGTACTGTTCCTTGCTTACTTCAGACCAGAGTCATAGAACTGGAATCTGTAGGTTGTTGGCATTAGGGAGTGACCTGCTTCCTAGACTAACAAAAAAATACCTGGTAATATATGTATTAATATATTAATATTATATATTAATATAAACATTATATTCATATATTATTATATTATATTATTATATAGCATCATATTATTAATATAATATAATGTTAATATTATATATTAATATTATATTAATATATTGATATATTAATATAATATTAATATATTAATGTAATGATATATTAATATATATATACCGGATTACAAAAAAAATATATATATATTTTGTAATCCGGTCTGTTAAATATTTACTTTCTGAGAACCTTTGTGCACCATCCCCCATGGTTAACTCTGGAAAATGATCTGCAAATTCCTTGAAAATGAGCCAGAGTTATTCTGTTCCTCTACATGCAGCTTTTTGTACAATGTAACACACACTGGGAATAACAGTGAATTATTTTTCATTTTGTATTTTTTGCAGGTATTTTGCTTCGTCTTGAATTGGTTCAACACAGTTAATAAAAAGAATCTGGAGGTGATTGCAAATCAGTTATGTTGCAATTCTCCACCTTTGCTACCTGACGTGATTTAGATCACTTTATTCCTACTGTAAACATATGAAAGTTGTTAGAGGCTGGATAAAAACAGGGCCTTAAATGCACATCACTGCAAGTCTCATTTAAAAGTTTGATGATTCAGACAGCAAGTGTGAGGGGCTCTTGTGATCTAATGCAAAATGTGGTTTCATGTAGACATGCAGTAAGCCAAGATAAGTGTTGGAGATTTTGTAGTTCCATGAGTAACAGAGAGGCACATAGAGAGTTACATTTCCTAGTAAGGGGAGCATGGGCAGTCTCTGGCATGAACTCAGTTGTCTTCTCTTTGATAAACATCCCCTGATGAGGTGGTCTTACTAGGCCACAGAGAAAGAGGATACAGACAGTCCTGATGAGACCTGATACGCTAGGAGTTCACTGTATCTTTAGAAATCCATTCATTTCTTTTGTATAAATAATTCTGATAAATTGAATAAATACATGAATAGACTCATACCTTGGTGTATATAGGGCAGTTAAGTGTGGGATATCCTGGCATATTGATGAGAAATATAGTATTAGCTTCACTATACTATGTTGACAAGATGTGTCATTAGTCTATAAATTTACATTTATATTTTCCTCATTAGTTTAATATCTCTGACCTTATTGTTCAAGAAATTCAACTTAGTTTGAGGTTGAATCCTGTTATAAATATAGGGATGGGCCAAACAATACCCTTCAGGTCTGTGGAATTTATGATCTAATATGAATCGTGTCTTCTACATATGATCTTACATTCTCTATTTCCACAATATATTTACCTTAACAAGTTTTTTTTTCTTTAGTATTATATTATTTTTAGCATTTTAGTACCATCATGACCTAAACGGCAAACAGTCATTAACAGGTCCAGGCATACTATTTTGTCTTGTGGATCTTCACTCGATTAGTTGTTATTGTCACTCTTTTCAGGTTAGGGTTAAGGTTACATGATAATTCTGCTTTGTTTTGGACACTAATGTTTTAAATCTTTGCTCTCTCATACAATACATTCCCCAAACAGCTTCCTCTCCCTCCTCTTCTCCAAGTCTCCTCCACCTCCCCTATCCTGCAGATTCACTGTAAGAGTAGGCATAAACCCTCATATTAATGCTGGATGAGGCAACACAGTAATGAACAAAAGTTCTGTGAACAGGTAAACTATTTAGACACCTTCACTCCCATTTTCTAGAGTTCAACAATAACCCCAAGTTAAACAATGATAGCTTGTATGCAAAGGGTCTAGCACAGATCCATGAAGGCTCTGTGGTTGCCACTTCACTCTCTCTATGTCCCTATGAGCCCTGCTAAGTTTATTCTGTGGGCTGTGTTCTTCTGGTGTACTCAACCCTTCTGGCTCCCACATTTCTTTCTCCCCCTCTTATATGGGGTTCCAAGAGCTCTGCCCAATGTTTGGGTGTGGATCTCTGTATCTAATCCCATCTGTACTGGAGGATGCCTCTTTGATTATGATTGGGTTAGGCACTGATATATGTGCAAGGTAAAACACCATTAGGAATCATTTAATTGAATTTGGGAAGGGGGGTTCCTGTCATGTTTATTTCTACTCCAAATCACTGACCTTCTGTATCCTGGCTATCTATTTTTAAATATGTGACATTTTCTGTGGTTGATTATTTTTTCTTTCTGGGGCCTGCATCTGTCTAGAGGTGGTAAAGTTGATCTACTTCTTATTTTGGTGACAAATCTCAGCTTCTTCATTACCCTTTCTTTATGTTGTCTGTCTCTCTGCAATGTTGTCCTCAGCAATAGGGGCTTCCTGTAAAAATATCTGTGAAGTAGTGATATTGAGTCTTTGGGGCATATGTCAAGGAGTGGTTTATCTAGATCATACAATAAATTTATTTTTATCTTTTTGAAAATTCTCCACCCTGATTTCAATAGTGGCTGGAAAGATTGGAAATAAGGGAACAGTAACACTTTCTGTAAAATGTAAAGTGTGTTGTGGTTTGGGGAATATTTACTGTTTAACATAAAACATGTTAGAGTTTCTTCAAAGACTTACTAAGCTGTTGGAAGTCAACGTATCAGATTCAAATTCAATGTATCAAATTTAAATTGGTGTTTGAGTATTTTGAGGAGCGCGTACTGCTGCAGTCCAGCTCCAGCAATGTGCTCAGTGACCCAAGGAGGAGATGTGGAGTTGGTAACTAATGTAAAGCAGGCACACACTCCCACACACTTGGTGGATGGAGCAAGGCTCTAACAACTTTCATATAATCATTCCTTAATCATGAATTTCAATTATAAATAATGATTACATGTTTCTTATTTTAAAAAACAATTATTCAAAACCACACACCTGATCACTCAGCTTCCCCTGTGGTTTCTTCCTATAATACATTTATATCATAAATCAATATTATTTAGTACAGATCAACAGAATTTGAACCAGATATTTTTAACAGCCCATTTCTCTTGTACAGACATGTAGCAATTTGAAGTTACAACAAAGAAGATAGATATTGTTATTCTAACTGAAAACAGTTCTTACTCATCTAACACAGCCAACCATTCATCTACTCTTACACTGTTTTCATAGTAAAGTAAATGTATAATTAGAGAACTTTAGGTCAGAGGTCTTTTATTTTTCTTGAGACAACAGAAAAAGATGATTCTATTCTGTCTACGTGTTGCACAGCTCTAAGTCCTCAGGTGAAACAAAGCCCATCAGCAAATTTATAGTTATCAATCCAGGAAAATCAGATATTAAAATGGACATCAAAGCTCAAGCTTCACAGTGGGCTCTGATATATAATTACTACCACAACCAACATCAAAATCAAAGGATCTAACAGCCACTGGTCATTAATCTCTCTCAACATCAATGGACTCAATTCTGCAATAAAAAGACACGGACTAACCAAATGGAGTTGTAAACAAGTCCCAACAATATTCTGCATACAAGAAACACAACTAAGTCACAAAGATAGACATTACCTGAGAGTAAAGGGCTGGAAATCAGTTTTCCAAGCAAATGAACCCAAGAAGCAAGCAGGAGTAGCCATTGTAATATCTGATGAAATAGATTTTCAACCAAAATTAATAAAAAGAGATGGGGAAGGACACTTCATACACATCAAGGAAGAATTCCACCAGGAAGACATCACAATCCTGAACATCTATGCCCCAAATACAAAGGCACACACATTTGTAAAAGAAACATTAATAAAACTTAAAACACACATAGATCCCCAGACGTTAATAGTGGGAGATTTCAACATTCTGCTCTCAACAAAGGACAGGCCAACAAAACAGAAATTAAACAAAGAAACAATATCTCTAACAGATGTCATGAATCAAATGGACCTAACAGACAGCTACAGAACCTTACACCCAAACACAAAAGAATTTATCTTCTCAACACCTCATGGAAACTTCTCCAAATTAGACCATACGGTTGGTCACAAAGCAAGCTTCAACAGATACAACAAGATTGAAATAATCCCTTGTATCCTATCTGATCACCATGCACTAAAACTGGACCTCAACAACAACAGAAATAGCCAAAAGCCTACACACATATGGAAACTAAACAACACACTACTAAATGACAGCTGGGTCAGGGAAGAAATAAAAGAAATTAAAGTCTTCCTAGAATTCAATGAAAATGAAGACACAATATACCCAAACTTATGGGACACAATGAAAGCAGTGATAATAGGAAAGTTCATAGCACTAAAGTGCCTTTAAGAAGAAATTTGAAACATCTCATTCAAGCAACTTAATGGCTCACCTAAAAGCCCTAGAAAAAAAGAAGCAGACTCACCTAAGAGGAGTAGATGGCTGGAAGTAATCAAACTCAGGGCTGAAATCAATGTATTAGAAACAAAGTGAACAATTCAAAGAATCAATGAAACCAAGAGCTGGTTCTTTGAGAAAATCAACAAGATAGACACACACTTAGCCAAACTAACTAAAAAGCAGAGATACACTATCCAAATTAACAAAAGAAAAAATGAAAAGGGGGACATAACAACAGACACTGAGGAAATCCAAACAATCGTTAAGACTTACTTTAAAAATATATATGCCACAAAATTTGAAAATCTAAATGAAATGGACAATTTTCTTGATCGATTCCACTTACCAAAGCTGAATAAAGACCAGGTAAGTCAATTAAATAATCCTATACCCCCTAAAGAAATAGAAGCAGTCAACAAAAGTCTCTCATGGAAAAAAAAAAGCCCAGGGCCAGATGGTTTCAACACAGAATTCTACAATACCTTCAAAGAAGAGCTAACACAAATAATCTACAAACTATGCCACAGTATAGAAACAGAAGGAACACTACCAAACTCATTCTGTGAATCCACAGTCACCTTGGTAACTAAACCTCACAAAGCCCCAACAAAGAATGAGTATTTTAGGCTAATCTCCTGGATGAACATCAATGCAAAATACTCAACAAAATACTTGTAAACCGAATACAAGACCACATCGAATATATTAGATGACCAAATAGGCTTCATCCCAGGTATGCAGGGGAGGTTCAATATATGGATTTGATCCACCATATTAACAAATGAAAGTAAAAAAAAAACAAAAACACATGATCATCTCCTTAGATGTTGAAAAGGCATTTGACAAAATCCAACATGTATTCATTTTTAAAGTCTTGGAGAGATCAGGGATACAAGGCACATACCAAAACATATTAAAGGCAATATACCTCAAGCCTATAGCTAACATCCCAGTAAACAAAGAGAAACTTAAATTCCACTGAAATCAGGGACAAGGCAAGTCTGCCCACTCTCTCCATATCTCTCTAACATAGTTCTTGAAGCCCTTGCTAGAACAATAAGACAATTAAATGAGATCAAGGGCATTCAAATTGGAAAGGAAGAAGTCAAACTATTTCCACATGATATGAGAGTATACCTGAGTGACCCCAAAAATTCTACCAGGAAACTCCTACAGCTGATTAACACCTTCAGCAAAGTGGCTGGATACAAAATTAACTCAAAAAAAAAAAAATCAGTAGCCCTCTTGTATACAAAAGACAAAAGGGCTGAGAAAGGAATTAGAGAACCAACACACTTCACAATAGCCACAAAGGACATAAAGTATCTTGGTGTGAACCTAATCAAGAAAGTCAAAGACTTGTATGGAAAAAAATTTCCAGTCTCTGAAGAAATAATTAGAAGGATGTATCAGAAGATGGAAAGATCTCCCATGGCTCACTTTCTTTTTGCTCCCTGACTGTAGCAGGCATTTCAATAAGTAACTAAATTACCATATTGCTACATAGCAGCTTTCAAAACACCCTGACTTGATTTACTTAATTGTATATTTATAAAAAGCTTGACCTAATCTTTTTTTTCCTCAGAAATATTTAGTTAAATCATTAATCTATTTGTGTGACTTTGCTTTTTGGGACATGATCACTATTGTTATGCACTGTGATTGCACTGCCTAGTGAGGAATTAGAAACCTCCTAAGGATATTCATACAGGGCAAAAAAAAAACCCAAAAACAACAACAACAACAACAAAAAACCAGGGTGACTAAGGCAGCAATAAATATAGTCAGAGCTAGCAGCAGCAAGGGGTCTTTAGGAAACAGGACCCTCTGTGATTTGCTTTTTTGTTCTTTTTTAATGGACTTATTGTTTATTTAGTTTATTATTTATTCATTAAATTTTATTCACTTTTTATCCCAGCTGTATCCCCCTCCTTCATCCCCTCCCAACCCCACCATCCCTCTCTCATCTCCTCCCATGCCCCTCCACAAGTCCACTGATAGGTGAGTTTTGAATATGGCAGCATTTAGATGGGCAGGTGCTGGTGGCAGAGGATTTTCAGATTATGGGGCCCAGGATGCATGACTATAATCAAAGGCTAGACCTTGCGTGACCTATTTGACAGGAAGACCTTATCTCCTGAAGGATTATTACCCTCCAAAATATCAGTGTTTCAAAGTGAACCTAGTAGGTGTAAATTTTTTTAATATCATCCTCAACAAAATTCCAGGCATAAAGATACAGTGTACCATGTTTTGCTTTAATTAGCATGACTTTTAGCCATTCTGATGGGTATAAGGTGAAATCTCAGGGTCATTTTGATTTCCATCTCCCTGTTGACTAAGGATGCTGAACATTTAAGTGTTTCTCTGCCATTTGATATTCCTTTTTTCTTTAGCTCTATACCCCGTTTTTAAATTCAATTACTCAATTTGTTGCTTTTTAACTTCTTTAGTTCTTTGTATATTCTGGATATTAGCTCTCTGGATATTAGATATAGGGTTGGTGAAGATCCTTTTCCAGTCTGTGGGCTGTCGTTTTGTTCTGATGACAGTGTCTTTTGCTTTACAGAAGCTTATTTTCATTAGATCCCATTTGATAATTGTTGATCTTAGAGCCTTGAATAAACCCACACACCTACGGATACTTACTTCTTTTGATAAAGAAGCTAAAACCATGCAATGGAGAAAAGACAGCATCTTCAACAAATAGTGCTGGTCTAACTGAATGTCTACATGTAGAAAAATGCAAATAGATCTATATTTATCAACCTGTGCAAAACTAAAGTCCAAGTGGATCAAAGACCTCAACATAAAACCAGACACACTAAATCTGTTAGAAGAAAATGTGGGGAAGAGCCTTGAACTCATTGGCACAAGGGGCAACTTCCTTAACAGAACACCAACAACACAAGATTTGCTTCTCAGGTTATACTTATTGTGGCTTTGCAGTCTGGTGAGTTGTTTTCTTCAGGCCATCATAGTGGCTAAAGCTCTTCCTGGTGCAAAGCTACCACCATGGTTTTTTTTTTCCAGTTTGTAAAAGGTTTGAAAATGTGATCAGAATAAAGCAGAATTTTATTTATTTTAGTTTTTAGACTTCCAAATACAGGCACATCATCTCCAAAGTAAAATTTTGTTCAGTGATATGATAAACCGTTATCTCAAAAGTGTCCACACCAGTAAATAGCATGTAATTCTGAAACTGAGGTGCCTTTATCCATAAGTTGTTTAATGTTACATTAGAATTTATTGGACAAACAATTTTTATAACTTATTCAAGTGATTATCATTAACAGAAAATGCTTGATGAATCCCCTTAGGATCTTTTGGTCTTTCCTCTCTTACTTTTTAGAACTTCTCAACCTTACACACATAATCAATGTCCATCATCAACAAAATAATGATATAATCAGCAAGGATGTTATACTCCAGTCCACTAGGTCCAATGTAAACTAGGGAAGCTTCTATGAACATTGGTGTGGTGGTTCCTCAAGAAAACAAACCTTGGGCTACAAGATGGTACTAAGCACAATTGTCATAGTAAAATAGCCTTAGAGCCAATTCACAGTTGAATGTGTAAAGAAAACATGGTGAATTGACACACAAAGGAGATAGAAATATATACATATATAAGTAGATACATACATAGATACATAGTGTCCTAAGGTTTTATTGCTTGGAAGAAATACCATCACCATGACAACACTTAAAAGGAAAACACTTAATTAATAGTTTAGAACTTTGGTCTTTTATCATCATGGTTGGAAGCATGGTGGCAAGCAGGCAGACATGGTACTGCAAAGTTAGTTGAGACTTCTACATCTGGATTTGAAAGATTTTCTCTAATCTGTTTTTCTACTTGAACACTAGACTGAGATCCATTCCACTTCCTGGTGCCTCAAACTGTACATTTTGTATTGTTTCTTGCTTAACTTACTTCTTTTTATTATAAATCTAGATAAGAGTGAACAGTAATAACCACATGACAGAGTCAATACAAGGTTGTTTTGAGATATCCTCTGCCAATACAACTAATCCAAAACTCTTCAATTTAGCCTCAGTAAAGTTTTTTTCTTTTTTGGAAAGGACAAAGCAGGCACATTATTAGTGAAAAATCTCATAATAATGATTACTACGGCACATACAAATATTCTCCTCTGAAACTTTTGATCTCAGTATCAACAGTTCAATCTACCCTTGGCACCACTGTATTCCATTCTCCTACTTCTTTGGCCCACTAAGCCTCACTTAAAGCATTCAGCTACATTCCTGATCCAAAGTAACAGAGTTCAAATTTCTCAAAACAAAAGATTGATCTGGACTACCACAGCAATATCGTAATTCCTGGCAACAACTTATGTCTCTGTGTTGGTCAGATAGATGAGTTCAAGGGAGATGTAGTAGGAATCACCAACCATTCATTTTTAAGTCCTCGATTGTGGTACTAATTTCTGCAATTGCTCAATGGATCAATGCTGGTTTTTGTAGTATGATTTATCTTGTGTGCCTGGACCTTTAAAGGATCTGCAGTTGCTAGCCAACTGGCCAACTAACTCTTTTAGAATGTTTAACCAATGGAGCTGCCTGATCCTATGACCTTCAGGGTTGATTGCCTTTTGCACTTCTGAGAACAGGAGAGGGAAGAAAAAGCCATTAGAGCCTGAGAAAGATTGAGTAGGGTTAGAAAAGACACTTGGTATAGGAAGAAAATAGGACTGAGTAGAATTAGAGAAGACAGTTGATACAGGAAGAAAAAAGATTAAGTAGGACTAGAGAAGAGAAGAGATCAAGCAGACTGAAAACAGGAGACAGTTGAAAGTGAACTGAGCTAGCAGAGTAAGAAGAGAAGACAGCTGGTGACAGCTGAGCCAGGAAAAGCTGAGCAGAGCAGAAAAGATTTTGTTAGGAGACTGTTGTGAGAAGAACCCACGAAGTAACACACACAAAAAAGGAAAAAGCTACAGATTTTGGTTCACTATTTACTTTGACAGAGGCAAGTATACAAGCAACTATGAAATCCCAAACACTGCAAGTAGGGAACCAATATAAGAAGTCTGTGAATTTTTTTACACAATTCTTTTCTTTTCTTTTCTTTTCTTTTCTTTTCTTTTCTTTTCTTTTCTTTTCTTTTCTTTCTTTCTTTTTTTCTTTCATTCTTTCTTTCATTTTTTTAGTTCATATAAAGATTACAACCCCTTACCCCTTCCTTGTCTTATCCAGGTCTCATCCTCACGACTCTGACTCTGTTACCCCTATTCTTTTTACCCTTCTCTGTAAAGAAGGGGAGGCCCCCAATAGCAACCCAATGTGGCACATGAAGTTTCAGGATGGGCAGGATTAAGTACATCCTTTCTCACTGAGGCCAGAAAAAGCAGCAAAACAGGGGATAGGGATGGACCCAGATTAGTTGACTCTATAAGTCTTCTTGTGTTGGTCTTGACCCCTCCAGCTCCTTTAAACCATCCACGCAGTCTTCCAAAGACTCCCCGAGCTCTGCTTAATGTTTGGCTGTGGATATCTGCATTTGTTTTCATCAGCCAATAGATGAAACCTCAGAAGACAATTTTGCCTAGTTCCTGTCTGCAAGCGGAGTAGAGGATGTAGTAGAGTATTATATGTAGTGTCAGGGGTTGGCTCTCTCCCATCAGATGGGTCTGAGGTTGGGCTAGTCATTGGTCAGCCATTCCCTCTCTGCTCCATCTTCATCTCTACACATCTTTTAGGCAGAACACATTTTGGGTTTAGGTTTTGTGGGTGGTGTTGCCCTCCCTCCACTGGAAGATCTGTCTGGCTACAAGTGGTGACCACTTCAGACTCCACATTCTTCTCTGCTAGAAGTCTCAGGTAGGGTCATTCCCACAGACTCCCAGGAGCTTCCCTCATCCCAGGTCTCCAGGGCTTGTCTCAGAGATGCCCTAACAGATTTCCATTCTCTCTCTCTCTCTCTCTCTCTCTCTCTCTCTCTCTCTCTCTCTGCCTATCTCTCTCTCTTTCTCCTGTCTCTTCCCCTGCTCCCCTGCTCTGACTGTACCTGTTATAATCTTCCCTGCTCCCTCTCATCCTGGTCCCTCCCTGTTGTTTGGCATCTTTGGGTCTGTGGCATGCAGCCTGTTTATCCTGTACTTAATGGCTAATATCCTCTTATAAGTGAGCACATACCATGTGTATCTTTCTGGGTCTGGATTACCTCTCTCAGGATGCTACTTTCTAGTTCCATCCATTTGTCTATAAATTGCATGATGTCCTTCTTTTTAATACTGAGTAGTATTTCAGCAGAGGTTTAGGCTATATGGATGGAGTTCAGAGGAAAGAGTTCAATTCACCTCTGCTGGGTATGCCACAGGTGGACACAGCAGGAGAAGTTGGCCAACTTCTAATTATAAAGAAACTTACCTGAGAAAAAGAAGGAATGGCCTTTTGTAAAAAAAATATTAGCACACGAATTAGATGGCACCAGCCAGGATGGGATCTCCAGAAGGCAGTATATTATTCTATGAATCACTAAGTAATATATGGTATAGTTTCTTCCATAGCCAGGATCCACAGGTCTAGGAATCAAGGGGTGGAAAAAGGAGGATTTCCAATCACTTTCAACCCTAGTAACCCACTAGGAAAAATTTTGCTTCCTGTTTTCTCGACCTTAAATTCTGCTGGCTTAGTAGTTTTGGTTCCAGAGTTGGGGGATGTGAGACCTCAAAGAGCCACAGCAAACACTCCACTGAACTGGAAGCTCAGACTTCCTTCTGGCCATTTGGGGCTTCTAATGTACTTTTTTCTTTTCTTTTTTCTTTCTTTTTTTGCAATTTACTCATTGTTTATCTCATTGTAGCAACCTCCCTCTACTCCTCCAAAACTACCCTCCCTCCCTATCCCCACCCTTTCTCCTTGTCCACTGAAAGAGGGAGTTCTCCCCTGCCATCTGCCCATAGTTCATCAAGTCTCCTCAATACTGCCTGGATCCTCTTGCTCTGTGGTCTCACAAGCCTCATTGCTGGGGGAAGGAGAAGCAGGTCAAAGAGCAGGCACTGAGTTCATGACAGAGGCAGAACCTGCCCCCCTTATTCAGGGACCCAATGAACACTGAGCTGCCTATCTGCTACATCAGAGCAGAGGGTCTAGGTCCTTTCCATGCATGGTTTTTTGTTGGTGCATCAGTCTCTGCAGGGCCCCCTGAGGTCAGACTTTTTGGCTTTTTTTGTCTCCTTGTGGAGCTCCTGTCCCTTCTGTGTCCTTCTATCCCCTTCTTCCATAAGACTCTCTTTGTTCTGCCCAAAGTTTGAGTCTCAGACTCTACATTCTTCTGGTGTTCCACCCCTTGTTGGGTAGAGCCTTTCAGAGGGCCCTCTATAGTAGGATCCCATCCTATTCCTTCTCTTCCACAGCTTCTGGTATCTATCCTGTTTGCCATTCTGAGTGATATTTAAGCATCTTCCATAACAAAATCTACAGACCCAACAAAGCTGATCAACAAGGCCTCGAATGGTCTTATGCCAACAGGCTTAGAAAGGAATAACAACATTAGGAAAGTGAGTGATACAGATTAACATAGGGAAATTGATTTTTTTCTCTACAATGGAGGCAAGAAAAATTTTGTCTGGAGATCTCCAACAACCTCATTTGATATCGAGGTAAGTCAATGATGGGTGAGGGTGAAATTGTGGTTTTTCCAACCTAAGACAGAGGCTTATGAAAATCGCATCTGAGACCTTTATAATGGGTAAGATAAAATGCTCATTTTGCCAATCTAATCAGGCTCTCCCTAAAACAAAGAAGGTTTGTTCAAGGGTGGTTCAATATATATCAATGTGATCAAAATCCATCAATGTGATCCACCTTATAAACAAACTGATAGGAAAAATCCACTTGACAATCTCCTTAGATGCTAAAAACGTAATTGAAAAATGCAACACCCATTCATGTTTAAAGTCTTGGAGAGATGAAAGATACAAGGCACATACCTAAACATAGTAAAGACAATATACAGCAAACCTGTAGCAAACATCAAACTGAAAGGGGAGAAACTTAAATCAATCCTACTGAAATCAGGGACAAGTCAAGGCTACTCACTCTTTCCATACCTCTTCAATATAGATCTTAAAGTCCTTGCAAGAACAATAATACAATTAAAGGAGATCAAGGGGATACAAATTGAAAATGAAGAAGGCAAAGTAGCACTATTTGCAGATGATATGCTATTATACCTCAGTCACTCCAAAAATTCTACCAGAGAACTCCCACAGCTAATAAACACCTTCAGCAAATTGGCTGGATACAAAATTAACTAAAAAAATTTAGTAGCCTCCTGTATACAAAAGAAAAATGGGCTGAAAAAGTAATTAGGGAAACAACACCCTTCATAATAGCCACAAAGGACATAAAGTACCTTGGTGTGACCCTAACCAAGCAATTCAAAGACTTGTATGAAAAAAAATTTCAGTCTCTGCATAAAGAATTAGAATTAGAAGAAGATATCAGAAGATGGAAAGATCTCCCATGCTCATGCTTTGGCAGGATCAACATAATCAAGAGAGCAGACATGAGTAAGATGATTAATCCTCATTTAGAAAGACAGATGGGATGTGCATTGAACATATGACAGGAGCCTACTGAGCGCATCTGAAAGACTCTAACTAGCAGTGTTTTCAAAGGAGATACAAAGACTCATGACCAAACATTCGGCAGAGTACAGGGAAATATATGAAAGAAGGGGAGTTAGTCTGATGGGGAAAGGATATGAGCTCCACAAGGACCAAATATATCTGGGCTCAGGGTCTTTTCTGAGACTGACATTCTACCAAGGACCATGTATGGATATAACCTAGAACCTCTGCTCGGATGTAGCCTGTGGTAGCTCAGGAACTGATTTGTTTTCCCATATTGAGGGGAACAAGGACTATTTCTAACAGGAACTCAATGACTGGCTCTTTGACCTCCCCACCCCCCCAAGGGAGGAGCAGTCCTGTTAGGCCACAGAAGAGGGCTTTGCAGCCAGTCCTGAAGACACCTGATAAAACAGGATTGGATGAATGGGGAGGAGGTCCCCCGCATCAGTGGACCTGGAAAGTTGCAAGTGGAGATGAGGAAGGGAGGGTGGGATTGGGAGGGAATGAGGGAGCAGGATACAGCTGGGATACAAAGATAATAATATGTAACTGATAAGAAAAAAAATAAAATTAAAAAAAGGACTAAAGAAGTTAAAAAGCAACAAATCAAGTAATCCAATTAAAAAATGGGGTACAGAGATAGGCAGAGAATTCTCAATAGAGGATTATAGAATGGGAGAGAAACACTTAAAGAAATGCTCAACATCTTTAATCATCAGGGAAATGCAAATCAAAACAACCCTGAGATTTTACCTTATACCCAGCAGAATGGCTAAGATAAAAAATTCAAGTGGCAACTCATGCTGGAGAGGATGTGGAGAAAGGGGAACCTTTTTCTATTGCTTGTGGGAAGATAAACTTATACAACCACTTTGGAAATCAATCTGATGCTTGCTCAGACAATTAGGAATAGTGCTACCTCAAGATCGAGCTAGGAGTGGTATAGCTGGGTCTTGAGGAAGCACTATTCCCAAGGACCATGTATGGATATAACCTACAACCTCTCCTCGGATGTAGCCCATAGTAGCTCAGTAACCAACTGGTTTTCCCTAGTAAGGGGAAAAAGGGACTACTTCGGACAGGAACTCAATGTCAGGCTCTTCGACCTCCCCACTACCTAAGAGAGGAGCAGCCCTGCTAGGCCACAGAGGAGAACTTTGCAACCAGTCCTGAAGATACCTGGTAAAACAGGGTCAGATGAAATGATAGGAGGTCCTCCCCAATCAGTGGAAATATAAAAGGGCAAGGAGGAGATGAGGGAGGGAAGGTGGGATTGGGAGGGAATGGGGGAGTGGGATACAGAGTTAATAAAATGTAAGTAATAATAAAAATAAAAAAATTAAAAAAATAATTCTGCTATACACAATGAGGCATATATCCAAAAGATGCTCATGTATACAACAAGGACATTTGCTCAACCATGTTTGTAGCAGTTTTATTTGTAATAGCCAGAAGCTGGAAACAACCCAGATGCCCCTCAGTTGAGAAATGGATACAGAAATTGTGGTACCTATACACAATGGAATATTGCTCAGCAATATAAACAAGGAAATAATGAAATTTGCAGGTGGGAACTGGAAAAGTTCATCCTAAGTAAGGTATCCCGGAAACAGAAAGACACACAGGGTATATACTCACGCATAAGTGCATATTAGATATATAATATAGGAAAAACATACTAAAATCTATACACCTAAGGAAACGAATCAAGAAGGAGGACTCTGAGTAAGATGCTCAATCCACATCCAGAAAGGCAAAGAGGATAGACATTGGAAAAGGGAGAAAACAGGGAACAGGACAGGAGCTTACCACAGAGGGCCTCTAAAAGGCTCTACCCTTCAGGATATCAAAGCAGATGCTGAGACTCATGAACATCCTTTGGGCAGAGTGCAGGGAATCATGTGAAAGATGTAAAACATAGTAAGACCTGGAGAGGTCAGGAGCTCCACAAGAAGAGCAACAGAACCAAAAATTCTGGGCACACCGTTCTTTTCTGAGACTGATACTCCAACCAAGGACCATTTATGGAGATAACCTAGAACCCCTGCACAGATGTAGCCCACGGTAGTTCAGTGTCCAAGCGGGTTCCATAGTAATGGGAACAGGGACTGTCTCTGACATGAACTGATTGGCCTGCTCTTTGATCACCTCCCTCTGAGGGGGAAGCAGCCTTAAAAGTCCACAGGGGAAGACAATGCAGCCACTCCTGATGAGACCTGTTAGATTAGGTTCAGAAGGAAAGAGAAGAAGACCTCCCCTATCAGTGGACTTGGGTAGGGGCAGGGGTAGAGAAGGGAAAGGTAGGGTAGGATAGGGAGGGGAGGAGGGAGAGAGCTACAGGGGGGATACAAAGTGAATAAAGTATAATTAATAATAATTAAAATAAAATATTAAAAAAGAACAGGAAGGAAGAGGGAACAACCAGTTAAAAAGTGAATTCTGGAGGATGAATCAATGTGATGGGAAAAGGAAGGCCTCATTGACTCAGCTTTTCGTTACAAAATCTTCAGTTAGTTCTCTCATAATATTAAGATATGAATAAATCGTGTCAACATTTAAAAATATTAAAAGAATAGAAATCAGAAAGGAAGAAGTAAAAGTATCATTATTTGCACATGACATGATAGTATACATAAGCAACCTCAAAATTATACCAGGGAACTCCTACACTGATCCTTCAGTGGAGTGGCCCCAAACAAGCTTACCTCCTATACAGAAATGACACAGGAGCTGAGAAAGAAAGCAGGGAGCAACACTTCTCACAAAAGCTACAAAACTATAGAGTATCTTGATGCAACTCTAAACAAGTGAAAGACTTATATTACAAGAATTTCAAATGTTTGAAGAAATTAGAGAAGAAATCAGAAAATAGATCTCCCATGTTCATAGATCAGTAGATTTGATAGAGTAAAAATGTCCACTTTGAGCAAATACTCTTGTATCCTTGAGCATCTTTTGGATATATGCTTAGGAGTGGTAAAGCTCGATCTTGAGATAGCACTATTCCTAACTGTCTGAGAAAGTGCCAGATTGATATGACCCTCAGTTGAGGAATGGATAAAGAAATTTTGATACATTTATACAATGGAATACTATTCAGCAATTCAAAACAAAAAAAATCATGAAATTTGCAGGCAAATGATGGGATCTAGAAAAGATAATTCTGAGTGATGTATCCCAGAAAAAGGAAGAAACACATGGTATATACTCACTTATAAGTGGGTACTAGACCTATAAGATAGGATAAACATACTGAAATCTGTACACCTAAAGAAGATAAACAAGAAAGAGCACCCTGGGTAAGATGATCAACCCTCACTTAGAAAGACAAAGGGGATGGACATCAGATGTAGGAGAAAACAAGTAACAGAACAGGAGCCTACTACTGAGGGCCTCTGAAAGTCTTTACCTAGCAGTATATTAAAGTAGATGCTGAGACTCATAACTAAACCTTCGGCAGAGAACAGGGAATCATATGAAAAAGGGGGAGTTAATATGACCTGGACAGGACAGGAGCTTCACAAGGAGGAAAAACATCTGGGCACAGGGGTCTTTTCTGAGACTGTTTCTCCAACCAAGGACCATGTATGTATATAACCTAGAACCCCTGCTCGGATGTAGCCCATGGTAGCTCACTATCCAAGTGGGTACCCTAGTAAGAGGAACAGGGGCTATTTCTGACATGAATTCAATGGCTGGCTCTCTGACCTTCTCCCCGAACACCCAAAGGAGGAGCAGCCCTTAGGCCACTTTGCAGCCAGGCCTGAAGATACCTGATAAGCTAGGATCAGATGAAAGGGGAGGGGGTCCTCCCCTATCAGTGCACTTGGAAAGGGGTAGGGAGAAGATGAGGGAGGAAGGGTGGAATGGGGAGGGAATGAGGGAGTAGGATACAGCTGGGATAAAAAGTTAATAAACTGTAAGTACTATTAAAAATTAAAAATTTAATTAAAAAACAAGGAAATAATGAAATTTGCAGGCAAATGGTAGGATTTAGAAATTATTTTCCTGAGTGAGGTACCCCAGAAGCAGAAAGACACATATGGTATATACGCTCTTATATATTAGATATTATATAGTGGATATTAGACATATAATATAGGATAATCATACAAAAACCTGTACACATAAGGAAGCTAATCAAGAAGGAGGATCCCAGTAAGAATCCAAATCTTCATTCAGAAAGACAAACGAGATGGACATTAGAAGAGGGAGAAAACAGGAAACAGTACAGGAGCCTATCACAGAGGGCCTCTACCCAGCAGGGTATCAAGACATTATGCTGAGATTCATAGCCAAACTTTTTGCAGAGTGCAGGAAATCTTATGAAAGAAGGGGGAGATAGAAAGACCTGGAGGGAACAGGAGCTGCACAAGGAGAGCAACAGAACCAAAAAAAAAAAAAAAAAAAAAAAAAAAAAATCTCAGCAGCGGGGACATTTCTGAGATTGATACTCCAAACAAGGCCTATGCATGGAGATAACTTAGAACCCCTGCACAGAAATAGCAATGGCAGCTCAGTGTCCAAGAGGGTTCCCCAATAATAGGAGACTGTCTCTCACATGAACGCAGTGGCTGGCTCTTTGATCACCTCCGCCTGGGGAGGGTAGCCACCTTATCAGTCCACAGAGGCAGACAAAGGAGCCATTCCTGAAAAGACCTCATAGACTAGGGTCAGATGGAAGGGGAGGAGGACCTCTCCTATCATTGGACTGGGGAGTCGCATAGGAGAAGAGAGAGAATAAGGGTGGGATTCAGAGGGGATCAGGGAGGAGGCTACAGCTGGGATACAAAGTGAATAAACTGTAATTAATAAAAAGAAAAAGAACAAAAGAAAAAAACATTCTAAAGAAAATGTTCACCATACCAAAAAAAAAAATCTACAGATTGAACACAATCCCCATCAATTCCAACACAATTCTTTACACACCTTGAAAAAAGCAATGCTCAACTTTATATTAAAACAAAACAAAACAAGAGACCCAGTATAGCTACACAATCTCATCTAATAAAAGAACTTTTGGATGTGCCACTAACCCTGATTTCAAGCTCTGCTACTGAGCTATAGTAGTAAAAACTGTGTGGTACCTGCATGAAAACAGAGAGAGTCATCAATGGAATTGAACAAAAGACCCACACAGAAATCCATAAAACTATGAACACCTGTTTTTTTCAGAGAATCCATCGATACAAAATAAAAATAAAAGAAGGTGTCTTTAACAAATGCTAATAATTATTTGACATCATCTAGATATGAGCATGTAGAAATCACCATGTCTATCTCTCTGCGTTAAACTCCAATGATCCAAGGGTCTCAACAGAAAACCAGAAACATCGATAGCACATTCACTACCACTGACAATTAAGAATGGGGCCTCATGAACCTGAAGAGCTCTGAAGGGCAAGTGACACCATCAATAGGATAACACTACCTCGCAGAATGCAAAAAGATTTTCGACAACTTCATATATATAACAAATATATTCAAAATATCTGGAAAACTTAAGAGACTAACATTAACAAACCAAATAATCTAATTAAAAATGGGGTACAGATCTAAACAGAATTCTCAATTCTCTTTGATGGTCTAGAAACACTTAAAGAAGTGTTCAATGTCCTTACTCATCAGGACCAATGGAAAAGATAAAAGACACAAGTGACAGCTCATGCTGGTGAGGATGTGGAAGAGAAAAACTCCTCCATTGCACTCCATTGGTGTGCAAACTTGTATAGCCACTTTGGAAATTAATATGGTGAGATCTCAGAAAATTGGGAATCAAACTACTTTGAGAGCCACCAACCCTCTCTCAGGCATATATCCAAAGGACGCTCCACCATACCACTAGTCATACCATTTAGTCATTTAGTCATAATAACCAGAAACTGGAAATGACCTAAATTGCCTCAACTGAAGAATGGGTAATGGAAATGTGGTACATTTACAGGATGAAGTGAAACTCAGTTGTCAAAAAATAGCATCATGAAATAGATTGGGTCAGAGGCAAGTGATTCTTGGGCCACCCACTCTAAGTGACATTTTCTTCATTTTGCTGTTTGATCAGAGGCCAATCCTTGGAGTTCCATTAAAACCGTGTCACTTTGATGATGGCATCTTCCTGTCTTGCTTGTCTTGACCTTTTACACCTAGAAGAAATACAACAAACACTATCAACATGTAAAAAACCTGAATGAACACAGAATAAAGGCATCTTCTGAATTTGTGAGAGCAAGCATCATTCTTCACGCATCAGGTTTTGGAAAATTCATGGTTCCTTTCAGAGGATTTGAGTAAATTTGGGAAATGAAAACCAATTTCTCCCTAGTAACTTCTACAAGTCAGCTTTGGTACTTACTACCTGGCTGGTCATAGTATCATTCAAGGAGGCTTGAAGGAAAAATAGCATGGAAAGTACACCAAGATGTAAAAATCCTGCCCAATTCTTTCCTGTATTATGATCTCACTATTTGTCATGCCATTCTTTCTGTTATGAACTTTTTATACTTAGTGAAATCAAGATAGTCTAAATTTTGCAGCAAAAACTAAGAGTCCTTCCCTCAGGTGACTGTCATCTGTGGGAGATTCTCTAGTCTTGTACATAATTTCCTCTAAGTTATTCAGTGATCATGGCAGACCCCTAAGCCTCCAAAACCTGTCAATTTCAGACAGCTTACCAGAACTCACTGTGTTGACAGGTAACTGAATCTGAAGGATGAAATGCTATTTGCACACTTGTGAAATACAGACAAGAATATCTATTTTATGGCTTAAAGAGAAGGCTCCTTGGATACAGTGTTTGCTCCACAAGAAGGAGATCCAGAGTTCAAATCCTAGAAACTCAGGTAAAAAGCTAAGCATGGACACTCATGTTTCTAACTCCAGTTATTGGGAAGAAGAGACAGGAGTCTCACTGCTTCTCTTTGTCCTCCATCCAAACTCCAGGATCACCAACAGCATCCCCAGAATGGATAAAAAATGGAGAGCGTAAGGTCAAATATCTGATGTCTTTTGGTCTCTGCACACACACACACATGTGTCACACATGTACCAAATTAACATATATACTTTATACTTTATGTGCTTTGCATGAAGGCAGAGTGGGCAGAGGCATGATTTTGTCTCCTTATCAATCAACCCCTTTATGTATCCTAGTAGAGTTCATCTTTTGTGTCTAGAGAAATCCAAGCCCACCCGAATCTATGAGGAAGAGTTTTATGCCAATCACAATGTTTACAATGGGAAAAGCCTAGTTGTCTGAATGCTTGGGAGAGAGATGATCTGAATGTTATTTCACTTTCTTTGTCACAAATCATTGCCACACAAGTCCCCTAAAGATACAGTACAGGTTTTACTCACTCATTTTCCACATCTTGGATGGAGTCAGGCAGAGGCTGATTCTTGGTCTCAGGAAGAAGATGGGGAAGAAAGCCAGAGAGAATGGAGAGGACTCCATAGATGATCCAGGGCAATGAGGCATAGTATATTGTGAGCATCATAAAAAGAGGAGCCAGGGACGCCCCCAAGTTAGTAGCAGTTCCAATGAATCCCATTGCTGTTGCCCTTGGAGCATAAAACATAGTTGAGAAAAAAAAAAAAAACCCTAGAAGACTTGAACTTTTGGTATTGTGACACAGCACCTTTCATTAATCATGGGAGTGAAAGTAAAGTATATTTCAACTCAAAGTTGGTGATGTACTTTCCTTTGGAGATTTCTTTTTTCATTTGATAGTATGTTTTAGCAAGGCATTTGTAACACTAGCTCAGAATGATAAAAACCACATTTTCTGTCATGTATACATATGACATTTTGGTGTTTATATTAGTGTGTGTGTGTGTGTGTGTGTGTGTGTGTGCATTTGTGTGTGTATATGAGAGAGAGAGAGAGAGAGAGAGAGAGAGAGAGAGAGAGAGAGAGAGAGAGAGATGGCATGGGTATTTGTATGAAATCAGCAAAGTCAACATGAAAGAGGGAGGTAAAAATCCCCAAAGGAGAACATGATAGTGATTTCTGTGGCCTAGGAGAGTGCTAGGTGACCAGATCTCCAGATTTTTAGGACCTCTGAGCTGTGGCTGTGGGTAACCATACCCAAGTTTCTGAAAGAGTATAGAATACCATGTGCTCAGGCATCCAGCTAGTACAGGACCAGACAGCACAAGTTACATAGGCCTCCAGCTAATGTAAAGTCAGAGACCAGCAACCTGGTCTCTAGCATTGTGCCCCAAGTATTCAGTGTGTGGCACCTGTGCTGAACATCCTCTGAGAGAGAAGAAGTTTGGTTCCAGTGATCTCTGAGGTCATTATGGGACAAAGTTTTGATGTTTCCAGTGTTAAATATCACTCTAGGACCTGGAGTCTATAGTTCTGTAGTGGTAAAGGTTACTTTGAGCTGTGTTATACACAGCTTTCTGATAGTGGGCAGACTTCACATGCTAAGTTTGGCATCTCTCCTTCAGCAAGTTCATAGACTCTAATATTCTAAGATTTTGATTACATCTGGTCACCTTGGTAGTTAGTATCCAGCCCCACCCTTGGTCCTCAGCAGAGAGCCATGACAACTTCAGTAATTCATCTGTGAATATCATTTCATCAGTCCTTGTAGCTGAATGCCCCATAGACATTCCTTTAAGAAGAGTCACATAGAATAGGATATCCAAATAGGCTCTGGGATATATCCAAAAGGTAGCAGAAAATCCTCTGAATAGTACAGAAAGTAGACATCCGCATTCAAGAGGTACATAAACTCCCAACAGATATAATCAGAAAAGAAGTGCTGAAGTGACACATTACAGTCAGGATGCCAAAATGCAAAGTAAAGACAGAATCCTGAAAGCAGCAAGAGAAAGACATCCACTCACATACAAGGACAGAAATGTCAGAAATACCCACACTGTTGCCAGCAACCTTAATACCCAAGAGACCATCAAATGAAAATTTTGAAAGTCAACAAGCATGAGCCATAAATGCTGCACCCACTAAGGCTATTTTATTTTTTAATTTTAATTTTTTATATTAATTGCAGTTTATTCACGTAGTATCCCAGCTATACCTCCATTTTTCAGTCTCTCCCAAGCTCACCCTCCTTTCCTCATCACCTCCCATACCCCTCTACAAGTCCACCGATAGGCGAGGTCCTTCCTCCTCCCCTTCCATCAGGCCCCAGCTAATCAGATCTCATCAGGACTAGCTGGTTTTCTTCCTTCCAGTCTGCTCCCCTCTTCCGGGGGAAGGTGATCAAAGAACTAGCCACAGAGTTCATGTCAGAGATGGTCCCGTTCCCCTTACTAGGAAACCCATTTGGATGCTGGACTGCCATGGGCTACATCTATGAAGGAGTTCTAGGTTATCTCCATTCCTGGTATTTGGTTGTAGTATCAGTCTCAGAAAAGATTCCTGTGCCCAGTTCTTGGTTCTGTTGCTCTCCTTGTAGAGCTCCTTTCCCATCTAGGTCCTTCTATCTCCCCCTTCTTTCATAAGATTCCCTGCACTCTGCCCAAAGTTTGGCTATGCTCATCAACATCTGCTTTGTTACCCTGCTGGGTAGAGTTTTTCAGAGGCCCTCTGTGGTATTCTCCTATCCTGTTCCCTGATTTCTCCTTCTTCCTATGTCTGTCCCCTTGCTTTTCAGAGTGAGAATTGATCATCTTACCCTGGCTCCTCCTACTTGCTTAGCTTATTTAGGTTGTACAGATTTTAGTATGTTTATCCTATATGATAAGTCTAATATCCATTTATGAGTGAGTATATACTGTGCATGTCTTTCTGCTTCTTGGATACCTCACTCAAGGTGATCTTTTGCATCATTTGCCTGCAAATTTCATGATTTCCTTGTTTTTAATAGCTGCGTAGCATTCCATTGGGTAAATGTACCACAATTTCTGTATGCATTCCTCAGTTGAGGGGCATCTGGGTTGTTTCCATGTTGTGGCTATTACGCATAAAGCTGCTACAAACATGGTTGAGCAAATGTCCTTGTTGTGTACTTGAGCATATTTTGGATATATGCTCAGGAGTTGCATAGCTTGATCTTGAGGTAGGTACCTCTATTCCTAATTGTCTGAGAAAGCAACAGAATGATTTCCGAAGTGGTAGTACAAGTGTATATTCCTACCAGCAGCAGGGGCGGGTGCCCCTTTCTTCATATCCTCTCCAGCCTGTGTTGTCACTTGAGGTTTTGATCTTAGCCATTCTGATGGGCATAAGGTGACATCTCAGAGTCATTTTGATTTGCATTTCCCTGATGACTAAGGACGTTGAACATTTCTTTAAGAGTTTCTCTGCCATTTGATATGCCTTTATAGAGAATTTTCTGTTTAGCTCTGTACTCCATTTTTAATTAGATTAATTGATTTGTTGCTGTTTATCTTCTTGAGTTCTTTATATATTCTAAATATTAGCCCTTTGTCAGATATAGGGTTGTTGATTTTTGACAAAGAAGTAAAAGCCATACGATGGAAAACAGACAGTGTCTTCAACAAATGGTCTAACTGGATGTCTACATGTAGAAAAATACAAATAGACCCATACTTATCACTCTGCACAAAACTAAAATTCATGTGGATCAAAGAACTCAACATAAAACCAGACACACTAAATCTGTTAGAAAAAAAGGGGGAAGAGCCTTGAACTCATTGGCACAGGAGACAACTTCCTGAACAGAACACCAACGGCACAGGTTCTAAGATAAATAATCAATAAATGGGATCTCATGAAACTGAAAAGCTTCTGTAAAGAAAAGGACACTGCCTCAGAACAAAATGACAGCATACAGACGGGGAAAGAATCTTCACCAAAGCTATTTTCAAAATTGATGGAGAGATAAGGGAATTTCAAGACAAACACAAATTAGGGTGATTCATGACAACTAAGCCATCACTGCAGAAAGTTCTTTGTGGAATGATTTGCAAAGGGGAAGATAAAAGATAGTCTTCTTGTAAATACACGTAAGCATATAATTTATCAAAACCACAGACAAACTATATTTCATAAAGAAACAACCATGTCTATCATAGCAACTCAGCAAACCCTCTAAAGTCATACTGTAGGAAGAAAAGAAATATCAATTGTTTGGAGCCAGTCCAGTCCACACCTTTTACAGAGGCTCTGTGGAAGGACCAAGCCAATGCTAGCTCTGTGATCTTGTCAATGGGCATAGTTGGCAACTTCCTGTCTGGAGCTGGGTCTTATGAGTCCCAAGGCTGCTATGTGACCGGTCTGTGAAATATTGGAATCTTGTTGCACAACATTTCTTGATTAGTTTCCTGCTAATCATCCCATTTTGTGACAGCTTCCTGCTGACTCTGTTCCATTTCTTCTCTGCAAACAGTATATAAGATGCTCAACTACTCAGTAAACTTGCTGCCATGAATCATCAATTTTTTCAGACTTCTGGATCTAAGATTTCTGTCTGGAATGGGCCAAGCAGACAAAGTTATGGCAAGGAAGTTAGCTTTCTGAAGGCAGCCCACTATATTTGCATGGCTTCGATGAGTTTGCTCTTGTAAGGCATGCACCCCAGGAATTTTGTCTCCTGATTGCTTCATGCTGTTGATAGGCCTTTCCATGCTTGCCATTACCATATCCCTCATGTATATGTCATGGTGTGGAGAGACCCTCACTACCTATTGTTTCCCAGGCATTTAACCACTTTGTGGGGCAAATTTCCTGCAGATCAATATGAAGATGTACTTTTATGAAATAATACTGTTTAGAGGAATTGATGATTTTATAATTCCTAATAATGATTTTATAGAATCCATCATTTGAATCAAGCAAATTTAACCTTCTTGTAGAATATCAAAAACTGCTAAGAGTTCTGTGAACTTTCATATGCCACAGGCCACTTAAATTTCATTAGGGAGAGAACAGATTTGAAGCAAATTTAAAATCTAGAAAAATATTTAATCTAGGTACAAAGATGAGACCACACGCCTTGGTATGTCCCAAGGATATGGAAAATTATAAACTAGGAATAGATGGTTTTATTATGAATATAAAAGAAAAAAATGATAATTATTTGTACAAGACTTCAAAAATAAAACATAAAATAGATGACCTCTTTATTGGTAAAAATCCTTGTTAATCTGTAACACAAAAACTATTGCTTTGAACTTATAATGATCTTGTGGAATGAGAGACTGATAAAAATATTACTTTCTAACTTAATTTTTTAGTTTATTTATTTATTTTTTTTCATTTTTACAGTTTATTCACTTTGTATCCCAACTGCAGCACACGCCCTCATTCCATCCTAACCCCACCCTCCCTCCATATTCTCCTCCCATGCCCTTCCCCAAGTCCACTGATAGGGGAGGTCTTCCTCCCCTTCTATCAGGCACTATCCTATCAGGTCTCATCAGGACCTGATGCATTGTCTTTCTCTGTGGCTTGGTATGGCTGCACCCCTCTTAGAAGATGGTGATCAAAGAGCCAGCCACTGAGTTCATGTCAAAGACAACTCCTGCTCCCCTTACTAGAGTACCCACTTGCAGGCTGAGCTTCCATGGGCTACATTTGAGCAAGGGGTCTCAGTTATCTCCACACATGGTCCTTAGTTGGATTATCATTCTTTGCAAAGATCCCTGGACCAAGATTTATTGGTTCTGTTGGTTTCCTGTGTCCTCCATGTCTTTCTATCTCCCTCTTCTTTCATAAGATTTCCTGTACTCTGCCCAAAGTTTGGCTATGAGTCTCAGCATCTTCTGATACCCTGCTGAGTCGGGTCTTTCAGAGGCCCTCTGTGGTAGGCGCCTGTCCTGTTCCCTGTCTTCTCCTGCTTTTGATTTCTATCCTGTTTGCTTTCTGAGTGAAGATTGAGCAAATTCCCTAGGGTCCTCCTTCTTGTTCCCCTTCTTTAGGAATATAGATTTTAGCATATTTATCCAATATTATAAGACTGACATCCACTTATAAGTTAAGTATATACCATTTGTGTCTTTCTGCTTCTGGGTTGCCTCATTCAAGATGATCTTTCCTAGTTTCCACCATTTGCCTGCAAATTTACAATTTTCTTGTTTTTAATTGCTGAGTAGTATTCCACTGTGTAAATATACCACAATTTCTGTATCCATTCCTCATTTGAGGCACATCTGGGTTGTATTAAGATTCTGGTTATTGTGAGTAAAGCTGCTATAAACATGGTTGTACAAATGTCCCTGTATACTTGTGTATATTTGGATATATGCCTAGGAGTGGTATGGCTGGATCTTGAGGTAGCACTATTCCTAATTGTTTGAGAAAGCATCAGAGTAATTTCCAAAATTGTTATACAAGTTTACATTCCCACCTTTCTCCACATCCTCTCCAGCAAGTGTTGTCACTTGAGTTTTTTATCTTAGTCACTCTGATGGGTGTAAGGTGAAATCTCATGGTCATTTTTATTTGCATCTCCCTGATGACTAAGGACGTAGAGCATTTTTTTAATGAATCTCTGCTGTTGTATATTCCTCTACAGAGAATTCTCTTTTAGCTCTGTATCCCATTTTTAATTGGATTACTTGTTTTGTTGCTGTTCAACTTTTTGAGTTCTTTATATATTCTGGGTATTAGCCCACTCTCAGATATAGGTTTGGTGAAGATCCTTTCCCAGTCTGAAGGCTGTTGTTTTATTCTGACAACAGTGTCCTTTTCTTTACAGAAGCTTTTCAGTTTCATGAGGTCCCATTTATTGATTATTGATCTTAGAGTCTGTGCTGTTTGTGTTCTGTTAAAGGAAGTACTAGTGAGTTCAAGGTTCTTCCTTTCTTTTTCTTCTAACTGATTTAGTGTGTCTGGTTTTATGTTGAGGTCTTTGATCCACTTGGACTTTAGTTTTTGTGCAGGATGATAAATATGGATCTATTTGCATTTTTCTACATGTATACATCCAGTTAGACAGGCACCATTTATTAAAAGTGTTATCTTTTTCTGTTGTATGGTTCTAGCTTCTTTGTCAAAAGTCAAGTATCTGTAGGTGTGTGGGTTTCTTTTTTGGGACTTCTATTTGATTCCATTGATTGTACAGCCTGTTTCTCTGCCAGGACCATGCAGTTCATGTTACTGATGCTCTGTAGTACAGCTTGAGATCAGAGATGGAGATACCTTCAGAATCTTTTTTATTGACATTTGAACTTCTAATGAATGCATGGAGCTAAGAAATATTTTAAAAGTGAGATAACCCAGAACCAGAAAGACACACATGCTATATACTCACTCATAAGAGGTTATTATTCATTCAATATAGGATAAACATACTAAAATCTATCCTCCTCAAGAAGCTAAATGACAAGGAAGCCTCCAGGGAATATGCTCAATCCTCATTCAGAAGGGGAAATGCGATAGACATAGAAGCAGTAGAAGACCGGGAACAGGACAGGAGCCTACCACAGAGGGCCTCTGAAAGAGTCTACTGATTGAAGTATCAAAGCAGAGACTGAGACTCATAGTCAACTTTGGGCAGAATGCATGCAATTTTATGAAAAGTGGGGAGACAGAAAGACCTGGAGGAGACAGGAGCTCCAAAAGTAGACAAGCAGAGGCAAAAAACTGAGCCCTGGGGGCTTAGTAGAGACTGATAACTCTAACCAAGGACCATTTATTAAGAGAACCTAAAATTCTTTCTAAGTTTTTATAGATTCAGTTTTCAAATGGGTTCCCTAATAAGAGGAGCAGTATCAGGCTCTCTGATCACCTCACACTGGGGGATGCAGCCTTGCCAGGCCACAGAGGAAGACAATGCAGCCAGTCCTGATGAGACCTGATAGGCTAGGGTCACATGGAAAGGGAGGAGGACCTCCCCATCTTTGGACTGGTTGAGGTGCTTGGGAGGAGAAAAGGAATGGAGGGTACCATTGAGAGGAGACAAGAGAGGGGACCATAGGAGGGATACAATGTGAATAAATTGTAAATAATAATAATAATAATAATAATAATAATAATAATAATTCCAAAATATGGAAAGCAAAACCACCTGACAAGCAAAAAATATAAGCAAGCATGTGTAAATTCAACCCAAAACTAATAAGAAATAAAAGACACCATTAATATGAGAAACAATTAATCAAGGAAATATAACAATTTTAAATAAGCTTTTACACCACAAATATTGCAGCTTGGATTTCCTAAAATGAACATAAAATGACGAAAGATCATATTGGTTCTGAAGCAATAGTGGTAGGTTTTTAAAAAAAATTATTATTATTCAGTTTATTTACTTCACATCTCTCCTCTCCTTCTCTTCTTCCCCTCCTTCCCCCTTCCTTTTTTCTTTTCCCCCAGAAAAGAGGAGCCCCTTCCCCTCACCCTCACCTTCAACCTTGGCCAGCACATCAAGTCACACCAGGACTGAGCATATCCTCATCACCTGAGGCCAGGCAAGGCAGCCCTGCTAGGGAAAAGCAATCCAAAAGCAGGCAATAGGGTCTATGTTAGAAAAAATCTTCTACCCCCATTCACCAGGTACAACATATGAACACCAAGTTGCCCTTCAGCCAGCCAAATATGTGCAAGGGGCCTTGGTCCAGACCAAGTATGCTCCTTAGATGATATCTCAGTCTCTGTAAGCTTGAGCCTCCCAAAGGACAGTCAGGATAGACTCCTGAATGCAAGCATAGCAGAGCATCATTAATAGTGTCAGGAGCTGGCTCTCTAGTGTGAGGGCGGGGAGTCTCAGGTTGGGCCAATTATTGTTTGGACATTCCCTCAATCTTTTTTCCTACTTAATCTCTGCACTTCTTTTAGTCACGGTAATGTTTGGATCACAGGTTTTGTTCCCCCTCCTTCCACTAGTCCTACCTGGCCAGGAGGTAGTCACAGTCACTTCAGTCTTCATGGCATCCCCCCTTTCCTACCACCTCTTTAGGAGTCTCAGCTAGAGTCAGACCCATATCTCCCCAGGAACCTACCCTATCCCAGAGCTCCACCTTGACAAAGAAACTTTTCCCCCTCAGTCAAGAAACAGTCTTGAACTCATTGGCACAGGTGACAACTTCCTGAACAGAACACCAACAGCACAGGCTCTAATATAAACAATCAATAAATGGAACCACAATAAACTGAAAAGCTTCTATGTAGCAAAGGAAACTATCAGTAGAACTATACAGCAGTGTACACATTGGGAAATGATCTTCACCAATCCTACATCTGACAAAGGGCTAATATCAAAAAAATATAAAAAAGTCAAGGATTTAAAAACCAACAAAACTAATAATCCAATTTAAAAATGAAGTACAAATCTAAAGAGAGTTCTCAACAGAGGAAAATTAAATGACAGAGAAACACTTAAAGAAATGCTCAACATCATTAGTCATCAGAGCAATGCAAATCAAAATGACCCTGAGATTCCACCTTACATCCATCAGAATGGCTAAGATAAAAAACTCAAAGGATGACACATGCTGGAGAGGTTGTGGAGAAAGGGGAACCCTCCTCCATGGCTGGTTGGAATGTAAACTTGTACAACTACTTTGGAAATCAATCTGACACTTTCTCCAAAAATTAGGAATAGTGATACCCCAAGTTCCAGCTATACCACTCCTGAGCATATATCCAAAATGTGCTCAAGTACACAACAAGGATATTTGCTCAACCATGTTTGTAGCAGCTTTATTCGTAATAGCCAGAACCTGGAAACAACCCAGATGCCCCTCAACTGAGGAATGCATATAGAAGTTCTGGTACATCTACACAATGGAATGCTACTCAGCTATTAAAAACAGGAAATCATGAAGCTTGCAGGCAAATGGTGTGATCTGCAAAAGATCACCCTGAGTGAGGTATCCCAGAAGCAGAAAGACACGGTATATACTCACTCATAAATGGATATTAGACCTATAATATAGGATAAACATAGTAAAGTCTATAGTCCTAAAGAAGTGAACCAAGAAGGAGCACCCTAGGGAAGAGGCTTAATCTTCATTCAGAAGGGCAAATAGGATAGACATCAGAAGTAGGAGAAGACAGGGAACATGATAGGAGCCTTCCATAGGAGGCTTCTGAAAGACTCTACCAATTGGGGTATCAAAGTAGCAGCTAAGACTCATAGCCAAACTTTGGACAGAATGCAGGGAGTCTTATAAAAGAATGGGGTAAAGGACCTAGAAGGAGCAGGAGCTCTACAGGCGACTAACAGAGCCGAAATATCTGGGCCCAGGGGGACCTGCAGACAGTGATACTGCAACAGAGGACCATGCATGGAGAGTACCTAGATGCCCTGCTCAGATGCAGCCCATAGTCAGCTCACTCTCCAAGAAGGTTCACTAGTAAGCGGAGCAGGAGCTGTCTGTGACATGGACTCAGTGGCCATATCTTTGATCACCTCCCTCTGGGGAGGTGGTCTAGCTAGGCTGCAGAGAAAGAGGATCCAGACAATCCTAAAGAGACCTGATAGGCTAAGGTTAGATAGAAGAGGAGGATGACCTCCCCTATCAGTGGTGTATGGGAGGGCCATAGGGGAAGAAGAGGGAGGGAAGTTGGGACCTGGAGGAGATGAGAGAGGAGGCCACGTCTGGAATACAAAGTGAATAAATTGTAATAAATATTAATAATAAAGAAAAATTTAAACAATTGAAAGAGGGTATTATACACCATCATGAAATAAGAAATGTGACAACTGGCAAGAAAAAATGGCTATTGGAATAGGGAATAAAGTATCAAAAAGGCAGATTAAAAAAGGGAAAAACATTTTTAAAATGTTATAATATAACCCATTACTTGTTTGTACTTTAAGACCTGCACATGTGCGTACACACACACACACACACACACACACACACACACACACACAAATACATGTGTGCACACAAATATATGAGGGCTGAGTGAAACCAGCTGTGAAGAAGGAATTTAGGAGGAATGGGAAATGAATAGGAATGACAGAGGGTCAATACACTGTAAACTTCCTAAAAACAGAAGTGAATGTTATAAAAACATAATTAAAAATTAAAAGAAGTTGTATTTCTCATTTCATTTATGTTTTGAGTGATCCCACATATTTCTATTAGATGCTTATTAGTGTTGTACAGCTGTTTCGAATAAATGTATCTTGCAAAATGCAAACTTCCAATAACTTTGGCCATAGTTGTCATCACTGCAGTTGGTTGCTGTTGATAACTATGCAGGTGTTTCCATCAAGGCATGTACCTGATCACAGTGGGAAGAAGCTCATTTGAATGCAGATTAAAACTGCTCATAGCCACAATTGAAGTTGCTGCCACCAGTGTTATCAAAATCGATTTCAGGGTTTGCATTTCTGTGGGGAGGAAGATCAGGGACAGTGGTCACATTGAGGTGAATGAATTTACTTTCCATTTCATAAGTGGAAAATATAGAGTGGAGAACCTGCACAGTTAAAAGTCCTTGATGACTAATAATTTAAAGAAGGTGACCTATCAGCACGTCTGGTTTATAAAGAATCAACACTTCTGATCTACTGCATTTACACACCTAGCATCTTTTTATTAAATTTTTATTTTTATATTAATTGCAGTTTTTCGCTTTGTATCCCAGCTGTAGCCCCTCCTTCTTTCCCTCCCAATCTCACCCTCCCTCGCTCATCTCCTCCTATGCCCTTCTCCAAGTCCACTGATAGGGGAGGTTCTCCTCCAATTCCATCTGACCATAGCTTATCAGGTCTCATCAGAACTGGCTGCAATGACTTCCTCTGTGGTCTGACAAGGCTGCTCCCCCATCAGTGGCAGGAGGTCAAAGAGCTAGCCACTGAGTTCATGTCAGAGACAGTCCCAGTTCCCCTTACTAGGAGAACCACTTGGATACTGAGCTGCCATGGGCTACCTCTGAGCAGGGTTTCTAGGTTATATCCATGAATGGTCCTCGGTTGGAGTATCAATAGAAGAAAAGACCCCTGTGCTCAGATATTTTGGTTCTGTTGCTATCCTTGTGGAGCTCCTGTCTTCTCCAGGTCTTACTATCTCCCTCTTCTTTCATGAGTTTCTCTGCACTCTGCCCAAAGTTTGTTTATGAGTCTCAGTATTTGCTTTGATACACCGTGGGATAGAGTCTTTCAGAGGCCCTCTGTGGTAGGCTCTTTTTTTTTTCCACTTCATTTTTATTTTTATTAATTACACTTTATTCACTTTGTATCCTCCCATAAGCCCCTCCCTCCTCCCCTGGCAATCCCATCCTCCCACCACCTTCTTCATACATGCCCCTCCCCAAGTCCACTGATAGGGGAGATCCTTTCCTTCCTTCTGATTTTAGTCTATCAGATCTCATCAGGAGTGGCTTCATTGTCATCTTCCACTTATAACTGAGCATGTAGCAGGTGTGTCTTTCTGCTTCTGGGATACCTCACTCAGGATGATCTTTTCAAGTTCCTACCATTCGCCTGCAATTTTCATGATTTCCTTGTTATTAATTGCTCAGTAGCATTCCATTGTGGAAATGTATCCATTCCACCTTAGAGGTGTACCTGAGTTGTTTCCAGGTTCTGGCTATTACAAATAAAGTTGCTACAAACATGGTTGTGCAAATGTCCTTGTTGTATACCTAAAGTATTTTGGATATATGCCTAGGAGTGGTATAGCTGGATCTTAAGGAAGTGCTATTCCTAATTGTCTGAGACAGAATCAGATTGATTTCCAAAGTGGTTGTACAAGTTTACAATCCCACCAGCAATGGAGGAGGTTCCCCTTTCTCCACATCCGCTCCCAAATGCATTCACTTGAGTTTTTGATCTTAGCCATTCTGATGAGTGTAAGGTGAAATCTCAGGGTCACTTTGATTTGCATCTCCCTGATGACTAAGGATGTAGAGTATTTGTTTAGATGTATCTCTGCTCTTCTATATTCCTCTAGATAGAATTCTCTGTTTAGCTCTGTATCCCATTTTTAATTGGAATGCTTGATTTGTTGCTGTTTAACTTCTTGTGTTCTTTATATATACTGGATATTAGGCCTCTGTCAGATAAAGGTTTTGTGAAGATCCTTTCCCAGTCTGAAGGCTGGTGTTTTGTTCTTGCAACAGTGTCCTTTGCTTTACAGAACCTTTTCTGTTTAATAAGGTCCCATTTATTGATTGTTGATCTTAGAGCCTGTACTTTTGGTGTTTTGTTCAGGAAGATGTGTCCTTTGCCTGTGAGATCTGGGCTCTTCCCCATTTTTTCTTCTAACTGATTAATGTTTCTGGTTTTATCACACCTAGCATCTCCTGATATCACTTCAGAAGTATAGAACTTGCTGAGTCTAAGAGGCATTCACTGACTTTCATCTTTTCTACTCAATATCTCATTATCCTTCACAAAGTATGTCAGACTATCATTGGGGAAATTACTGAGGAATGCATACTCATTTGAATATTCAGCAGTAATGTGACATGACTAAGAAAGAGGCAGGGTGACAATGACCAGAGTATATTGTTTACCTGCATGAAATTGTCAAAAACAAAAGCTAATAATATGAAAACATAGTATGTTGTAAAATATAAGCCATATTTCTCTTGGTGCTTGTATTTTCAGTGGCTCCAAATACTCCCATGAGATGTTTATAAATGTTCTATGTGCAATATGACTGATGAGTATCATGGAAAGAGAGAAGTCATCAAGCTTAGGATTGGCTTGATTTGCTATAGTTTATCAAGACTAAAGAATAAAGACTTTTAGGACTTCATTGCCCTTTTTATAGAGCCATTTTCTGCTCTGTGAGGGAAGTCTCATGAGTGCTTCAAACACTAGAAGGTGTTTTAAGAAAAGGCAGAAAAATAATCATTGCTGCTGACATTCAAGAGTTGTGGAGATTTTAAAACATACCACAGTCCTGGGTTTCAGAAAAGCTTGGGGGACTGCCCTGGAACTCTTTTCCATGTACACATCCACTTCACTCCACAAAGTTAAGTCTGGTGGTCCCCATGCCTAGGCCACAACTACTTCCTTTCATTTAGTTTGTACTTCAACACAAGCGATCTTTATTATGTTGATACAACTCTTGGGACCAAGGTTGTACTTGTAGTCATATCTATATTCATAGAGTTTGGGAAATACCTCATCACCAAAATTGAAGCAACAAGAGTCAGTGGAACAGAGAAAGTGACAACATGTTTTGGTCATTTTGGATCAGCTAAAACCTACATGACAGCTATGAAAATGTTATTGAGAGGCAACGAGGGAGGAGGGGGTACTCCAGAAGGCTTAGAGAGAGGACAAGGCAGGGAGACATGATGTAATTACACTCTAATTGAAATATAATTGAACAATGAGTGAATGATTTATTACTTACCTACAGAAACTCGAGGATAAATGGTATAATGTTCCAGATACTTCTCAAATACGCTAGACTTTCACATATTTAAACCAAACTTACTGACTTTAGGCTCTTCTTTCAGCATGTGAGTGAAATAATATTCCCTAAATGTCTGTTTACAGAAAATTCTCTGCATATAGTTTCTCTCATAAGTAGAACCTGACAAATACTGAGTGAAGGGAGTATTTTTTCCCTCTCACTCTAAGCTCTTCCTTACCTTGAGGCACATACACTGTGCCCAGAATGAAGATTCCAAGCAGGAAACAAATAACTAATTGACTTATTCTTCGGCCAAAGTGATTCAGGAAAAATAGTCCAACAACACTGGCTGGGATTGACACTGCACCACTGAGACATACGATTAGGAAGGTATTACTTGTCAGGTGGTGGAGGTGGACATTGAAGCCAACAAGAGGTATCACTGATATGAATCTGTAAGAAACAAAGAGAGTCACATTATATTACTTAAAATTCATGTCTACAAGACAGATATGGTTATCCAAAAAAGACAGTTTTGATGTTAAACTATAAAAGTATATCTGTATTTTGGAATATTTATATCAGTGAATTTAATAATCATAAAATCATCATAATATACTGACACACATATTAATAATGTTGGATTTTTAAGATGAGATAGAGGATTTGTGGAATTCTTGAGAAATCAAATCAGCTTTTAGAGTATTCTTTCTTTTCTTCTTTATTTTTTTCACTAAGTTAATCTTAGTGAGGTTTATAATACTTTCTTAAAATTTAGAAATAGTTTATCAATTATTTGATATTTACATACAGTTTTTTTATGATATTCTTCCCCAATTCATCCTCTTTCTTCCTTCCTGGCCCCCACACATCTTTACCCACCCAAGCTTCATGGCCCTTTTTTTTTTAATTAAAAATACACTTTTCTTCAAACAACATATTTTGATTATGGTTCTCACAACTCCTCTTAGTTTTTAGACACCTTTCCTCCTATCTACATCCACACCTCTTTTCTGTCATTAGAAAAAGAACAGGCATCTAAGGAATAATAATAAAGTTAAGCAAGATAAAACAAAACCAAATCAAAATAGGACCAAAAACAAACCTGAACAAACAAACAAAGAGGCAATGTGGAAAGTACAAGAAACACATGTAGAGGCAGTGACACACATGGTTGTAAACAGAAGATTTCCATAAAAATACAAAACCAGAAGTCATAATGTATATGAAAGGAACTGTAAGATTTTTAAAAAAGTTATGGCACAACATTGTAAGACAAAGAACCTCCAAAGATGCCATTGAGTTCATTTTTAATTGGCCATCTAAAGTTGGGAATGGGTCCATCCCTTAGAAGTGTTTTTTTTTCCCTTGTGAGCCTCCCTTGAAAAAATTAACTTTTCATTGGCAAGGAGACTGGGACCTCCTGCAGCCCTAAATGGGCATAGTCCATGTAAGGGTTATTTTATAACCTTGCCTTTGTATCTATTCATATATATATACATATATATGAATTATATGTTATATATACATTATATATATGTATTATATATATAATCAAAATTTTATCTCCATCGAAATGGAAACAGACAAATACAGAAAACCGTGTGAAGTTTACCTCAAAAGGGACAGCAGAAACACACGCCTTCTCAAGTTGGGTGTGCAGAACAAGTCACACAGAGAAGGTTTGTTTTGTGCAACCTCTAATTCTTTCTTCATGGTGGTTCTCACAACCTTTATCAATAGAATAAAAAACAGTTTAATTCTCACAAAATGATGAGCATCTTGGTGCATACTAGGTGCTCAAAGAATACCAGATCATTAATTATTAGTCCTTTGTAGAGAAATACACAGCCATCAAGGAACCTATGTTATTTCTAGAGAGGACATTTTAAACAGTAGATGTCTACAGAACATGGACTGCAAGTAAATGGTAACTACAATTCTTGTCCAAATCTCTAGTCATACTAGAATGAATTTAAATAATATGGCAACTTAGTATGGTTGTCTATGTGAGTTCACATGTATGTGCATGCTTCTCTGTGTGTGTTTGTGTGTGTTCATTTGTTTTGGTCTCATCCTTCTTTTAATCAGCTTCCTATGATTATAAAATGTTTCCAGTGGTAGAAAAATAGACTAAAAAAGTGAATTTATTCCAAGGTCTCTCTCTCTTTATGTGTGTGTGTGTCTTACTATTTGAATGAAAACATAGCATATTGTTGAGATGTTGATTTTTTTTTTTTTTTTGGTTTCTGGTATGTTTCAGAGGCTGAAGTGCTCTTGGGAGATAAAGCTTACCTTTCTTTAATACTTAATGGTGTTTGGTATTGGAAAATGATTGCTACCCTTTGATGATGGATATGCTTCTCAGTCCCCATGATTTGACAAGTCTCTATCACAAACCCCTCTCTCAGTATTGCCAGGCAAGTTCACTATGCTTAACTGAATGTTGAGAATCCATCAGCCTAGAATATTTTTATTCCATTTTGTTGTTTCTGTCGTAAATCTTTGTCAGAGCAATGCAAAAGTAGCCAACAGAATTGGTACTATAAGTCTTGTTGTTGTTCTGATAAAGCTAACCAAGTTGTGGTTTGTTAGTAGAACTCGGAGGAGTTTTCAGAATCAGTACAGAGAGAATAGAATTGTCTTTGTGGAAATTCAGTATACTGAAATACTGATACAAATCTGAACAGTGAGGATCTTCTCCATGAGATTTCACATGAAAAAGAGCACTTCATTAGGAATTGGAATGAAGGACATTCATTAATTTTTCCTTGTTGAGAAACAACAACAAATTCTAGCAGCAACCTGATCATATTCTGAAAATTTGAGTGAGGCTAAAGTCAAAGAAGTGGGGGAGATTTCCAAGATGGTGGCAGTTATTGCATACTGTCTTTGAGAAGCAGAAGGTGAGAGACCGTGGGTTATGGTAAGCAGCCTAGCAACAGTTTCCAAAATACTGATATAGGTGCTTCACCCACAGGGGAGGAGAAATGTCCGGTGCAACAAATGGCTCCCTGACACAGTTTGAGTTTGGATGTTTACTGCCTAGCCAAGTTCTGGTTTCAGGTCTCAAGTGCCTGCACAACATTTCCTGCCTACAGGTTACAGGTACACTTCAGTAACCAGACGTTGGATCACTTCTGTTCCCTAGCCAAGTTACCAAAGCCAGCATCCCAAGACCAATTCATAGGACCCAAGGGCCAAGCCCAGCCCAAGCCTTGTTGCAAGCCTTGTTGTAGAAACCACACAATGCTTTCTGCCTTCCTGGGGCCTTCAGGTCCAGAGACACTTTGTTGCATGAACCAGACCTAGGATCACTCCCACTTTCACAAGGGCAGTGTCTGGACTGGAGGCAGCGCTCCAACCCCAATCTACTATTCTTCTGGTCCCAGTGTAGAGGCCAGATTGACAATATTGGGTCCTAGGTCCAAGATGGCAGAGTCAAGCCAACTCTGAGTGCCAGGAGTTCAGAGCCTGCTTGGGCCAGCAAGCAGCTGTGCAGCTGAATATGATCCATAACACCAGCACCCATTCACCAGTTTGTTGCAGCCTCTGAGCCCTTAACACCAAGGACTGCTCCTGATCTGCCTGTTCTGTCTGACCCACCTGAGGCACAGCCAGCAAAGGGATCCTCCAGCCAGTGGTCCTCCATCTTGTGGAGGCCTGAGTTGGGCCAAACAACATTCAGTTTACTGTCCTCTCCGTGCTGAATAGCTTAAAGACACTAAGATTACATATGTCAGCTTAGACTAATATGCCAGGCAAAAGTTTTAATTAACATTGAGGGAGAAAAACAAGATATTCCACAACATGCCAAACTTAAACAGTACCTATCTACAAAACCAGCTCTACAGAATATTCTAGAAGGAAAACTCCAATCCAAGGAAGCCAACTACACAGGTTAACAGAATGGATATGAAAACAGGATGTGACATTCTTCTGTATACAATAATCACACCTAGGCAATAAATATAGACAGTACCTAGGAATAAATGGTGGGAAAAAGGTTTTTAAAGCAAATGGACCCAAGAAGCAAGCTAAAGTAGCCATTTTAGTGTCTAATAAAACAGGCTTTCAACCAAAATTAAACAAAAGAGATGGGAAGGACACTTCATACTCATCAAACTAAAACATCACCAAGACATCCCAGTTCTGAATATCTATGCCCCAAAAGCTTGGGCACCAATATTCATAAGATACATAATTCACAAGAAATTCTTACTTCATAAGATACAATATTCATAAGAAATTCTGTTATTTTTGCACAATGGAATACTACTCAGCAATTAAAAACAAGAAAATCATGAATGTAGAGGAAAATGGTGGGAACTAGAAAAGATCATCCCTTGTGAGGCATCCCAGAAGGAGAAAGACACACACGGTATATACTCACTTATAAGTGGATATTAGCCATATAAAATAGGATATACATACTAAAATCTATAGTGCTAAAGAAGCTAAGCAATGAAGAGGACCCTAGGGAAGATGCTTAGTCCTCATTTAGAAGGGCAAACAGGATAGACATCAGAAGTAAGAAAAGACAGGGAACAGGAGAAGAGCCTACCACACAGGGCCTCTGAAAGACTCTAACAACCAGGGTATCAAAGCAGATGCTGAGAGTCATAGCCAAATTTGGACAGAGTGCAGGGAATCTTATGGAAGAAGGGGGAGATAAAAAGACCTGGAGGGGTTAGGAACTCCACAAGGAGACCAACCAAGCCAAAAATTCTGGGCCCAGAGGGACCTGCAAAGACTGCTACTGCAACCAAGGACCATGCATGGAGAGGAAGTAGACCCCCTGCTCAGCTGTAGCCCGTAGGCATCTCAGTCACCAAGTACGTTCCCTAGTAAGGGGAGGAGGGGCTCTCTCTGTCATGGACTCAGAGGCCAGATCTTTGATCACCTCCCCTTGGAGGTGGCCTAGTTAGGCCACAGAGAAAGAGGATCTATACAGTTCTGAAGAGACCTCCTCTGTGGCCTGGCAAGGCTGCTTCCCCCTCAGGGGGCTGGTCAAAGAGCCCACCACTGAGTTCATGTCAGAGACAGTCCCTGTTCCCCTCACTAGGGAACCCACTTGGATACTCAGTTGCCATGGATAACATCTGAGCAGGGGTTCTAGGTTATCTCCATGAATGGCCCATGGTTGGAGTATCAGTCTCAGAAAAGACCCTTGTGGAGCTTCTGTCCTCTCCAGGTACCACTCTCTCTCACTTCTTTTTTAAAAAAATTTTTAAAACTTTTATTAGTTACACTTTATTCACTTTGTATACCCCCATAAACTTCTCTCTCCTACCCCCAATCCCACTTGCCCTCCCCTTTCTTCACGCATGCTCCTCCCCAACTCCACTTATAGGGGAGGTCCCCCTCTCCTTCCTTCTGATCTTATTCTATGAAATCTCATCAAGAGTGGCTGCATTGTCATCTTCTGTGGCCTGGTAAGGCTGCTTTCCCCTCAGGGGGAGGTGATCAAAGAGCAGGACAATCAGATTATGTCAGAGGCAGTCTCTCTTCTCATTACTATGGAACCCACTTCAACACTGAACTGCCATGGGCTACATCTGTACAAGGGTTCTAGGTTAGCTCCATGCATGGACCTTGGTTGGAGTATGAGTCTCTGGAACGATCCCTGTGTTCAAATTTTCTGGTTTTGTTGCTCTCCTTGTGGAGTTCCTGTCCTCTGCAGATATTACTCTTTCCCACTTCTTTCATAAGATTCCATGAACTCTGCCCAACAGTTGGCCATAAGTCTCAGCATCTGCTTTGATATTCTGCAGGGCAGAGCCTTTCAGAGGCCCTCTGTGGCAGGTTCCTAACTTGTTTCCTGTTTTCTTCTTCTGATGTCCATCCTCTTTGCCTTTTGGGATGGGGATTGAGCATTTTAGTCAGAGTCCTTCCTCTTGATTATTTTCTTTACATGTACAGATTTTAGTAGGTTTATCCTATATTATATGTCTATATGAGTGAGTATATACCATGTTTGTCTTTCTGTTTTGGGGACAGCTCACTCAGGATGATCCTTTCCAATTCCCACCATTTACTTGCAAATTTTATGATTTCCTTATTTTTCGTTGCTGAGTAATATTCCATTGTGTAGATGTACCACAATTTCTGTATCCATTCTTCAGTTGAGGGACATCTGGGGTGTTTTCAGCTTCTGGCTATTACAAATAAAGCTTCCACAAACATGGTTGTGCAACAATAAGTAGCAATCGGGAAGAGTCCATGATGGCAGCAACCAGCATGCACCATATCTGAGGGGCCCAGGATGCAGAATTCTGAAATAACTGAGTGGAGGGGTAACTGAAGCCAGAACATCAACATTAAGGTTTCCTGTGTGAGAGGGGAGAACCTGTCAACTGGGACATGTTGGATACATGTCACCCGTGGAGGTCTGCAGGAACTGAGCGTGGTACATATTCCACCCTCCTGCACTTCCCCTTGCCCCAAGCACAGGCCTCCCTGCTTGGTGACTGAGAAGGCAGAGGTGGTTGCAGTATGGGCCTCCCAGGTCTACAGCTGTGCTGGGGTGGCGGCTAGCCCAAGGAAGAGTCTCTGTGCTCCATGACTGAGATGCCAGTGGTGGCTTCCCTAAGTAGGATCCTCCAGGCTTTGTGACTGAGATCGCAGAGGTAGCTGCCCCAAGTACAGGTCTCCCTTCCCAGGGGCCAAACAGTGGACACCACTGAGCTGATGGTCCTCCTACAATCACATTTACCCATGCAGGCTCAAATCTGCGAGTAAGGAACAGGAAGAATGCCTGTGATTAGGCCTGTGAGTGAGTGAGGTTGCCTTCAAGTGAATGCATGCAGAGCCCCAGGTCCACAGTCCTTCTACGCTAGCAGGCAGACATTGGATCCCTCCAACCCACACCCCTACTGTGGGAACATAGGGATCCTTGGGACCACTTTCTCAACATTGAAGTCCCTGTTCTGTGGGTCTAATACTGGAGTCCAGGCAAATGATTCCTAGGTCCCAGACAGATCTGAATACCATGAGGACAGTACAACAGGCCTGTAGGACACTGAGGTATTCAGGTCACTTGCACATGTGCAATGTGCCCATGAACAGCGCCAGCAACTCCTCCTGCACTTAAGCTCCACCCTTCTAGTAATCTACACTCTCTAGCACCCTGTCCTTCAAGGCACAGTTCCACACACATGCCCACACTTGCGCAAATGCTCCTGTGACCTTCCTCCCTTCGCTACAGCTGAAACACCAACATCCACTCTCAAAACAGTGGCCCTCTCTCATCTTCCTGGAGAATACTACAGACACCAGAGACAGATGGACCCAATCTGAACTACAGACTCCAGGATAAAACAGTGAAGGTTATGGATAAGCAGATGGCTACAGGTCAGTGTAAGAACACATCCAACAAAAATCAGGACATCATGGCTTCATCAGAAATACCCCAAATCGATGGATATGCTATTTCATCAGACACACAGGAAAAATATTTTAAAGCTATGTTAATCGAGTTCTTCTAGGCACATAAAGAGGAAATGAACAAAGCTCTCAAAGAAATACAGGCAAATATAACCACACAAATAGAGGCATATGAAGAAGAAATGAGCAAGAGTATCATGGAAGAAAGGAATCCACATTCAAACAGATGAAGGAAATGGTGCAAGACATGAAAACAGAATTAGAATCAATGAAGAAAACACAAATAGAGAAAATCCTGGAACTTATTAGGAACCACAAAGGTAAAGCATCACCAACAGAATACAAGAGATGGAATAGAGAATCTCAAGCACTGAAGATACAATTGCAGAAATTGATATGTCTTTCAAAGAAAAAGTAAAATCGGAGAAGTTCCAAACAAAAAGCATCCAAAAAATCAAGGACGCCCTGAAAAGAAGAAATCTAAGAATAATAGGAATATCCAAAAAAAGAAGATTACAGCTTCCAAGGTCCAGAAAATATTTTCAAGAAAATCATAGAAGAAAATTTTCCCAACCTAAAAGAAAGAGATGTCCATTAACATAAAAGTGGCCTTCAGAACACCAAATAGACTAGACCAGAAAAGAAACTCCTCATGTCACATTATAGTCAAAACACTAAATCTTCAGAGCAAGGAAAAAAATATTAAAAGCAGCAAGGGAAAAAGGCCAAGTAAAATATAAAGGCAGACCTATCACAGCAGACTTCTCAATAGAAACTATGAAAGCCAGAAGGGCGTGGGCAGTTGTCATGCAAACTCTAAGGAAACAGGTGCCAACCCAGACTACTATACTCAGCAAAGCTTTCAATCAACATAGATAGAGAAACAAAATATCCATGACAAAACTAAACTTAAGCAATATCTACACAGCAAACTAGCCCTACAGAAAATACTAGAAAGAAAACTCCAGTCTAGCAAAATCCACTACACCCAAGAAAAGAGAGAGTATAGATAACTTCACAACAAATATTAAAAGAAAACAAACATTGAAACACAGTAACACCACCAATTCCACAATAAAAAAAAACTATCATTCATTGGTCACTATTATATATCAACATCAATGGACTCAATTCTCCAATAAAAAGACACAGACTAATAGAATGGTTGCAGAAACAGTATCCAACATCCTGCTGCAACCAAGAAAAACACCTCTGTAACAAAGATAAATACTACCTCAGAATAAAGAGCTGGAAAACTCTTTTTCAAGGAAGTGGACCCAGAAAACAGGCTGAGGTAGCTCTCCTAATATCTAATAAAATAGACTTTCACCCTAAATTAATTTAAAAACATGAAAAGGAACGCTTCATTCTCATCAAAGGAAAATTTTACCATGAGGACACCACAGTGCAGAACATATATGCCCCAAATACATGAGCAACTGCATTTGTAAATGAAACATTATTAAAGCTGAAATCACACATCGAAACAACCCACATATCCATCAGTGGAGGAATGGATACAGAAATTGTGGTATAGTTGTGGTATACACAATGGACTACTACTCAGCAATTAAAACAAGGTGATCTTGAAATTTGCACACAAATGGTGCGAACTAGAAAAGATCATCCAGAGTGAGGTATCCCAGCAGCAGAAAGATACACATGCTATATACTCACTTATAAGTGGATATAATCTAGGATAATATAGGATAAACATTATAAAATCTGTACACCAAAAGAAGCTAAAAGAGGACCCTGGGTAAGATGAGTAATACTCTCACAAAAAGGCAAACAGGATGGACATAGGAAGAGGGAGTAAACAGGGAACAGGACAGAAGCCTACCACAGAGGCCCTCTGAATGACTCTACCCATCAGGGTATCAAATGCTGAGACTCATAGCCAAACTTTGGGCATAATGCAGGAAATCTTACAAAAGAAGGGGGATATAGAATGATGTGGAGAGGACAGGAGCTCCACAAGGTGAGCAAAAGAACCAAAAATTCTGGGCAAACAAGTCATTTTTGAGACTGATACTTCCACCAAGGTCCATGCATGGAGATAACCTAGAACCCCTCCACAGATGTAGCCCATGATCTCAGTCTCCAAGTGGTTTTTCCTAGTAATGGGAACAGGGACTGTCTCTGACATGAACTCAGTGGCTGGGTCCTTAATCATCCCCACCTGAGAGTAAGCTTCCTTACTAGGCCACAGAAGAAGACAGTGCGGCTAGTTCTGATGGGACCTGAGAGGCTAGGGTCAGAAGGAAGGGAGGAGGACCTACCCTATCAGTGACTTGTGGAGGTGCATGGGAGATGATAAGAGAGGGATGTTGGGATTGGGAGGGGATGAGGGAGGAGGCTACAGCTGGGAGACTAAGTGAATAAACTGTAATTAATAATAAAAATAAATTTTGAAAAGAAGCAATAGGAGTGGTAATGAAGGGATTTTAATAAAACAATACATTTTGTGCATGTATAAATTTTAGAATTAATTCATTGTGTATAAATCATGACTTTATAAAGTGTTTAAATATGAATGATACCATCTAAGGGTTTTTTTACACCATTCTCTTTGAATGAAAGAACTATATCTGTAGAGACTCCAAGATGGCGGTGAGCAGAGCACACCGTTTTGGAGAGGCAGAAGACATGAATCTCCTTAATTGGTGAGTGGAGAGTCAATCAAAGCTAGAATTTGGACTTTAGGGCTTTCTAAAGGAGAGGGGCCACCACAGAAGCGTGGAGTGCTTGTAGACTTAGATTGGGTGTGGACTTCTGGAAGGAAATAGGGCGCTTCCCTTGTCCGGGCCTCCCTCAGGGAAGGAAGCTCAGGGAAACCCACACACAGCACCAGGCAGCTGAGCACAAATCTCACTTCCAGGAGATCAAGGCAGCAGAGACAGTTCTCCGGGCCCCTTACAGCAGAGGTCTGCTGTAACCACCAGTTGAACACCCGTCCCCTCCTTGGACACACATCCCACTCAGGGCCCTCTGGTCCCTAGGAGCGTCCCCTCCCCCATCTCGCTGACGTGATCCTGCGGCTAGACGCAGCAGGAAGTGCAGTGGAGCTCAAGTCCCAAGTGGCCAGAGCACAATAACCCCAAAACCTCCTCACAGGAGAAGCACAGGACCAATCACAGAGCTCCAACCACTGAGCGCTAACCACAGAGACTCAGATCCACAATACAATTCTTCCTGGATACCTTAGCAGCAAATCTCAGTGTCTGGGACCCAAGATGGGCGGAGGCAGGGAGGCAGGGCTCCAGACCCTACTGCCGCAGCAGAGAGCAGTAACGAAGTGCTGAACGCCACCACTCAGAGGAGAACACACCCGACTTAGGGCCCTCTCGCCCAGCTCTTGACCCACGGAACACACGCCCCACTACCACCACCCGGCTCTGCAGGAGTGCACGCACCGCCAAAACTCCACCCCGCCAAAGCGCATGCCCAATACAGTGCTAGCCACAGAGACTCAGACCCACAGTACAACCCGTCCCAGATCCCAAGGCTGCAAGTGGCAGCACGGACTACACAGGGCTGCCCAGCCAGTGATTGTATGGGCCATCCAACTCCTCAGTGGCAGAAAACCAGCTGAATAGACACCAAAGACCAGCAGACCTGTAAAATCAATACGCACACGCATTCTTCAACAGCGCTTGCGATCCCTTAGCGCCTGCAACAACTTCAGTGCCTGCAAAACACCCCTCTCACACACTGAAGGCCTCCTCATTCACCAACACCCTGTCCCTTAGGACACACCCGCAAGCACACGCTCAAACACACGCTACCCCACATTTGCCCTTCTGCGCCTGTGAACTTTCCTTCTACAGGTATAGCTGAATAACCAACGCACACACTGAAACCACTAGATATCACTAGACCTTCATTTTTCTGAAGAATTCTCCAGATACCAGAGAAAAATCAGTCTGACCTGCAGAATCCAGGAACAGACAGTGAACATGACAGATAACCAAATGGCCAGAGGTCGACGAAAGAACACAACCAACGCAAATCAAGATATCATGGCTTCACCGGCAACCTCCAAAATTATTGGACACTCCAACTCAGCAGAAACAGAAAAAGAAAATGATTTTAAAGCTATGATTATCCAGTTATTTGAGGCACATAAAGAGGAAACCAAAAAATCTCTCAGAGAAATAGTCGTAGAGATTCAAACAGTTAAAGAGGATACAAAAAAATCCCTTAAAGATTTGGCCTCCCAAATAGAAACAAAGAAAAATGAAGTGAACGAAGAGCTCTTAAAGAAACACATGCAAATATAGCCAAACAATTGGAGGCAGAAGCAGAGGCACTAAGAGAGGAAACAAACAAAAAAATAGAGACCATCTTGGAGACACAGGAATCCACACTCAAACAGATGAAGGAAATGTTGCAAGACATGAAAACAGAATTAGAATCAATAAAGAAAACACGAACTGAGAAAACCCTGGAACTGAAGAACTTAGAGAAAAGAGAAGGAATCACAAAGGTAAGCATCACTAATAGAATACAAGCGATGGAAGAGAGAATCTCGGGTGCTGAAGATACACTCACAGAAATTGATACATCTCTCAAAGCAAAAATCAGAAAAATCCCAAACACAAACCATCCAAGAAATCAAGGACGCCATGAAAAGGCAAAATACAAGAATAATAGGAATTGAAGAAGAAGAGGTTACAAGGTCCAGAAAATATTTTCAAGAAAATCATAGAAGAAAAATTTCCCAACTTAAAGAAAGAGATGTCCACAAACATACAAGAGGCCTACAGAACACCAAATAGACTAGACCAGAGAAGAAACTCCTCATGTCACATCATAGTCAAAAAACTTAATCTACAGAACAAAGAAAAGACCTCAACATAAAACCATAAAACCAGATATGCTAAATCTGTTAGAAGAAAAAGTGGGGAACAGCCTAGAACTCATTGGCACAGGAGACAACTTCCTGAACAGAACTCCAACAGCACAGGCTTTAAGAGCAACAATCAATAAATGGGACCTCATGAAACTAAAAAGCTTCTGTAAAGCAAAGGACACCATCATCAAAACAAAACGACTGCCTACAGATTGGGAAAGAATCTTCACCAACCCTTTATCTGACAGAGGGCTAATATCCAGTATATACAAAGAACTAAAGAAGCTGAAAAACAGCAAACCAAGTAATCCACTTAAAAAATGGGGAACAGAGCTAAACAGAGAATTCTCTGTAGAGGAATATCGAAAGGCAGAGAAACACTTAAAGAAATGCTCAACCTCATTAGCCATTAGGGAAATGTAAAGGAAAATGACCCTGAGATTTCACCTTACATCCATCAGAATGGCCAAGATGAAAAACTCAAATGACAACACATGTTGGAGAGGTTGTGGAGAAAGGGGAACCCTCCTCCACTGCTGGTGGGAATGTAAACTGGGACAACCACTTTGGAAGTCAATCTGGCGCTTTCTCAGACAATTAGGAATAGCACTTCCTCAAGACCCAGCTATACCACTGCTAGGCATATACCCAAAATTTTCTCAAGTACACAATAAGGACATTTGCTCAACCATGTTTGTAGCAGCTTTATTTGTAATAGCCAGAACCTGGAAACAACCCAGATGTCCATCAACGGAGGAATGGTTACAGAAATTATGGTATTTTTACACAATGGAATACTACTCAGCAATCAAAAAGGAGGAAATCATGAAATTTGCAGGCAAATGGTGGGATCTAGAAAAGATCATTCTGAGTGAAGTATCCCAGAAGGAGAAAGAAAAACATAGAATATACTTGCTTATAAAGACCTAAAAGATAGGATAAACATGATGAAATCTATACACCTAAAGAAGATAATCAAGAAAGCAGACACGGGGTATGATGATCTATCCTCATTTAGAAAGACAAATGGGATATGCATTGAACGTATGACAGGCGTCTACCGCAGAAAGCATCTGAAAGACTCTACCTAGCAGTGCTCCAAAGTAGACACTAAGACTCATAACCAAACCTTCGGCAGAGTGCAGGGAATCATATGAAAGAAGGGGAGTTTGATGTGGAAAGGATAGGAGCTCCACAAGGACCAAACATATCTGGGCACAGGGTCTTTTCTGAGATGGACACTAAACCAAAGACCATGAGAGGATAAAACCTAGAACCTCTGCTTGGATGTGACCCGTGATAGCTCAGTAATCAATTGGTTTCCCATAGTAAGGGGAACAAGGACTATTTCTAACAGGAACTCAATGACTGGCTCTTTTATCTCACCACCTCCCAAGGGAGGAGCAGTACTGTTAGGCCACAGAGAAGGACTTTGCAGCCAGTCCTGAAAATACCTGACAAAAGGGAGTCATATAAGGGGAGGAGGTCCTCCCCTATCAGTGGACTTTGAAAGGGGCAGGGAGGAGATGAGGGAGATAGGGTAGGATTGGGGAGGGAAGGAGGGATACAGCTGGGATACAGAATTAACAAAATGTAACTAATGAGAAAAATAAAATTAAAAAAAAAGAACTGTATCCAATGACTTAATGAGATCATATATTATCTTGGGCACTAACTCATACACTTTTCAAAGATTGTGTATTTTGTGTCATAAAAAGCTGGCATTATGCTCACCTCCATGGTAAGGATGTCTTCAGAATTCTTCATTCCATTCTTGCATGCAACTTTTTGAAGTTCCTTTAAGGCCTTTTGGGGTTTGTCAGTCACAATAAGCCACCGAGCTGACTCTGACACCCACCTGCTCAAAATGATGTGGACATAAATTCTCACAGGGTCATTTTCTACATTAAATTTATTCTTGAATAGTTTTATTTTTAATCTAATACCTACCAGTCATTCAGTTATAACAAAAATCTATAGTATTATATCATGATGTACAGTTTTTAGGAAAATAGAACATGATTCAGTTAGGCAGTGTACCTGCACTTCTGGAATACAGAGCTGGAGTCACATTTGTCTGTCTCCCTCATATAGATATATATTTTAATAGAGGTTATATAACTTGAATACGGGGGAGCATTTCTTGAGACAATTGCTGATTTTTTGTTAGGCTGTAGAAAAATTTTATTTATCATGTATCCTTCTCTAAATTAAGAACTCCTGAATAAATTTTCCTCACTAATAATATCACCCAGAGCAGTAATGATGCCAAGGATACATTGTCTTCCCAACATGACAAGAGTGACAGACATATTAATTTACAGAGATTGTGATAAGTGCATTTCTTACATCTTGATTCATGGCATGGTCACCTCAAAATTTCAAACCATAGTGTAGGAAAGAAAGCTCATACCTTGTAGGTATAAGGAAGAAAAATAGTGGCACAGACATTACCAGCTGGAGGTGCTGCCAGTTTCGAAATGCAAATGCCAGGCCTGCCATTGCTGTGTTTCCAAAAGCAGAAGAACATCCCCACAGTGTTGTCACCAAGGCTTGGAATTTAGGGCTTGTCCATTCTATCACTGAAAAGAAAAAAAGAAATGAATCTTGACTTCTAACACTGTTGTAAAGAGCAAAAGCTTGTACAATGTTTATCAAAAGGTATGACTTACTGAGAAAAAGACTATTTGAGGTTGTTACTAGAACACAAATCCCTATCAGGAATCGAAGTGAGCAGTAGATGAGGAAGGTGGGAGCCCAAGCTGCACAGGTCCCAGTGATGGCCATTAGGAGTAAAGCACATCTGAAGACTAACTTCCTCCCAAACCTGAGGAAAAGACAAAGATTCCATCAGGGACAAATTCAGTTATTAAAAAGCAAAGATAGGCAGCGCTTTGTCTCATCCTCATGTTTAACTCTTCTCATCACCAAACCCTGTTCTTCCCTCTGTCTGTAACCCCCTTTGGAACTTATAGGCTGTTAGTTCTCTGTCAAAACAACACAGATCTTTGAGTCCAAATAGGTATGTATGTTTGTGCTTAGTGATCTCTAGGATCAAAGGCACACATAGAGAAACATAATCTTTAATGACTACATCTTTTTGAAAAGTTTGAGTTAATTAATTAGCTAATTAATTAGTTCATTGGTTGTTTAATTAGTTAATTAATTAACTTTAGGTTCTGATTACAGATTCCCAAGTTCCACCTAATATTTGGATGTGGGTCACTGCATCTGTTTCCATCAGTTGCTGCTGAAGCCTCTCAGATGACAGTTATGCTAAACACCTGTCTGCAAGTATAGTAGAGTATCTTTAATTATATCAGGGGCATGCTCTCTCAAATGGCATAAGTGTCAAGCTGGGCCAGTCATTCATTAGTTCTCCTTCAATTTCTGCTCCATTTTCATGCCTGTACCTCAGGCAGGACAAATTTTGAGTCCAAAGTTTTGTGGTTGGGTTGATGTCCCAATCCCTCCATTGGAAGACTTTGAAGATTTTTCTGGTTACTGGAGATGTCTGTTCCAGGTTCCATATCTACCATTGCAAAGATTCTTCGCTAGGGCCATCCTCATAGATTCCCAGGAGTTTCCACTGTTCTAGGGTTCAGCTCATCCCAGAGACACCCTCCCACTCTTCCAGTTGTCTCTACCCCCATTCTCCCCCACCTGATATCTCCTGTTCTCATTCCTAATCACTTCCCCACACAGTTCCCTCCTTCCCTCCACCTGTGACATCTATTTTTGTTTTCAGATTTTTACTCAGTTCATTTAGAGTTTAGGGGTGAAGAGTCATTGCATTCTTTGCTCATTTCCTCCACTTGTAGTGCCTCCAGGGCTTGTGAGTTACAACCATCATCCATTTTCTCCAGAGGCTCAAATTAGACTGGGAGTCTGTTAGACTTCTCAGCCCTACCACCTATATCCAACCAAGTCCTGTTACTGTTAGGGCTTTTTTTTTTCTTTTCTTTTTTTCCAGTGCTACATAAGCCTAGCATGTTGGAGCTTCTTTTTTTTTTCTCCCAATATTTTTATTACTATTTTTATCATTTATTACAATTTATTCAATTTGTATCACTCCTGTGAACTCTATCTTGTCTCCTTCCAATCCCACCCTCTTTCCTTCTTTTCCCCATATGTCCTTCCCCTAGTCCTGTGATAAGGGAGGTCCTTCTACCCTTCTATTAAACCCTAGCCTATCAGGTCTTAACAAGATTGGTTGCATTGTCTTCCTCTGTGGCCTGGCAAGGCTGCATCCCCCAGTGGGAGGTGATTAGAGGGTCTGCCACTGAGGTCACACCAGAGAAAGCCCCTGCTTCCCTTATTCAGGAACCCACTTGGAGACTGAGTCTATGAGCTCCATCTGAGCCAAGGTTTTAGATCCTCTCCACGCATCGTCCTTGGTTGGGGTAGCATTCTCTTCAGGGCCCCTACGGCTCAGATATTTTTTTTGTTATTTTGTTTTTTGTTTTTTGGCTTCATTGGTATTTCTTGGAGCTCTTGTCCCCTCCAGGTCTTTCTATCTCCCCCTTCTTTTAAAAGATTCCATGCACTATGCCCAAAGTTTGGCTATGAGTCTCAGCCTCTGCTTTGATACCTCATCAGTAGAGTATTTCAAAGACCCTCTGTGGTCAGCTCTTGTCCTTTCTCTGTCTTCTACTGCTTCTGATGTCTATAGCTTTTTCCCTTTTGAAGGAGGATTGAGCATGTTTCCTAAGGTCCTTCTTGTTGTTCAGCTTCTTTAGGAGTATAGATTTTAGCATGTTTATCTTATATTATGTGGCTAATATCCATTTATGAGTGAGAATATACAATGTGTGTCTTTGTGTTTCTGAGTTACCTCACTCAAGATGACTTTTCCTAGTTCCCACGATTTGCATACAAGTTTTATGATTCCCTTGTTTTAAATAGGTGAGTAGTATGCCATTGTGTAGATGTACCACAATTTCTGTATCCATTCCACAACTGAGGGACATCTGGGTTGTTTCCAGATTCTGCCGATTACAAATAGAGCTGATACGAACATGGCTGGGCAAATGTCCTTCTTGTATACTTGAGCATATTACAAATATATGCCTAGGAGTGGTATAGCTGGATCTTGAGGTAGCACTATTCCTAATTGTCTGAGATAGCACCAAGTTGATTTCCAATTTTGTTGTACAACTTTACATTCCCACCAGCAATGTAGGAGCATTCCCCCTTTTCCACATTTTTTCCAGCATGTGCTTCACTTGAGTTTTTGATCTTAGCCATTCTGATGGGTGTAAGGTGAAATCTCTGGGTCATTTTAATTTGCATTTCCCTGATGACTAAGGATATTGAGCATTTATTTACGTGTTTCTTTGCCATTCTATATTCCTTTAGAGAAAATTCTCTGTTTAGCTCTATACCGCATTTTTAATTGGATTACTTGGCTTGCTGGTGTTTAAGTTTTTGAGTTCTTTATATATTCTGGATATTAGCCCTCTGTCATATATAGGGTTGGTGAAGATCCTTTTCTAGTCTGTAGGCTGCCATTTTATTCTGATGACAGTGTCCTTTTCTTTACAGAAGCTTTTGTTTCATGAGGTCCCGTTTATTGATTGTTCCTCTAAGAGCCTGTGCTGTTTTTCTGTTCAGGAAGTTGTCTCCTGTGCCAATGAGTTCTAGGCTCTTCCCCACTTTTTGTTCTAACAGATTTAGTGTGTCTGGTTTTATGTTGAGGTCTTTGATCCACTTGGACTTTAGTTTTGTACAGGGTGATAAATATGGATCTATTTGCATTTTCTACATGTAGACATCCAGTTAGACAAGCACCATTTCTTTCTTTCATTGTATGGTTTTGGCTTTTTTTTTTTTTTTGTCAAAACTCAACTATCTGTAGGTGTGTGAATTTATTTCTGGATCTTCTATTCAATTCCATTCATCCCCCAGCATTTTTCTGTGCCAGTATCATGCAGTTTTTATTATTGTTGCTTCTTCCAGACCATCTGTTATTGTACACGATTGTTCAAGCAATTCTGAGGTTTTTTTGTTTTGTTTTGTTTTTCCATATGAAATTGAGAATTATTCTTTCAAGTTCTGTAAAGAATTGTGTTAGTATTTTGATGGAGATTGCATTGAATCTGTAGATTGCTTTTGGCAGGATGGCCATTTTTACTACATTAAGCATTCCTATCCATGAGCATGGGAGACTTTTCCATCTTCTGATATCTTCTTCAGTTTCTTTCTTCAGAGAGTTGAAGTATTTTTTTGTTTATATAGGTCTTTCACTTGATTGCTTAGAGTCACAGCAAGGTACTTTGCATTATTGTAGCAATTGTAAAGGGTGTTCTTTCCCTGATTTCTTTTCCAGCCTTTTTGCCTCTTGTATACAGGAGGGCTACTAATTTTTTTTGAGTCAATTTTTTATCCAGACACTTTGATGAAAGTGTTAATCAGCTGAAGGGATTCTCTGGTAGAATTTTTGGTGTCACTCATGTATACTATCATATCATCTGCAAATACTGATACTGTGACTTCTTCCTTTCCAATGTGTATTCCCTTGATCTCCTTTAGTTGTCTTATTGCTCTAGCTAGAACTTCAAGTACTATGTCGAAGAGATAAGGAGAGAATGGGCAGCCTTGCCTTGTCCCTGACTTCACTGGGATTAATTTAAGGTTCTTTCCATTGAGTTTGATGTTGGCTATAGGCTTACTGTATATTGCCTTTACTGTGTTTAGGTATGTGCCTTGTTTCCCTGGTCTCTCCAAACTTTAAACATGAATGGGCATTAGATTTTATCAAATGCTTTTTCGGTATCTCAGGGGATGATCATGTGGGTTTTCTCCTTCTGCGTGTTTATGTGGTGGATTTTTGTATATTCAACCACCCCTGCTTCCCTGGAATAAAGCATACTTGGTCATGGTGGATGATATGTTTTATGTGTTCTTGGATTTGGTTTGCAAGTATTTTATTGAGTATTTTTGCATCAATGTTCATAAGACAGATAGGTTTGAAATTTTCCTTTTTGTTGGGTCTTTGTGTGGTTTAGGTCAATGTGACTGTGGCCTCATAGAGTTTGGTGATGTTCCTTCTGTTTCTCTTCTGTGGAATAGTTTGAAGAGTATTGGTGTCAACTCTTTCCTGAGCATATGGCAGAATTTTGTGCTGAAAACACCTGGTCCTGTTTTTTTTGTTTTTTGTTTTGTTGTTGTTGTTGTTGTTTTTTTTTGGCAGGGAGACTTGATGACTGCTCCCATTTCCTTGGGAGATATAATATAGGATGGTTTAATCTAGTTATCTGATCTTAGTTTAGATTTGGTAAATGGAATCTATCAAGAAAATTGTCCTTTTCATTTAGATTTTCAAATTTTGTGGCCTAGAGGCTTTAGAAGTAAGCCAAAATGATTGTTTGCGTTTCCTCAGTGTTTGTTGTTATGTTCCACTTTTCATTTCGATTTTGGTGATTTGAGTAGTTTCTCTCTTCCTTTTAGTTAGTTTTGGTAAGGGTTGGTCTATCTTGTTGATTTTCTCAAAGAACCTGCTTTTGGTTTGATTGATACTTTGAATTGTTTTCTTTGTTGCTAAATATTGACTTCAGCCCTGAGTTTGATGATTTCTTACTGTCTACTCCTCTCTGGTGTGTCTGATACATTTTTCTTTTAGGTCTTTCAGGTGTGCCATTAAATTGCTTATATGAGATATCTCAAACTTATTTCTGAAGGCACTTAGTGCCATGAACTTTCTTCCTAGCACTGCTTTTTTTGTGCCCCATAAGTTTGGGTATGATGTGCATTCCTTTACATTAAATTTTAGGAAGTTCAAATTTTCTTTTTTAAAAATTCTTCCTTGATCTAGCTGTCATTGAGTAGATAGTTGTTTAGGTTCCATGCATGTGTAGGCTTTCTGTTATTTCTGTTGCTGTTGAGGTCTAATTTTAGTCCATGGTGGACCTCTGTAAGTGCCATTATTTCCATATTTATCTTCTGTCTAGATGATCTGCCCCTCAGTGAGAGTGGAGTGTTGAAATCTCCCACTATCAAGGTGTTGGGATTGATTTGTGATTTCAGCTTTAATAATGTTTCATTTACAAATGCTGTTGCTCATGTATTTGGGGCATAGATGTTCAGAACTGTGATGTTCTTTTAGTGGATTTTTCATTTGATGAGAGTGAATGTCCCTCCTCATTTCTTTTGATTTATTTTGGTTGAAAGTCTATTTTATTCCATACTAAGATAGCTACTCCAGCTTGTTTTCTGGGTATGTTTGCTTGAAAAACCTTTTCCAGCTCTTTACTCTGAAGTGGTGTTTATCTTTGTTGTAGAGGTGTTTTTTTTCTTGGATGCAGCAGAATGTTGGATCCTTTTTCTGCAACCATTCTGTCAATCTGTTTCTTTTTATTGGAGAGTTGAGTCCATTGATGTTCATAGATTACAGTGACCAATGAATGTTAGTTCCTTTTATTGTGGAGGTGGTAGTACTAGTGTGTTTGCATGCTTGTTTTCTTTTGAATTTTTGTTGTGTGATTATCTATATCCTATGTTTTCTTGGGTGTAGTTATTTTTGTTGGATTAGAGTTTTCCTTCTAGTATCTTCTGTATGGCTGGGTTGCTGTGTAGATATTGTTTAAGCTTATTTTGTCATGGAATATTTTGTTTTCTCCATCTATGTTAATTGATAGTTTTGCTGGGTATAGTAGTCTGGCTTATCATCTTTGTTTTCTTAGAGTCTACATAACAAGGCCCAGGCCCTTCCCACTTTCATGGTTTCTATTGGGAAGTCTGGTGTGATTCTGATATGCCTACCTTTGTCCATTCCTTGGCCTTTTTCCTTTGATGCTTTTAATATTATTTCTTTGTTCTTTAGATTTAATGTTTTGACTATTATGTGATGTGAGACGCTTACTTTCTGGTTTAGTCTATTTGGTGGTCTGTGTATGCCTTTTGTATGTTTAAGGACATCTCTTTCTTATTTATTTTTATTTTTATTAATTACAGTTTAATCAGTTTGTATTCCCCCTGTAGGTTGATCTCTCCTCCCTTCCCAATCCTACCCTCCCTCCCCCTTCTCCACCCATGCTTCTCCTCCAGTCAACTGATAGGGGAGCTCTTCTTCCCCTTCCTTCTGACCCTAGTTTATCAGCTGTCATCAGGACTGGCTGTATTGTCTTCTTCTGTGGGTTGGTGAAGCTACTACCCCTTTCTGGGGAGGTGAGCAAAGAGCAAGCCAATCAGTTTCTGTCAGAGACATTCCCTGTTTCCATTACTATGAAATCTACTTGGACACTGAAATACCATGGGCTACTTCTGTGCAGGGTTTCTAGGTTTTTTCCTTGCATGGGCCTTGGTTGGAGTGTCAGTCTCAGAAAACACCCATGGGCCCAGATTTTTTGGTTCTCTTGCTCTCCTTGTGGAGCTCCTGTCCTCTCCAGGTCTTACTATTTCCCACTTCTTTCATAAGATTCCCTGCACTCTGCCCAAAGTTTGGCTTTATATCTCAGCATCTGCTTTTATACCCTTCAGGGTAGAGCCTTATGTTGGGAAATTTTTCTTTTTGGTACCTTGGAGCCTGGAATCCTTTTTTCTTGTATATTTCTATTATTCTTTTATTTCATCTTGTCATGGCATCCTTGATTTCTTGGATGTTTTGTGTTTTTAAGTTCTCTTTTACTTTTTCTTTGAGATAGGTGTCAATTTCTGCAATTGTATCTTCAGCTCCTGAGAGTCTCTCTTTCATCTCTTGTATTCTATTTGTGATGCTTACCTTTGTGGTTACTGATCTTTTCTCAAAGTTCTCCAGCTCCAGGTTTTTCTCTGTGTTTCCTTTATTGATTTTTTATTGATTTATTCTTTATTCTTTCTTTATTGATTCTAATTCTGTTCTAATTCTAATTCTAATTCATGTCTTTCACCATTTCCTTCATCTGTGTGGATTCCTGTCTTTACATGATGGCATTTATTTTTTTATTTGTTTCTTCCTCAAGTACCTCTATTTGTGTGGCTACATTTGTCTGTATTTCTTTGTGAGCTTTTTTGTTTTCTCTTTCTGTGCCTCTAATAACTCGATTAGCATAGCTTTAAAATAATTTTCCTATATTTCTAATCAATTAAAATATCCATTCATTTTCAGGGTTGCTGGTGAAGCCATGATGTCCTGATTTTGTTGAATGTTTTCTTAAACCTCCATTTAGCCATCTGATGGTTACTACCCTTTGCTGTTTTTCATGGAGCCTGTCCGGCAGACTGGATCTATTTGTCTCTGGAGTCTGGAGTATTCTCTAGGTATATTAGAGAGGTCCACCAGTTTAAGAGTGGGTGTTGGTATTTCAGATGCACCTAAAGAGGAATGTCGAATGTGCAAGTGTGCAAGAGCAGGAGTGTGTGCAGAGGTGTGCCTGCCTGGAAGGGTGGAGTATGACTGAGTAGCACAAGTGCTGGTTTTGGTACAGGCACAGTTTGTGCATGAGCACAGTGAGCAGGTGCCCTGAATGGCTCAGTGACCCTTAGGCCTAGAGTACAATACCTAGATCTGGAGAGCTCAGATCTGTCTGGGCTGTGCTGTCTTGGTTGTAGGAATTGTTTAGCTGGACTCCCCTGGGAGACTCAGAGAATGCGGCTTCAATGTTGAGAACTGTGTCCCAAAGATCTCCATGTTGTCCACAGGGAGGTGGGGTGGGACAAATCCAATGTCTGGTGGCTAGTGTAGAGGGACCCCCAATCTGGGTCTCTGTAGGCACTCTCTAGCAAATGCACTCACATGCAGGTATGTGTGGAAATCACAGTGGGCCCACAGTTTTCTATTATCAGATTTGAGTCCCTTGTTTGGCCATTAGAGTAATGAGGCCCCTTCTCTGGGGTTATGCACTCCCCATGGCTGCCACAACTGCTGCAAAACCCTCTGAGCAAGTGAAGGTGCAGCTGAAAGTGCAAGGGATGGATAGTTCGCCACCCTCAGAACCTTGAAAATATCCACAGTGGGCCTGGATCTAATCTGTCCCAGCTCACAGGTTGTTCCCTCTAGCCTGGCAAGCCTCAAACTTGATGCTCTGTTTGCCCATACAAGCACTAGTTTTAGAGTTTCAGATCTTCTGCCACTCAGAAATGGTGTGTACTGGTCACCGCTGAGGTCATATCTATTCTATTTCCCCTACTCAGTTAGAATTAAGTATTCCCCTGGGCCCTTCTTGTTACTTAGCTGCTTGAGGTTCTGTGGATTGTAGCATGGTTTTCATGTGCTTTGTTATAGCTAATATCCACTTAAAAGTGAGTACCATGTTTGTCCTCTGGGTTTGAGTTACCTCACTCAGGATGATCTTTTCTACCTGCATCCATTTGCCTGCAAATTTCATGATTTCTTTGTTGTTGGTAGCTGAGTAATATTACTTTGTGTAAATATATTATATATTCTTTATCCATTCTTTGGCTAGGTAACATCTAGGTTGTTTCCAGTTTCTGGCTATTATGAGTAAAGCTGCTATGAATATAGTCTTTGTGGTATGGTAGAGGGTTTTTTTGGGCATATGCTCAGGAGTGGTATAGCTGGGTCTTAGGATAGAGGTATTCCCAATTTTCTGAGAAACCTCCTGATAGTTTTCCAAAGTGCTTGTACAAGTTTGCACTCCCACCAACAGTGGAGGAGTATTCCCCTTGGTCCACATCCTTGCCACTATGTGCTTTATCTTGAGTTTTTTATTTTTTGCCATTGTGATGGGAGTAAGATGGAATCTCAGAGTTGTTTTGATTTGCATTTCCCTGATGACTAAGCACATTGAACATTTCTTTAAGTGTTTCTTAGTCATTAGAGATTCCTCTGGTAAGAATTCTCTGTTTAGCTCTGAACTTCAGTTTTTAAATTGGGTTATTTGGGTTTGTTGTTGTCTACTTTCTTGAGTTCTTCATATATTTTGGATATTATCCCTATGATGTAAGGTTGGTGAAGATATTTTGCCATTCTGTAGGTTGCTATTTTATCCTTCTGAAAGTGTGCTTTGCCTTAGAGAGGCGTTTCAGTTTCATGAGTCCCCATTTATTAATGTTTATCTGAGTACCTAAGCTGTTGGTATTCTGTTCAGAAAGTTGTATCCTGTGCCAATGTGTTCAAGGTTATTCCCTACCTTTTCATCTATCAGATTTAGTGTATCCTATTTTATGTTGAGGTTCTTGATTCACTTGGACTTGATTTTTGTGCATAGTAATAAATATGCATCTAGTCATCTCCCTGTATGTCTTCCTTATTACTTAGTCTCTCTTAGTCTAAGGACTGTAGCATTGTTATCCTTCAATTTGCACACATTATCCACTTATAAATGAGTATGTATTGTGTTTGTCTTTCTGGATATGGATTACCTATACCCAAAAGACATTACATCCTATCACAAAGATACTTGCTCAAACATGGTCATAACAGCTCTATTCATAATAGCCTGAAACTGCTGAAAAATTATATGTCTCTCAACCAAAGAATGGATCAAAAAAATCTGGTACATTTACATGATGTAGTACAACTCAGTCATTTAAAACAAGAACAAGAAGTTTGCAGACAAATGAATGAAGGTAGAAAAATTACTTACAAAAAAAGAAGCTGGGGCAAGAAAAATGGTTCAGAGGTTAAGAGTACTGTCTGCTCTTCCAGATGGCCTGAGTTCAATTCCCAGCAACCACAGGTTGACTCACAATCATATCATGAGATCTGGTGCAAAGACCTACATGCTGGCAGACACTATATATATAATAAACAAAAAAAAATTTATTTTATTTTTTAAATTTTATTTTATTTTTTATTATTAGTTACATTTTATTAACTCTAAATCCAGCTGTATCCTGCCCCCTTATTCCCCCCAATCCCAACCTCCCTCCCTCATCTCCTTCTTGCTCCTTTCCAAGTCCACTGATTAGGGAGGACCTTCTCCCATGTAATCTGACCCTGTTTTATCAGGTATCTTCAGGACTGGCTGCAAAGTCCTCCTCTGTGGCCTAGCAGGTCTGCTCCTCCCTTGTGGTATGAGGGGGTCAAAGAGCCTGCCATTGAGTTCCTGTCAGAAATAGTCCCTGTTCCCCTTACTAAGGAAAACAAATTGGTTACTGAGCTACTAAGGGCTACATCCGAGCAGAGGTTCTAGGTAATATTCATACACAGGACAGGGAAATAGAAAAGATATAACTAGTGGCTTGGGGGAAGGTGGGGAGAGGAATAGGAGGGCTCACATGGGAATAGCATGGAAAAACAGAGTACTGGGAGAGCCAGCTGAAATTGGAGGGCAATTCAGGGGCAAGGTAGAAACCTAGAACGATGGAAACTACAAGGAATCTATGAGGGTGCCTCTAGGCACAAGCCTGCTACTAATGGGATATGGAGCCTGATGCAACCATCTCCATAACCAGGAAAAAACTCAACTGGAGGGTTTGGGCCACCAGTTCAGCCACAAAACCTTTCAATAACAATCTGTCCTGCTAGCATGTTGTGCTGAGTCAGATATTGTGGGAAAGGCCAAACAGTTGCTTGTCCACTTTGTGATCTAGTACACATGAGGGATATGGCTGCTGAAATTGCCACAAGACCAGAAACCAGAGGTTAAATGACCCAGAAACCTTGGATAGGCAAAAACAATGTCAATAAAATGATGCCTGATGATATTCTGCTGTATTAATTAATTGGTGCCTAGCCCAATTGTCTTCAGAGAAGCCTTATCCAGCAATCGATAGAGGCAGATGCATAAACCCACAGCCAAACATTTGGTGAATTTTGAGAATCCCTCTGAAGAGGGGAAGAAGGATTATAGAAGCCAGAGGGGTCAGGAACATCACAAGAATCATAGAATCAACAAACATGTCCTTATAGGGACTCACAGAGACTGAACTGCAAACCAGAAAGCCTGTGTAGGATTGACCCAGGCCCTCTGTATATATGTTATATATATGTAGCTTGGCATCTTAGTGGGATTACTAGTAGAATGAGTGGGTGCTGTTTCTGACACTTTTGCCTGCTTTTCAGACCCTTAATCTCCTACTAGTTTGCCCCTAATATGAGGGGATGTGCCTAGTGTTATTGCAACTTGTTATGCCATCTTTGGTTAATATTCCTGGGATGCCTGCTCTTTTCTGAATGAAAATGGAGGATGAATGGATAGTGAGGGAGGTAATGGGAAAGATAGTGGAAGTAAAGGCCAGAGGGAGGAAGAAGAAACTGTGGGCAGGATGTTATACCTGAGAATATAAATTAAAAATTGACTTTAAAGATAGAAAAACATGCCTCCATACAACAAGGACATTTGCTTAAGTATATTCATAACAGCTTTGTTCACAATAGCCCGAATCTAGAAACAACCTAGATGTCCTTCAACCAAAGAATGGATAAAGAAACTGTGGCACATTTACACAATAGAATACTACTCAACTATTAAAAAAAAAGAAATCATGAAATTTGCAGGCAAAAGGATGGGAGTAATATCATCCTGAATGAAGTAACCAAGACAAAGAAGGACACACACACACACACACACACACACACACACACATTCATGTGGATTTTAGCCATAGAGTGTAGATAAGCATACTATGAGGCATAGACCCAAAATGATAAATAACAAGAAGGATCCAAGGGACAATGCATAACTCTCACTTAGAGGGGGAGAGAGGATAGACAGAGGTTGTGGCTAAAGAGAGGGACCTAGGTAGGATAGAGGAAACAGAGAGTTAACAGGGTAGAGATTAGATCTGGGGCAAACAAGTGAAGACAAGAGTACAGAAGGCCTGTAGAGAAAAGAGAAATGAGGATCAGGGTATTTCCATGACAAGCTGGAGGTCTAAGTAAGGGCAGGCTCTTAGGAGGCTATGAGGAGAATTCAAACAGAGACTGAAGAGGCCACTCTCTTATTAGATAAGTCTCCTAACAGAGGGAGGGGAACACAAACCCACCCACAAAAACTTTGATCCAAGATTTTTCCTGCTTGCCAGATGCACAAGGATAAAGATAGAGTAACTAGAGTAGAGATTGAGGGAATTCCCAACCAAAGATCCACTCTATCTGAAAGTGCCAACCTCTGATATCATGAATGATACTTTGTTAGCTTTCAGACAGGAGACTGACAGAGTTGTCCTCTGAAAGCCTCTACCCAACAGTGCCTCAAAACAGATGCTGAGACTTACATCCAAACACTGGGTGATGCATAGGGTGTATTATAAAAGAATGAAAGAAAAATGTACCTAGAGGTGGCAAGAGCACCACAAGATGAACAACAGAGGTAACTAATCAAGACCCAGTGGGTCTAGCTGAGACTGGAGCATCAACTATGCACATACTGGGCCTAGCCCTCCTACAAATATGTAGTAGATGTGCAGCTTAGGCTTCATATGGGTCTTAGAGTAAGGGAAGTGGGGGCTGCATTGTACAGGGACTCAGTTGCCAGCTTTTTGATCACTTCTCCTTGATGGGGCTGTCTTGCACAGGGGAAGAGGACATGCTCAGTCCTGATGCAACATGATGAGCTGGGGTGGATGGGAAAAGGAGATTACCTTTTCTGAAAAAAAAGGAGGGGAAAGGGGATGTGGAAGAAGGGAGTATGGGACTGGGAGGGGAGAAGATTACAAGGATGTAAAGTGAATAAAACTTTTAGGGGCTCAAACCAAGCTTAATGGTTTTGTCTCATGACTGCCTGTGGATCCAGGTGTAGAAGTCTCAGCTACATCTGTAGCACCACATCCACCTGCATGTTGCTCTGCTTCCCACCATGATGGTGATGGATAAAACCTCTGAGCTATAAGTCAACTTCAGTTGAATGCTTTCCTTTATAAGTGTTGCATTGGTCATGATGTCTCTTCACATCAATAGAAACCATAAAAAAGACAGAAGTTGGTACCAGAGGTGGAGTATTGATGTGATAGGCCTGACCATGCTTTTCTTTGCTGGAATGTGGATCTTGGAACTTTGGTGTAGGAAAGCATTCCAATGCTTTACATATGCTGTCTTAATGAACCAATGTAGCAGAAGCAAGAAAGAGAGCGGTCTGATTCTGATTTGAACAGTGGGAATCCAGCTCAAGACATTTCAGACAAGACTATTAGGATGTGTCTTAATGATCATTCTAGGGATTAATGAGGCTATTTTCTACCCTTGTCCAAAAAAATCTGCTTGAGCATAAATTGAAAAGCTTTGTATTAACAGTTTTGGCAGAGGAGATTTCCAGACTATATTCCTTGGTTATTAATGGCCAGTCTCATACAGCACTGTAATGAAAAGCAGCAAAAATGAACAAAAAATATAACATTTGGAAAGGAAAAGAGCACCAGGAAAGAGTTCAAAGAAAATCCTGGTCCCAAATAAGGGAAAGGTTGTGATGACCTTAAAAAACAACAACAACAACAAAAAAGACACCAACACATAAGCTTCTAACTTGTGAAAGGAAATTAAAGAAAAGCTTAGGGACAGGTGTGGTGGTAAAGTTTGTTTTTTATCTTAGAACTTGAGAGGCAGAGGCAGAGCCAGAGCCAGGCATACCTTTGAGTTTCAGGCCAGCCTGGTCTACAGAGCAAGTTCTAGGAAAGCCAAGCATAGGCAGTGAAGGAAATCATGGAAAACAGAAATGTGGGGAAAATGTGTTTAAATAAAGGGGCCATGTTCCAGACCCAGAAAGCAACAAAACTTGTTAGCTTTGATCATGTGGTTCTTACTTTAGAGTCAAGGATATACGAAAGGGGTTTTGTAATCTCCCTCTACAATTGAGTCAGGCTATTGAGACCAGGCATATAATACAGGTGTCCCTACACGGTGGTCAATAGTGGCCATACTGTGAAGCTGTGGATGTGACACTTGGATTGCCTTAGAGACCTCAAGATGTTGGAGTTGCTAGAATTGTAGGTACCTGCCAAAGAAATATGCTAACAGAGTGAACCACCCAAAGAAAAAGAAGTGGGCTGCAGTCAACAAAGCTGAAAGGAGGTGGAGCTCTGAGGAGCCCTTTCACAACAGATATGAAGATGCAGAGTTTGGAGTTTGCCTGGCTGGTTTTTGGTCTTGCTTTGGTCCAGCATTTACCATACTTTTTGAGTTGAATGAAATAGCTTTTGTATTATGATATGACTGCAAGCCTTTGGGAAACAGAGAGTGGAAGTGGCTTATATGGAGTGGCATTATTACATTTGCCTTTGTAGGATTAGCAGTTGTTTTGTTGGATGAAGCATATCACTGGATTTCAGGCTTCCAAAGCTCAAGCCAGGCCTAGTGTATCTCTCTTGATGTCGCCTGTGGATCCATATATAAAAATCTCAGTTATCTCTTTCACACTATGCCTACCTGCATGTTACCATGCTCTGCCCCATGATGATAATGAACTAGACCTCTGAAATGTAAGCCTGCCTCAATTAAATACTTTCCTCCAGAAGAGTTGCCATGGCCATGGCTTCTCTACCCAGCAGTAGACACCTATATAAGACACATGACTTGTAGCTGATGAACATATTGTTATGTAGAGAAAGGTATAAAGAACAGACACTTACCTGTCTGATATGTAGCCACCTAGGATACTTCCTGTCAAAATGCCAAATAAGATCACAAATTTAGCGACTGATCTCAATGCCTGAGATCCACACACCAGGTCCCACTGGAAGAGAAAAACAGCATGGTAGTCTGTTAGTTTAATTTGTTCAAATTCTTCAACATGATCTTCCCCTTCCACTGTACCAACCCTCTTCTTTCTCTCCAGCTTTCCTTTTCAACATCATTTGACTTATACCATTCAGTGTCACCTTAAACAAACTGGTTTCCAGGAGTCCTCCTAGACTGCTGTAGGTTGTATTAAGTGATTTCTAACCTATGTCAAGAAGCTCTCATATGTGGTCATATATGATTTGATATCATTAACATTTTTTTTTACTGGATCCTATATATCAGTGTACAACCTCCTCAATGGCTCTTCTTGGATAGAGCTTGATCATTGTTTTGTTTTATTTATTTACTTCTATACTTGTGGCAAAAGTCTAAGGATACCTACCACTCAGCCCATGCATAGGTAAAGTGTATTAGCAATTACTCACCTTCTGGTCTATAAAAGAATATAAACTACTCGGAGTTATTTGTCTTTATTTTTTATTTTTTTGGCTGTACTCTGTACTAAATCTTGGTCCTTACTTGTGCTACAGATGCAAGATGCATTTTGTCATGAACCTACATTTCTAGCTATCACTGTTGCATGTAAAACCTAGATATTTCAAATTTTAAATCAAAGCTAAATAATGTTGACTGGTCACAACACATGGACACTTTACTGAAACTAAATTGAAAGATGATATTTACTCCTTTTAAATACATTTTATTATTTATTCTTAGGAATTTCATATATATATATGAAACACATACACACTGCACTATAATAATATTATACCTACAAAAACTTTACAACTTCCTCTAAGATGCCTGAACACATATGTCTCCAAACCTCATGTCCTTTTTTTTTTTATATTCTACTGTTTGGTTAATGTTGACTATATGTTCACTGGAACATAGGCAACCTAGTACTGGCCATACCTCTAAGATCTTTTGCTGGTGTTGTACAAATTACCACTGTTCCTTTGAGTTCATCTATAAGGACATTTCCTCCTCTTTCAAATTCTATTTTTGTTATTAAAATTTTTAACTAAAGTATAATCACACAACTTCCCTTATGTGATAGCTTGAGTAGGTACCATAAACTCGTGTTTAAATATTTTGCACATAGAAAGGGATACTATTAAAATTGTGACTTAGTTGGAATAGATACAGCCTTGTCGGAGGAAGGGTGTCACTGTAAGAGGCAAGCTTTGAGGTCTCCTATTCTCAAGCTATGCCCAGTTTGGGACACAGTCTCCTTCTGGTGTCTGCAGATCAACATGTAGAACTCTTAGCTTCTTATCCAGTACCATGCTAGCCTGCATGCCACCATGTTTCCCACCATGATGATGATGGACTAAACCTCTGAAACTGTAAGCCAACACCAAGTAAGTTTTTCCTTTATAAAAGTTGCCATGGGGGGGGGCGGAGACAAGATGGCGACTAGCACACACAATTTCTGAGCTGTGGAACAACTAAACTTCTGAGTTGGTGAATGGAAGGACCTCTAACCCAGGAAAACAACGGTGAGGCTTTCTAAACAACCGGGAACATCTCAGGAGGTGAAAACTTTGGTCTCTGGTCACCCGGGGACTAGTGTGGGGAAGGTGAGAAACGATCCTTTGATCTCGTGGCATTCCCCTCCCCAAGACCTCCTTCCTCCTCAGCACAGCGGCACAGTGGACACGTCTTTCCCAGAGCAGACCTAACTGCCCCGGATCTACAGCCACTGAGGCGGAGCTCCAAGCCCTTTAGTGGCAAAGGCCAGCAGTAAGTGTCTCAGAGTTCCAGATTCACATGTCGGCTGCACCATCCTCCCAGGGCCTGAGTCTGCTAGACGCCATACTAGCTCTGCAGGATTGCCACCACTGACGGTAGGGCCTGCCCAATCCCACAGTGACAGAGAATATGCTATATACTCACCAAAAACAGGCAGAAACGCCATACAAGCTAGACACACCAGGGGCTGGGCCTCCCAAGCTTGGAGAGCACAGTGAAGAGACCCCAGGACTTCCCAGAAAGCATTGTGACTAGCGACCCAGTCTCCAGTTACAGCGCGACTTTCTAACCTGGCAGCAGAGCAGCACTGAGCTGGCGGGGCACAACAGCCCTCCAGTTTAAGACTAACCAGGGCCAAACCAGAGAACAGAGAGCCTGGTTACCCTAATCCCTACTGACGTGATCACCCTGAAATCTCCAGCTGGAGCAAGACCTCAGAACCTGGCAGTGACAGCAGCACAGAACGGGCAGAGCACATCAAAGAAGCAGGGCCAAACCAGAAAGCACAGAGCCCGGATACCCCGATCTCTGCCAAGTGACCTGACTGTAAGTGAGTGTACCTTTGAGTATCTGCAGATCCCCAGATCCTGGGTCCTTCTAAAACAGAAGCCAGGCTTTGAACCCCCTCCCACCCACATACCCACTTTGGGAATCAGAGGAGCACTAGGGACATTGAAGTTCCTGCTCTGTGGGTCTAATTGAGGAGTTAAGGCAGTTAATTCCAGAAATTGTACTGCAATCATCACTAGCACCTGTGAAATATACAGTGCAGAGCCCCTCCCACACACTCAAGGGTTCAACATTAGCCATCACTCTGTCCCTTGAGACACATGTCCACGCACACTTACACACACACAACACACACACACACACACACACACACACACACACACACGCACGCTTGCACTTGCCCCGTTTGCGCCTGCGTACTTTTCTCCCACAGGTACAGCTAGCCCTCAGCACATGCTGAGAGTTCTCAGCTTCCTGAAGAACTCTCCAGATGCCAGAGAGAGACAGTATCAGTCTGATCTGCAGAATCCAAAAACAAACAGGGAAGGTTTCAGATAAGCCAATGGCCAGGGGTAGGTGAAAGAACGCTTCCAACATAAATCAGGACATCATGACTTCACCAGCAAACCCCAAAGTCGATGGATACTCCAATTCATCAGAATCATAGGAAAATGATTTTAAAGCCATGCTTGCCCAATTATTTGAGGCTCATAAGGAGGAAATGAACAAATCTTTCAAAGAGTTGGCCAGTCACTTGGATGTAAAGAAAGAAGAAATAGACAAAATCCTTAAAGAAACACAGGCAAACATAGCCAAACAAATAGATACACAAGTAGAGAAAAAATTAGTGACATATAAAAAGGAAATGAAGAAAGAAATAGAGGCCATCGTAGAGAGACAGGAATCCAAATTCAAACAGATGAAAGAAATGGTGCAAGGCATGAAAACAGAATTAGAATCAATAAAGAAAACACAAAATGAGAAACCACTTGAGCTGGAGAACTTGGAGAAAAGATCAGGAACCACAAAAGTAAGCATCACCAACAGAATACAAGAGATGAAAGAGAGAATCTCTGGAGCTGAAGACACACTTGCAGAAATTGATACTTCTCTCAAAGAAAAAGTAAAATCAGAAAAGTTCCAATCACAAAATATCCAAGAAATCAAGGATGCTATGAAAAGACAAAATCTAAGAATAATAGGAATTGATGAAAAAGAAGACTCCAGGCTCCAAGGTCCAGAAAATATTTTCAAGAATATCATAGAAGAAAATTTTCCCAACTTAAAGAAAGAGATGTCCATAAATATACAAGAGGCCTACAGAACACCAAATAGACTAGACCAGAAAAGAAACACATCACGTCACATCATAGTCAAAACATTAAATCTACAGAACAAAGAAAAGATATTAAAAGCAGCAAGGGAAAAAGGCCAAGTAACATATGAAGGTAGACCTATCAGAATCACACCGGACTTCTCATCAGAAACTATGAAAGCCAGAAGGGCCTGGGCAAGTATCATGGAGACTATTAAGAGATCACAAATGTCAACCCAGACTACTATACCCTGCAAAGCTTTCAATCAACATAGATGGAGAAAATAAAATTTTCCATGACAAAACTAAATTTACGCAATGTGTATACAGCAAACCAACCCTACAGAAGATACTAGAAGGAAAACTCCAATCCAACAAAAACAAATTCACCCAAGAAAACAGGGATACAGATAATATCCCAACAAAAATGAAAAGAAAACAAGCAATGAAAGAGGGTAAGATCACCAACTCTATTGCAAAAGGAACTAACATGCATTGGTCACTATTATCTATCAATATCAATGGACTGAACTCACCAACACAAAGACACAGGCTAACAGAATGGTTAAGGAAACAGGATCCAACATTCTGTTGCATCCAAAAAACACACCTATGCAACAAAGATAAACACTACCTCAGAGTAAAGGGCTGGAAAACTGTTTTTCAAACAAATGGTTCCAGAAAACAAGCTGGAGTAGCCAAATCCATTCAATGGAAAAAAGACAGCATCTTCAACAAATGGTGCTGGACCAACTGGATGTCTACATGCAGAAAAATAAAAATAGATCCATATTTATCACCCTGCACAAAACTAAAGTCAAAGTGGATCAAGGACCTCAACATAAAACCAGATACTCTAAATCAGTTGGAAAAAAAAGTGGGGAACAGCCTAGAACTCATTGGCACAGGAGACAACTTCCTGAACAGAACACCAACAGCACAGGCTCTAAGAGACTTTGAACTTTGGACTTTTAAACGTTGTTGAGACTGTGGTAGACTCTGGGGACTTCTGAAGTGGACTAAACACATTTTTCATTATGTTATGGCTACCATTCTATGGGGGAGGAGAGAATAGAATCTCTTGCATACTGCATGGAAGCATCACCTATCAATAAAAAGCTGATGGCCTCTTAGATGAGGCAGGACATAAGAGGTGGGAGTTCCAGCAGAGAGAGATGAACTATGGCATAGAGTCAGAAGCAAGAGATTTGTCTTAGACTCTAAAGAAGTAAGACATATGAAATGGAGGACAGGTAACCAGCCATGTAGCACATACAGAATAGAATAAACAGGTAAATAAGTTATGAGCTAGTAGCAGAACCAGCCAAAGCTTATGGCCTAGGCATTTATTAAAAAACTATTAAGTCTCAGACTCATTATTTCTGGAACTAGGGCATGGAAAACGCAGTTATAATAGTTACAAACGGCTTACCAAACCTAGGGCAAGAACTTACACAGAATCCAAGGTTAGGCACTAGATTCAGGGATTAGACCAAAAGTTTCAGAACACAGAGCCTGCCGCAATGTCCTGTCATCTGAAAAGCTGGAGACTAGGTAGAAATACCTGCTTCAGTACAGAGCTGGGAAGGGTAGGCAGCAATCCTGGCCAAGAGCAAAAGATGGTTCCTTTAGAATCCCTGACTTGCAGCAAAATCTGTTTCAGGATAAGAGCTAGGACACTTCCCGGAGTTGTGCTGCAATTCACAGGCGCAAGGATTTAATACAAGGAATTAAAAGGAACAAGACACATAAAAATGCAAAATGCAATGACAGGGCATTTGGTTACCATATAATTTTGTTATGCTTACCAGCATACAAATAATCATATTTTCAGTAATAATTGCAATTTTATATATCCTCTTTAAGAGAGATTAGAAGAAAACAGACTTAGAGAAGAAAAAGACTAAAAAATTAAATGCTAAATTAGAGGCCATAGAACAGAGATTAGAAGATTTTTAAATTCAGAATAATCTTCAGAGGAAGAAATGTAAAATAAAACATGGAGGCAAGCCTTAGAGGAGTAACTACAAAAATTTATAAATCAGCATGAGGAAAATGCTTACAAATCAGAGATACAAGAGAAAGAAAGAAATGAAAAATAGACACAAACCTTAGAACAAAAATTAGAAAAGTTATAAATAAAATTGAGGAAGAAACTAAGACAGAGACAGAAGAAAGAATGTCAGAACTTACAGCACCACCTTGTAACAAGACTTTAAAAGGGCAGTCTGTATCTGTTAAAGACTTAAAATGATTTTCCAAGCCTTGATTAGGGAATTGGAAGGAAATGAAGGATATCTACAGAGTTATCAAGAATTCAGGTGGCAACCTATAGAGACACAAGATTAAAAAGATTTAAGGAATCAGTAATGGCCTAAGGCTTACATTCACAATATGACAAATAGATATTTAGTAACTGGGGCACTCTTATATTTATGGTTGTGAGCCTAGCCTTTAACACCAACAGCACAGGCTCTAAGAGCAACAATCAAAAAATGGGATCTCATGAAACTGAAAAGCTTCTGTAAAACAAAGGACACCGTCATGAAAACAAAACGACTGCCTACAGATTGGGAAAGAATCTTCACCAACCCTTTATCTGACAGAGGACTCATATCCAGTATATATAAAGAACTAAAGAATCTGAAAAGCAGCAAGCCAAGTAATCCACTTAAAAATGGGGAACAGAGCTAAACAGAGAATTCTCTGTAGAGGAAAACTGAATGGCAGAGAAGCACTTAAAGAAATGCTCAACCTCACTAGCCATTAGGGAAATGCAAATCAAAACATCCCTGAGATTTCACCTTACACCCATGAGAATGGCCAAGATCAAAAACTCAAGTGACAACACATGCTGGAGAGGTTGTGGAGAAAGGGGAACCCTCCTCCACTGCTGGTGGGAATATAAACTTGTACAACCACTCTGGAAATCAATCTGGTGCTTTCTCAGACAACTAGGAATAGCACTTCCTCAAGATCCAGCCATACCACTACTGGGCATATATCCAAAAGAGGCTCAAGTACACAAAAAGGACATTTGCTCAACCATGTTTGTAGCAGCTTTATTTGTAATAGCCAGAAGTTGGAAACAACCCAGATGCCCCTTAACTGAAGAATGGATGCAGAAATTGTGGTACATCTATACAATGCAATACTACTCAGCAATGAAAAACAAGGAAATCTTGAAATTTGCAGGTAAATGGTGGGACCTGGAAAGGATCATCCTGAGTGAGATGTCCCAGAAGCAAAAAGACACATACGATATATACTCACTCATATAGACATACAACATAGGACAAACCCACCAAAATCTATGCATCTAAAGAAACCAAGCAAGAGAGAGGACCCTAACTAAAATGTTCAATCCCCACCTGAAAGGCAAAGAGGATGGACATCAGAAGAAGAAGAAAATAGGAAACAACCTAGAAACCTGCTACAGAGGGCCTGTGAAAGCCAGAAGAAGAAATCAGGAAACAAACTAGGAACATACCAGAGAGGGCTTCTGAAAGCCTCTGCCCTGCAGACTATCAAAGCAGATGCTGAGCCTGATGGGCAACTGTTGGGCAGAGTGAATGGAATTTTAGGTGAGAAGTGAGAAATAGTAAGAGCTGGAGAGGACAGGGTCTCCACAAGGAGAGCAACAGAGCCAGAAAATTTGAACACAGGGAACTTCCCAGAGACTCATACTCCAACCAAAGACTATTCATGAAGATAACCCAGAACCCCTGCACAGATGTAGCCCATGGCAGGTCAGTGTCCAAGTGGGTTACATAGTAATGGGAAGAGGGACTGCCTCTGACATAATCTGATTGGCCTGCTCTTTGATCACCTCCCCCTGAGGGGGGAGCAGCGCTACCAGGCCACAGAAGAGGACAATGCAGCCAATTTTGACGAGAACTGATGGACTAAGATCAGAAAGGAGAGGAGAACCTCCCCTATCAGTGAACTTGGGTAAGGGCATGTATGCAGAAATGGGAGGGAGGGTGGGATCGGGAGGGGAGGAGGGAGAGGCTTATGGGGGTATACAAAATTAATTAAGTGTAATTAACAATAAAAAATATGAAAAAAAAACAAAAAAATAACTGGGGCACTCAAAATTGTGTAATTCCAAAAGATTGGAGTGATTTGGTAACAGCCATCTTAGAACTTGGTTCCCTGATACAATGGCTAACATGGTGGAAAGATAAGGCTTCAATCATTGGAGCAACAAAAAAAGACTAGAGGCATTGATATTGTCAGGGATTAATTACTAGGTGAAGGTTCATTATCTGAATGGAGAATCCAGATTACTCTTGATGATGTTGTCCTAGAACAATATTATACAATAGCCTTAAGTGCTTGGGACATGGCTCTTCAGTAGGGACAAGCTGAATCATTTACAAAGATAAACCAAGGTTCAAATTAATCTTTTTATAAAGATGAAGTACAGCTCCAAACAAAGCAATATCAGATCCAACTGCTATAGAATTTTAATTTAACCTTTAGCCTTTGAAAATGTTAATGCTGGAACAGCAGGGAGAGTCCAAGATGGCAGCACCGGGAGGACACTATGTCTGAAGAGCAGGAGAGCAGTGTCAGTATAACTACCAAGAGACTGAACTCTGGGCCCTAAAACAGCAGTGATTGTGTTTCCCAGGTGAGAGGAAACCCCAGCATGTGGGATCAATTGAGTCCATTCTCAGATCACAGAGCTAAAACCCAGAAGAGATCCCAGGTCCAGCAGGCACTTGGTCGCCAGACCAGAGCCACATGCCTGCATGTCTTGATCATCTTCCCAGGCTCAAATGTGGGCACTAAAACACCAGAGACTGGGAGTGCCAGTCACGTGAAAACTCCACAGGGAAGGAAGCTAATGGGACTGACCTCAGGTCACCGAGTCTTTCCCTGGAAAAGGTCCCGCAGACTGATGGGTGCACAGCCACCAGCCCAGAGAGGGGCTCCATCTGGGAGCACAGAGACCTGCTGTGTGCCCAACTCTATCACAGACAGAACTGTGGGCCCCAGGGCACCAGAGACTGGGTTTCCCTGTCAGAAGAAAACCCCACAGCGAGAGAAACAGCAGGATGGAGCTTAGAGCACTCAGCTGACTCCCCCCACCACACACAGAAAAGTTCTTGGTGGTAAAAGTTCCCAGGTTCCTGCTCAGTCACCAGCTTGGAGCCACCACCTGCCAGCGCCTGAACGCTCTATGTGCCACCCCAAACACCACAGACTGGGTCTCCCTGTTGGGAGGATACCCCACAGTGAGGGAAACTTCTGGCTCTCTCTCAGGACACCCAGCTCAGGAAAAGATTCTGGGTATCCACATGCTCCAGGCTCTAGCCTCCTGCTGCATAAATGAGATCTGTGCCTACCTGCCACTGATTACTGCTTGGATACTGGGGCACAGAACTCCAATCTCAGACCTAGAGAAGCCTGGGATCCCTGAGATCAGCCCCAGATAGTGCTCTAAGGGGCAACCAGTTATCCCTAACTAAACTGACCAAACCACGAGGCATCCAGGTTACAGCAGCAGCTCACTAAATTTATAGCAAGAAACACAGAAGCAGGGCAGCTGTCTCCAGGACTTCTCCAGGTGAGAAGAGAGTCCCTTTGACAAATAAAAACAATAGTTACCACTCATGTCTATACGCCTCAGGTAAGATGTGGCAATTCCTGAGAAACACCGGCCATTCAGTGACCATACCCAAAAAGCTGAAGAGGCCTCCTTCAGGAAAAATCATCTTCCTGCCAAGGGGATTCTAAGCTTCACAGGATTCCAGGAACCACCAGAAACTAACACCCAACACCTAAGACAGCCCAATGGGTAGACGCCAGCGTTAAAGCTCAACCAAAAACAAAACAAAACAAAACAAAACAAAACAGAGCAATATGGCATCTCCAGAACCCAGTTATCCAGGGGCAAGCAACCCTGAACACCCCAGCTTAATTGAAATTCAAGAAGATGACCTTACATTTATGCTTATGAAGAGGATAATAGAAGAATCGAATAAAATGCGTAAAAAACTAGAGGAAGATAAAGTCAAACAGATTATGGCCATCAGTAAAAAAATGGAGGAAGATAGAGTCAAACAGATTATGGACATCTGTAAAGAAATACAGGAAGATGTAGCCAAACAGTTTGTGGCCTTTAGAAAGGAAATATACTTAAATCACTAAAACAAATAAAAGAAACAGAGAATTGTTCAAACATCTGAAGCAATTGAAGGAAAAACAGTAAAATACAGTCAGACAGGTGAAGGAAATCAACAAAACGGCTCAATAACTGAAGATAGAATTAGAGATAGAACTAAAGTAAACACAAATGGAGAAAACTGTGGAGAAAAAGAACTTAGTGAAGGAAACAGGAACTAGAGATGTAAGTGTTGATATAATGTTCTTTTGAAATGTATACACCTTACCCTTGTTCATTCAAATGCTAATTTCTCTTCCCCCCTCTCTGGTTTCAATTCAGACATTGCATTGTGATACTTTTTCTAAGCATCACCTGTTGGTATAATGTTCTCTCAAAATATAGACACCTTACCCTTGTTCATTCAAATGCTGATTCCCCCCGTCCCCTAATCTCTGGTTTCAACCCAGACATTGCATTGTGATACTCATTCTAAACATCCTGTCTCAACTCTTGTGTAAACAGGCCAAAATTAAACAACTAGACACAAAGTTGAGCTGGGAGGAGCCAGAGGACAGGAAAGAGGGGAGGAGCTAGAGGGCAAGAAATGAGCAGGAGGAAAAGGGGTGAGAAGAGAGCTGGGTGAGAGAGCTGGAGGAGGGATCTTGAAACTATGTGGAGATGGACTGGATATAATATTTCACAAAAAGCAAGTATAATGTGGGAAATCTAAGTGTTAGGGCTTGGAGGTTTAAGATGGAGTAACTATTGCCCAGCATTCTGTTCTAGGTTAACTAAATAAACCCAGTCTCTGTGTGGTGATGTGGTTATACAGCTGTTTAGGACTAATAGCAGCTTTACCAGGTGATAATTAATAGTAAATATTATTAGTATCATACAACAAATGGCTCCCAACTAATCTAAGTATCCACAGCCTTTAAATCATACTTAAAGATAATTTGTACCCAGTGATAAAAGCAAAACTAAAAAACTTAAAAACTCCCAGATCAGTTACTGACTCTTTAAGAGAGACTCTTAAAACAGCCAGGAGCAAAAGACAGCCTCCTGTGGGCAGACCTGAGACTTCTATAACAAAACTGATTGCTGCTGAAGTCTAACTGAGGGGTAAATAAGCATGGCTCCTTTATGCTGTGGCTGGCTCAATTGTCTCAGCTCCATAGCCATGGCAGATTAAGAAAGGAACTGAACGCAGACAAACCTCTAAACAGACTTTTGCCTAAACTGCATCTAAAATTAAAAAAAAAAATGCCACAGCAGAGGGTGTTTTCATCTTTTTTGGCTTCATTTTGGTTGTCATATTCATGTATCTGGTGGGAATATGTTTCATGGTGTTGGTTCTTCTCCGTGCCTTCTCCAAGAAAGTTCAAGGAGAAAATGGGGAAAAAGCCAAGGATTGGGGTACTAAGTTACAGATAAGAAAAAGGGCACTCTTCCTAATAATTAGATTAATAATGGCCAAAATTCAAAGTTCCTTGGCTGCAAGATATTTTTCAGCTCTTTCTGGTCAGGGTCTGCCAATCCACTGAAACATCAACTTAAAATAACCAACTGGGCTTTGTTTGTTACAGCGTAAATTGGCACAACAGACCCAACTTAAAACTTTCTTTTCTCTTTGCTTGATTTTCATTTAAAGGCATTGCGTTACAATGATACTGATTTGAAAATATATATATATATATGTGTGTGTGTGTGTGTGTGTGTGTGTGTGTGTGTAAATATCTGAACAATTTGGTGAAGGCACATGCCTTTCTTCCCCACACAAAGTAAAAAGAAATCTCTAAGTTCTGGATCAAGCTTATTTACATACTGAAAGCCAGGATGGCAACTGCTGCTGTTTAGCCATTTGCAGAGATACTCTAAGATTCAAAATGACAAAATTTTCTTTAAGGTTACCATGTAAATTCTTTTTTCTTAATAATAGATGTTATGTCCTTATTGCTCTGAAGGTTGGACTCACATCATTTTTAGGTTTATGTAAAGACAGATAATGTCACACTGCTCTGGAAACTGCCTTATCCTTTTAAACATGAAACATTTTCATGGGGCATTAATGTTGATCATGCCTAGGTAAAAAAGGTACAAGAGGCTTAAAGATGGCAAAGTACATGCCAACTTAGTTTAGTCCTAAAAACTGAAAAATTATATTCATATCTTTAAAAACCAAAACTGTCCTTCCCATATCAAAAAGGGGGCAAGCCAAAGAATAGCCAAAACCAATGTAAAAACCCAGGTACAGGATACCTAGGATATACTTATATGCTAATGCTAAGAGAGTTTATATAAAGTTTGGCTATAAAGGCATAAATGTCCATTCTGTATAAAAAAAAGCGTCAAGCCAACACAATAGCTACTATCAATGTAAAGTCCAGGTACAAGATCCCTAGGATATACTTAAATGCTAGGGGTAAGAGAGTTTATATGCTAATGCTAAGAGAGTTTATATAAAGTTCAGCTATAAAGGCATAACTGTCCAGGATGTATAAAAAAGGGGCAAGCCAAAAAATAGCCACTATTAATGCAAAGCCCAGGTACCAGATGCCTAGGGTATGTTTAAATGCTAAAGGTAAGAGGGAGTTTAAATAAAGTTTGGCTATGAAGGCATAACTGCCCATCCTGTATAAATAAGGGGCAAGCCAAAAATTGCCACCATGTAAAACCCAGGTACAAGATGCTGTAGGGTATGATTAAATGCTAAAGGTAAGAGGGAGTTTAAATACAGTTTGGCTATAAAGGCATAATTGCCCATTCTGTACAAACAAGGGGATAGGACAAATAGCTACAACATATATAAAAATCTAGAGCTTAATCTCAAAACAGGTACAAGATACCTATAGTATACTTATATTCTAAATTAAAAAAGAATTTATATAAAGTTTACTTAAAACATGAATTTTCTATAGCTCAAGGCAACCAGCTTGTCTCTAATGGGAAGCTTCTCTAGGGAAATAGGTAGCAACTTGACCTAATACAACAGGCATGCAAGAGCCCAAAAAGATATTTTAATCTATCCAACCTTGTTTTGATTTCAACATGATAATGATTGTATGTTCAATAATAACTTATATTGCTAATCCCTATACTGGGGAACAACTCTAAAACTAACTGAGACATAAAATATGTCTCCAGCTAAAAATTTCAACAATACTTGGCCAATAAATCCTTGGCTATAATATCCTCAAAATGTATTATGCTAACCTTTTAATTTGCATAGATAAAATTGGCTTACAGTTTAGTTTCATCCTGCACATCTCATACATTTCTAACTTTAAAACTCTATACTGCTTGTAAGAAAGTATATGTTTGCAGAACAAAAGAACTGGATACCAAAGATGCTAGATCAAACCTAACAGAATCATTCTTCAGCATGCTGAGACATTGACACATCTGTTCCAGCATCTTGCATGTTCCAGCATTTTGCTTGTTCCTGCCTCAACTGCTTCAATTGCTTTTTTCTCATCAAAGCCTGCTCCCAAAAGAACTTTGAAGAAAGCTACTAATCTTAATTGTTCCAGCATTTTAGACTGTTCCACAGAGGACTTTTATTAAGCCTGAAATTTCTCAACATTCAAAGACTGGACCATAAACGTTATTGCTTGCTTAATTATCCATTTTCCCCAATTTTATTTGGGCCCCCTACAGGATTTCTACATGACCAAAATGTCAGCTAGAAGAAATCCAGGAGAACGGCATCCAATTTTCCTTAAAGGGGGTTGTGTATGTTTTTGGTTGTTTGCTATGGCTACGAAATTTTATTGTCATTGGGAGATGTTTATTATTAATGGTCTCATTCAAAGTGAAATAAGGAATATACAGGGTTATCTTTTTTTTTTTCAATGCAGTTTATTCAGGAACCTTGAACAATCATCTGACCCTGGGGAAAGCCAGCCCACAGCTTAAATAGCCTCTGGGTAGCCAACCCCAGCGTGTCACGTGGGCAATGCAGATAGGTCCACATACATGGAAGCAAGCCAGATCCTCAGCCTTAGCCAAATGTGGAATTGTTCGTGACAGAGAGCACTCACCATCTGAAAGGTGAAAGGCGGAAACCAGCTCCATCTTTAAGGCATAGCATTCCGCAGCTCTCTACAGTTCCCCCTTTTTGTTTTAGACGCATCAGGGAAGAGTAGAGGTCTGATCTCTGATATTAGAAATAAATTGGGACTTTGTACCGATGTTCATTTAGGTGTCATCCACCCAAAGAGCATTAGACCCGTCCGATACCTTTTTCTCAGAGGCGGGTCCTGGGGCATCGACCCGCATGCAATCAGACATGCTCTTCTCTGGGTCGAAAGCGGCTGACCCTGAGTGCACTGCTTAGCCTCGTATCCTGAGTGTAACATTTTAGCTTTTCATGGTAGCCAACCATGCTTGGGGAGACTGTCCTGCTTCAATGGCTGTAAAGGCCGGAATGGTCATGGCTGCATTACGCTGTTGTGGGACTCTAATCTTGCATATATACCACAGGCAAACCAAGGAGACCAACACCAGAAGGCCTGCTAATGCTCCCATGCCTGCCCATTCCTTCAGATGAATCATGGCTGCAGCAATCCAAGATGATAATCCTGTGGCTAGTCCTGCGTCCACTCTTTTAGAATTTATTGTGACAATGGCCACTCTCAGCTGCTCCATCGTAGTATCGAATTCTCCAGTCCAATTACCTAAAATATAGCTCGACAATTGTTTAGACAGATTTGCAGCACAGGAAAAATTCTCATGTTATGTGCTAGTGCCTCAAAGTCCAGCATATTTTCATTGACAGCCAAGTTGAGCGATTTGCCATAGGGTATCATTTTGCTCCTGCACGAGGTCAATCCTCTGATTGAACACCATCAAGCTTCCTTTTAGTTGAGCATTAATTCCTTTATGTACAACTAAGGCATGGGCTACATTGGCTAAATGATTATTCAGGGTCTGAGCAGTCTGCCCAGTATGACTCATGGCTAATGTCCCGGTGGTAGCTCCAACAGCCGCCAATGAGATGGTAGTAACAATGGTGGCTGTAGTTCCAAGATCCCTTTTCTGTCTGAAGAGAGTCATAGAGTGAGGGGCATCAACGGGCACAGGCACCCAGCGAGGCATGCGAGTAACCACGGCATACCGAAATTTACTAGCATTCCAGCATTGGGCAAAAACCCAAGTATCATTACCACAATTACTTGGCTCTATCTGGCTAATAATGAATAAAAACGGGGGATATAAACAAACAGGTGTGGGCTTATAGGAAATATTATGAGAAGACTTAACCCCCTTGTTGGAACATCCTGCATCAGTTCTAGAACTAGCAGTGGTGGTGTCCGAGGTCTGAGTAGGTTCAGGAGACCATTGCCCCCAGGGGCGAGACGTGCTCCATGCCAATTGACTAACTCCATGTTTTCCTCCACTTTTGAAAGTCATTTAAGGTTCTTGAATTATTTTTTTCCCTTTTTTTAAAATTTTTTCATCAATTACACTTTATTCATTCTGTATCCCCCCATAAGCCCCTCCCTCCTCCCCTCCCAATACCACCATCCCTCCTCTCTCTGCTTGCATGTCACTCCACAAGTCCACTGATAGGGGAGGTTCTCCTCTCCTTTCTGATCTTAGTCTATCAGTTCACATCAAAAGTGGCTGTATTGTCCTCTACTATGGCCTGGTAAGGCTGCTCCCCCCCAGGGGGAGGTGATCAAAGAGCAGGCCAATCAGTTTATGTCAGAGGCAGTCCCTCTTCACATTACTATGTAACCCATTTGGACTCTGAACTGCCCTGGGCTACATCTGTGCAGGGGTTCTGGGTTATCTCTATGAATAGTCCTTGGTTGGAGTATGAGTCTCTGGGAAGTTCCCTGTGTTCAAATTTTCTTGTTCTGTTGCTCTCCTTGTGGAGACCCTGTCCTCTCCAGCTCTTACTATTTCCCAGTTCTTACATAAAATTCCATTCACTCTGCCCAACAGTTGCCCATCAGGCTCAGCATCTGCTTTGATAGTCTGAAGGGCAGAGGCTTTCAAAGGCCCTCTGTGGTAGGTTTCTAGGTTGTTTCCTGTTTTCTTCTTCTTCTGATGTCCATCCTCTTTGCCTTTCCGGATGGGGATTGGACATTTTTGTTAGGGTCCTCTCTCTTGCTTAGTTTCTTTAGATGCACAGGTTTTAGTGGGTTTTTCCTATGTTGTATGTCTATATGAGTGAGTACATATCGTATGTGTCTTTTTGCTTCTGGGACAACTCACTCAGGATGATCCTTTCCAGATCCCAAGATTTACCTGCAAATTTCATGATTTCCTTATTTTTCATTGCTGAGTAATATTCCATTGTGTAGATGTACCACAATTTCTGCATCCATTCTTCAGTTGAGGGGCATCTGGGTTGTTTCCAGCTTCTGGCTATTACAAATAAAGCTGCTACAAACATGGTTGAGCAAATGTCCTTTTTGTGTACTTGAGCCTCTTTTGGATATATGCCCAGAAGTGGTATGGCTGGATCTTGAGGAAGCACTATTCCTAGTTGTCTGAGAAAGCGCCAGATTGATTTCCAGAGTGGTTGAACAAGTTTACATTCCCACCAGCAGTGGAGGAGGGTTCCCCTTTCTCCACAACCTCTCCAGCATGTGTTGTCACTTGAGTTTTTGATCTTGGCCATTCTCATGGGTGAAATCTCAGGGTTGTTTTGATTTGCATTTCCCTAATGGCTAGTGAGGTTGAGCATTTCTTTAAGTGCTTCTCTGCCATTTGGTATTCATCTACAAAGAGTATCAAAGAACCTCCATATGGAGATGGCTTCAAATGTGGAAAACAAACCACTCGGGTAAAGAAAATACCCTCGCTTCATGACAGACAAATTCTGTCAAAAATGGGCAAACTTAAATGTAGGTCAAGTTGACTGCTGATCTCTGCCAAGACAGGGTAAGCAAGTTCTAAATAGTTCCTGTTTCACATATATGTCTGTCAAATATTCTGAGCCAGAGGGCTGAAGATGATGCTCCAACATTACAGAAGGTTATGGATGACTATTCAGGCAGCAGACTGTCTCTGTCAAATTTTCATCTTTTGGAAGCTGCTAACATGCACTTCCTATTTTTTCTAATAACTAATTTTATTCCTTCTCAATTCTCTGATGGCGTTGAAGACCAAACAGTCATAGTGCCACAATTAAGCTTTAGTAGGTTAGAAGTTAAAAAATCTTTTCATATAGGTAATACCAATGAGGATAAAAGTTAATTTAGGTATAGAACTTTTAACTTTTCAAGATAGATAGGATAATCAGATATATTCTCCTAAAATACCCTCTCCGTGTACTAAATACACATGGACTAGACATTGCACATGTAGATTTGACCTAACAGTTTTCATAATTTCATAATCATGATTGTATTGAAAGGAGCGAAAGGAGCCTTTTATTGGACTTACAGGGGTAAATGTTGGTATAATGTTCTTTTAAAATGTATACACTTTACCCTTATTCATTCAAATGCTGACTTCTCCCCTCCCCACTCTCTGGTTTTAATCCGGATATTGCATTGTGATACTCATTCTAAGCATCCTGTCTGAACTCTTGTGTAAACAGGCCAAAATAAAGCAACTAGACACAATGTTGAGGGGGGAGGAACCAGAGGACAGGAAAGAGGGGGGAGCTAGAGGGCAGGAAATGAATGGGAGGAGAAGGGGTGAAAAGAGAAATGGGAGAGAGAGCTGGAGGAAAGATCTTGGAAATACATGGAGATGGACTGGACATAATATTTCACAAAAAGCAAGTATATGTGGGAAATCTATTGTTAGGAAACTATAAGGGCTTGGAAGGTTAAGATGGAGTAACGATTGCCCAGCATTGTGTTCTAGGTTAATTAACTAAACCTGGTCTCTGTGTGGTGATTTGGTTATACAGCTGTTTAGGACTAATAGCAGCTTTACCAGAAGATAATTAATAGTAAATATTATTAGTATCATACAGTTTCAACTGTATGATCACCTGTTTCAACTTTGTGTAAACATGACAAAATAAAACAACCAGCCACAATGTTGAGTAATAGAGAGGAAGTAGTAGGTGGGAGAAGGGAAGAGCCAGAAGACAGGAAAGAGTGGGAGGAAAAGGGCAGGCGAGAGCTGGGAGAACAGAACTGAGAGAGAGAACTTGGAACAATGTGGAGAGATGGACTGGACCTAATATATCACTAAAAGCAACTATAATGTGAGTAATCTAAATGTTATGAAACTATGAGGGCTTGGAGGTGTAGGCTGGACTAACTATTGCCCAGCATTGTGTGCTAGGTTCATTAAATAAATCCCAGTCTCTGTGTGGTGATTTGGGTATACAGCTGTTTAGGATTAACAGCAGTATTAATAAAAAATAAACCAATACTAAATATTAGTTGTGACTTACAACATGTAAGCATAACCAATAGACTACAAAAAATGCAAGAAAGAATCTCAGGTGTGGAAGATACAATGGAAGAAATCAATGTATCCATCAAAGAAAATGTTAAATCTAAAAAGTTTCTGACACAGACTGTCCAAGAAATCATAAAACCTAAGAATAATAGGAATAGAGGAAAAAGAAGATTCCTCCACCAAGGCCCAGAAACCATTTTCAACAAAATCATAGAGAGAATTTAGGAAAACAAGAGCCCTAGAGAGCACCCAATAAATTAGACCAGAAGAGAAAATCCTCCCACCACATAATAATCAAAACAGTAAGTATACAGAACAAAGAAAAAAATACTAAAAGCTGCAAGGGAAAAAGGCCAAGTAACATATAATGGCAAACCCATCAGATTCACACCTGACTGCTCAACAGAGAAGAGTATGAAAGCCAGAAGGGCCTGGACAGACATCCTGAAGAGATGTCAGCCCAGATTACTATACTCAGAAAAACTCTCAGTCCTCATAGATGGAGAAAACAAGATAATCAGTGACCAAAACAAATTTTAACAATACCTACACACAAATCCAGCATTATAGAAGATACTAGAAAAAAATATAATCCAAGAAAACTAACTACTTTCAAGAAAACACAGGAAATAAATAACCTCACTACTGCAAAACAAAAAGTAGCCAAGCACACGAACACACTACAACAGCCAACATCAAAATCAAAGGATCTAACAGCTACTGGTTGTTAATCTCTCTCCACATCAGTGGACTCAACTCTACAATGAAAAGATTCAGACTAACAGAATGGAGTCATAAACAAGACCCAACAATCTTTTGGATACAAAAAACATACTTAAGTCACCAAGATAGACATTCCCTTAGAGTAAGGGCTGGGAGACGGTTTTCCAAGCAAATGGACCCAAGAAGCAAGCAGGAGTAGCCATTCTAATATCTAATAAAATAGACTTTGTACCAAAATTAGAAAAAAAATGGGGAAGGACACTTCATACTCATTAAGGGAAAATTCCACCAGGAAGACATTGCAATCCTGATCATCTATGCCCAAAATACAAGTTCACCCACATTTGTAAAAAAATGTTAGTAAAACTCAAACCACACATACATCACCACACATTAATAGTGGGAGACCTCAACACTCCACTCTCACCAAAGGACAGGTCAACAAAACAGAAATTTAAACAAAGAAATATTATCTCTAACAGATATCATGAATCAAATGGACCTAACAGACATCTACAGAACCTTACACCTAAACACAAAAGAATTTACCTTCTTCTCAGCACCTCCTGGAACCTTCACCAAAATAGACCATATGGTTGGTCATAAAGCAAGCCTCAACAGATACAAGAAGATTGAAATAATCCCTTGTATGCTATCTGATCATCACGGACTAAATCTGGACCTCAACAACAACAGAAATAGCAAAAAGCCACACACACATAGAATCTGAACAACTTGCTACTAAATGACAGCTGGGCCAGGGAAGAAATAAGGAAAGAAATTAAAGTCTTCCTAGAATTCAATGAAAATGAAGACACAACATACCCAAACTTATGGGACACAATGAAAGGAGTGCAAATAGGAAAGTTTATAGCACTAAGTGCCTACAAGAAGAAGTTCAAAATATCTCATTCAAGCAACTAAATGACTCACCTAAAAGCCCTAGAAAAAAAAGAAGCAGATGCACCTAAAAGGAGTAGATGGCTGGAAATAATCAAACTCAGGGCTGAAATCAATCAATTAGAAACAAAGAAAACAATTCAAAGAATCAATGAAACCAAGAGCTGGTTCTTTGAGAAAATCAACAAGATAGACAAACCTATAGCCAAACTTCCTAGAAGCCAGAAAGACACTATTCAAATCAACAAAATCAGAAATGGAAAGGGGGACATAACAACAGACACTGAGGAAATCCAGAAAATCATTAGCACTTACTTGAAAAGACTATACGCCACAAAATTTGAAAATTTAAATGAAATGGATGATTTTTTTGATTGAGTCCACTTGCCAAAGCTGAATGAAGGCCAAGTAAATCATTTAAATAGTCCTATATCCCCTAAGGAAAAAGAAGCATTCAACAAAAGTCTCCCATGGGAAAAAAGTAGACTGAACCAAGGACCCAACAAAGAAAGAGAATTTCAGGCCAATCTCCCTTATGAACATTGATGTACAATACTCAACAAAATACTTGTAATACTCAACCATATACAAGAACACATGAAATATATCATTCATTATGACCAAGTAGTCTTCAACCAAGGCATGCAGGGGTGGTCCAATATTTGGAAATCCATCAATATGATCCGCCATATAAACAAACTGAAAGAAAAAAAATAACTTGAAAATCTCCTTAGATCATAAAAAATTATGTGACAAAATCCAGCATCCATTCATGTTTAAAGTCTTGGAGAGATCAGGGATACAAGGCACATACGTAAACATAGTAAAGGTGATATACAGCAAGTCTATAGCCAATATCAAACTCAGTAGAGAGAAACTTAAATCAATCCCACTGAAATCAGGGACAAGGCAAGGCTGCCCACTCTCTCCATATCTCTTCAACATAGTTCTGGAAGTCCTTGCTAGAGCAATAAGACAATTAAAGGAGATCAAGGGGATACAAATTGGAAAGTAAGAATTCAAATTATCACTATTTGCAGATGATATGATAGTATACCTGAGTGACCCCAAAAATTCTACCAAGGAACTCCTACAACTCATAAACACCTTCAGCAAAGTGGCTGGATACAAAATTAACTCACAAAATCAGTAGCTCTCTTGTATACAAAAGACAAAAGGGCTGAGAAAGAAATTAGAGTAACAACACCCTTCACAATAGCCACAAAAGACATAAAATATCTGGTGTGACCCTAACCAAGCAAGTCAAAGACTTGTATGAAAAAAATTTTCCATTCTCTGAAGAAAGAATTAAAGAAGATATCAGAAGATGGAAAGATATCAGATGCTCATGTCTTGGCAGGATTAACATAGTAAAAATGGCCATCTTACCAAAAGCAATCTACAGATTCAATGCAATTCCCATCAAATTACCAACACAAATTTTACAGACCGTGAAAGAATTCTCACCTTCATATGGAACAAGAAGAAACCCAGAATTGCTAAAACAATCCTCTACAGTAATAGACCTTCAGGAGGTATCTCCATCCCTGATTTCAAGCTGTACTATAGAGTAACAATACTAAAAACTGCATGGTACTGGCATAGAAAGAGACTGGGAGTCCCAGTCAAAAGAAAAAAAAAAAAACACCAGGAAGAAAGGCAGTGGGACTAGCCACGGGTCATCCAGTCTTTACCTTGAAAAAGTCTCACAGACCTGTGGGTACGAGCCACCATCACTGAACTGGGCCCAAGCCAGGAGCACAGAGAGTTGTTGGGCACCCAGCTCTCTGGCGCAGACAGAGCTGTGCACCCCAGGGCAACAGAGACTGGGAGTCCTTGTTGGGAGTAAACCCCACAGGGAAGGAAAGAAACAGGGGCCTGAATTAGGTCATCCAGTATATCCCTGGGAAAGGTGCCTCAGACTAGCAGGCTGGTGTAAGCACTGCCAGCCCAGAGACCTGCTTTGTACCAACTATTCCTCACAGACAAAACTGTGCATCCCAGGACACAGAGACTTAGAGTCACTGTCGGGAGAAATCCTCACAGGGAACGAAGCAAAGGGGACTGGCTTAGGCCACCCAGTATATCCCTGGAAAAGGCCCTGCAGACTGGTCCAACCCAGGGACCTGCTGTGCACCAGATAGCCTGCTGTTACCAGGAGAGTGGTACTCAGCTGCCACAGATTAACGTTTGGGTACTGAGACACAGAGCCCCAAAATCAGACCTACAAAAGCCTGGGATCCCCGAGATCAACCCCCAGATACTGCTCTAAGGGGCAACCAGTTATCCCTAACAAAACCGACCAAACCAAGAGACACACAGTTTACAGCAGCAGCTCACTAAATTTACAGCAAGAAACCCAGAAGCAGGGCAGCTGCCTCCAGGACTTCTCCGTGTGAGAGGAGAGCTCTCTTGACTAACAAGGACCAGAGTTACCACGCAGGTCTCTATGGCTGAGGTGAGCTGTGGCAACTCCTGAAAAACACCAGCTGTACAGTGACTATACCCAAAAAGCTGAGGAGGCTTCCTTCAGGAAAAACCATCTTCCTGCCAAGGGGATTCTCTCCACCACACGACTCCAGGAAACACCAGAAAATAACACCCAACACCTAAGATAGCCCAATGGGTAGATGCCAGCATAAAAGCTCAACCAACAAAAGACAAAGCAATATGACATCTCCAGAACTCAGTTATCCAGGGGCAAGTAGCCCTGGACACCCCAGAATAAATGAAATTCAAGAAGATGACCTAATATCTACGCTCATGAAGTGGATAACAGAAGAAACAAAAAAAAATGTGTAAAGACCTAGAGGAAGATAAACTCAAAAAGAATATGGCCATCTGTAAAGAAATAGAAAAAGATAAAAACAAGCAGACTATGGCCACCTGTAAAGAAATAGAAGAAGGTAAAGAAAAACAGATTATGGCCATCCATGAAGAAATACAGGAAGTTGCAGCCAAACAGTTTGTGGCCTTTAGAAAGGAAATACTTAAATCACTGAAAGAAATAAAAGAAACAGAAGATTGCTCAAACAAACAGCTGAAGGAATTGAAGGAAAAACAGGAAAATACAGTCAGACAGGTGAAGATAATCAACAAAATGGCTCAAGACCTGAAGATAGAATTGGAAAAATTAAAGAAAACACAAATGGAGGAAATTGTGGAGAGAAAGAACTTAGGGAAGAGAGCAGAAACTACAGAGGTAAGCATAACCAATAGACTACAAGAGATGGAAGAAAGAATCTCAGGTGTGGAAGATACAATGGAAGAAATCGATGTATCTGTCAAAGAAAATGTTAAATCTAAAAAATTCCTGACACAGACCGTCCAAGAAAACCAAGACAACATAAAGACAAACCCTAAGAATAATAGAGGAAAAAGAAGATTCCCTCCTCCAAGGCCCAGAAAATATTTTCAACAGAATCATTGAAGAAAATTTTCCCAACTTAAAGGAGAAGCCAAATAGAATAAAAGAGGCCTACAGAATAACCAATAAATTAGAGCAGAAAAGAAAATCCTCCTGCTACATAATGATCAAAACCATAAGTATACAGAACAAAGAAAAAATACTAAAAGCTGCAAGGGAAAAAGGCCAAGTAACATATAATGGCAAACCCATTAGAATCACAAATGACTGTTCAACAGGGACTATGAAAGCCAGAAGGGCCTGGACAGATATCATGCAGACCCTAAGAGAACACAAATGTCAGCCTAGGTTACTATACCCAGCAAAACTCTCAATCCTCATAGACTGAGAAACAAAATATTCAATGACAAAAACAAATTTCAACAATACCTACAAACAAATCCAGCGTTACAGAAGACACTAGAAGGGAAAATACAACCCAGGAAAACTATCTACTTTCAAGGAAACACAGGAAATAATTAACCTCACTACAGTAAAACAATAAGCACCCAAGCACACAACCTTATGAGCACAGCCGACATCAATATCAATGGATCTAATAGCTACTGGTCATTAATCTGAAGTACAGATTCCAGGAACAAACAGCAAAGGTTACAGATAAGCAGATGGCTAGAGGTTCCTTTAAGAACATATCCAACAAAAATCAGGACATGGCTTCACTAACAACCCCCAAAATCAATGGCTATTTTCATTCATCGAAAACACAGGAAAAATAATTTTAAAAGTATGCTTATCCAGTTATTAGAGGCACATAAAGAGGTAACGGACAAATCTCTCAAATAAATAGCCACACAAATGGAGGCAAGTAAAGAGGAAATCGTGGGGTCTAGAAAAGATCATTCTGTGTGAAATATCCGAGAAGGAGAAAGACAAACACGGTATATACTCACTTATATAGACCTACGAGATATGATAAACATAATGAAATCTATACACCTAAAAAAGATAATCAAGAGAGCAGACATGGGGTAAGATGATCAATCCTCGTTTAGAAAGACAGATGGAATGTGCATTGAACGTATGACAGGAGCCTACTGAGGGCATTAGTTCTTACTACAAAAGCCTAAATGTCATAAAATTTGAAAGATCTAAATGAAATGGACATTTTCCTTGATAGATTCCATTGACCAAAACTAAATCAGGATCAGATAGAAAGACTGAATAGTCCCATATTCCCTAAGAAAACAGAAGCAGTCATCAAAAGTCTCCCTTAAAAAAAAAAAAAAAGGCCAGGGCCAGATGGTTTCAGTGCAGAATCCTACCGGACCTTCAGAGATGAGCTAACTCCAATTCTGTTAAAAATATTCCACAAAAGAGAAACAGGAGGAAAATTACCAAGGTCTTTCTAAGAAGCCACAGTCACCTTAATAACTAAACCAAAAAAAGACCCAAGAAAAAAAAAAGAGAACTTCAGATCTATCCTTCTTATGAACATTCTTATGAACTCAATAAAATACTTGCAAACTGAATCCAAGAACACATAAAAGTTATTAACCACCATGATCAAGTAGGCATACAGGGTGGTGCAACATACAGGAATCCATCAATATAATCCACAATATAAACAAACTGAAGGAGAAAAACACATGATCATCTCCTTAGATGCTGAAAAAGCATTTGACAAAATCCAACACCGATTCATATTTAAAGTCTTGGAGGGATCAGGAATAAAAGGCACTTACCTAAACATAGAAAAGACAATATACAGCAAGCCTATAGCCAACATCAAACTAAACGGAGAGAACTTGAATCAATCCCACTGAAATCAGGGACAAGGCAAGGCTGCCCACACTCTCCATATCTTTTCATCATAGTACTTAAAGTCCTAGCTAGAACAGTAAGATAACTAATGGAGATCAAGGAGATAAAAATTGGAAAGGAAGAAGTCAAAGTGTCACTATTCGCAGATGATATAATAGTATACATGATCGACCTCAAAATGCAACCAGGGAACTCGTTCAGCTGATAAACACATTCAGCAAAATGGCTGGATTCAAAATTAACTCAAAAAACCAGTAGCCCTCTTGTATATGAAAGACAAAAGTGCCGAGAGAGAAATTAGGGAACAACACTCTTTACAATAGCCACAAATAATATAACGTTACTTGGTGTGACTCTAATCAAGCAAATGAAAGACCTGTTCAAAAAAATTTTTTGATGTCTCTGAAGAAAAAAATTAGATAGAAGGTGGAAAGATCTCCCATGCTCATGGATCGGTAGGATTAACATAGTGAAAATGGCTAACCTGACAAAAGCAATCGATAGAGTCAATGTAATTCCCATTAAAATTCCAACAAAATTCTTTATAAAATTTGAAAGAACAATTCTAAATTTTGTATGGAAAAACAAAAGACCCAGAATAGATAAAACAATCCTATACAATAGAATAACTTATGGAGGTTTCTCCATCTCTAACCTCAACCTGTACTACAGAGCAATAGTAATAGGAACTGCATGGTACTGGCATAGAAATAGAAAGATTGATCAAAGGAATCAAATAGAAAACCCACACATAAAGCACATACCTATATATACTTGATTTTTCACAAAGAAGCCAAAACCATTCAATGGAAAAAAAAAAAGACAGCATTTTCAATAAATGGTGCTTGCCTAACTGGATGTCCTACATGTAGAAATATGCAAATAAATCCATACTTATCATCCTGCACAAAACTAAGGTCCAAGTGGATTGAAGACCTCAATATAAAACCAAACACACTAAATGTGTTAGAAGAAAAGTGGTTAAAAGCCTTGAACTCACTAGCAAAGGAGACAACTTCCTCAACAGAACACCAAGGGCAAAGGCTCTAAAATCAACAATCAATAAGTGGGACCTCATGAAACTGAAAAGCTTCTGTAAAGCAAAGGACATTGTCTTCAGGACAAAATAACAGCCTACAGACTGGGAAAGGATCTTCACTAACCTTATATCTGACAGAGGGCTAATGTCCAGAATATATAAAGAACTCAAGAAGTTATAAAGCAATTATTCAAGTAAACCAACTAAAAATGGGTTATAGAGCTAAACAGAGAATTCTTTGTAGAGAAATATCTAATGGCAGAGAAATACTTAAAGAAATCCTCAAAGTCCTTAGTCATCAGGGAGATACAAATCAAAACAACCCTGAGATTTTTACCTTATATTCATCAGAATGTCTAAGATAAAAAACTCAAGTGAAAACACATGCTGGAGAGGATGTGTGGAAAGGGGAACCCTACTCCATTGCTGGTGGGAATGTAAACATATGCAACCAATTTCAAAATTAACCTGTCCCTTTCCCAGGTAGCACTTCCTCAAGATACAGCTATACCACTCCTAGGCATATATCCAAAAGATGTTCATGTACACAACAAGGATATTTGCTCAAGTTGTTTGTAGCCGCTTCATTTGCAATTGGCTGAAGCTGGAAATATTCCTCAAGGGAGGAATGGATAAAGAACTTCCATTTACATAATGGAATACTACTCAGTAATTAAAAACAAGGAAATCATGAAATTTGCAGGCAAATGGTGAGATCTAGGAATGATTATCGTGAGTGAGGTATCTCAGAAGCAGAAAAACACACATGGTATATCCTTACTTATAAGTGGATATTAGACATATAATATAGGATAAATATACTAAAATCTGTACACCTAAAGAAGCTAACCAAGAAGGAGCACCCTGACTAGTAAGATGATCAATCCTCCCTCAGGAAGGCAAACTGGACATTGGAAGAAGGAAAAAAAAAGAAAACAGGACAGGAGCCTACCACAGAGGGCCTCTGAAAGACTCTACCCAGCTGTATGTCAAAGGAGATGTTCAGGTTCATAACCAACTTTGGGCAGAGTGAACAGAATCTTAGGAAAGAAAGGGGACAGAGAAAGACCTGGAAGGGACAGGAGCTCCACAAGGAGAGCAATGGAACCAAAAATCTGGGCCCAGGAGTGTTGCCAGAGACTGATACCCCAACCGAAGACCATGCATGGAGATATCTTAGAACCTCCCCCCTCAAATGTAGCCCAGTGCAGCTCAGTAACCTAGTGGGTTTCCTTGTAAATGGAACAGAGGCTGTCTCCAACATGAACTCAGTAGCTGGCTCTTTGAGCATCTCCCCCTGACTGGGGAGCAGCAGATAGAGGAGGACCTTCCCTATCAGTGGACTTGGATAAGAGCATGGAAGGCAATGAGGGAGGAGGGTGGGAATAGGAGGGAATGTGGGAGGGGGCTACATCCTGGATACAAAGTGAATAAATTATAATTAGCCAATGTAGCTCATGTCTTAGTTGTACATAAAGGAATTAATGCTCAACTAAAAGGAAGCTTGATGGTGTTCAATCAGAGGATTGACCTCTTGCAGGAGCAAATTGATACCCTATGGCAAATCGCTCAACCAGGCTGTCAATGAAAGTATGCTGGACTTTGTGTCACTAGAATACAACATGAGAATTTTTCCTGTGCTGCAAATCTGTCTAAACAATTGTCGAGCTATATTTTAGGTAATTGGACTGGAGAATTCGATACTACGATGGAGCAGCTGAGAGTGGCCATTGTCACAGTAAATTCTACCGGAGTGGACGCAGGACTAGCCACAGGATTATCAACATGGATTGCTGCAGCCATGAATCATCTGAAGGAATGAGCGGGCATGGGAGTGTTAGCAGGCCTTCTGGTGTTGGTCTCCTTGGTTTGCCTGTGGTATATATGCAAGATTAGAGTCTCACAACAGTGTGATGCAGCCATGATCATTCAGGCCTTTACTGCCATTGAAGCAAGACATTCTCCCCAAGCATGGTTGGATACCATAAAAAGCTAAAATGATACGCTCAGGATGCGAGGCTAAGCACTGCACTCAGGGTCAGCAACTTTCGACCCAGAGAAGAGCATGTCTGATTGCATGCGGGTTGATGTCCCAGGTCCCGCCTCTGACAAAAAGGTATCGGACGGGTCTGATGCTCTTTGGGTGGATGACACCTAAATGAGCATCTGTACAAAGTCCCAATTTATTTCTAATATCAGAGATCAGACCTCTACTCTTGCCTGATGCGTCTAAAACAAAAAGGGGGAACTGTAGAGAGCTGCGGAATGCTATGCCTTAAAGATGGAGCTGGTTTCCGCCTTCCACCTTCCCGATGGTGAGTGCTCTCTGTCACGAACAACTCCACATTTGGCTAAGGCTGAGGATCTGGCTTGCTTCCATGTATGTGGACCTATCTGCATTGCCCCCGTGGCACGCCTGGGTTGGCTACCCAGAGGCTATTTAAGCTGTGGGCTGGCTTTCCCCGGGGTCCGAGGATTGTTCAATGTTCCTGAATAAACTGCATTGAAAAAAAAAACATATTAATTAAGGTCATTCCAAATAGAATACATAGCTGGTTTTAACTGATCTGTAGTTTTTTTTCAAAATGTTTCTATAATAAAGAATAAATAATTTTCTGGAGAAAAGCAAAAAAAAAAACAAAAACGAAAAGAAATGCAGATCCTGTTTAGTCTTGTATTGGAACAAGGTCATACAGTGGCTGGTGTGTTCCATTTTACAGTTTGGATAACTGAAATACACACACTATGCCGTAGATTCATATTCAGAATTCCAGTGGGCTTTTGCCTTAAATTCTGGAGAGCATGATCCTATGGTTGCAAATTTCTTAGAGATGGTGAATGTGTTGGAGATGCCCTTGCAAACTGGGGTTGATGGTGCTTCAGCTTGTACATCCATTGGAATTCAACAATGTTTTCGACATTATGACATGAAAACTGTTACAGATATAACTAATAATCCTACAGGTCAAACAATTATGAAAATATCTAACAGTAGTTTTTAAAAGATGGTCATAAAAAGAAGGGAAACACAATATTTCCCAAAAATGATTAACAATGATTTATCTATTAATGAGATAAACACCTGTAAGAAACAGTGGAATTTGGAAAGGACTGCTGAATTAGAACAGCATATAAAGGTCCTAATTCCAAAATGCAGAACAGAGAATGTGTTACGCTGGGAAAGAGATTTTGCATATATTCATATAGGAGAAGAGAAATTATGGGTTCCATCAAAACTAATAAAAATCAGATATGACAGAGGAAGATCACACAGAAGAAGAGAGAAATCAAGAAGACTAAACAGAAGAGGTAACATAAATTGATGATTCCTTCACATGGGAACAACTGTGAAAATGAGAAATAAAAAATGTCTCCAGCCAGAACTTCAATATTACATGGCCAATAAACATTTGGCTGCAATATCCTCAAAATTTATTATGTCATTCTTTTAACTGGCATAGATGAAATTGATTTACAGTTTCATTCCATCCTGAACATCTCATACATTTATAATTTTAGGACTGTATAATACCTGTGAGAAATTATATGTTTGTAAAACAAAAGGACTGGGCACTGGAGATGCTGGATGAAACCTGACAGAATTCATCCTTCCTGCATGCTGAGACATTGATACATCTGTTCCAGTATCTTGTATGTTCCAGCATTCTGGTTGTTACTGCCTCAACAGCTTCAGTTGCTGGTTCTCATCAAAGCCTGCTCCCATGCAAGCTTTGAAGACTGCTACTAACCTCAATTGGCCCAGTATTTTAGACTGTTTCCAAACAGGACTTCTATTAAATCTGAAATTCCTCAACATTCAAAGACTGGACCACAAATGTTAATGCTTGCTTAATTAAGCATTTTCCCCAATTTCCTTTGGGCCCCTTAACAGGATTTCTGCATATCCAAAAGTCAGCTAAAAAAATTCGTGAGAACAAAGTCCAATTTCTTTTAAAGGGGGGTTGGGTGGGTTTTTGGTTGTTTTCTGTGGCTATGAATGTTTATTGTCATTGGGAGATGGTTATAAGTTGTTAATGATCTTATTCAGAGAGAAAATAAGACTAGGCTATCAGGTATTGCAAGCTAATTGCTAGTTAATCAACTCATAATCATTTTAGACCTTAGTCTAATTTATCACCGCAGTATACATCCTAGGTTTAACAGATAGGTATGACAATATATATAATTGACCTGTCTAAAGGTCAATTATATGAAGATATGTAAGTCTTCAAAAACTTCAGAGACCTGATGTATATGACTTTTAAAAGGTTTTTTTATTATATTCAAGATTCTTTGACAATGAGACAGGACATCTCCTGGCAGCACTCAGCCTATCTCAAAGAAGGTGATGAGCATAAAATAACGTTCATATCAAGATGGCTTCACATGTGGCAAATGAGCCAGCTGGGCAAAAAGAAAATGCCCTTGTTTCACAACAGACAGAATTCGCCTAAAATGGGCAAGCTTAAATGTCGGCTGAGTTGACTGTGGAACTCTGCCAAGACAGGGTAAGCAAGTCCTAAATAGTTCCTGCTTCACATACATGTCTGTCAAATACACTGAGTCGGAAGGCTGAAAATGATGCTCCAACATTATAGAGAGTTTGGGGTGAGTGTTCAGGCAGCAAACTGTCTCTGTCAATTTTTTTATTTTTTGGAAGCTGCTATCACTCACTTCCTATTTCCTCCAGTGTCTAATATCATTCCTTCTCAAGTCTCTGATGGGGTTGAAGACCAAATAGTTATAGTTTCACAATTAAGCTTACATTATTTAAAAATTAAGAAAATGTTTTCACATAGGTAATAACAATAATAAGGATAAAAGTAAATTTACATATAGAACTCTAAACTTATCAAGATAGGATACTCAAATACTTTCTCCTTAGTTTCCAAAGGCACAGGGATTGGACATCGTACGTGTAAATCATACCTAATAGTTTCCATAACTGTTTTATAATTATTATTGTATTGAAAGAAAAGGAGGCTTTGTTGGACTTAAAGGGGGGAAATGTTGGAATAATGTTCTTGGGCAATGAATACAATTTATCCTACTTCATTCAAATGGTGATTTCTCTACCCCACTATGTGGTTTCAATCCTCACATTGCATTGAATAATGTCTCAAGTTTGTGTAAATGTGTCACCATTTGTTCTCTGTATTGTCAACAAAACAACAAGCCAATGCTGAGTAATGGAGAGAATAGGGTGGAACATCCTGGTCCTAAGGGAAGGAGAAAGAAATGAGTAGGAGGAGAGTAAGAGGACAGAGATCTCAGAGGAGAGGACCCAGAACTGTCAGGAGAGATTAACCCAGACTTAAGAAATGACTAAAAGCAGTTTAATATGGGAAATTGGAATAGGAGGAAGCTATGTGGGATGGATGTTTAGGACTGAGTAATTATTGCCCAGCATTGTGCTCTAGGTTAATTAAATAAATCCTAGTGTCTGTGTGGTGATTTGGGTATACAGCTACTTTAAGAACCACTGGTGTTTAACGAAAAGACACATCAATAGTAAATATTAATAATCAACAGGAGGACCCAAAAGAAATATTTCCACCGGCCAGCAGGAAGACATTTAAGAATATGATGCCCCATTTCCAAAAAGTGGAATAAAAGTTTTTTGGTTTTTCAGTTTGTTGTGTATTGTATGGTCTTGGTCACTGAGGAAACATGGTATAGAAGCTTAGGCTCAGGGTTTTTGTGTGTCATCAGAACAATAAAACTCTATCAAAGATATGCTCTTCTATTTTGTCACTTCAATTAATTTCTCACTCAAGCATCTCCATGAAAGATTTGTATAAAGCCTCAAGGAGATTTTTACTGTTGAGTAAGAAAAATTCATACTATAATTTTAAAGGAGAAATTTGAAAGGTTTAATATTTGGGTGAACATAGCTGCTCACAGAAGATCTGGGGTGTTAAGCAGTCATGCCAGTCATATATAATAACTTTGTATTTGGTTAGGGATACTCCACAGTTCTTCCAAACAACTTTGAAAGTATTGCTGTTATTCACCTACTCTCAGTAAATGTTAAGCTCCTACTGTGGAAGACACCACACAGTCTTTTTCAGGACAAAGATATCACTGCAAAAACAAACTACAATCTTTCTCCTTGTTAGCTACCTTTCATAGTGCCAGATGTTGTTATGTAGAATGCTGTTAAGTAAAGACAGCAATGTTCTTATCCAGAACTTATCCCCTTATATTGCAATACCAACCTGCAAGACAACATGGCCATTGGTGCAATAGTTACATAACTGCTATAGGAAAACCAAACATTTCTGGTTATATCTGAAGCTTGCTTCCGAAGAAGAAAGTCAACCTGATAATTGAAAAGCCACTTAGAAGGCCAAGGTTTGGGAGGAGATAGGCCCTCGGATAAAATCTACTGTTCTTATCTTGCTAAATTGTCTTGTTAAATTTCCTTCTATGAACTGATTTTTAATCTGAGGTCATCCCTTAAATGAAAGTACAAGACAAGTACATTTTTATTTATGTTTGAAGTCATTAAAATCATTGAATAAGACTCTTGCACTTAATAAGACAATGACTAAGCTCAAAGCATATATACTATTTGAACTATTGCTGAGTTGTTGTCATCAGTTCACTGACGGGTTGGTATTATATTGAAGCCACTTACCTCAGTCACAATGGTGGAGAGAAAAGTGCTTTGGTCATACACCCAGCCATCCTTACAGGGCTCTGTATCTGGCTCTGTCACATTGAAGAAGGTATCATTAGAATGTAGGAGATGCCACTGTGGTTGAACAAAGCGACGACACTTCTCTGGCCTCAGGTTGGAGTCCAAGGGAATGGAGATTCTCAGGAGGTCATCTTGGCTCAGGATCCTGCTGTCATTGTCAGAGACGTTGCCACTATTTAGGATGGAGACCCAGCATCGATGACCAGGGATCGCTGCAGTGAAGTTTTCCAATAGTACATGAGGTGACAGTATCGTATTGCAGATCAGAAAGAAAGCCATCTGAAGGATTTGAAATCTCCCCATGCCTCCGACCAGATTCAGAAGATCGTGAAAGGCCATAGAGGCTGAATAACTGTCTCCAACGGGAAGCAGAAATACTTATACCTAGGTAAGTATAAACCTTTAAACAAAGTTCTGCTTCACAGAAACACACTATGTAGGGTTGATGTTCGGTTCTTCCTAATGTACTGTTCCTTGCTTACTTCAGACCAGAGTCATAGAACTGGAATCTGTAGGTTGTTGGCATTAGGGAGTGACCTGCTTCCTAGACTAACAAAAAAATACCTGGTAATATATGTATTAATATATTAATATTATATATTAATATAAACATTATATTCATATATTATTATATTATATTATTATATAGCATCATATTATTAATATAATATAATGTTAATATTATATATTAATATTATATTAATATATTGATATATTAATATAATATTAATATATTAATGTAATGATATATTAATATATATATACCGGATTACAAAAAATATATATATATATTTTGTAATCCGGTCTGTTAAATATTTACTTTCTGAGAACCTTTGTGCACCATCCCCCATGGTTAACTCTGGAAAATGATCTGCAAATTCCTTGAAAATGAGCCAGAGTTATTCTGTTCCTCTACATGCAGCTTTTTGTACAATGTAACACACACTGGGAATAACAGTGAATTATTTTTCATTTTGTATTTTTTGCAGGTATTTTGCTTCGTCTTGAATTGGTTCAACACAGTTAATAAAAAGAATCTGGAGGTGATTGCAAATCAGTTATGTTGCAATTCTCCACCTTTGCTACCTGACGTGATTTAGATCACTTTATTCCTACTGTAAACATATGAAAGTTGTTAGAGGCTGGATAAAAACAGGGCCTTAAATGCACATCACTGCAAGTCTCATTTAAAAGTTTGATGATTCAGACAGCAAGTGTGAGGGGCTCTTGTGATCTAATGCAAAATGTGGTTTCATGTAGACATGCAGTAAGCCAAGATAAGTGTTGGAGATTTTGTAGTTCCATGAGTAACAGAGAGGCACATAGAGAGTTACATTTCCTAGTAAGGGGAGCATGGGCAGTCTCTGGCATGAACTCAGTTGTCTTCTCTTTGATAAACATCCCCTGATGAGGTGGTCTTACTAGGCCACAGAGAAAGAGGATACAGACAGTCCTGATGAGACCTGATACGCTAGGAGTTCACTGTATCTTTAGAAATCCATTCATTTCTTTTGTATAAATAATTCTGATAAATTGAATAAATACATGAATAGACTCATACCTTGGTGTATATAGGGCAGTTAAGTGTGGGATATCCTGGCATATTGATGAGAAATATAGTATTAGCTTCACTATACTATGTTGACAAGATGTGTCATTAGTCTATAAATTTACATTTATATTTTCCTCATTAGTTTAATATCTCTGACCTTATTGTTCAAGAAATTCAACTTAGTTTGAGGTTGAATCCTGTTATAAATATAGGGATGGGCCAAACAATACCCTTCAGGTCTGTGGAATTTATGATCTAATATGAATCGTGTCTTCTACATATGATCTTACATTCTCTATTTCCACAATATATTTACCTTAACAAGTTTTTTTTTCTTTAGTATTATATTATTTTTAGCATTTTAGTACCATCATGACCTAAACGGCAAACAGTCATTAACAGGTCCAGGCATACTATTTTGTCTTGTGGATCTTCACTCGATTAGTTGTTATTGTCACTCTTTTCAGGTTAGGGTTAAGGTTACATGATAATTCTGCTTTGTTTTGGACACTAATGTTTTAAATCTTTGCTCTCTCATACAATACATTCCCCAAACAGCTTCCTCTCCCTCCTCTTCTCCAAGTCTCCTCCACCTCCCCTATCCTGCAGATTCACTGTAAGAGTAGGCATAAACCCTCATATTAATGCTGGATGAGGCAACACAGTAATGAACAAAAGTTCTGTGAACAGGTAAACTATTTAGACACCTTCACTCCCATTTTCTAGAGTTCAACAATAACCCCAAGTTAAACAATGATAGCTTGTATGCAAAGGGTCTAGCACAGATCCATGAAGGCTCTGTGGTTGCCACTTCACTCTCTCTATGTCCCTATGAGCCCTGCTAAGTTTATTCTGTGGGCTGTGTTCTTCTGGTGTACTCAACCCTTCTGGCTCCCACATTTCTTTCTCCCCCTCTTATATGGGGTTCCAAGAGCTCTGCCCAATGTTTGGGTGTGGATCTCTGTATCTAATCCCATCTGTACTGGAGGATGCCTCTTTGATTATGATTGGGTTAGGCACTGATATATGTGCAAGGTAAAACACCATTAGGAATCATTTAATTGAATTTGGGAAGGGGGGTTCCTGTCATGTTTATTTCTACTCCAAATCACTGACCTTCTGTATCCTGGCTATCTATTTTTAAATATGTGACATTTTCTGTGGTTGATTATTTTTTCTTTCTGGGGCCTGCATCTGTCTAGAGGTGGTAAAGTTGATCTACTTCTTATTTTGGTGACAAATCTCAGCTTCTTCATTACCCTTTCTTTATGTTGTCTGTCTCTCTGCAATGTTGTCCTCAGCAATAGGGGCTTCCTGTAAAAATATCTGTGAAGTAGTGATATTGAGTCTTTGGGGCATATGTCAAGGAGTGGTTTATCTAGATCATACAATAAATTTATTTTTATCTTTTTGAAAATTCTCCACCCTGATTTCAATAGTGGCTGGAAAGATTGGAAATAAGGGAACAGTAACACTTTCTGTAAAATGTAAAGTGTGTTGTGGTTTGGGGAATATTTACTGTTTAACATAAAACATGTTAGAGTTTCTTCAAAGACTTACTAAGCTGTTGGAAGTCAACGTATCAGATTCAAATTCAATGTATCAAATTTAAATTGGTGTTTGAGTATTTTGAGGAGCGCGTACTGCTGCAGTCCAGCTCCAGCAATGTGCTCAATGACCCAAGGAGGAGATGTGGAGTTGGTAACTAATGTAAAGCAGGCACACACTCCCACACACTTGGTGGATGGAGCAAGGCTCTAACAACTTTCATATAATCATTCCTTAATCATGAATTTCAATTATAAATAATGATTACATGTTTCTTATTTTAAAAAACAATTATTCAAAACCACACACCTGATCACTCAGCTTCCCCTGTGGTTTCTTCCTATAATACATTTATATCATAAATCAATATTATTTAGTACAGATCAACAGAATTTGAACCAGATATTTTTAACAGCCCATTTCTCTTGTACAGACATGTAGCAATTTGAAGTTACAACAAAGAAGATAGATATTGTTATTCTAACTGAAAACAGTTCTTACTCATCTAACACAGCCAACCATTCATCTACTCTTACACTGTTTTCATAGTAAAGTAAATGTATAATTAGAGAACTTTAGGTCAGAGGTCTTTTATTTTTCTTGAGACAACAGAAAAAGATGATTCTATTCTGTCTACGTGTTGCACAGCTCTAAGTCCTCAGGTGAAACAAAGCCCATCAGCAAATTTATAGTTATCAATCCAGGAAAATCAGATATTAAAATGGACATCAAAGCTCAAGCTTCACAGTGGGCTCTGATATATAATTACTACCACAACCAACATCAAAATCAAAGGATCTAACAGCCACTGGTCATTAATCTCTCTCAACATCAATGGACTCAATTCTGCAATAAAAAGACACGGACTAACCAAATGGAGTTGTAAACAAGTCCCAACAATATTCTGCATACAAGAAACACAACTAAGTCACAAAGATAGACATTACCTGAGAGTAAAGGGCTGGAAATCAGTTTTCCAAGCAAATGAACCCAAGAAGCAAGCAGGAGTAGCCATTGTAATATCTGATGAAATAGATTTTCAACCAAAATTAATAAAAAGAGATGGGGAAGGACACTTCATACACATCAAGGAAGAATTCCACCAGGAAGACATCACAATCCTGAACATCTATGCCCCAAATACAAAGGCACACACATTTGTAAAAGAAACATTAATAAAACTTAAAACACACATAGATCCCCAGACGTTAATAGTGGGAGATTTCAACATTCTGCTCTCAACAAAGGACAGGCCAACAAAACAGAAATTAAACAAAGAAACAATATCTCTAACAGATGTCATGAATCAAATGGACCTAACAGACAGCTACAGAACCTTACACCCAAACACAAAAGAATTTATCTTCTCAACACCTCATGGAAACTTCTCCAAATTAGACCATACGGTTGGTCACAAAGCAAGCTTCAACAGATACAACAAGATTGAAATAATCCCTTGTATCCTATCTGATCACCATGCACTAAAACTGGACCTCAACAACAACAGAAATAGCCAAAAGCCTACACACATATGGAAACTAAACAACACACTACTAAATGACAGCTGGGTCAGGGAAGAAATAAAAGAAATTAAAGTCTTCCTAGAATTCAATGAAAATGAAGACACAATATACCCAAACTTATGGGACACAATGAAAGCAGTGATAATAGGAAAGTTCATAGCACTAAAGTGCCTTTAAGAAGAAATTTGAAACATCTCATTCAAGCAACTTAATGGCTCACCTAAAAGCCCTAGAAAAAAAGAAGCAGACTCACCTAAGAGGAGTAGATGGCTGGAAGTAATCAAACTCAGGGCTGAAATCAATGTATTAGAAACAAAGTGAACAATTCAAAGAATCAATGAAACCAAGAGCTGGTTCTTTGAGAAAATCAACAAGATAGACACACACTTAGCCAAACTAACTAAAAAGCAGAGATACACTATCCAAATTAACAAAAGAAAAAATGAAAAGGGGGACATAACAACAGACACTGAGGAAATCCAAACAATCGTTAAGACTTACTTTAAAAATATATATGCCACAAAATTTGAAAATCTAAATGAAATGGACAATTTTCTTGATCGATTCCACTTACCAAAGCTGAATAAAGACCAGGTAAGTCAATTAAATAATCCTATACCCCCTAAAGAAATAGAAGCAGTCAACAAAAGTCTCTCATGGAAAAAAAAAAGCCCAGGGCCAGATGGTTTCAACACAGAATTCTACAATACCTTCAAAGAAGAGCTAACACAAATAATCTACAAACTATGCCACAGTATAGAAACAGAAGGAACACTACCAAACTCATTCTGTGAATCCACAGTCACCTTGGTAACTAAACCTCACAAAGCCCCAACAAAGAATGAGTATTTTAGGCTAATCTCCTGGATGAACATCAATGCAAAATACTCAACAAAATACTTGTAAACCGAATACAAGACCACATCGAATATATTAGATGACCAAATAGGCTTCATCCCAGGTATGCAGGGGAGGTTCAATATATGGATTTGATCCACCATATTAACAAATGAAAGTAAAAAAAAAACAAAAACACATGATCATCTCCTTAGATGTTGAAAAGGCATTTGACAAAATCCAACATGTATTCATTTTTAAAGTCTTGGAGAGATCAGGGATACAAGGCACATACCAAAACATATTAAAGGCAATATACCTCAAGCCTATAGCTAACATCCCAGTAAACAAAGAGAAACTTAAATTCCACTGAAATCAGGGACAAGGCAAGTCTGCCCACTCTCTCCATATCTCTCTAACATAGTTCTTGAAGCCCTTGCTAGAACAATAAGACAATTAAATGAGATCAAGGGCATTCAAATTGGAAAGGAAGAAGTCAAACTATTTCCACATGATATGAGAGTATACCTGAGTGACCCCAAAAATTCTACCAGGAAACTCCTACAGCTGATTAACACCTTCAGCAAAGTGGCTGGATACAAAATTAACTCAAAAAAAAAAAAATCAGTAGCCCTCTTGTATACAAAAGACAAAAGGGCTGAGAAAGGAATTAGAGAACCAACACACTTCACAATAGCCACAAAGGACATAAAGTATCTTGGTGTGAACCTAATCAAGAAAGTCAAAGACTTGTATGGAAAAAAATTTCCAGTCTCTGAAGAAATAATTAGAAGGATGTATCAGAAGATGGAAAGATCTCCCATGGCTCACTTTCTTTTTGCTCCCTGACTGTAGCAGGCATTTCAATAAGTAACTAAATTACCATATTGCTACATAGCAGCTTTCAAAACACCCTGACTTGATTTACTTAATTGTATATTTATAAAAAGCTTGACCTAATCTTTTTTTTCCTCAGAAATATTTAGTTAAATCATTAATCTATTTGTGTGACTTTGCTTTTTGGGACATGATCACTATTGTTATGCACTGTGATTGCACTGCCTAGTGAGGAATTAGAAACCTCCTAAGGATATTCATACAGGGCAAAAAAAAAACCCAAAAACAACAACAACAACAACAAAAAACCAGGGTGACTAAGGCAGCAATAAATATAGTCAGAGCTAGCAGCAGCAAGGGGTCTTTAGGAAACAGGACCCTCTGTGATTTGCTTTTTTGTTCTTTTTTAATGGACTTATTGTTTATTTAGTTTATTATTTATTCATTAAATTTTATTCACTTTTTATCCCAGCTGTATCCCCCTCCTTCATCCCCTCCCAACCCCACCATCCCTCTCTCATCTCCTCCCATGCCCCTCCACAAGTCCACTGATAGGTGAGTTTTGAATATGGCAGCATTTAGATGGGCAGGTGCTGGTGGCAGAGGATTTTCAGATTATGGGGCCCAGGATGCATGACTATAATCAAAGGCTAGACCTTGCGTGACCTATTTGACAGGAAGACCTTATCTCCTGAAGGATTATTACCCTCCAAAATATCAGTGTTTCAAAGTGAACCTAGTAGGTGTAAATTTTTTTAATATCATCCTCAACAAAATTCCAGGCATAAAGATACAGTGTACCATGTTTTGCTTTAATTAGCATGACTTTTAGCCATTCTGATGGGTATAAGGTGAAATCTCAGGGTCATTTTGATTTCCATCTCCCTGTTGACTAAGGATGCTGAACATTTAAGTGTTTCTCTGCCATTTGATATTCCTTTTTTCTTTAGCTCTATACCCCGTTTTTAAATTCAATTACTCAATTTGTTGCTTTTTAACTTCTTTAGTTCTTTGTATATTCTGGATATTAGCTCTCTGGATATTAGATATAGGGTTGGTGAAGATCCTTTTCCAGTCTGTGGGCTGTCGTTTTGTTCTGATGACAGTGTCTTTTGCTTTACAGAAGCTTATTTTCATTAGATCCCATTTGATAATTGTTGATCTTAGAGCCTTGAATAAACCCACACACCTACGGATACTTACTTCTTTTGATAAAGAAGCTAAAACCATGCAATGGAGAAAAGACAGCATCTTCAACAAATAGTGCTGGTCTAACTGAATGTCTACATGTAGAAAAATGCAAATAGATCTATATTTATCAACCTGTGCAAAACTAAAGTCCAAGTGGATCAAAGACCTCAACATAAAACCAGACACACTAAATCTGTTAGAAGAAAATGTGGGGAAGAGCCTTGAACTCATTGGCACAAGGGGCAACTTCCTTAACAGAACACCAACAACACAAGATTTGCTTCTCAGGTTATACTTATTGTGGCTTTGCAGTCTGGTGAGTTGTTTTCTTCAGGCCATCATAGTGGCTAAAGCTCTTCCTGGTGCAAAGCTACCACCATGGTTTTTTTTTTCCAGTTTGTAAAAGGTTTGAAAATGTGATCAGAATAAAGCAGAATTTTATTTATTTTAGTTTTTAGACTTCCAAATACAGGCACATCATCTCCAAAGTAAAATTTTGTTCAGTGATATGATAAACCGTTATCTCAAAAGTGTCCACACCAGTAAATAGCATGTAATTCTGAAACTGAGGTGCCTTTATCCATAAGTTGTTTAATGTTACATTAGAATTTATTGGACAAACAATTTTTATAACTTATTCAAGTGATTATCATTAACAGAAAATGCTTGATGAATCCCCTTAGGATCTTTTGGTCTTTCCTCTCTTACTTTTTAGAACTTCTCAACCTTACACACATAATCAATGTCCATCATCAACAAAATAATGATATAATCAGCAAGGATGTTATACTCCAGTCCACTAGGTCCAATGTAAACTAGGGAAGCTTCTATGAACATTGGTGTGGTGGTTCCTCAAGAAAACAAACCTTGGGCTACAAGATGGTACTAAGCACAATTGTCATAGTAAAATAGCCTTAGAGCCAATTCACAGTTGAATGTGTAAAGAAAACATGGTGAATTGACACACAAAGGAGATAGAAATATATACATATATAAGTAGATACATACATAGATACATAGTGTCCTAAGGTTTTATTGCTTGGAAGAAATACCATCACCATGACAACACTTAAAAGGAAAACACTTAATTAATAGTTTAGAACTTTGGTCTTTTATCATCATGGTTGGAAGCATGGTGGCAAGCAGGCAGACATGGTACTGCAAAGTTAGTTGAGACTTCTACATCTGGATTTGAAAGATTTTCTCTAATCTGTTTTTCTACTTGAACACTAGACTGAGATCCATTCCACTTCCTGGTGCCTCAAACTGTACATTTTGTATTGTTTCTTGCTTAACTTACTTCTTTTTATTATAAATCTAGATAAGAGTGAACAGTAATAACCACATGACAGAGTCAATACAAGGTTGTTTTGAGATATCCTCTGCCAATACAACTAATCCAAAACTCTTCAATTTAGCCTCAGTAAAGTTTTTTTCTTTTTTGGAAAGGACAAAGCAGGCACATTATTAGTGAAAAATCTCATAATAATGATTACTACGGCACATACAAATATTCTCCTCTGAAACTTTTGATCTCAGTATCAACAGTTCAATCTACCCTTGGCACCACTGTATTCCATTCTCCTACTTCTTTGGCCCACTAAGCCTCACTTAAAGCATTCAGCTACATTCCTGATCCAAAGTAACAGAGTTCAAATTTCTCAAAACAAAAGATTGATCTGGACTACCACAGCAATATCGTAATTCCTGGCAACAACTTATGTCTCTGTGTTGGTCAGATAGATGAGTTCAAGGGAGATGTAGTAGGAATCACCAACCATTCATTTTTAAGTCCTCGATTGTGGTACTAATTTCTGCAATTGCTCAATGGATCAATGCTGGTTTTTGTAGTATGATTTATCTTGTGTGCCTGGACCTTTAAAGGATCTGCAGTTGCTAGCCAACTGGCCAACTAACTCTTTTAGAATGTTTAACCAATGGAGCTGCCTGATCCTATGACCTTCAGGGTTGATTGCCTTTTGCACTTCTGAGAACAGGAGAGGGAAGAAAAAGCCATTAGAGCCTGAGAAAGATTGAGTAGGGTTAGAAAAGACACTTGGTATAGGAAGAAAATAGGACTGAGTAGAATTAGAGAAGACAGTTGATACAGGAAGAAAAAAGATTAAGTAGGACTAGAGAAGAGAAGAGATCAAGCAGACTGAAAACAGGAGACAGTTGAAAGTGAACTGAGCTAGCAGAGTAAGAAGAGAAGACAGCTGGTGACAGCTGAGCCAGGAAAAGCTGAGCAGAGCAGAAAAGATTTTGTTAGGAGACTGTTGTGAGAAGAACCCACGAAGTAACACACACAAAAAAGGAAAAAGCTACAGATTTTGGTTCACTATTTACTTTGACAGAGGCAAGTATACAAGCAACTATGAAATCCCAAACACTGCAAGTAGGGAACCAATATAAGAAGTCTGTGAATTTTTTTACACAATTCTTTTCTTTTCTTTTCTTTTCTTTTCTTTTCTTTTCTTTTCTTTTCTTTTCTTTTCTTTTCTTTTCTTTTCTTTTCTTTTCTTTTCTTTTCTTTTCTTTCTTTCTTTTTTTCTTTCATTCTTTCTTTCATTTTTTTAGTTCATATAAAGATTACAACCCCTTACCCCTTCCTTGTCTTATCCAGGTCTCATCCTCACGACTCTGACTCTGTTACCCCTATTCTTTTTACCCTTCTCTGTAAAGAAGGGGAGGCCCCCAATAGCAACCCAATGTGGCACATGAAGTTTCAGGATGGGCAGGATTAAGTACATCCTTTCTCACTGAGGCCAGAAAAAGCAGCAAAACAGGGGATAGGGATGGACCCAGATTAGTTGACTCTATAAGTCTTCTTGTGTTGGTCTTGACCCCTCCAGCTCCTTTAAACCATCCACGCAGTCTTCCAAAGACTCCCCGAGCTCTGCTTAATGTTTGGCTGTGGATATCTGCATTTGTTTTCATCAGCCAATAGATGAAACCTCAGAAGACAATTTTGCCTAGTTCCTGTCTGCAAGCGGAGTAGAGGATGTAGTAGAGTATTATATGTAGTGTCAGGGGTTGGCTCTCTCCCATCAGATGGGTCTGAGGTTGGGCTAGTCATTGGTCAGCCATTCCCTCTCTGCTCCATCTTCATCTCTACACATCTTTTAGGCAGAACACATTTTGGGTTTAGGTTTTGTGGGTGGTGTTGCCCTCCCTCCACTGGAAGATCTGTCTGGCTACAAGTGGTGACCACTTCAGACTCCACATTCTTCTCTGCTAGAAGTCTCAGGTAGGGTCATTCCCACAGACTCCCAGGAGCTTCCCTCATCCCAGGTCTCCAGGGCTTGTCTCAGAGATGCCCTAACAGATTTCCATTCTCTCTCTCTCTCTCTCTCTCTCTCTCTCTCTCTCTCTCTCTCTGCCTATCTCTCTCTCTTTCTCCTGTCTCTTCCCCTGCTCCCCTGCTCTGACTGTACCTGTTATAATCTTCCCTGCTCCCTCTCATCCTGGTCCCTCCCTGTTGTTTGGCATCTTTGGGTCTGTGGCATGCAGCCTGTTTATCCTGTACTTAATGGCTAATATCCTCTTATAAGTGAGCACATACCATGTGTATCTTTCTGGGTCTGGATTACCTCTCTCAGGATGCTACTTTCTAGTTCCATCCATTTGTCTATAAATTGCATGATGTCCTTCTTTTTAATACTGAGTAGTATTTCAGCAGAGGTTTAGGCTATATGGATGGAGTTCAGAGGAAAGAGTTCAATTCACCTCTGCTGGGTATGCCACAGGTGGACACAGCAGGAGAAGTTGGCCAACTTCTAATTATAAAGAAACTTACCTGAGAAAAAGAAGGAATGGCCTTTTGTAAAAAAAATATTAGCACACGAATTAGATGGCACCAGCCAGGATGGGATCTCCAGAAGGCAGTATATTATTCTATGAATCACTAAGTAATATATGGTATAGTTTCTTCCATAGCCAGGATCCACAGGTCTAGGAATCAAGGGGTGGAAAAAGGAGGATTTCCAATCACTTTCAACCCTAGTAACCCACTAGGAAAAATTTTGCTTCCTGTTTTCTCGACCTTAAATTCTGCTGGCTTAGTAGTTTTGGTTCCAGAGTTGGGGGATGTGAGACCTCAAAGAGCCACAGCAAACACTCCACTGAACTGGAAGCTCAGACTTCCTTCTGGCCATTTGGGGCTTCTAATGTACTTTTTTCTTTTCTTTTTTCTTTCTTTTTTTGCAATTTACTCATTGTTTATCTCATTGTAGCAACCTCCCTCTACTCCTCCAAAACTACCCTCCCTCCCTATCCCCACCCTTTCTCCTTGTCCACTGAAAGAGGGAGTTCTCCCCTGCCATCTGCCCATAGTTCATCAAGTCTCCTCAATACTGCCTGGATCCTCTTGCTCTGTGGTCTCACAAGCCTCATTGCTGGGGGAAGGAGAAGCAGGTCAAAGAGCAGGCACTGAGTTCATGACAGAGGCAGAACCTGCCCCCCTTATTCAGGGACCCAATGAACACTGAGCTGCCTATCTGCTACATCAGAGCAGAGGGTCTAGGTCCTTTCCATGCATGGTTTTTTGTTGGTGCATCAGTCTCTGCAGGGCCCCCTGAGGTCAGACTTTTTGGCTTTTTTTGTCTCCTTGTGGAGCTCCTGTCCCTTCTGTGTCCTTCTATCCCCTTCTTCCATAAGACTCTCTTTGTTCTGCCCAAAGTTTGAGTCTCAGACTCTACATTCTTCTGGTGTTCCACCCCTTGTTGGGTAGAGCCTTTCAGAGGGCCCTCTATAGTAGGATCCCATCCTATTCCTTCTCTTCCACAGCTTCTGGTATCTATCCTGTTTGCCATTCTGAGTGATATTTAAGCATCTTCCATAACAAAATCTACAGACCCAACAAAGCTGATCAACAAGGCCTCGAATGGTCTTATGCCAACAGGCTTAGAAAGGAATAACAACATTAGGAAAGTGAGTGATACAGATTAACATAGGGAAATTGATTTTTTTCTCTACAATGGAGGCAAGAAAAATTTTGTCTGGAGATCTCCAACAACCTCATTTGATATCGAGGTAAGTCAATGATGGGTGAGGGTGAAATTGTGGTTTTTCCAACCTAAGACAGAGGCTTATGAAAATCGCATCTGAGACCTTTATAATGGGTAAGATAAAATGCTCATTTTGCCAATCTAATCAGGCTCTCCCTAAAACAAAGAAGGTTTGTTCAAGGGTGGTTCAATATATATCAATGTGATCAAAATCCATCAATGTGATCCACCTTATAAACAAACTGATAGGAAAAATCCACTTGACAATCTCCTTAGATGCTAAAAACGTAATTGAAAAATGCAACACCCATTCATGTTTAAAGTCTTGGAGAGATGAAAGATACAAGGCACATACCTAAACATAGTAAAGACAATATACAGCAAACCTGTAGCAAACATCAAACTGAAAGGGGAGAAACTTAAATCAATCCTACTGAAATCAGGGACAAGTCAAGGCTACTCACTCTTTCCATACCTCTTCAATATAGATCTTAAAGTCCTTGCAAGAACAATAATACAATTAAAGGAGATCAAGGGGATACAAATTGAAAATGAAGAAGGCAAAGTAGCACTATTTGCAGATGATATGCTATTATACCTCAGTCACTCCAAAAATTCTACCAGAGAACTCCCACAGCTGATAAACACCTTCAGCAAATTGGCTGGATACAAAATTAACTAAAAAAATTTAGTAGCCTCCTGTATACAAAAGAAAAATGGGCTGAAAAAGTAATTAGGGAAACAACACCCTTCATAATAGCCACAAAGGACATAAAGTACCTTGGTGTGACCCTAACCAAGCAATTCAAAGACTTGTATGAAAAAAAATTTCAGTCTCTGCATAAAGAATTAGAATTAGAAGAAGATATCAGAAGATGGAAAGATCTCCCATGCTCATGCTTTGGCAGGATCAACATAATCAAGAGAGCAGACATGAGTAAGATGATTAATCCTCATTTAGAAAGACAGATGGGATGTGCATTGAACATATGACAGGAGCCTACTGAGCGCATCTGAAAGACTCTAACTAGCAGTGTTTTCAAAGGAGATACAAAGACTCATGACCAAACATTCGGCAGAGTACAGGGAAATATATGAAAGAAGGGGAGTTAGTCTGATGGGGAAAGGATATGAGCTCCACAAGGACCAAATATATCTGGGCTCAGGGTCTTTTCTGAGACTGACATTCTACCAAGGACCATGTATGGATATAACCTAGAACCTCTGCTCGGATGTAGCCTGTGGTAGCTCAGGAACTGATTTGTTTTCCCATATTGAGGGGAACAAGGACTATTTCTAACAGGAACTCAATGACTGGCTCTTTGACCTCCCCACCCCCCCAAGGGAGGAGCAGTCCTGTTAGGCCACAGAAGAGGGCTTTGCAGCCAGTCCTGAAGACACCTGATAAAACAGGATTGGATGAATGGGGAGGAGGTCCCCCGCATCAGTGGACCTGGAAAGTTGCAAGTGGAGATGAGGAAGGGAGGGTGGGATTGGGAGGGAATGAGGGAGCAGGATACAGCTGGGATACAAAGTTAATAATATGTAACTGATAAGAAAAAAAATAAAATTAAAAAAAGGACTAAAGAAGTTAAAAAGCAACAATTCAAGTAATCCAATTAAAAAATGGGGTACAGAGATAGGCAGAGAATTCTCAATAGAGGATTATAGAATGGGAGAGAAACACTTAAAGAAATGCTCAACATCTTTAATCATCAGGGAAATGCAAATCAAAACAACCCTGAGATTTTACCTTATACCCAGCAGAATGGCTAAGATAAAAAATTCAAGTGGCAACTCATGCTGGAGAGGATGTGGAGAAAGGGGAACCTTTTTCTATTGCTTGTGGGAAGATAAACTTATACAACCACTTTGGAAATCAATCTGATGCTTGCTCAGACAATTAGGAATAGTGCTACCTCAAGATCGAGCTAGGAGTGGTATAGCTGGGTCTTGAGGAAGCACTATTCCCAAGGACCATGTATGGATATAACCTACAACCTCTCCTCGGATGTAGCCCATAGTAGCTCAGTAACCAACTGGTTTTCCCTAGTAAGGGGAAAAAGGGACTACTTCGGACAGGAACTCAATGTCAGGCTCTTCGACCTCCCCACTACCTAAGAGAGGAGCAGCCCTGCTAGGCCACAGAGGAGAACTTTGCAACCAGTCCTGAAGATACCTGGTAAAACAGGGTCAGATGAAATGATAGGAGGTCCTCCCCAATCAGTGGAAATATAAAAGGGCAAGGAGGAGATGAGGGAGGGAAGGTGGGATTGGGAGGGAATGGGGGAGTGGGATACAGAGTTAATAAAATGTAAGTAATAATAAAAATAAAAAAATTAAAAAAATAATTCTGCTATACACAATGAGGCATATATCCAAAAGATGCTCATGTATACAACAAGGACATTTGCTCAACCATGTTTGTAGCAGTTTTATTTGTAATAGCCAGAAGCTGGAAACAACCCAGATGCCCCTCAGTTGAGAAATGGATACAGAAATTGTGGTACCTATACACAATGGAATATTGCTCAGCAATATAAACAAGGAAATAATGAAATTTGCAGGTGGGAACTGGAAAAGTTCATCCTAAGTAAGGTATCCCGGAAACAGAAAGACACACAGGGTATATACTCACGCATAAGTGCATATTAGATATATAATATAGGAAAAACATACTAAAATCTATACACCTAAGGAAACGAATCAAGAAGGAGGACTCTGAGTAAGATGCTCAATCCACATCCAGAAAGGCAAAGAGGATAGACATTGGAAAAGGGAGAAAACAGGGAACAGGACAGGAGCTTACCACAGAGGGCCTCTAAAAGGCTCTACCCTTCAGGATATCAAAGCAGATGCTGAGACTCATGAACATCCTTTGGGCAGAGTGCAGGGAATCATGTGAAAGATGTAAAACATAGTAAGACCTGGAGAGGTCAGGAGCTCCACAAGAAGAGCAACAGAACCAAAAATTCTGGGCACACCGTTCTTTTCTGAGACTGATACTCCAACCAAGGACCATTTATGGAGATAACCTAGAACCCCTGCACAGATGTAGCCCACGGTAGTTCAGTGTCCAAGCGGGTTCCATAGTAATGGGAACAGGGACTGTCTCTGACATGAACTGATTGGCCTGCTCTTTGATCACCTCCCTCTGAGGGGGAAGCAGCCTTAAAAGTCCACAGGGGAAGACAATGCAGCCACTCCTGATGAGACCTGTTAGATTAGGTTCAGAAGGAAAGAGAAGAAGACCTCCCCTATCAGTGGACTTGGGTAGGGGCAGGGGTAGAGAAGGGAAAGGTAGGGTAGGATAGGGAGGGGAGGAGGGAGAGAGCTACAGGGGGGATACAAAGTGAATAAAGTATAATTAATAATAATTAAAATAAAATATTAAAAAAGAACAGGAAGGAAGAGGGAACAACCAGTTAAAAAGTGAATTCTGGAGGATGAATCAATGTGATGGGAAAAGGAAGGCCTCATTGACTCAGCTTTTCGTTACAAAATCTTCAGTTAGTTCTCTCATAATATTAAGATATGAATAAATCGTGTCAACATTTAAAAATATTAAAAGAATAGAAATCAGAAAGGAAGAAGTAAAAGTATCATTATTTGCACATGACATGATAGTATACATAAGCAACCTCAAAATTATACCAGGGAACTCCTACACTGATCCTTCAGTGGAGTGGCCCCAAACAAGCTTACCTCCTATACAGAAATGACACAGGAGCTGAGAAAGAAAGCAGGGAGCAACACTTCTCACAAAAGCTACAAAACTATAGAGTATCTTGATGCAACTCTAAACAAGTGAAAGACTTATATTACAAGAATTTCAAATGTTTGAAGAAATTAGAGAAGAAATCAGAAAATAGATCTCCCATGTTCATAGATCAGTAGATTTGATAGAGTAAAAATGTCCACTTTGAGCAAATACTCTTGTATCCTTGAGCATCTTTTGGATATATGCTTAGGAGTGGTAAAGCTCGATCTTGAGATAGCACTATTCCTAACTGTCTGAGAAAGTGCCAGATTGATATGACCCTCAGTTGAGGAATGGATAAAGAAATTTTGATACATTTATACAATGGAATACTATTCAGCAATTCAAAACAAAAAAAATCATGAAATTTGCAGGCAAATGATGGGATCTAGAAAAGATAATTCTGAGTGATGTATCCCAGAAAAAGGAAGAAACACATGGTATATACTCACTTATAAGTGGGTACTAGACCTATAAGATAGGATAAACATACTGAAATCTGTACACCTAAAGAAGATAAACAAGAAAGAGCACCCTGGGTAAGATGATCAACCCTCACTTAGAAAGACAAAGGGGATGGACATCAGATGTAGGAGAAAACAAGTAACAGAACAGGAGCCTACTACTGAGGGCCTCTGAAAGTCTTTACCTAGCAGTATATTAAAGTAGATGCTGAGACTCATAACTAAACCTTCGGCAGAGAACAGGGAATCATATGAAAAAGGGGGAGTTAATATGACCTGGACAGGACAGGAGCTTCACAAGGAGGAAAAACATCTGGGCACAGGGGTCTTTTCTGAGACTGTTTCTCCAACCAAGGACCATGTATGTATATAACCTAGAACCCCTGCTCGGATGTAGCCCATGGTAGCTCACTATCCAAGTGGGTACCCTAGTAAGAGGAACAGGGGCTATTTCTGACATGAATTCAATGGCTGGCTCTCTGACCTTCTCCCCGAACACCCAAAGGAGGAGCAGCCCTTAGGCCACTTTGCAGCCAGGCCTGAAGATACCTGATAAGCTAGGATCAGATGAAAGGGGAGGGGGTCCTCCCCTATCAGTGCACTTGGAAAGGGGTAGGGAGAAGATGAGGGAGGAAGGGTGGAATGGGGAGGGAATGAGGGAGTAGGATACAGCTGGGATAAAAAGTTAATAAACTGTAAGTACTATTAAAAATTAAAAATTTAATTAAAAAACAAGGAAATAATGAAATTTGCAGGCAAATGGTAGGATTTAGAAATTATTTTCCTGAGTGAGGTACCCCAGAAGCAGAAAGACACATATGGTATATACGCTCTTATATATTAGATATTATATAGTGGATATTAGACATATAATATAGGATAATCATACAAAAACCTGTACACATAAGGAAGCTAATCAAGAAGGAGGATCCCAGTAAGAATCCAAATCTTCATTCAGAAAGACAAACGAGATGGACATTAGAAGAGGGAGAAAACAGGAAACAGTACAGGAGCCTATCACAGAGGGCCTCTACCCAGCAGGGTATCAAGACATTATGCTGAGATTCATAGCCAAACTTTTTGCAGAGTGCAGGAAATCTTATGAAAGAAGGGGGAGATAGAAAGACCTGGAGGGAACAGGAGCTGCACAAGGAGAGCAACAGAACCAAAAAAAAAAAAAAAAAAAAAAAAAATCTCAGCAGCGGGGACATTTCTGAGATTGATACTCCAAACAAGGCCTATGCATGGAGATAACTTAGAACCCCTGCACAGAAATAGCAATGGCAGCTCAGTGTCCAAGAGGGTTCCCCAATAATAGGAGACTGTCTCTCACATGAACGCAGTGGCTGGCTCTTTGATCACCTCCGCCTGAGGAGGGTAGCCACCTTATCAGTCCACAGAGGCAGACAAAGGAGCCATTCCTGAAAAGACCTCATAGACTAGGGTCAGATGGAAGGGGAGGAGGACCTCTCCTATCATTGGACTGGGGAGTCGCATAGGAGAAGAGAGAGAATAAGGGTGGGATTCAGAGGGGATCAGGGAGGAGGCTACAGCTGGGATACAAAGTGAATAAACTGTAATTAATAAAAAGAAAAAGAACAAAAGAAAAAAACATTCTAAAGAAAATGTTCACCATACCAAAAAAAAAAAATCTACAGATTGAACACAATCCCCATCAATTCCAACACAATTCTTTACACACCTTGAAAAAAGCAATGCTCAACTTTATATTAAAACAAAACAAAACAAGAGACCCAGTATAGCTACACAATCTCATCTAATAAAAGAACTTTTGGATGTGCCCCTAACCCTGATTTCAAGCTCTGCTACTGAGCTATAGTAGTAAAAACTGTGTGGTACCTGCATGAAAACAGAGAGAGTCATCAATGGAATTGAACAAAAGACCCACACAGAAATCCATAAAACTATGAACACCTGTTTTTTTCAGAGAATCCATCGATACAAAATAAAAATAAAAGAAGGTGTCTTTAACAAATGCTAATAATTATTTGACATCATCTAGATATGAGCATGTAGAAATCACCATGTCTATCTCTCTGCGTTAAACTCCAATGATCCAAGGGTCTCAACAGAAAACCAGAAACATCGATAGCACATTCACTACCACTGACAATTAAGAATGGGGCCTCATGAACCTGAAGAGCTCTGAAGGGCAAGTGACACCATCAATAGGATAACACTACCTCGCAGAATGCAAAAAGATTTTCGACAACTTCATATATATAACAAATATATTCAAAATATCTGGAAAACTTAAGAGACTAACATTAACAAACCAAATAATCTAATTAAAAATGGGGTACAGATCTAAACAGAATTCTCAATTCTCTTTGATGGTCTAGAAACACTTAAAGAAGTGTTCAATGTCCTTACTCATCAGGACCAATGGAAAAGATAAAAGACACAAGTGACAGCTCATGCTGGTGAGGATGTGGAAGAGAAAAACTCCTCCATTGCACTCCATTGGTGTGCAAACTTGTATAGCCACTTTGGAAATTAATATGGTGAGATCTCAGAAAATTGGGAATCAAACTACTTTGAGAGCCACCAACCCTCTCTCAGGCATATATCCAAAGGACGCTCCACCATACCACTAGTCATACCATTTAGTCATTTAGTCATAATAACCAGAAACTGGAAATGACCTAAATTGCCTCAACTGAAGAATGGGTAATGGAAATGTGGTACATTTACAGGATGAAGTGAAACTCAGTTGTCAAAAAATAGCATCATGAAATAGATTGGGTCAGAGGCAAGTGATTCTTGGGCCACCCACTCTAAGTGACATTTTCTTCATTTTGCTGTTTGATCAGAGGCCAATCCTTGGAGTTCCATTAAAACCGTGTCACTTTGATGATGGCATCTTCCTGTCTTGCTTGTCTTGACCTTTTACACCTAGAAGAAATACAACAAACACTATCAACATGTAAAAAACCTGAATGAACACAGAATAAAGGCATCTTCTGAATTTGTGAGAGCAAGCATCATTCTTCACGCATCAGGTTTTGGAAAATTCATGGTTCCTTTCAGAGGATTTGAGTAAATTTGGGAAATGAAAACCAATTTCTCCCTAGTAACTTCTACAAGTCAGCTTTGGTACTTACTACCTGGCTGGTCATAGTATCATTCAAGGAGGCTTGAAGGAAAAATAGCATGGAAAGTACACCAAGATGTAAAAATCCTGCCCAATTCTTTCCTGTATTATGATCTCACTATTTGTCATGCCATTCTTTCTGTTATGAACTTTTTATACTTAGTGAAATCAAGATAGTCTAAATTTTGCAGCAAAAACTAAGAGTCCTTCCCTCAGGTGACTGTCATCTGTGGGAGATTCTCTAGTCTTGTACATAATTTCCTCTAAGTTATTCAGTGATCATGGCAGACCCCTAAGCCTCCAAAACCTGTCAATTTCAGACAGCTTACCAGAACTCACTGTGTTGACAGGTAACTGAATCTGAAGGATGAAATGCTATTTGCACACTTGTGAAATACAGACAAGAATATCTATTTTATGGCTTAAAGAGAAGGCTCCTTGGATACAGTGTTTGCTCCACAAGAAGGAGATCCAGAGTTCAAATCCTAGAAACTCAGGTAAAAAGCTAAGCATGGACACTCATGTTTCTAACTCCAGTTATTGGGAAGAAGAGACAGGAGTCTCACTGCTTCTCTTTGTCCTCCATCCAAACTCCAGGATCACCAACACATCCCCAGAATGGATAAAAAATGGAGAGCGTAAGGTCAAATATCTGATGTCTTTTGGTCTCTGCACACACACACACATGTGTCACACATGTACCAAATTAACATATATACTTTATACTTTATGTGCTTTGCATGAAGGCAGAGTGGGCAGAGGCATGATTTTGTCTCCTTATCAATCAACCCCTTTATGTATCCTAGTAGAGTTCATCTTTTGTGTCTAGAGAAATCCAAGCCCACCCGAATCTATGAGGAAGAGTTTTATGCCAATCACAATGTTTACAATGGGAAAAGCCTAGTTGTCTGAATGCTTGGGAGAGAGATGATCTGAATGTTATTTCACTTTCTTTGTCACAAATCATTGCCACACAAGTCCCCTAAAGATACAGTACAGGTTTTACTCACTCATTTTCCACATCTTGGATGGAGTCAGGCAGAGGCTGATTCTTGGTCTCAGGAAGAAGATGGGGAAGAAAGCCAGAGAGAATGGAGAGGACTCCATAGATGATCCAGGGCAATGAGGCATAGTATATTGTGAGCATCATAAAAAGAGGAGCCAGGGACGCCCCCAAGTTAGTAGCAGTTCCAATGAATCCCATTGCTGTTGCCCTTGGAGCATAAAACATAGTTGAGAAAAAAAAAAAAAACCCTAGAAGACTTGAACTTTTGGTATTGTGACACAGCACCTTTCATTAATCATGGGAGTGAAAGTAAAGTATATTTCAACTCAAAGTTGGTGATGTACTTTCCTTTGGAGATTTCTTTTTTCATTTGATAGTATGTTTTAGCAAGGCATTTGTAACACTAGCTCAGAATGATAAAAACCACATTTTCTGTCATGTATACATATGACATTTTGGTGTTTATATTAGTGTGTGTGTGTGTGTGTGTGTGTGTGTGTGTGTGTGCATTTGTGTGTGTATATGAGAGAGAGAGAGAGAGAGAGAGAGAGAGAGAGAGAGAGAGAGAGAGAGAGAGAGATGGCATGGGTATTTGTATGAAATCAGCAAAGTCAACATGAAAGAGGGAGGTAAAAATCCCCAAAGGAGAACATGATAGTGATTTCTGTGGCCTAGGAGAGTGCTAGGTGACCAGATCTCCAGATTTTTAGGACCTCTGAGCTGTGGCTGTGGGTAACCATACCCAAGTTTCTGAAAGAGTATAGAATACCATGTGCTCAGGCATCCAGCTAGTACAGGACCAGACAGCACAAGTTACATAGGCCTCCAGCTAATGTAAAGTCAGAGACCAGCAACCTGGTCTCTAGCATTGTGCCCCAAGTATTCAGTGTGTGGCACCTGTGCTGAACATCCTCTGAGAGAGAAGAAGTTTGGTTCCAGTGATCTCTGAGGTCATTATGGGACAAAGTTTTGATGTTTCCAGTGTTAAATATCACTCTAGGACCTGGAGTCTATAGTTCTGTAGTGGTAAAGGTTACTTTGAGCTGTGTTATACACAGCTTTCTGATAGTGGGCAGACTTCACATGCTAAGTTTGGCATCTCTCCTTCAGCAAGTTCATAGACTCTAATATTCTAAGATTTTGATTACATCTGGTCACCTTGGTAGTTAGTATCCAGCCCCACCCTTGGTCCTCAGCAGAGAGCCATGACAACTTCAGTAATTCATCTGTGAATATCATTTCATCAGTCCTTGTAGCTGAATGCCCCATAGACATTCCTTTAAGAAGAGTCACATAGAATAGGATATCCAAATAGGCTCTGGGATATATCCAAAAGGTAGCAGAAAATCCTCTGAATAGTACAGAAAGTAGACATCCGCATTCAAGAGGTACATAAACTCCCAACAGATATAATCAGAAAAGAAGTGCTGAAGTGACACATTACAGTCAGGATGCCAAAATGCAAAGTAAAGACAGAATCCTGAAAGCAGCAAGAGAAAGACATCCACTCACATACAAGGACAGAAATGTCAGAAGTACCCACACTGTTGCCAGCAACTTAATACCCAGGAGACCATCAAATGACAATTTTGAAAGTCAACAAGCATGAGCCATAAATGCTGCACCCACTAAGGCTATTTTATTTTTTAATTTTAATTTTTTATATTAATTGCAGTTTATTCACGTAGTATCCCAGCTATACCTCCATTTTTCAGTCTCTCCCAAGCTCACCCTCCTTTCCTCATCACCTCCCATACCCCTCTACAAGTCCACCGATAGGCGAGGTCCTTCCTCCTCCCCTTCCATCAGGCCCCAGCTAATCAGATCTCATCAGGACTAGCTGGTTTTCTTCCTTCCAGTCTGCTCCCCTCTTCCGGGGGAAGGTGATCAAAGAACTAGCCACAGAGTTCATGTCAGAGATGGTCCCGTTCCCCTTACTAGGAAACCCATTTGGATGCTGGACTGCCATGGGCTACATCTATGAAGGAGTTCTAGGTTATCTCCATTCCTGGTATTTGGTTGTAGTATCAGTCTCAGAAAAGATTCCTGTGCCCAGTTCTTGGTTCTGTTGCTCTCCTTGTAGAGCTCCTTTCCCATCTAGGTCCTTCTATCTCCCCCTTCTTTCATAAGATTCCCTGCACTCTGCCCAAAGTTTGGCTATGCTCATCAACATCTGCTTTGTTACCCTGCTGGGTAGAGTTTTTCAGAGGCCCTCTGTGGTATTCTCCTATCCTGTTCCCTGATTTCTCCTTCTTCCTATGTCTGTCCCCTTGCTTTTCAGAGTGAGAATTGATCATCTTACCCTGGCTCCTCCTACTTGCTTAGCTTATTTAGGTTGTACAGATTTTAGTATGTTTATCCTATATGATAAGTCTAATATCCATTTATGAGTGAGTATATACTGTGCATGTCTTTCTGCTTCTTGGATACCTCACTCAAGGTGATCTTTTGCATCATTTGCCTGCAAATTTCATGATTTCCTTGTTTTTAATAGCTGCGTAGCATTCCATTGGGTAAATGTACCACAATTTCTGTATGCATTCCTCAGTTGAGGGGCATCTGGGTTGTTTCCATGTTGTGGCTATTACGCATAAAGCTGCTACAAACATGGTTGAGCAAATGTCCTTGTTGTGTACTTGAGCATATTTTGGATATATGCTCAGGAGTTGCATAGCTTGATCTTGAGGTAGGTACCTCTATTCCTAATTGTCTGAGAAAGCAACAGAATGATTTCCGAAGTGGTAGTACAAGTGTATATTCCTACCAGCAGCAGGGGCGGGTGCCCCTTTCTTCATATCCTCTCCAGCCTGTGTTGTCACTTGAGGTTTTGATCTTAGCCATTCTGATGGGCATAAGGTGACATTTCAGAGTCATTTTGATTTGCATTTCCCTGATGACTAAGGACGTTGAACATTTCTTTAAGAGTTTCTCTGCCATTTGATATGCCTTTATAGAGAATTTTCTGTTTAGCTCTGTACTCCATTTTTAATTAGATTAATTGATTTGTTGCTGTTTATCTTCTTGAGTTCTTTATATATTCTAAATATTAGCCCTTTGTCAGATATAGGGTTGTTGATTTTTGACAAAGAAGTAAAAGCCATACGATGGAAAACAGACAGTGTCTTCAACAAATGGTCTAACTGGATGTCTACATGTAGAAAAATACAAATAGACCCATACTTATCACTCTGCACAAAACTAAAATTCATGTGGATCAAAGAACTCAACATAAAACCAGACACACTAAATCTGTTAGAAAAAAAGGGGGAAGAGCCTTGAACTCATTGGCACAGGAGACAACTTCCTGAACAGAACACCAACGGCACAGGTTCTAAGATAAATAATCAATAAATGGGATCTCATGAAACTGAAAAGCTTCTGTAAAGAAAAGGACACTGCCTCAGAACAAAATGACAGCATACAGACGGGGAAAGAATCTTCACCAAAGCTATTTTCAAAATTGATGGAGAGATAAGGGAATTTCAAGACAAACACAAATTAGGGTGATTCATGACAACTAAGCCATCACTGCAGAAAGTTCTTTGTGGAATGATTTGCAAAGGGGAAGATAAAAGATAGTCTTCTTGTAAATACACGTAAGCATATAATTTATCAAAACCACAGACAAACTATATTTCATAAAGAAACAACCATGTCTATCATAGCAACTCAGCAAACCCTCTAAAGTCATACTGTAGGAAGAAAAGAAATATCAATTGTTTGGAGCCAGTCCAGTCCACACCTTTTACAGAGGCTCTGTGGAAGGACCAAGCCAATGCTAGCTCTGTGATCTTGTCAATGGGCATAGTTGGCAACTTCCTGTCTGGAGCTGGGTCTTATGAGTCCCAAGGCTGCTATGTGACCGGTCTGTGAAATATTGGAATCTTGTTGCACAACATTTCTTGATTAGTTTCCTGCTAATCATCCCATTTTGTGACAGCTTCCTGCTGACTCTGTTCCATTTCTTCTCTGCAAACAGTATATAAGATGCTCAACTACTCAGTAAACTTGCTGCCATGAATCATCAATTTTTTCAGACTTCTGGATCTAAGATTTCTGTCTGGAATGGGCCAAGCAGACAAAGTTATGGCAAGGAAGTTAGCTTTCTGAAGGCAGCCCACTATATTTGCATGGCTTCGATGAGTTTGCTCTTGTAAGGCATGCACCCCAGGAATTTTGTCTCCTGATTGCTTCATGCTGTTGATAGGCCTTTCCATGCTTGCCATTACCATATCCCTCATGTATATGTCATGGTGTGGAGAGACCCTCACTACCTATTGTTTCCCAGGCATTTAACCACTTTGTGGGGCAAATTTCCTGCAGATCAATATGAAGATGTACTTTTATGAAATAATACTGTTTAGAGGAATTGATGATTTTATAATTCCTAATAATGATTTTATAGAATCCATCATTTGAATCAAGCAAATTTAACCTTCTTGTAGAATATCAAAAACTGCTAAGAGTTCTGTGAACTTTCATATGCCACAGGCCACTTAAATTTCATTAGGGAGAGAACAGATTTGAAGCAAATTTAAAATCTAGAAAAATATTTAATCTAGGTACAAAGATGAGACCACACGCCTTGGTATGTCCCAAGGATATGGAAAATTATAAACTAGGAATAGATGGTTTTATTATGAATATAAAAGAAAAAAATGATAATTATTTGTACAAGACTTCAAAAATAAAACATAAAATAGATGACCTCTTTATTGGTAAAAATCCTTGTTAATCTGTAACACAAAAACTATTGCTTTGAACTTATAATGATCTTGTGGAATGAGAGACTGATAAAAATATTACTTTCTAACTTAATTTTTTAGTTTATTTATTTATTTTTTTTCATTTTTACAGTTTATTCACTTTGTATCCCAACTGCAGCACACGCCCTCATTCCATCCTAACCCCACCCTCCCTCCATATTCTCCTCCCATGCCCTTCCCCAAGTCCACTGATAGGGGAGGTCTTCCTCCCCTTCTATCAGGCACTATCCTATCAGGTCTCATCAGGACCTGATGCATTGTCTTTCTCTGTGGCTTGGTATGGCTGCACACCTCTTAGAAGATGGTGATCAAAGAGCCAGCCACTGAGTTCATGTCAAAGACAACTCCTGCTCCCCTTACTAGAGTACCCACTTGCAGGCTGAGCTTCCATGGGCTACATTTGAGCAAGGGGTCTCAGTTATCTCCACACATGGTCCTTAGTTGGATTATCATTCTTTGCAAAGATCCCTGGACCAAGATTTATTGGTTCTGTTGGTTTCCTGTGTCCTCCATGTCTTTCTATCTCCCTCTTCTTTCATAAGATTTCCTGTACTCTGCCCAAAGTTTGGCTATGAGTCTCAGCATCTTCTGATACCCTGCTGAGTCGGGTCTTTCAGAGGCCCTCTGTGGTAGGCGCCTGTCCTGTTCCCTGTCTTCTCCTGCTTTTGATTTCTATCCTGTTTGCTTTCTGAGTGAAGATTGAGCAAATTCCCTAGGGTCCTCCTTCTTGTTCCCCTTCTTTAGGAATATAGATTTTAGCATATTTATCCAATATTATAAGACTGACATCCACTTATAAGTTAAGTATATACCATTTGTGTCTTTCTGCTTCTGGGTTGCCTCATTCAAGATGATCTTTCCTAGTTTCCACCATTTGCCTGCAAATTTACAATTTTCTTGTTTTTAATTGCTGAGTAGTATTCCACTGTGTAAATATACCACAATTTCTGTATCCATTCCTCATTTGAGGCACATCTGGGTTGTATTAAGATTCTGGTTATTGTGAGTAAAGCTGCTATAAACATGGTTGTACAAATGTCCCTGTATACTTGTGTATATTTGGATATATGCCTAGGAGTGGTATGGCTGGATCTTGAGGTAGCACTATTCCTAATTGTTTGAGAAAGCATCAGAGTAATTTCCAAAATTGTTATACAAGTTTACATTCCCACCTTTCTCCACATCCTCTCCAGCAAGTGTTGTCACTTGAGTTTTTTATCTTAGTCACTCTGATGGGTGTAAGGTGAAATCTCATGGTCATTTTTATTTGCATCTCCCTGATGACTAAGGACGTAGAGCATTTTTTTAATGAATCTCTGCTGTTGTATATTCCTCTACAGAGAATTCTCTTTTAGCTCTGTATCCCATTTTTAATTGGATTACTTGTTTTGTTGCTGTTCAACTTTTTGAGTTCTTTATATATTCTGGGTATTAGCCCACTCTCAGATATAGGTTTGGTGAAGATCCTTTCCCAGTCTGAAGGCTGTTGTTTTAGTCTGACAACAGTGTCCTTTTCTTTACAGAAGCTTTTCAGTTTCATGAGGTCCCATTTATTGATTATTGATCTTAGAGTCTGTGCTGTTTGTGTTCTGTTAAAGGAAGTACTAGTGAGTTCAAGGTTCTTCCTTTCTTTTTCTTCTAACTGATTTAGTGTGTCTGGTTTTATGTTGAGGTCTTTGATCCACTTGGACTTTAGTTTTTGTGCAGGATGATAAATATGGATCTATTTGCATTTTTCTACATGTATACATCCAGTTAGACAGGCACCATTTATTAAAAGTGTTATCTTTTTCTGTTGTATGGTTCTAGCTTCTTTGTCAAAAGTCAAGTATCTGTAGGTGTGTGGGTTTCTTTTTTGGGACTTCTATTTGATTCCATTGATTGTACAGCCTGTTTCTCTGCCAGGACCATGCAGTTCATATTACTGATGCTCTGTAGTACAGCTTGAGATCAGAGATGGAGATACCTTCAGAATCTTTTTTATTGACATTTGAACTTCTAATGAATGCATGGAGCTAAGAAATATTTTAAAAGTGAGATAACCCAGAACCAGAAAGACACACATGCTATATACTCACTCATAAGAGGTTATTATTCATTCAATATAGGATAAACATACTAAAATCTATCCTCCTCAAGAAGCTAAATGACAAGGAAGCCTCCAGGGAATATGCTCAATCCTCATTCAGAAGGGGAAATGCGATAGACATAGAAGCAGTAGAAGACCGGGAACAGGACAGGAGCCTACCACAGAGGGCCTCTGAAAGAGTCTACTGATTGAAGTATCAAAGCAGAGACTGAGACTCATAGTCAACTTTGGGCAGAATGCATGCAATTTTATGAAAAGTGGGGAGACAGAAAGACCTGGAGGAGACAGGAGCTCCAAAAGTAGACAAGCAGAGGCAAAAAACTGAGCCCTGGGGGCTTAGTAGAGACTGATAACTCTAACCAAGGACCATTTATTAAGAGAACCTAAAATTCCTTCTAAGTTTTTATAGATTCAGTTTTCAAATGGGTTCCCTAATAAGAGGAGCAGTATCAGGCTCTCTGATCACCTCACACTGGGGGATGCAGCCTTGCCAGGCCACAGAGGAAGACAATGCAGCCAGTCCTGATGAGACCTGATAGGCTAGGGTCACATGGAAAGGGAGGAGGACCTCCCCATCTTTGGACTGGTTGAGGTGCTTGGGAGGAGAAAAGGAATGGAGGGTACCATTGAGAGGAGACAAGAGAGGGGACCATAGGAGGGATACAATGTGAATAAATTGTAAATAATAATAATAATAATAATAATAATAATTCCAAAATATGGAAAGCAAAACCACCTGACAAGCAAAAAATATAAGCAAGCATGTGTAAATTCAACCCAAAACTAATAAGAAATAAAAGACACCATTAATATGAGAAACAATTAATCAAGGAAATATAACAATTTTAAATAAGCTTTTACACCACAAATATTGCAGCTTGGATTTCCTAAAATGAACATAAAATGACGAAAGATCATATTGGTTCTGAAGCAATAGTGGTAGGTTTTTAAAAAAAATTATTATTATTCAGTTTATTTACTTCACATCTCTCCTCTCCTTCTCTTCTTCCCCTCCTTCCCCCTTCCTTTTTTCTTTTCCCCCAGAAAAGAGGAGCCCCTTCCCCTCACCCTCACCTTCAACCTTGGCCAGCACATCAAGTCACACCAGGACTGAGCATATCCTCATCACCTGAGGCCAGGCAAGGCAGCCCTGCTAGGGAAAAGCAATCCAAAAGCAGGCAATAGGGTCTATGTTAGAAAAAATCTTCTACCCCCATTCACCAGGTACAACATATGAACACCAAGTTGCCCTTCAGCCAGCCAAATATGTGCAAGGGGCCTTGGTCCAGACCAAGTATGCTCCTTAGATGATATCTCAGTCTCTGTAAGCTTGAGCCTCCCAAAGGACAGTCAGGATAGACTCCTGAATGCAAGCATAGCAGAGCATCATTAATAGTGTCAGGAGCTGGCTCTCTAGTGTGAGGGCGGGGAGTCTCAGGTTGGGCCAATTATTGTTTGGACATTCCATCAATCTTTTTTCCTACTTAATCTCTGCACTTCTTTTAGTCACGGTAATGTTTGGATCACAGGTTTTGTTCCCCCTCCTTCCACTAGTCCTACCTGGCCAGGAGGTAGTCACAGTCACTTCAGTCTTCATGGCATCCCCCCTTTCCTACCACCTCTTTAGGAGTCTCAGCTAGAGTCAGACCCATATCTCCCCAGGAACCTACCCTATCCCAGAGCTCCACCTTGACAAAGAAACTTTTCCCCCTCAGTCAAGAAACAGTCTTGAACTCATTGGCACAGGTGACAACTTCCTGAACAGAACACCAACAGCACAGGCTCTAATATAAACAATCAATAAATGGAACCACAATAAACTGAAAAGCTTCTATGTAGCAAAGGAAACTATCAGTAGAACTATACAGCAGTGTACACATTGGGAAATGATCTTCACCAATCCTACATCTGACAAAGGGCTAATATCAAAAAAATATAAAAAAGTCAAGGATTTAAAAACCAACAAAACTAATAATCCAATTTAAAAATGAAGTACAAATCTAAAGAGAGTTCTCAACAGAGGAAAATTAAATGACAGAGAAACACTTAAAGAAATGCTCAACATCATTAGTCATCAGAGCAATGCAAATCAAAATGACCCTGAGATTCCACCTTACACCCATCAGAATGGCTAAGATAAAAAACTCAAAGGATGACACATGCTGGAGAGGTTGTGGAGAAAGGGGAACCCTCCTCCATGGCTGGTTGGAATGTAAACTTGTACAACTACTTTGGAAATCAATCTGACACTTTCTCCAAAAATTAGGAATAGTGATACCCCAAGTTCCAGCTATACCACTCCTGAGCATATATCCAAAATGTGCTCAAGTACACAACAAGGATATTTGCTCAACCATGTTTGTAGCAGCTTTATTCGTAATAGCCAGAACCTGGAAACAACCCAGATGCCCCTCAACTGAGGAATGCATATAGAAGTTCTGGTACATCTACACAATGGAATGCTACTCAGCTATTAAAAACAGGAAATCATGAAGCTTGCAGGCAAATGGTGTGATCTGCAAAAGATCACCCTGAGTGAGGTATCCCAGAAGCAGAAAGACACGGTATATACTCACTCATAAATGGATATTAGACCTATAATATAGGATAAACATAGTAAAGTCTATAGTCCTAAAGAAGTGAACCAAGAAGGAGCACCCTAGGGAAGAGGCTTAATCTTCATTCAGAAGGGCAAATAGGATAGACATCAGAAGTAGGAGAAGACAGGGAACATGATAGGAGCCTTCCATAGGAGGCTTCTGAAAGACTCTACCAATTGGGGTATCAAAGTAGCAGCTAAGACTCATAGCCAAACTTTGGACAGAATGCAGGGAGTCTTATAAAAGAATGGGGTAAAGGACCTAGAAGGAGCAGGAGCTCTACAGGCGACTAACAGAGCCGAAATATCTGGGCCCAGGGGGACCTGCAGACAGTGATACTGCAACAGAGGACCATGCATGGAGAGTACCTAGATGCCCTGCTCAGATGCAGCCCATAGTCAGCTCACTCTCCAAGAAGGTTCACTAGTAAGCGGAGCAGGAGCTGTCTGTGACATGGACTCAGTGGCCATATCTTTGATCACCTCCCTCTGGGGAGGTGGTCTAGCTAGGCTGCAGAGAAAGAGGATCCAGACAATCCTAAAGAGACCTGATAGGCTAAGGTTAGATAGAAGAGGAGGATGACCTCCCCTATCAGTGGTGTATGGGAGGGCCATAGGGGAAGAAGAGGGAGGGAAGTTGGGACCTGGAGGAGATGAGAGAGGAGGCCACGTCTGGAATACAAAGTGAATAAATTGTAATAAATATTAATAATAAAGAAAAATTTAAACAATTGAAAGAGGGTATTATACACCATCATGAAATAAGAAATGTGACAACTGGCAAGAAAAAATGGCTATTGGAATAGGGAATAAAGTATCAAAAAGGCAGATTAAAAAAGGGAAAAACATTTTTAAAATGTTATAATATAACCCATTACTTGTTTGTACTTTAAGACCTGCACATGTGCGTACACACACACACACACACACACACACACACACACACACAAATACATGTGTGCACACAAATATATGAGGGCTGAGTGAAACCAGCTGTGAAGAAGGAATTTAGGAGGAATGGGAAATGAATAGGAATGACAGAGGGTCAATACACTGTAAACTTCCTAAAAACAGAAGTGAATGTTATAAAAACATAATTAAAAATTAAAAGAAGTTGTATTTCTCATTTCATTTATGTTTTGAGTGATCCCACATATTTCTATTAGATGCTTATTAGTGTTGTACAGCTGTTTCGAATAAATGTATCTTGCAAAATGCAAACTTCCAATAACTTTGGCCATAGTTGTCATCACTGCAGTTGGTTGCTGTTGATAACTATGCAGGTGTTTCCATCAAGGCATGTACCTGATCACAGTGGGAAGAAGCTCATTTGAATGCAGATTAAAACTGCTCATAGCCACAATTGAAGTTGCTGCCACCAGTGTTATCAAAATCGATTTCAGGGTTTGCATTTCTGTGGGGAGGAAGATCAGGGACAGTGGTCACATTGAGGTGAATGAATTTACTTTCCATTTCATAAGTGGAAAATATAGAGTGGAGAACCTGCACAGTTAAAAGTCCTTGATGACTAATAATTTAAAGAAGGTGACCTATCAGCACGTCTGGTTTATAAAGAATCAACACTTCTGATCTACTGCATTTACACACCTAGCATCTTTTTATTAAATTTTTATTTTTATATTAATTGCAGTTTTTCGCTTTGTATCCCAGCTGTAGCCCCTCCTTCTTTCCCTCCCAATCTCACCCTCCCTCGCTCATCTCCTCCTATGCCCTTCTCCAAGTCCACTGATAGGGGAGGTTCTCCTCCAATTCCATCTGACCATAGCTTATCAGGTCTCATCAGAACTGGCTGCAATGACTTCCTCTGTGGTCTGACAAGGCTGCTCCCCCATCAGTGGCAGGAGGTCAAAGAGCTAGCCACTGAGTTCATGTCAGAGACAGTCCCAGTTCCCCTTACTAGGAGAACCACTTGGATACTGAGCTGCCATGGGCTACCTCTGAGCAGGGTTTCTAGGTTATATCCATGAATGGTCCTCGGTTGGAGTATCAATAGAAGAAAAGACCCCTGTGCTCAGATATTTTGGTTCTGTTGCTATCCTTGTGGAGCTCCTGTCTTCTCCAGGTCTTACTATCTCCCTCTTCTTTCATGAGTTTCTCTGCACTCTGCCCAAAGTTTGTTTATGAGTCTCAGTATTTGCTTTGATACACCGTGGGATAGAGTCTTTCAGAGGCCCTCTGTGGTAGGCTCTTTTTTTTTCCACTTCATTTTTATTTTTATTAATTACACTTTATTCACTTTGTATCCTCCCATAAGCCCCTCCCTCCTCCCCTGGCAATCCCATCCTCCCACCACCTTCTTCATACATGCCCCTCCCCAAGTCCACTGATAGGGGAGATCCTTTCCTTCCTTCTGATTTTAGTCTATCAGATCTCATCAGGAGTGGCTTCATTGTCATCTTCCACTTATAACTGAGCATGTAGCAGGTGTGTCTTTCTGCTTCTGGGATACCTCACTCAGGATGATCTTTTCAAGTTCCTACCATTCGCCTGCAATTTTCATGATTTCCTTGTTATTAATTGCTCAGTAGCATTCCATTGTGGAAATGTATCCATTCCACCTTAGAGGTGTACCTGAGTTGTTTCCAGGTTCTGGCTATTACAAATAAAGTTGCTACAAACATGGTTGTGCAAATGTCCTTGTTGTATACCTAAAGTATTTTGGATATATGCCTAGGAGTGGTATAGCTGGATCTTAAGGAAGTGCTATTCCTAATTGTCTGAGACAGAATCAGATTGATTTCCAAAGTGGTTGTACAAGTTTACAATCCCACCAGCAATGGAGGAGGTTCCCCTTTCTCCACATCCGCTCCCAAATGCATTCACTTGAGTTTTTGATCTTAGCCATTCTGATGAGTGTAAGGTGAAATCTCAGGGTCACTTTGATTTGCATCTCCCTGATGACTAAGGATGTAGAGTATTTGTTTAGATGTATCTCTGCTCTTCTATATTCCTCTAGATAGAATTCTCTGTTTAGCTCTGTATCCCATTTTTAATTGGAATGCTTGATTTGTTGCTGTTTAACTTCTTGTGTTCTTTATAAATACTGGATATTAGGCCTCTGTCAGATAAAGGTTTTGTGAAGATCCTTTCCCAGTCTGAAGGCTGGTGTTTTGTTCTTGCAACAGTGTCCTTTGCTTTACAGAACCTTTTCTGTTTAATAAGGTCCCATTTATTGATTGTTGATCTTAGAGCCTGTACTTTTGGTGTTTTGTTCAGGAAGATGTGTCCTTTGCCTGTGAGATCTGGGCTCTTCCCCATTTTTTCTTCTAACTGATTAATGTTTCTGGTTTTATCACACCTAGCATCTCCTGATATCACTTCAGAAGTATAGAACTTGCTGAGTCTAAGAGGCATTCACTGACTTTCATCTTTTCTACTCAATATCTCATTATCCTTCACAAAGTATGTCAGACTATCATTGGGGAAATTACTGAGGAATGCATACTCATTTGAATATTCAGCAGTAATGTGACATGACTAAGAAAGAGGCAGGGTGACAATGACCAGAGTATATTGTTTACCTGCATGAAATTGTCAAAAACAAAAGCTAATAATATGAAAACATAGTATGTTGTAAAATATAAGCCATATTTCTCTTGGTGCTTGTATTTTCAGTGGCTCCAAATACTCCCATGAGATGTTTATAAATGTTCTATGTGCAATATGACTGATGAGTATCATGGAAAGAGAGAAGTCATCAAGCTTAGGATTGGCTTGATTTGCTATAGTTTATCAAGACTAAAGAATAAAGACTTTTAGGACTTCATTGCCCTTTTTATAGAGCCATTTTCTGCTCTGTGAGGGAAGTCTCATGAGTGCTTCAAACACTAGAAGGTGATTTAAGAAAAGGCAGAAAAATAATCATTGCTGCTGACATTCAAGAGTTGTGGAGATTTTAAAACATACCACAGTCCTGGGTTTCAGAAAAGCTTGGGGGACTGCCCTGGAACTCTTTTCCATGTACACATCCACTTCACTCCACAAAGTTAAGTCTGGTGGTCCCCATGCCTAGGCCACAACTACTTCCTTTCATTTAGTTTGTACTTCAACACAAGCGATCTTTATTATGTTGATACAACTCTTGGGACCAAGGTTGTACTTGTAGTCATATCTATATTCATAGAGTTTGGGAAATACCTCATCACCAAAATTGAAGCAACAAGAGTCAGTGGAACAGAGAAAGTGACAACATGTTTTGGTCATTTTGGATCAGCTAAAACCTACATGACAGCTATGAAAATGTTATTGAGAGGCAACGAGGGAGGAGGGGGTACTCCAGAAGGCTTAGAGAGAGGACAAGGCAGGGAGACATGATGTAATTACACTCTAATTGAAATATAATTGAACAATGAGTGAATGATTTATTACTTACCTACAGAAACTCGAGGATAAATGGTATAATGTTCCAGATACTTCTCAAATACGCTAGACTTTCACATATTTAAACCAAACTTACTGACTTTAGGCTCTTCTTTCAGCATGTGAGTGAAATAATATTCCCTAAATGTCTGTTTACAGAAAATTCTCTGCATATAGTTTCTCTCATAAGTAGAACCTGACAAATACTGAGTGAAGGGAGTATTTTTTCCCTCTCACTCTAAGCTCTTCCTTACCTTGAGGCACATACACTGTGCCCAGAATGAAGATTCCAAGCAGGAAACAAATAACTAATTGACTTATTCTTCGGCCAAAGTGATTCAGGAAAAATAGTCCAACAACACTGGCTGGGATTGACACTGCACCACTGAGACATACGATTAGGAAGGTATTACTTGTCAGGTGGTGGAGGTGGACATTGAAGCCAACAAGAGGTATCACTGATATGAATCTGTAAGAAACAAAGAGAGTCACATTATATTACTTAAAATTCATGTCTACAAGACAGATATGGTTATCCAAAAAAGACAGTTTTGATGTTAAACTATAAAAGTATATCTGTATTTTGGAATATTTATATCAGTGAATTTAATAATCATAAAATCATCATAATATACTGACACACATATTAATAATGTTGGATTTTTAAGATGAGATAGAGGATTTGTGGAATTCTTGAGAAATCAAATCAGCTTTTAGAGTATTCTTTCTTTTCTTCTTTATTTTTTTCACTAAGTTAATCTTAGTGAGGTTTATAATACTTTCTTAAAATTTAGAAATAGTTTATCAATTATTTGATATTTACATACAGTTTTTTTATGATATTCTTCCCCAATTCATCCTCTTTCTTCCTTCCTGGCCCCCACACATCTTTACCCACCCAAGCTTCATGGCCCTTTTTTTTTTAATTAAAAATACACTTTTCTTCAAACAACATATTTTGATTATGGTTCTCACAACTCCTCTTAGTTTTTAGACACCTTTCCTCCTATCTACATCCACACCTCTTTTCTGTCATTAGAAAAAGAACAGGCATCTAAGGAATAATAATAAAGTTAAGCAAGATAAAACAAAACCAAATCAAAATAGGACCAAAAACAAACCTGAACAAACAAACAAAGAGGCAATGTGGAAAGTACAAGAAACACATGTAGAGGCAGTGACACACATGGTTGTAAACAGAAGATTTCCATAAAAATACAAAACCAGAAGTCATAATGTATATGAAAGGAACTGTAAGATTTTTAAAAAAGTTATGGCACAACATTGTAAGACAAAGAACCTCCAAAGATGCCATTGAGTTCATTTTTAATTGGCCATCTAAAGTTGGGAATGGGTCCATCCCTTAGAAGTGTTTTTTTTTCCCTTGTGAGCCTCCCTTGAAAAAATTAACTTTTCATTGGCAAGGAGACTGGGACCTCCTGCAGCCCTAAATGGGCATAGTCCATGTAAGGGTTATTTTATAACCTTGCCTTTGTATCTATTCATATATATATACATATATATGAATTATATGTTATATATACATTATATATATGTATTATATATATAATCAAAATTTTATCTCCATCGAAATGGAAACAGACAAATACAGAAAACCGTGTGAAGTTTACCTCAAAAGGGACAGCAGAAACACACGCCTTCTCAAGTTGGGTGTGCAGAACAAGTCACACAGAGAAGGTTTGTTTTGTGCAACCTCTAATTCTTTCTTCATGGTGGTTCTCACAACCTTTATCAATAGAATAAAAAACAGTTTAATTCTCACAAAATGATGAGCATCTTGGTGCATACTAGGTGCTCAAAGAATACCAGATCATTAATTATTAGTCCTTTGTAGAGAAATACACAGCCATCAAGGAACCTATGTTATTTCTAGAGAGGACATTTTAAACAGTAGATGTCTACAGAACATGGACTGCAAGTAAATGGTAACTACAATTCTTGTCCAAATCTCTAGTCATACTAGAATGAATTTAAATAATATGGCAACTTAGTATGGTTGTCTATGTGAGTTCACATGTATGTGCATGCTTCTCTGTGTGTGTTTGTGTGTGTTCATTTGTTTTGGTCTCATCCTTCTTTTAATCAGCTTCCTATGATTATAAAATGTTTCCAGTGGTAGAAAAATAGACTAAAAAAGTGAATTTATTCCAAGGTCTCTCTCTCTTTATGTGTGTGTGTGTCTTACTATTTGAATGAAAACATAGCATATTGTTGAGATGTTGATTTTTTTTTTTTTTTGGTTTCTGGTATGTTTCAGAGGCTGAAGTGCTCTTGGGAGATAAAGCTTACCTTTCTTTAATACTTAATGGTGTTTGGTATTGGAAAATGATTGCTACCCTTTGATGATGGATATGCTTCTCAGTCCCCATGATTTGACAAGTCTCTATCACAAACCCCTCTCTCAGTATTGCCAGGCAAGTTCACTATGCTTAACTGAATGTTGAGAATCCATCAGCCTAGAATATTTTTATTCCATTTTGTTGTTTCTGTCGTAAATCTTTGTCAGAGCAATGCAAAAGTAGCCAACAGAATTGGTACTATAAGTCTTGTTGTTGTTCTGATAAAGCTAACCAAGTTGTGGTTTGTTAGTAGAACTCGGAGGAGTTTTCAGAATCAGTACAGAGAGAATAGAATTGTCTTTGTGGAAATTCAGTATACTGAAATACTGATACAAATCTGAACAGTGAGGATCTTCTCCATGAGATTTCACATGAAAAAGAGCACTTCATTAGGAATTGGAATGAAGGACATTCATTAATTTTTCCTTGTTGAGAAACAACAACAAATTCTAGCAGCAACCTGATCATATTCTGAAAATTTGAGTGAGGCTAAAGTCAAAGAAGTGGGGGAGATTTCCAAGATGGTGGCAGTTATTGCATACTGTCTTTGAGAAGCAGAAGGTGAGAGACCGCGGGTTATGGTAAGCAGCCTAGCAACAGTTTCCAAAATACTGATATAGGTGCTTCACCCACAGGGGAGGAGAAATGTCCGGTGCAACAAATGGCTCCCTGACACAGTTTGAGTTTGGATGTTTACTGCCTAGCCAAGTTCTGGTTTCAGGTCTCAAGTGCCTGCACAACATTTCCTGCCTACAGGTTACAGGTACACTTCAGTAACCAGACGTTGGATCACTTCTGTTCCCTAGCCAAGTTACCAAAGCCAGCATCCCAAGACCAATTCATAGGACCCAAGGGCCAAGCCCAGCCCAAGCCTTGTTGCAAGCCTTGTTGTAGAAACCACACAATGCTTTCTGCCTTCCTGGGGCCTTCAGGTCCAGAGACACTTTGTTGCATGAACCAGACCTAGGATCACTCCCACTTTCACAAGGGCAGTGTCTGGACTGGAGGCAGCGCTCCAACCCCAATCTACTATTCTTCTGGTCCCAGTGTAGAGGCCAGATTGACAATATTGGGTCCTAGGTCCAAGATGGCAGAGTCAAGCCAACTCTGAGTGCCAGGAGTTCAGAGCCTGCTTGGGCCAGCAAGCAGCTGTGCAGCTGAATATGATCCATAACACCAGCACCCATTCACCAGTTTGTTGCAGCCTCTGAGCCCTTAACACCAAGGACTGCTCCTGATCTGCCTGTTCTGTCTGACCCACCTGAGGCACAGCCAGCAAAGGGATCCTCCAGCCAGTGGTCCTCCATCTTGTGGAGGCCTGAGTTGGGCCAAACAACATTCAGTTTACTGTCCTCTCCGTGCTGAATAGCTTAAAGACACTAAGATTACATATGTCAGCTTAGACTAATATGCCAGGCAAAAGTTTTAATTAACATTGAGGGAGAAAAACAAGATATTCCACAACATGCCAAACTTAAACAGTACCTATCTACAAAACCAGCTCTACAGAATATTCTAGAAGGAAAACTCCAATCCAAGGAAGCCAACTACACAGGTTAACAGAATGGATATGAAAACAGGATGTGACATTCTTCTGTATACAATAATCACACCTAGGCAATAAATATAGACAGTACCTAGGAATAAATGGTGGGAAAAAGGTTTTTAAAGCAAATGGACCCAAGAAGCAAGCTAAAGTAGCCATTTTAGTGTCTAATAAAACAGGCTTTCAACCAAAATTAAACAAAAGAGATGGGAAGGACACTTCATACTCATCAAACTAAAACATCACCAAGACATCCCAGTTCTGAATATCTATGCCCCAAAAGCTTGGGCACCAATATTCATAAGATACATAATTCACAAGAAATTCTTACTTCATAAGATACAATATTCATAAGAAATTCTGTTATTTTTGCACAATGGAATACTACTCAGCAATTAAAAACAAGAAAATCATGAATGTAGAGGAAAATGGTGGGAACTAGAAAAGATCATCCCTTGTGAGGCATCCCAGAAGGAGAAAGACACACACGGTATATACTCACTTATAAGTGGATATTAGCCATATAAAATAGGATATACATACTAAAATCTATAGTGCTAAAGAAGCTAAGCAATGAAGAGGACCCTAGGGAAGATGCTTAGTCCTCATTTAGAAGGGCAAACAGGATAGACATCAGAAGTAAGAAAAGACAGGGAACAGGAGAAGAGCCTACCACACAGGGCCTCTGAAAGACTCTAACAACCAGGGTATCAAAGCAGATGCTGAGAGTCATAGCCAAATTTGGACAGAGTGCAGGGAATCTTATGGAAGAAGGGGGAGATAAAAAGACCTGGAGGGGTTAGGAACTCCACAAGGAGACCAACCAAGCCAAAAATTCTGGGCCCAGAGGGACCTGCAAAGACTGCTACTGCAACCAAGGACCATGCATGGAGAGGAAGTAGACCCCCTGCTCAGCTGTAGCCCGTAGGCATCTCAGTCACCAAGTACGTTCCCTAGTAAGGGGAGGAGGGGCTCTCTCTGTCATGGACTCAGAGGCCAGATCTTTGATCACCTCCCCTTGGAGGTGGCCTAGTTAGGCCACAGAGAAAGAGGATCTATACAGTTCTGAAGAGACCTCCTCTGTGGCCTGGCAAGGCTGCTTCCCCCTCAGGGGGCTGGTCAAAGAGCCCACCACTGAGTTCATGTCAGAGACAGTCCCTGTTCCCCTCACTAGGGAACCCACTTGGATACTCAGTTGCCATGGATAACATCTGAGCAGGGGTTCTAGGTTATCTCCATGAATGGCCCATGGTTGGAGTATCAGTCTCAGAAAAGACCCTTGTGGAGCTTCTGTCCTCTCCAGGTACCACTCTCTCTCACTTCTTTTTTAAAAAAATTTTTAAAACTTTTATTAGTTACACTTTATTCACTTTGTATACCCCCATAAACTTCTCTCTCCTACCCCCAATCCCACTTGCCCTCCCCTTTCTTCACGCATGCTCCTCCCCAACTCCACTTATAGGGGAGGTCCCCCTCTCCTTCCTTCTGATCTTATTCTATGAAATCTCATCAAGAGTGGCTGCATTGTCATCTTCTGTGGCCTGGTAAGGCTGCTTTCCCCTCAGGGGGAGGTGATCAAAGAGCAGGACAATCAGATTATGTCAGAGGCAGTCTCTCTTCTCATTACTATGGAACCCACTTCAACACTGAACTGCCATGGGCTACATCTGTACAAGGGTTCTAGGTTAGCTCCATGCATGGACCTTGGTTGGAGTATGAGTCTCTGGAACGATCCCTGTGTTCAAATTTTCTGGTTTTGTTGCTCTCCTTGTGGAGTTCCTGTCCTCTGCAGATATTACTCTTTCCCACTTCTTTCATAAGATTCCATGAACTCTGCCCAACAGTTGGCCATAAGTCTCAGCATCTGCTTTGATATTCTGCAGGGCAGAGCCTTTCAGAGGCCCTCTGTGGCAGGTTCCTAACTTGTTTCCTGTTTTCTTCTTCTGATGTCCATCCTCTTTGCCTTTTGGGATGGGGATTGAGCATTTTAGTCAGAGTCCTTCCTCTTGATTATTTTCTTTACATGTACAGATTTTAGTAGGTTTATCCTATATTATATGTCTATATGAGTGAGTATATACCATGTTTGTCTTTCTGTTTTGGGGACAGCTCACTCAGGATGATCCTTTCCAATTCCCACCATTTACTTGCAAATTTTATGATTTCCTTATTTTTCGTTGCTGAGTAATATTCCATTGTGTAGATGTACCACAATTTCTGTATCCATTCTTCAGTTGAGGGACATCTGGGGTGTTTTCAGCTTCTGGCTATTACAAATAAAGCTTCCACAAACATGGTTGTGCAACAATAAGTAGCAATCGGGAAGAGTCCATGATGGCATCAACCAGCATGCACCATATCTGAGGGGCCCAGGATGCAGAATTCTGAAATAACTGAGTGGAGGGGTAACTGAAGCCAGAACATCAACATTAAGGTTTCCTGTGTGAGAGGGGAGAACCTGTCAACTGGGACATGTTGGATACATGTCACCCGTGGAGGTCTGCAGGAACTGAGCGTGGTACATATTCCACCCTCCTGCACTTCCCCTTGCCCCAAGCACAGGCCTCCCTGCTTGGTGACTGAGAAGGCAGAGGTGGTTGCAGTATGGGCCTCCCAGGTCTACAGCTGTGCTGGGGTGGCGGCTAGCCCAAGGAAGAGTCTCTGTGCTCCATGACTGAGATGCCAGTGGTGGCTTCCCTAAGTAGGATCCTCCAGGCTTTGTGACTGAGATCGCAGAGGTAGCTGCCCCAAGTACAGGTCTCCCTTCCCAGGGGCCAAACAGTGGACACCACTGAGCTGATGGTCCTCCTACAATCACATTTACCCATGCAGGCTCAAATCTGCGAGTAAGGAACAGGAAGAATGCCTGTGATTAGGCCTGTGAGTGAGTGAGGTTGCCTTCAAGTGAATGCATGCAGAGCCCCAGGTCCACAGTCCTTCTACGCTAGCAGGCAGACATTGGATCCCTCCAACCCACACCCCTACTGTGGGAACATAGGGATCCTTGGGACCACTTTCTCAACATTGAAGTCCCTGTTCTGTGGGTCTAATACTGGAGTCCAGGCAAATGATTCCTAGGTCCCAGACAGATCTGAATACCATGAGGACAGTACAACAGGCCTGTAGGACACTGAGGTATTCAGGTCACTTGCACATGTGCAATGTGCCCATGAACAGCGCCAGCAACTCCTCCTGCACTTAAGCTCCACCCTTCTAGTAATCTACACTCTCTAGCACCCTGTCCTTCAAGGCACAGTTCCACACACATGCCCACACTTGCGCAAATGCTCCTGTGACCTTCCTCCCTTCGCTACAGCTGAAACACCAACATCCACTCTCAAAACAGTGGCCCTCTCTCATCTTCCTGGAGAATACTACAGACACCAGAGACAGATGGACCCAATCTGAACTACAGACTCCAGGATAAAACAGTGAAGGTTATGGATAAGCAGATGGCTACAGGTCAGTGTAAGAACACATCCAACAAAAATCAGGACATCATGGCTTCATCAGAAATACCCCAAATCGATGGATATGCTATTTCATCAGACACACAGGAAAAATATTTTAAAGCTATGTTAATCGAGTTCTTCTAGGCACATAAAGAGGAAATGAACAAAGCTCTCAAAGAAATACAGGCAAATATAACCACACAAATAGAGGCATATGAAGAAGAAATGAGCAAGAGTATCATGGAAGAAAGGAATCCACATTCAAACAGATGAAGGAAATGGTGCAAGACATGAAAACAGAATTAGAATCAATGAAGAAAACACAAATAGAGAAAATCCTGGAACTTATTAGGAACCACAAAGGTAAAGCATCACCAACAGAATACAAGAGATGGAATAGAGAATCTCAAGCACTGAAGATACAATTGCAGAAATTGATATGTCTTTCAAAGAAAAAGTAAAATCGGAGAAGTTCCAAACAAAAAGCATCCAAAAAATCAAGGACGCCCTGAAAAGAAGAAATCTAAGAATAATAGGAATATCCAAAAAAAGAAGATTACAGCTTCCAAGGTCCAGAAAATATTTTCAAGAAAATCATAGAAGAAAATTTTCCCAACCTAAAAGAAAGAGATGTCCATTAACATAAAAGTGGCCTTCAGAACACCAAATAGACTAGACCAGAAAAGAAACTCCTCATGTCACATTATAGTCAAAACACTAAATCTTCAGAGCAAGGAAAAAAATATTAAAAGCAGCAAGGGAAAAAGGCCAAGTAAAATATAAAGGCAGACCTATCACAGCAGACTTCTCAATAGAAACTATGAAAGCCAGAAGGGCGTGGGCAGTTGTCATGCAAACTCTAAGGAAACAGGTGCCAACCCAGACTACTATACTCAGCAAAGCTTTCAATCAACATAGATAGAGAAACAAAATATCCATGACAAAACTAAACTTAAGCAATATCTACACAGCAAACTAGCCCTACAGAAAATACTAGAAAGAAAACTCCAGTCTAGCAAAATCCACTACACCCAAGAAAAGAGAGAGTATAGATAACTTCACAACAAATATTAAAAGAAAACAAACATTGAAACACAGTAACACCACCAATTCCACAATAAAAAAAAACTATCATTCATTGGTCACTATTATATATCAACATCAATGGACTCAATTCTCCAATAAAAAGACACAGACTAATAGAATGGTTGCAGAAACAGTATCCAACATCCTGCTGCAACCAAGAAAAACACCTCTGTAACAAAGATAAATACTACCTCAGAATAAAGAGCTGGAAAACTCTTTTTCAAGGAAGTGGACCCAGAAAACAGGCTGAGGTAGCTCTCCTAATATCTAATAAAATAGACTTTCACCCTAAATTAATTTAAAAACATGAAAAGGAACGCTTCATTCTCATCAAAGGAAAATTTTACCATGAGGACACCACAGTGCAGAACATATATGCCCCAAATACATGAGCAACTGCATTTGTAAATGAAACATTATTAAAGCTGAAATCACACATCGAAACAACCCACATATCCATCAGTGGAGGAATGGATACAGAAATTGTGGTATAGTTGTGGTATACACAATGGACTACTACTCAGCAATTAAAACAAGGTGATCTTGAAATTTGCACACAAATGGTGCGAACTAGAAAAGATCATCCAGAGTGAGGTATCCCAGCAGCAGAAAGATACACATGCTATATACTCACTTATAAGTGGATATAATCTAGGATAATATAGGATAAACATTATAAAATCTGTACACCAAAAGAAGCTAAAAGAGGACCCTGGGTAAGATGAGTAATACTCTCACAAAAAGGCAAACAGGATGGACATAGGAAGAGGGAGTAAACAGGGAACAGGACAGAAGCCTACCACAGAGGCCCTCTGAATGACTCTACCCATCAGGGTATCAAATGCTGAGACTCATAGCCAAACTTTGGGCATAATGCAGGAAATCTTACAAAAGAAGGGGGATATAGAATGATGTGGAGAGGACAGGAGCTCCACAAGGTGAGCAAAAGAACCAAAAATTCTGGGCAAACAAGTCATTTTTGAGACTGATACTTCCACCAAGGTCCATGCATGGAGATAACCTAGAACCCCTCCACAGATGTAGCCCATGATCTCAGTCTCCAAGTGGTTTTTCCTAGTAATGGGAACAGGGACTGTCTCTGACATGAACTCAGTGGCTGGGTCCTTAATCATCCCCACCTGAGAGTAAGCTTCCTTACTAGGCCACAGAAGAAGACAGTGCGGCTAGTTCTGATGGGACCTGAGAGGCTAGGGTCAGAAGGAAGGGAGGAGGACCTACCCTATCAGTGACTTGTGGAGGTGCATGGGAGATGATAAGAGAGGGATGTTGGGATTGGGAGGGGATGAGGGAGGAGGCTACAGCTGGGAGACTAAGTGAATAAACTGTAATTAATAATAAAAATAAATTTTGAAAAGAAGCAATAGGAGTGGTAATGAAGGGATTTTAATAAAACAATACATTTTGTGCATGTATAAATTTTAGAATTAATTCATTGTGTATAAATCATGACTTTATAAAGTGTTTAAATATGAATGATACCATCTAAGGGTTTTTTTACACCATTCTCTTTGAATGAAAGAACTATATCTGTAGAGACTCCAAGATGGCGGTGAGCAGAGCACACCGTTTTGGAGAGGCAGAAGACATGAATCTCCTTAATTGGTGAGTGGAGAGTCAATCAAAGCTAGAATTTGGACTTTAGGGCTTTCTAAAGGAGAGGGGCCACCACAGAAGCGTGGAGTGCTTGTAGACTTAGATTGGGTGTGGACTTCTGGAAGGAAATAGGGCGCTTCCCTTGTCCGGGCCTCCCTCAGGGAAGGAAGCTCAGGGAAACCCACACACAGCACCAGGCAGCTGAGCACAAATCTCACTTCCAGGAGATCAAGGCAGCAGAGACAGTTCTCCGGGCCCCTTACAGCAGAGGTCTGCTGTAACCACCAGTTGAACACCCGTCCCCTCCTTGGACACACATCCCACTCAGGGCCCTCTGGTCCCTAGGAGCGTCCCCTCCCCCATCTCGCTGACGTGATCCTGCGGCTAGACGCAGCAGGAAGTGCAGTGGAGCTCAAGTCCCAAGTGGCCAGAGCACAATAACCCCAAAACCTCCTCACAGGAGAAGCACAGGACCAATCACAGAGCTCCAACCACTGAGCGCTAACCACAGAGACTCAGATCCACAATACAATTCTTCCTGGATACCTTAGCAGCAAATCTCAGTGTCTGGGACCCAAGATGGGCGGAGGCAGGGAGGCAGGGCTCCAGACCCTACTGCCGCAGCAGAGAGCAGTAACGAAGTGCTGAACGCCACCACTCAGAGGAGAACACACCCGACTTAGGGCCCTCTCGCCCAGCTCTTGACCCACGGAACACACGCCCCACTACCACCACCCGGCTCTGCAGGAGTGCACGCACCGCCAAAACTCCACCCCGCCAAAGCGCATGCCCAATACAGTGCTAGCCACAGAGACTCAGACCCACAGTACAACCCGTCCCAGATCCCAAGGCTGCAAGTGGCAGCACGGACTACACAGGGCTGCCCAGCCAGTGATTGTATGGGCCATCCAACTCCTCAGTGGCAGAAAACCAGCTGAATAGACACCAAAGACCAGCAGACCTGTAAAATCAATACGCACACGCATTCTTCAACAGCGCTTGCGATCCCTTAGCGCCTGCAACAACTTCAGTGCCTGCAAAACACCCCTCTCACACACTGAAGGCCTCCTCATTCACCAACACCCTGTCCCTTAGGACACACCCGCAAGCACACGCTCAAACACACGCTACCCCACATTTGCCCTTCTGCGCCTGTGAACTTTCCTTCTACAGGTATAGCTGAATAACCAACGCACACACTGAAACCACTAGATATCACTAGACCTTCATTTTTCTGAAGAATTCTCCAGATACCAGAGAAAAATCAGTCTGACCTGCAGAATCCAGGAACAGACAGTGAACATGACAGATAACCAAATGGCCAGAGGTCGACGAAAGAACACAACCAACGCAAATCAAGATATCATGGCTTCACCGGCAACCTCCAAAATTATTGGACACTCCAACTCAGCAGAAACAGAAAAAGAAAATGATTTTAAAGCTATGATTATCCAGTTATTTGAGGCACATAAAGAGGAAACCAAAAAATCTCTCAGAGAAATAGTCGTAGAGATTCAAACAGTTAAAGAGGATACAAAAAAATCCCTTAAAGATTTGGCCTCCCAAATAGAAACAAAGAAAAATGAAGTGAACGAAGAGCTCTTAAAGAAACACATGCAAATATAGCCAAACAATTGGAGGCAGAAGCAGAGGCACTAAGAGAGGAAACAAACAAAAAAATAGAGACCATCTTGGAGACACAGGAATCCACACTCAAACAGATGAAGGAAATGTTGCAAGACATGAAAACAGAATTAGAATCAATAAAGAAAACACGAACTGAGAAAACCCTGGAACTGAAGAACTTAGAGAAAAGAGAAGGAATCACAAAGGTAAGCATCACTAATAGAATACAAGCGATGGAAGAGAGAATCTCGGGTGCTGAAGATACACTCACAGAAATTGATACATCTCTCAAAGCAAAAATCAGAAAAATCCCAAACACAAACCATCCAAGAAATCAAGGACGCCATGAAAAGGCAAAATACAAGAATAATAGGAATTGAAGAAGAAGAGGTTACAAGGTCCAGAAAATATTTTCAAGAAAATCATAGAAGAAAAATTTCCCAACTTAAAGAAAGAGATGTCCACAAACATACAAGAGGCCTACAGAACACCAAATAGACTAGACCAGAGAAGAAACTCCTCACGTCACATCATAGTCAAAAAACTTAATCTACAGAACAAAGAAAAGACCTCAACATAAAACCATAAAACCAGATATGCTAAATCTGTTAGAAGAAAAAGTGGGGAACAGCCTAGAACTCATTGGCACAGGAGACAACTTCCTGAACAGAACTCCAACAGCACAGGCTTTAAGAGCAACAATCAATAAATGGGACCTCATGAAACTAAAAAGCTTCTGTAAAGCAAAGGACACCATCATCAAAACAAAACGACTGCCTACAGATTGGGAAAGAATCTTCACCAACCCTTTATCTGACAGAGGGCTAATATCCAGTATATACAAAGAACTAAAGAAGCTGAAAAACAGCAAACCAAGTAATCCACTTAAAAAATGGGGAACAGAGCTAAACAGAGAATTCTCTGTAGAGGAATATCGAAAGGCAGAGAAACACTTAAAGAAATGCTCAACCTCATTAGCCATTAGGGAAATGTAAAGGAAAATGACCCTGAGATTTCACCTTACATCCATCAGAATGGCCAAGATGAAAAACTCAAATGACAACACATGTTGGAGAGGTTGTGGAGAAAGGGGAACCCTCCTCCACTGCTGGTGGGAATGTAAACTGGGACAACCACTTTGGAAGTCAATCTGGCGCTTTCTCAGACAATTAGGAATAGCACTTCCTCAAGACCCAGCTATACCACTGCTAGGCATATACCCAAAATTTTCTCAAGTACACAATAAGGACATTTGCTCAACCATGTTTGTAGCAGCTTTATTTGTAATAGCCAGAACCTGGAAACAACCCAGATGTCCATCAACGGAGGAATGGTTACAGAAATTATGGTATTTTTACACAATGGAATACTACTCAGCAATCAAAAAGGAGGAAATCATGAAATTTGCAGGCAAATGGTGGGATCTAGAAAAGATCATTCTGAGTGAAGTATCCCAGAAGGAGAAAGAAAAACATAGAATATACTTGCTTATAAAGACCTAAAAGATAGGATAAACATGATGAAATCTATACACCTAAAGAAGATAATCAAGAAAGCAGACACGGGGTATGATGATCTATCCTCATTTAGAAAGACAAATGGGATATGCATTGAACGTATGACAGGCGTCTACCGCAGAAAGCATCTGAAAGACTCTACCTAGCAGTGCTCCAAAGTAGACACTAAGACTCATAACCAAACCTTCGGCAGAGTGCAGGGAATCATATGAAAGAAGGGGAGTTTGATGTGGAAAGGATAGGAGCTCCACAAGGACCAAACATATCTGGGCACAGGGTCTTTTCTGAGATGGACACTAAACCAAAGACCATGAGAGGATAAAACCTAGAACCTCTGCTTGGATGTGACCCGTGATAGCTCAGTAATCAATTGGTTTCCCATAGTAAGGGGAACAAGGACTATTTCTAACAGGAACTCAATGACTGGCTCTTTTATCTCACCACCTCCCAAGGGAGGAGCAGTACTGTTAGGCCACAGAGAAGGACTTTGCAGCCAGTCCTGAAAATACCTGACAAAAGGGAGTCATATAAGGGGAGGAGGTCCTCCCCTATCAGTGGACTTTGAAAGGGGCAGGGAGGAGATGAGGGAGATAGGGTAGGATTGGGGAGGGAAGGAGGGATACAGCTGGGATACAGAATTAACAAAATGTAACTAATGAGAAAAATAAAATTAAAAAAAAAGAACTGTATCCAATGACTTAATGAGATCATATATTATCTTGGGCACTAACTCATACACTTTTCAAAGATTGTGTATTTTGTGTCATAAAAAGCTGGCATTATGCTCACCTCCATGGTAAGGATGTCTTCAGAATTCTTCATTCCATTCTTGCATGCAACTTTTTGAAGTTCCTTTAAGGCCTTTTGGGGTTTGTCAGTCACAATAAGCCACCGAGCTGACTCTGACACCCACCTGCTCAAAATGATGTGGACATAAATTCTCACAGGGTCATTTTCTACATTAAATTTATTCTTGAATAGTTTTATTTTTAATCTAATACCTACCAGTCATTCAGTTATAACAAAAATCTATAGTATTATATCATGATGTACAGTTTTTAGGAAAATAGAACATGATTCAGTTAGGCAGTGTACCTGCACTTCTGGAATACAGAGCTGGAGTCACATTTGTCTGTCTCCCTCATATAGATATATATTTTAATAGAGGTTATATAACTTGAATACGGGGGAGCATTTCTTGAGACAATTGCTGATTTTTTGTTAGGCTGTAGAAAAATTTTATTTATCATGTATCCTTCTCTAAATTAAGAACTCCTGAATAAATTTTCCTCACTAATAATATCACCCAGAGCAGTAATGATGCCAAGGATACATTGTCTTCCCAACATGACAAGAGTGACAGACATATTAATTTACAGAGATTGTGATAAGTGCATTTCTTACATCTTGATTCATGGCATGGTCACCTCAAAATTTCAAACCATAGTGTAGGAAAGAAAGCTCATACCTTGTAGGTATAAGGAAGAAAAATAGTGGCACAGACATTACCAGCTGGAGGTGCTGCCAGTTTCGAAATGCAAATGCCAGGCCTGCCATTGCTGTGTTTCCAAAAGCAGAAGAACATCCCCACAGTGTTGTCACCAAGGCTTGGAATTTAGGGCTTGTCCATTCTATCACTGAAAAGAAAAAAAGAAATGAATCTTGACTTCTAACACTGTTGTAAAGAGCAAAAGCTTGTACAATGTTTATCAAAAGGTATGACTTACTGAGAAAAAGACTATTTGAGGTTGTTACTAGAACACAAATCCCTATCAGGAATCGAAGTGAGCAGTAGATGAGGAAGGTGGGAGCCCAAGCTGCACAGGTCCCAGTGATGGCCATTAGGAGTAAAGCACATCTGAAGACTAACTTCCTCCCAAACCTGAGGAAAAGACAAAGATTCCATCAGGGACAAATTCAGTTATTAAAAAGCAAAGATAGGCAGCGCTTTGTCTCATCCTCATGTTTAACTCTTCTCATCACCAAACCCTGTTCTTCCCTCTGTCTGTAACCCCCTTTGGAACTTATAGGCTGTTAGTTCTCTGTCAAAACAACACAGATCTTTGAGTCCAAATAGGTATGTATGTTTGTGCTTAGTGATCTCTAGGATCAAAGGCACACATAGAGAAACATAATCTTTAATGACTACATCTTTTTGAAAAGTTTGAGTTAATTAATTAGCTAATTAATTAGTTCATTGGTTGTTTAATTAGTTAATTAATTAACTTTAGGTTCTGATTACAGATTCCCAAGTTCCACCTAATATTTGGATGTGGGTCACTGCATCTGTTTCCATCAGTTGCTGCTGAAGCCTCTCAGATGACAGTTATGCTAAACACCTGTCTGCAAGTATAGTAGAGTATCTTTAATTATATCAGGGGCGTGCTCTCTCAAATGGCATAAGTGTCAAGCTGGGCCAGTCATTCATTAGTTCTCCTTCAATTTCTGCTCCATTTTCATGCCTGTACCTCAGGCAGGACAAATTTTGAGTCCAAAGTTTTGTGGTTGGGTTGATGTCCCAATCCCTCCATTGGAAGACTTTGAAGATTTTTCTGGTTACTGGAGATGTCTGTTCCAGGTTCCATATCTACCATTGCAAAGATTCTTCGCTAGGGCCATCCTCATAGATTCCCAGGAGTTTCCACTGTTCTAGGGTTCAGCTCATCCCAGAGACACCCTCCCACTCTTCCAGTTGTCTCTACCCCCATTCTCCCCCACCTGATATCTCCTGTTCTCATTCCTAATCACTTCCCCACACAGTTCCCTCCTTCCCTCCACCTGTGACATCTATTTTTGTTTTCAGATTTTTACTCAGTTCATTTAGAGTTTAGGGGTGAAGAGTCATTGCATTCTTTGCTCATTTCCTCCACTTGTAGTGCCTCCAGGGCTTGTGAGTTACAACCATCATCCATTTTCTCCAGAGGCTCAAATTAGACTGGGAGTCTGTTAGACTTCTCAGCCCTACCACCTATATCCAACCAAGTCCTGTTACTGTTAGGGCTTTTTTTTTTCTTTTCTTTTTTTCCAGTGCTACATAAGCCTAGCATGTTGGAGCTTCTTTTTTTTTTCTCCCAATATTTTTATTACTATTTTTATCATTTATTACAATTTATTCAATTTGTATCACTCCTGTGAACTCTATCTTGTCTCCTTCCAATCCCACCCTCTTTCCTTCTTTTCCCCATATGTCCTTCCCCTAGTCCTGTGATAAGGGAGGTCCTTCTACCCTTCTATTAAACCCTAGCCTATCAGGTCTTAACAAGATTGGTTGCATTGTCTTCCTCTGTGGCCTGGCAAGGCTGCATCCCCCAGTGGGAGGTGATTAGAGGGTCTGCCACTGAGGTCACACCAGAGAAAGCCCCTGCTTCCCTTATTCAGGAACCCACTTGGAGACTGAGTCTATGAGCTCCATCTGAGCCAAGGTTTTAGATCCTCTCCACGCATCGTCCTTGGTTGGGGTAGCATTCTCTTCAGGGCCCCTACGGCTCAGATATTTTTTTTGTTATTTTGTTTTTTGTTTTTTGGCTTCATTGGTATTTCTTGGAGCTCTTGTCCCCTCCAGGTCTTTCTATCTCCCCCTTCTTTTAAAAGATTCCATGCACTATGCCCAAAGTTTGGCTATGAGTCTCAGCCTCTGCTTTGATACCTCATCAGTAGAGTATTTCAAAGACCCTCTGTGGTCAGCTCTTGTCCTTTCTCTGTCTTCTACTGCTTCTGATGTCTATAGCTTTTTCCCTTTTGAAGGAGGATTGAGCATGTTTCCTAAGGTCCTTCTTGTTGTTCAGCTTCTTTAGGAGTATAGATTTTAGCATGTTTATCTTATATTATGTGGCTAATATCCATTTATGAGTGAGAATATACAATGTGTGTCTTTGTGTTTCTGAGTTACCTCACTCAAGATGACTTTTCCTAGTTCCCACGATTTGCATACAAGTTTTATGATTCCCTTGTTTTAAATAGGTGAGTAGTATGCCATTGTGTAGATGTACCACAATTTCTGTATCCATTCCACAACTGAGGGACATCTGGGTTGTTTCCAGATTCTGCCGATTACAAATAGAGCTGATACGAACATGGCTGGGCAAATGTCCTTCTTGTATACTTGAGCATATTACAAATATATGCCTAGGAGTGGTATAGCTGGATCTTGAGGTAGCACTATTCCTAATTGTCTGAGATAGCACCAAGTTGATTTCCAATTTTGTTGTACAACTTTACATTCCCACCAGCAATGTAGGAGCATTCCCCCTTTTCCACATTTTTTCCAGCATGTGCTTCACTTGAGTTTTTGATCTTAGCCATTCTGATGGGTGTAAGGTGAAATCTCTGGGTCATTTTAATTTGCATTTCCCTGATGACTAAGGATATTGAGCATTTATTTACGTGTTTCTTTGCCATTCTATATTCCTTTAGAGAAAATTCTCTGTTTAGCTCTATACCGCATTTTTAATTGGATTACTTGGCTTGCTGGTGTTTAAGTTTTTGAGTTCTTTATATATTCTGGATATTAGCCCTCTGTCATATATAGGGTTGGTGAAGATCCTTTTCTAGTCTGTAGGCTGCCATTTTATTCTGATGACAGTGTCCTTTTCTTTACAGAAGCTTTTGTTTCATGAGGTCCCGTTTATTGATTGTTCCTCTAAGAGCCTGTGCTGTTTTTCTGTTCAGGAAGTTGTCTCCTGTGCCAATGAGTTCTAGGCTCTTCCCCACTTTTTGTTCTAACAGATTTAGTGTGTCTGGTTTTATGTTGAGGTCTTTGATCCACTTGGACTTTAGTTTTGTACAGGGTGATAAATATGGATCTATTTGCATTTTCTACATGTAGACATCCAGTTAGACAAGCACCATTTCTTTCTTTCATTGTATGGTTTTGGCTTTTTTTTTTTTTTTGTCAAAACTCAACTATCTGTAGGTGTGTGAATTTATTTCTGGATCTTCTATTCAATTCCATTCATCCCCCAGCATTTTTCTGTGCCAGTATCATGCAGTTTTTATTATTGTTGCTTCTTCCAGACCATCTGTTATTGTACACGATTGTTCAAGCAATTCTGAGGTTTTTTTGTTTTGTTTTGTTTTTCCATATGAAATTGAGAATTATTCTTTCAAGTTCTGTAAAGAATTGTGTTAGTATTTTGATGGAGATTGCATTGAATCTGTAGATTGCTTTTGGCAGGATGGCCATTTTTACTACATTAAGCATTCCTATCCATGAGCATGGGAGACTTTTCCATCTTCTGATATCTTCTTCAGTTTCTTTCTTCAGAGAGTTGAAGTATTTTTTTGTTTATATAGGTCTTTCACTTGATTGCTTAGAGTCACAGCAAGGTACTTTGCATTATTGTAGCAATTGTAAAGGGTGTTCTTTCCCTGATTTCTTTCCCAGCCTTTTTGCCTCTTGTATACAGGAGGGCTACTAATTTTTTTTGAGTCAATTTTTTATCCAGACACTTTGATGAAAGTGTTAATCAGCTGAAGGGATTCTCTGGTAGAATTTTTGGTGTCACTCATGTATACTATCATATCATCTGCAAATACTGATACTGTGACTTCTTCCTTTCCAATGTGTATTCCCTTGATCTCCTTTAGTTGTCTTATTGCTCTAGCTAGAACTTCAAGTACTATGTCGAAGAGATAAGGAGAGAATGGGCAGCCTTGCCTTGTCCCTGACTTCACTGGGATTAATTTAAGGTTCTTTCCATTGAGTTTGATGTTGGCTATAGGCTTACTGTATATTGCCTTTACTGTGTTTAGGTATGTGCCTTGTTTCCCTGGTCTCTCCAAACTTTAAACATGAATGGGCATTAGATTTTATCAAATGCTTTTTCGGTATCTCAGGGGATGATCATGTGGGTTTTCTCCTTCTGCGTGTTTATGTGGTGGATTTTTGTATATTCAACCACCCCTGCTTCCCTGGAATAAAGCATACTTGGTCATGGTGGATGATATGTTTTATGTGTTCTTGGATTTGGTTTGCAAGTATTTTATTGAGTATTTTTGCATCAATGTTCATAAGACAGATAGGTTTGAAATTTTCCTTTTTGTTGGGTCTTTGTGTGGTTTAGGTCAATGTGACTGTGGCCTCATAGAGTTTGGTGATGTTCCTTCTGTTTCTCTTCTGTGGAATAGTTTGAAGAGTATTGGTGTCAACTCTTTCCTGAGCATATGGCAGAATTTTGTGCTGAAAACACCTGGTCCTGTTTTTTTTGTTTTTTGTTTTGTTGTTGTTGTTGTTGTTTTTTTTGGCAGGGAGACTTGATGACTGCTCCCATTTCCTTGGGAGATATAATATAGGATGGTTTAATCTAGTTATCTGATCTTAGTTTAGATTTGGTAAATGGAATCTATCAAGAAAATTGTCCGTTTCATTTAGATTTTCAAATTTTGTGGCCTAGAGGCTTTAGAAGTAAGCCAAAATGATTGTTTGCGTTTCCTCAGTGTTTGTTGTTATGTTCCACTTTTCATTTCGATTTTGGTGATTTGAGTAGTTTCTCTCTTCCTTTTAGTTAGTTTTGGTAAGGGTTGGTCTATCTTGTTGATTTTCTCAAAGAACCTGCTTTTGGTTTGATTGATACTTTGAATTGTTTTCTTTGTTGCTAAATATTGACTTCAGCCCTGAGTTTGATGATTTCTTACTGTCTACTCCTCTCTGGTGTGTCTGATACATTTTTCTTTTAGGTCTTTCAGGTGTGCCATTAAATTGCTTATATGAGATATCTCAAACTTATTTCTGAAGGCACTTAGTGCCATGAACTTTCTTCCTAGCACTGCTTTTTTTGTGCCCCATAAGTTTGGGTATGATGTGCATTCCTTTACATTAAATTTTAGGAAGTTCAAATTTTCTTTTTTAAAAATTCTTCCTTGATCTAGCTGTCATTGAGTAGATAGTTGTTTAGGTTCCATGCATGTGTAGGCTTTCTGTTATTTCTGTTGCTGTTGAGGTCTAATTTTAGTCCATGGTGGACCTCTGTAAGTGCCATTATTTCCATATTTATCTTCTGTCTAGATGATCTGCCCCTCAGTGAGAGTGGAGTGTTGAAATCTCCCACTATCAAGGTGTTGGGATTGATTTGTGATTTCAGCTTTAATAATGTTTCATTTACAAATGCTGTTGCTCATGTATTTGGGGCATAGATGTTCAGAACTGTGATGTTCTTTTAGTGGATTTTTCATTTGATGAGAGTGAATGTCCCTCCTCATTTCTTTTGATTTATTTTGGTTGAAAGTCTATTTTATTCGATACTAAGATAGCTACTCCAGCTTGTTTTCTGGGTATGTTTGCTTGAAAAACCTTTTCCAGCTCTTTACTCTGAAGTGGTGTTTATCTTTGTTGTAGAGGTGTTTTTTTTCTTGGATGCAGCAGAATGTTGGATCCTTTTTCTGCAACCATTCTGTCAATCTGTTTCTTTTTATTGGAGAGTTGAGTCCATTGATGTTCATAGATTACAGTGACCAATGAATGTTAGTTCCTTTTATTGTGGAGGTGGTAGTACTAGTGTGTTTGCATGCTTGTTTTCTTTTGAATTTTTGTTGTGTGATTATCTATATCCTATGTTTTCTTGGGTGTAGTTATTTTTGTTGGATTAGAGTTTTCCTTCTAGTATCTTCTGTATGGCTGGGTTGCTGTGTAGATATTGTTTAAGCTTATTTTGTCATGGAATATTTTGTTTTCTCCATCTATGTTAATTGATAGTTTTGCTGGGTATAGTAGTCTGGCTTATCATCTTTGTTTTCTTAGAGTCTACATAACAAGGCCCAGGCCCTTCCCACTTTCATGGTTTCTATTGGGAAGTCTGGTGTGATTCTGATATGCCTACCTTTGTCCATTCCTTGGCCTTTTTCCTTTGATGCTTTTAATATTATTTCTTTGTTCTTTAGATTTAATGTTTTGACTATTATGTGATGTGAGACGCTTACTTTCTGGTTTAGTCTATTTGGTGGTCTGTGTATGCCTTTTGTATGTTTAAGGACATCTCTTTCTTATTTATTTTTATTTTTATTAATTACAGTTTAATCAGTTTGTATTCCCCCTGTAGGTTGATCTCTCCTCCCTTCCCAATCCTACCCTCCCTCCCCCTTCTCCACCCATGCTTCTCCTCCAGTCAACTGATAGGGGAGCTCTTCTTCCCCTTCCTTCTGACCCTAGTTTATCAGCTGTCATCAGGACTGGCTGTATTGTCTTCTTCTGTGGGTTGGTGAAGCTACTACCCCTTTCTGGGGAGGTGAGCAAAGAGCAAGCCAATCAGTTTCTGTCAGAGACATTCCCTGTTTCCATTACTATGAAATCTACTTGGACACTGAAATACCATGGGCTACTTCTGTGCAGGGTTTCTAGGTTTTTTCCTTGCATGGGCCTTGGTTGGAGTGTCAGTCTCAGAAAACACCCATGGGCCCAGATTTTTTGGTTCTCTTGCTCTCCTTGTGGAGCTCCTGTCCTCTCCAGGTCTTACTATTTCCCACTTCTTTCATAAGATTCCCTGCACTCTGCCCAAAGTTTGGCTTTATATCTCAGCATCTGCTTTTATACCCTTCAGGGTAGAGCCTTATGTTGGGAAATTTTTCTTTTTGGTACCTTGGAGCCTGGAATCCTTTTTTCTTGTATATTTCTATTATTCTTTTATTTCATCTTGTCATGGCATCCTTGATTTCTTGGATGTTTTGTGTTTTTAAGTTCTCTTTTACTTTTTCTTTGAGATAGGTGTCAATTTCTGCAATTGTATCTTCAGCTCCTGAGAGTCTCTCTTTCATCTCTTGTATTCTATTTGTGATGCTTACCTTTGTGGTTACTGATCTTTTCTCAAAGTTCTCCAGCTCCAGGTTTTTCTCTGTGTTTCCTTTATTGATTTTTTATTGATTTATTCTTTATTCTTTCTTTATTGATTCTAATTCTGTTCTAATTCTAATTCTAATTCATGTCTTTCACCATTTCCTTCATCTGTGTGGATTCCTGTCTTTACATGATGGCATTTATTTTTTTATTTGTTTCTTCCTCAAGTACCTCTATTTGTGTGGCTACATTTGTCTGTATTTCTTTGTGAGCTTTTTTGTTTTCTCTTTCTGTGCCTCTAATAACTCGATTAGCATAGCTTTAAAATAATTTTCCTATATTTCTAATCAATTAAAATATCCATTCATTTTCAGGGTTGCTGGTGAAGCCATGATGTCCTGATTTTGTTGAATGTTTTCTTAAACCTCCATTTAGCCATCTGATGGTTACTACCCTTTGCTGTTTTTCATGGAGCCTGTCCGGCAGACTGGATCTATTTGTCTCTGGAGTCTGGAGTATTCTCTAGGTATATTAGAGAGGTCCACCAGTTTAAGAGTGGGTGTTGGTATTTCAGATGCACCTAAAGAGGAATGTCGAATGTGCAAGTGTGCAAGAGCAGGAGTGTGTGCAGAGGTGTGCCTGCCTGGAAGGGTGGAGTATGACTGAGTAGCACAAGTGCTGGTTTTGGTACAGGCACAGTTTGTGCATGAGCACAGTGAGCAGGTGCCCTGAATGGCTCAGTGACCCTTAGGCCTAGAGTACAATACCTAGATCTGGAGAGCTCAGATCTGTCTGGGCTGTGCTGTCTTGGTTGTAGGAATTGTTTAGCTGGACTCCCCTGGGAGACTCAGAGAATGCGGCTTCAATGTTGAGAACTGTGTCCCAAAGATCTCCATGTTGTCCACAGGGAGGTGGGGTGGGACAAATCCAATGTCTGGTGGCTAGTGTAGAGGGACCCCCAATCTGGGTCTCTGTAGGCACTCTCTAGCAAATGCACTCACATGCAGGTATGTGTGGAAATCACAGTGGGCCCACAGTTTTCTATTATCAGATTTGAGTCCCTTGTTTGGCCATTAGAGTAATGAGGCCCCTTCTCTGGGGTTATGCACTCCCCATGGCTGCCACAACTGCTGCAAAACCCTCTGAGCAAGTGAAGGTGCAGCTGAAAGTGCAAGGGATGGATAGTTCGCCACCCTCAGAACCTTGAAAATATCCACAGTGGGCCTGGATCTAATCTGTCCCAGCTCACAGGTTGTTCCCTCTAGCCTGGCAAGCCTCAAACTTGATGCTCTGTTTGCCCATACAAGCACTAGTTTTAGAGTTTCAGATCTTCTGCCACTCAGAAATGGTGTGTACTGGTCACCGCTGAGGTCATATCTATTCTATTTCCCCTACTCAGTTAGAATTAAGTATTCCCCTGGGCCCTTCTTGTTACTTAGCTGCTTGAGGTTCTGTGGATTGTAGCATGGTTTTCATGTGCTTTGTTATAGCTAATATCCACTTAAAAGTGAGTACCATGTTTGTCCTCTGGGTTTGAGTTACCTCACTCAGGATGATCTTTTCTACCTGCATCCATTTGCCTGCAAATTTCATGATTTCTTTGTTGTTGGTAGCTGAGTAATATTACTTTGTGTAAATATATTATATATTCTTTATCCATTCTTTGGCTAGGTAACATCTAGGTTGTTTCCAGTTTCTGGCTATTATGAGTAAAGCTGCTATGAATATAGTCTTTGTGGTATGGTAGAGGGTTTTTTTGGGCATATGCTCAGGAGTGGTATAGCTGGGTCTTAGGATAGAGGTATTCCCAATTTTCTGAGAAACCTCCTGATAGTTTTCCAAAGTGCTTGTACAAGTTTGCACTCCCACCAACAGTGGAGGAGTATTCCCCTTGGTCCACATCCTTGCCACTATGTGCTTTATCTTGAGTTTTTTATTTTTTGCCATTGTGATGGGAGTAAGATGGAATCTCAGAGTTGTTTTGATTTGCATTTCCCTGATGACTAAGCACATTGAACATTTCTTTAAGTGTTTCTTAGTCATTAGAGATTCCTCTGGTAAGAATTCTCTGTTTAGCTCTGAACTTCAGTTTTTAAATTGGGTTATTTGGGTTTGTTGTTGTCTACTTTCTTGAGTTCTTCATATATTTTGGATATTATCCCTATGATGTAAGGTTGGTGAAGATATTTTGCCATTCTGTAGGTTGCTATTTTATCCTTCTGAAAGTGTGCTTTGCCTTAGAGAGGCGTTTCAGTTTCATGAGTCCCCATTTATTAATGTTTATCTGAGTACCTAAGCTGTTGGTATTCTGTTCAGAAAGTTGTATCCTGTGCCAATGTGTTCAAGGTTATTCCCTACCTTTTCATCTATCAGATTTAGTGTATCCTATTTTATGTTGAGGTTCTTGATTCACTTGGACTTGATTTTTGTGCATAGTAATAAATATGCATCTAGTCATCTCCCTGTATGTCTTCCTTATTACTTAGTCTCTCTTAGTCTAAGGACTGTAGCATTGTTATCCTTCAATTTGCACACATTATCCACTTATAAATGAGTATGTATTGTGTTTGTCTTTCTGGATATGGATTACCTATACCCAAAAGACATTACATCCTATCACAAAGATACTTGCTCAAACATGGTCATAACAGCTCTATTCATAATAGCCTGAAACTGCTGAAAAATTATATGTCTCTCAACCAAAGAATGGATCAAAAAAATCTGGTACATTTACATGATGTAGTACAACTCAGTCATTTAAAACAAGAACAAGAAGTTTGCAGACAAATGAATGAAGGTAGAAAAATTACTTACAAAAAAAGAAGCTGGGGCAAGAAAAATGGTTCAGAGGTTAAGAGTACTGTCTGCTCTTCCAGATGGCCTGAGTTCAATTCCCAGCAACCACAGGTTGACTCACAATCATATCATGAGATCTGGTGCAAAGACCTACATGCTGGCAGACACTATATATATAATAAACAAAAAAAAATTTATTTTATTTTTTAAATTTTATTTTATTTTTTATTATTAGTTACATTTTATTAACTCTAAATCCAGCTGTATCCTGCCCCCTTATTCCCCCCAATCCCAACCTCCCTCCCTCATCTCCTTCTTGCTCCTTTCCAAGTCCACTGATTAGGGAGGACCTTCTCCCATGTAATCTGACCCTGTTTTATCAGGTATCTTCAGGACTGGCTGCAAAGTCCTCCTCTGTGGCCTAGCAGGTCTGCTCCTCCCTTGTGGTATGAGGGGGTCAAAGAGCCTGCCATTGAGTTCCTGTCAGAAATAGTCCCTGTTCCCCTTACTAAGGAAAACAAATTGGTTACTGAGCTACTAAGGGCTACATCCGAGCAGAGGTTCTAGGTAATATTCATACACAGGACAGGGAAATAGAAAAGATATAACTAGTGGCTTGGGGGAAGGTGGGGAGAGGAATAGGAGGGCTCACATGGGAATAGCATGGAAAAACAGAGTACTGGGAGAGCCAGCTGAAATTGGAGGGCAATTCAGGGGCAAGGTAGAAACCTAGAACGATGGAAACTACAAGGAATCTATGAGGGTGCCTCTAGGCACAAGCCTGCTACTAATGGGATATGGAGCCTGATGCAACCATCTCCATAACCAGGAAAAAACTCAACTGGAGGGTTTGGGCCACCAGTTCAGCCACAAAACCTTTCAATAACAATCTGTCCTGCTAGCATGTTGTGCTGAGTCAGATATTGTGGGAAAGGCCAAACAGTTGCTTGTCCACTTTGTGATCTAGTACACATGAGGGATATGGCTGCTGAAATTGCCACAAGACCAGAAACCAGAGGTTAAATGACCCAGAAACCTTGGATAGGCAAAAACAATGTCAATAAAATGATGCCTGATGATATTCTGCTGTATTAATTAATTGGTGCCTAGCCCAATTGTCTTCAGAGAAGCCTTATCCAGCAATCGATAGAGGCAGATGCATAAACCCACAGCCAAACATTTGGTGAATTTTGAGAATCCCTCTGAAGAGGGGAAGAAGGATTATAGAAGCCAGAGGGGTCAGGAACATCACAAGAATCATAGAATCAACAAACATGTCCTTATAGGGACTCACAGAGACTGAACTGCAAACCAGAAAGCCTGTGTAGGATTGACCCAGGCCCTCTGTATATATGTTATATATATGTAGCTTGGCATCTTAGTGGGATTACTAGTAGAATGAGTGGGTGCTGTTTCTGACACTTTTGCCTGCTTTTCAGACCCTTAATCTCCTACTAGTTTGCCCCTAATATGAGGGGATGTGCCTAGTGTTATTGCAACTTGTTATGCCATCTTTGGTTAATATTCCTGGGATGCCTGCTCTTTTCTGAATGAAAATGGAGGATGAATGGATAGTGAGGGAGGTAATGGGAAAGATAGTGGAAGTAAAGGCCAGAGGGAGGAAGAAGAAACTGTGGGCAGGATGTTATACCTGAGAATATAAATTAAAAATTGACTTTAAAGATAGAAAAACATGCCTCCATACAACAAGGACATTTGCTTAAGTATATTCATAACAGCTTTGTTCACAATAGCCCGAATCTAGAAACAACCTAGATGTCCTTCAACCAAAGAATGGATAAAGAAACTGTGGCACATTTACACAATAGAATACTACTCAACTATTAAAAAAAAAGAAATCATGAAATTTGCAGGCAAAAGGATGGGAGTAATATCATCCTGAATGAAGTAACCAAGACAAAGAAGGACACACACACACACACACACACACACACACACACATTCATGTGGATTTTAGCCATAGAGTGTAGATAAGCATACTATGAGGCATAGACCCAAAATGATAAATAACAAGAAGGATCCAAGGGACAATGCATAACTCTCACTTAGAGGGGGAGAGAGGATAGACAGAGGTTGTGGCTAAAGAGAGGGACCTAGGTAGGATAGAGGAAACAGAGAGTTAACAGGGTAGAGATTAGATCTGGGGCAAACAAGTGAAGACAAGAGTACAGAAGGCCTGTAGAGAAAAGAGAAATGAGGATCAGGGTATTTCCATGACAAGCTGGAGGTCTAAGTAAGGGCAGGCTCTTAGGAGGCTATGAGGAGAATTCAAACAGAGACTGAAGAGGCCACTCTCTTATTAGATAAGTCTCCTAACAGAGGGAGGGGAACACAAACCCACCCACAAAAACTTTGATCCAAGATTTTTCCTGCTTGCCAGATGCACAAGGATAAAGATAGAGTAACTAGAGTAGAGATTGAGGGAATTCCCAACCAAAGATCCACTCTATCTGAAAGTGCCAACCTCTGATATCATGAATGATACTTTGTTAGCTTTCAGACAGGAGACTGACAGAGTTGTCCTCTGAAAGCCTCTACCCAACAGTGCCTCAAAACAGATGCTGAGACTTACATCCAAACACTGGGTGATGCATAGGGTGTATTATAAAAGAATGAAAGAAAAATGTACCTAGAGGTGGCAAGAGCACCACAAGATGAACAACAGAGGTAACTAATCAAGACCCAGTGGGTCTAGCTGAGACTGGAGCATCAACTATGCACATACTGGGCCTAGCCCTCCTACAAATATGTAGTAGATGTGCAGCTTAGGCTTCATATGGGTCTTAGAGTAAGGGAAGTGGGGGCTGCATTGTACAGGGACTCAGTTGCCAGCTTTTTGATCACTTCTCCTTGATGGGGCTGTCTTGCACAGGGGAAGAGGACATGCTCAGTCCTGATGCAACATGATGAGCTGGGGTGGATGGGAAAAGGAGATTACCTTTTCTGAAAAAAAAGGAGGGGAAAGGGGATGTGGAAGAAGGGAGTATGGGACTGGGAGGGGAGAAGATTACAAGGATGTAAAGTGAATAAAACTTTTAGGGGCTCAAACCAAGCTTAATGGTTTTGTCTCATGACTGCCTGTGGATCCAGGTGTAGAAGTCTCAGCTACATCTGTAGCACCACATCCACCTGCATGTTGCTCTGCTTCCCACCATGATGGTGATGGATAAAACCTCTGAGCTATAAGTCAACTTCAGTTGAATGCTTTCCTTTATAAGTGTTGCATTGGTCATGATGTCTCTTCACATCAATAGAAACCATAAAAAAGACAGAAGTTGGTACCAGAGGTGGAGTATTGATGTGATAGGCCTGACCATGCTTTTCTTTGCTGGAATGTGGATCTTGGAACTTTGGTGTAGGAAAGCATTCCAATGCTTTACATATGCTGTCTTAATGAACCAATGTAGCAGAAGCAAGAAAGAGAGCGGTCTGATTCTGATTTGAACAGTGGGAATCCAGCTCAAGACATTTCAGACAAGACTATTAGGATGTGTCTTAATGATCATTCTAGGGATTAATGAGGCTATTTTCTACCCTTGTCCAAAAAAATCTGCTTGAGCATAAATTGAAAAGCTTTGTATTAACAGTTTTGGCAGAGGAGATTTCCAGACTATATTCCTTGGTTATTAATGGCCAGTCTCATACAGCACTGTAATGAAAAGCAGCAAAAATGAACAAAAAATATAACATTTGGAAAGGAAAAGAGCACCAGGAAAGAGTTCAAAGAAAATCCTGGTCCCAAATAAGGGAAAGGTTGTGATGACCTTAAAAAACAACAACAACAACAAAAAAGACACCAACACATAAGCTTCTAACTTGTGAAAGGAAATTAAAGAAAAGCTTAGGGACAGGTGTGGTGGTAAAGTTTGTTTTTTATCTTAGAACTTGAGAGGCAGAGGCAGAGCCAGAGCCAGGCATACCTTTGAGTTTCAGGCCAGCCTGGTCTACAGAGCAAGTTCTAGGAAAGCCAAGCATAGGCAGTGAAGGAAATCATGGAAAACAGAAATGTGGGGAAAATGTGTTTAAATAAAGGGGCCATGTTCCAGACCCAGAAAGCAACAAAACTTGTTAGCTTTGATCATGTGGTTCTTACTTTAGAGTCAAGGATATACGAAAGGGGTTTTGTAATCTCCCTCTACAATTGAGTCAGGCTATTGAGACCAGGCATATAATACAGGTGTCCCTACACGGTGGTCAATAGTGGCCATACTGTGAAGCTGTGGATGTGACACTTGGATTGCCTTAGAGACCTCAAGATGTTGGAGTTGCTAGAATTGTAGGTACCTGCCAAAGAAATATGCTAACAGAGTGAACCACCCAAAGAAAAAGAAGTGGGCTGCAGTCAACAAAGCTGAAAGGAGGTGGAGCTCTGAGGAGCCCTTTCACAACAGATATGAAGATGCAGAGTTTGGAGTTTGCCTGGCTGGTTTTTGGTCTTGCTTTGGTCCAGCATTTACCATACTTTTTGAGTTGAATGAAATAGCTTTTGTATTATGATATGACTGCAAGCCTTTGGGAAACAGAGAGTGGAAGTGGCTTATATGGAGTGGCATTATTACATTTGCCTTTGTAGGATTAGCAGTTGTTTTGTTGGATGAAGCATATCACTGGATTTCAGGCTTCCAAAGCTCAAGCCAGGCCTAGTGTATCTCTCTTGATGTCGCCTGTGGATCCATATATAAAAATCTCAGTTATCTCTTTCACACTATGCCTACCTGCATGTTACCATGCTCTGCCCCATGATGATAATGAACTAGACCTCTGAAATGTAAGCCTGCCTCAATTAAATACTTTCCTCCAGAAGAGTTGCCATGGCCATGGCTTCTCTACCCAGCAGTAGACACCTATATAAGACACATGACTTGTAGCTGATGAACATATTGTTATGTAGAGAAAGGTATAAAGAACAGACACTTACCTGTCTGATATGTAGCCACCTAGGATACTTCCTGTCAAAATGCCAAATAAGATCACAAATTTAGCGACTGATCTCAATGCCTGAGATCCACACACCAGGTCCCACTGGAAGAGAAAAACAGCATGGTAGTCTGTTAGTTTAATTTGTTCAAATTCTTCAACATGATCTTCCCCTTCCACTGTACCAACCCTCTTCTTTCTCTCCAGCTTTCCTTTTCAACATCATTTGACTTATACCATTCAGTGTCACCTTAAACAAACTGGTTTCCAGGAGTCCTCCTAGACTGCTGTAGGTTGTATTAAGTGATTTCTAACCTATGTCAAGAAGCTCTCATATGTGGTCATATATGATTTGATATCATTAACATTTTTTTTTACTGGATCCTATATATCAGTGTACAACCTCCTCAATGGCTCTTCTTGGATAGAGCTTGATCATTGTTTTGTTTTATTTATTTACTTCTATACTTGTGGCAAAAGTCTAAGGATACCTACCACTCAGCCCATGCATAGGTAAAGTGTATTAGCAATTACTCACCTTCTGGTCTATAAAAGAATATAAACTACTCGGAGTTATTTGTCTTTATTTTTTATTTTTTTGGCTGTACTCTGTACTAAATCTTGGTCCTTACTTGTGCTACAGATGCAAGATGCATTTTGTCATGAACCTACATTTCTAGCTATCACTGTTGCATGTAAAACCTAGATATTTCAAATTTTAAATCAAAGCTAAATAATGTTGACTGGTCACAACACATGGACACTTTACTGAAACTAAATTGAAAGATGATATTTACTCCTTTTAAATACATTTTATTATTTATTCTTAGGAATTTCATATATATATATGAAACACATACACACTGCACTATAATAATATTATACCTACAAAAACTTTACAACTTCCTCTAAGATGCCTGAACACATATGTCTCCAAACCTCATGTCCTTTTTTTTTTTATATTCTACTGTTTGGTTAATGTTGACTATATGTTCACTGGAACATAGGCAACCTAGTACTGGCCATACCTCTAAGATCTTTTGCTGGTGTTGTACAAATTACCACTGTTCCTTTGAGTTCATCTATAAGGACATTTCCTCCTCTTTCAAATTCTATTTTTGTTATTAAAATTTTTAACTAAAGTATAATCACACAACTTCCCTTATGTGATAGCTTGAGTAGGTACCATAAACTCGTGTTTAAATATTTTGCACATAGAAAGGGATACTATTAAAATTGTGACTTAGTTGGAATAGATACAGCCTTGTCGGAGGAAGGGTGTCACTGTAAGAGGCAAGCTTTGAGGTCTCCTATTCTCAAGCTATGCCCAGTTTGGGACACAGTCTCCTTCTGGTGTCTGCAGATCAACATGTAGAACTCTTAGCTTCTTATCCAGTACCATGCTAGCCTGCATGCCACCATGTTTCCCACCATGATGATGATGGACTAAACCTCTGAAACTGTAAGCCAACACCAAGTAAGTTTTTCCTTTATAAAAGTTGCCATGGGGGGGGGCGGAGACAAGATGGCGACTAGCACACACAATTTCTGAGCTGTGGAACAACTAAACTTCTGAGTTGGTGAATGGAAGGACCTCTAACCCAGGAAAACAACGGTGAGGCTTTCTAAACAACCGGGAACATCTCAGGAGGTGAAAACTTTGGTCTCTGGTCACCCGGGGACTAGTGTGGGGAAGGTGAGAAACGATCCTTTGATCTCGTGGCATTCCCCTCCCCAAGACCTCCTTCCTCCTCAGCACAGCGGCACAGTGGACACGTCTTTCCCAGAGCAGACCTAACTGCCCCGGATCTACAGCCACTGAGGCGGAGCTCCAAGCCCTTTAGTGGCAAAGGCCAGCAGTAAGTGTCTCAGAGTTCCAGATTCACATGTCGGCTGCACCATCCTCCCAGGGCCTGAGTCTGCTAGACGCCATACTAGCTCTGCAGGATTGCCACCACTGACGGTAGGGCCTGCCCAATCCCACAGTGACAGAGAATATGCTATATACTCACCAAAAACAGGCAGAAACGCCATACAAGCTAGACACACCAGGGGCTGGGCCTCCCAAGCTTGGAGAGCACAGTGAAGAGACCCCAGGACTTCCCAGAAAGCATTGTGACTAGCGACCCAGTCTCCAGTTACAGCGCGACTTTCTAACCTGGCAGCAGAGCAGCACTGAGCTGGCGGGGCACAACAGCCCTCCAGTTTAAGACTAACCAGGGCCAAACCAGAGAACAGAGAGCCTGGTTACCCTAATCCCTACTGACGTGATCACCCTGAAATCTCCAGCTGGAGCAAGACCTCAGAACCTGGCAGTGACAGCAGCACAGAACGGGCAGAGCACATCAAAGAAGCAGGGCCAAACCAGAAAGCACAGAGCCCGGATACCCCGATCTCTGCCAAGTGACCTGACTGTAAGTGAGTGTACCTTTGAGTATCTGCAGATCCCCAGATCCTGGGTCCTTCTAAAACAGAAGCCAGGCTTTGAACCCCCTCCCACCCACATACCCACTTTGGGAATCAGAGGAGCACTAGGGACATTGAAGTTCCTGCTCTGTGGGTCTAATTGAGGAGTTAAGGCAGTTAATTCCAGAAATTGTACTGCAATCATCACTAGCACCTGTGAAATATACAGTGCAGAGCCCCTCCCACACACTCAAGGGTTCAACATTAGCCATCACTCTGTCCCTTGAGACACATGTCCACGCACACTTACACACACACAACACACACACACACACACACACACACACACACACACACGCACGCTTGCACTTGCCCCGTTTGCGCCTGCGTACTTTTCTCCCACAGGTACAGCTAGCCCTCAGCACATGCTGAGAGTTCTCAGCTTCCTGAAGAACTCTCCAGATGCCAGAGAGAGACAGTATCAGTCTGATCTGCAGAATCCAAAAACAAACAGGGAAGGTTTCAGATAAGCCAATGGCCAGGGGTAGGTGAAAGAACGCTTCCAACATAAATCAGGACATCATGACTTCACCAGCAAACCCCAAAGTCGATGGATACTCCAATTCATCAGAATCATAGGAAAATGATTTTAAAGCCATGCTTGCCCAATTATTTGAGGCTCATAAGGAGGAAATGAACAAATCTTTCAAAGAGTTGGCCAGTCACTTGGATGTAAAGAAAGAAGAAATAGACAAAATCCTTAAAGAAACACAGGCAAACATAGCCAAACAAATAGATACACAAGTAGAGAAAAAATTAGTGACATATAAAAAGGAAATGAAGAAAGAAATAGAGGCCATCGTAGAGAGACAGGAATCCAAATTCAAACAGATGAAAGAAATGGTGCAAGGCATGAAAACAGAATTAGAATCAATAAAGAAAACACAAAATGAGAAACCACTTGAGCTGGAGAACTTGGAGAAAAGATCAGGAACCACAAAAGTAAGCATCACCAACAGAATACAAGAGATGAAAGAGAGAATCTCTGGAGCTGAAGACACACTTGCAGAAATTGATACTTCTCTCAAAGAAAAAGTAAAATCAGAAAAGTTCCAATCACAAAATATCCAAGAAATCAAGGATGCTATGAAAAGACAAAATCTAAGAATAATAGGAATTGATGAAAAAGAAGACTCCAGGCTCCAAGGTCCAGAAAATATTTTCAAGAATATCATAGAAGAAAATTTTCCCAACTTAAAGAAAGAGATGTCCATAAATATACAAGAGGCCTACAGAACACCAAATAGACTAGACCAGAAAAGAAACACATCACGTCACATCATAGTCAAAACATTAAATCTACAGAACAAAGAAAAGATATTAAAAGCAGCAAGGGAAAAAGGCCAAGTAACATATGAAGGTAGACCTATCAGAATCACACCGGACTTCTCATCAGAAACTATGAAAGCCAGAAGGGCCTGGGCAAGTATCATGGAGACTATTAAGAGATCACAAATGTCAACCCAGACTACTATACCCTGCAAAGCTTTCAATCAACATAGATGGAGAAAATAAAATTTTCCATGACAAAACTAAATTTACGCAATGTGTATACAGCAAACCAACCCTACAGAAGATACTAGAAGGAAAACTCCAATCCAACAAAAACAAATTCACCCAAGAAAACAGGGATACAGATAATATCCCAACAAAAATGAAAAGAAAACAAGCAATGAAAGAGGGTAAGATCACCAACTCTATTGCAAAAGGAACTAACATGCATTGGTCACTATTATCTATCAATATCAATGGACTGAACTCACCAACACAAAGACACAGGCTAACAGAATGGTTAAGGAAACAGGATCCAACATTCTGTTGCATCCAAAAAACACACCTATGCAACAAAGATAAACACTACCTCAGAGTAAAGGGCTGGAAAACTGTTTTTCAAACAAATGGTTCCAGAAAACAAGCTGGAGTAGCCAAATCCATTCAATGGAAAAAAGACAGCATCTTCAACAAATGGTGCTGGACCAACTGGATGTCTACATGCAGAAAAATAAAAATAGATCCATATTTATCACCCTGCACAAAACTAAAGTCAAAGTGGATCAAGGACCTCAACATAAAACCAGATACTCTAAATCAGTTGGAAAAAAAAGTGGGGAACAGCCTAGAACTCATTGGCACAGGAGACAACTTCCTGAACAGAACACCAACAGCACAGGCTCTAAGAGACTTTGAACTTTGGACTTTTAAACGTTGTTGAGACTGTGGTAGACTCTGGGGACTTCTGAAGTGGACTAAACACATTTTTCATTATGTTATGGCTACCATTCTATGGGGGAGGAGAGAATAGAATCTCTTGCATACTGCATGGAAGCATCACCTATCAATAAAAAGCTGATGGCCTCTTAGATGAGGCAGGACATAAGAGGTGGGAGTTCCAGCAGAGAGAGATGAACTATGGCATAGAGTCAGAAGCAAGAGATTTGTCTTAGACTCTAAAGAAGTAAGACATATGAAATGGAGGACAGGTAACCAGCCATGTAGCACATACAGAATAGAATAAACAGGTAAATAAGTTATGAGCTAGTAGCAGAACCAGCCAAAGCTTATGGCCTAGGCATTTATTAAAAAACTATTAAGTCTCAGACTCATTATTTCTGGAACTAGGGCATGGAAAACGCAGTTATAATAGTTACAAACGGCTTACCAAACCTAGGGCAAGAACTTACACAGAATCCAAGGTTAGGCACTAGATTCAGGGATTAGACCAAAAGTTTCAGAACACAGAGCCTGCCGCAATGTCCTGTCATCTGAAAAGCTGGAGACTAGGTAGAAATACCTGCTTCAGTACAGAGCTGGGAAGGGTAGGCAGCAATCCTGGCCAAGAGCAAAAGATGGTTCCTTTAGAATCCCTGACTTGCAGCAAAATCTGTTTCAGGATAAGAGCTAGGACACTTCCCGGAGTTGTGCTGCAATTCACAGGCGCAAGGATTTAATACAAGGAATTAAAAGGAACAAGACACATAAAAATGCAAAATGCAATGACAGGGCATTTGGTTACCATATAATTTTGTTATGCTTACCAGCATACAAATAATCATATTTTCAGTAATAATTGCAATTTTATATATCCTCTTTAAGAGAGATTAGAAGAAAACAGACTTAGAGAAGAAAAAGACTAAAAAATTAAATGCTAAATTAGAGGCCATAGAACAGAGATTAGAAGATTTTTAAATTCAGAATAATCTTCAGAGGAAGAAATGTAAAATAAAACATGGAGGCAAGCCTTAGAGGAGTAACTACAAAAATTTATAAATCAGCATGAGGAAAATGCTTACAAATCAGAGATACAAGAGAAAGAAAGAAATGAAAAATAGACACAAACCTTAGAACAAAAATTAGAAAAGTTATAAATAAAATTGAGGAAGAAACTAAGACAGAGACAGAAGAAAGAATGTCAGAACTTACAGCACCACCTTGTAACAAGACTTTAAAAGGGCAGTCTGTATCTGTTAAAGACTTAAAATGATTTTCCAAGCCTTGATTAGGGAATTGGAAGGAAATGAAGGATATCTACAGAGTTATCAAGAATTCAGGTGGCAACCTATAGAGACACAAGATTAAAAAGATTTAAGGAATCAGTAATGGCCTAAGGCTTACATTCACAATATGACAAATAGATATTTAGTAACTGGGGCACTCTTATATTTATGGTTGTGAGCCTAGCCTTTAACACCAACAGCACAGGCTCTAAGAGCAACAATCAAAAAATGGGATCTCATGAAACTGAAAAGCTTCTGTAAAACAAAGGACACCGTCATGAAAACAAAACGACTGCCTACAGATTGGGAAAGAATCTTCACCAACCCTTTATCTGACAGAGGACTCATATCCAGTATATATAAAGAACTAAAGAATCTGAAAAGCAGCAAGCCAAGTAATCCACTTAAAAATGGGGAACAGAGCTAAACAGAGAATTCTCTGTAGAGGAAAACTGAATGGCAGAGAAGCACTTAAAGAAATGCTCAACCTCACTAGCCATTAGGGAAATGCAAATCAAAACATCCCTGAGATTTCACCTTACACCCATGAGAATGGCCAAGATCAAAAACTCAAGTGACAACACATGCTGGAGAGGTTGTGGAGAAAGGGGAACCCTCCTCCACTGCTGGTGGGAATATAAACTTGTACAACCACTCTGGAAATCAATCTGGTGCTTTCTCAGACAACTAGGAATAGCACTTCCTCAAGATCCAGCCATACCACTACTGGGCATATATCCAAAAGAGGCTCAAGTACACAAAAAGGACATTTGCTCAACCATGTTTGTAGCAGCTTTATTTGTAATAGCCAGAAGTTGGAAACAACCCAGATGCCCCTTAACTGAAGAATGGATGCAGAAATTGTGGTACATCTATACAATGCAATACTACTCAGCAATGAAAAACAAGGAAATCTTGAAATTTGCAGGTAAATGGTGGGACCTGGAAAGGATCATCCTGAGTGAGATGTCCCAGAAGCAAAAAGACACATACGATATATACTCACTCATATAGACATACAACATAGGACAAACCCACCAAAATCTATGCATCTAAAGAAACCAAGCAAGAGAGAGGACCCTAACTAAAATGTTCAATCCCCACCTGAAAGGCAAAGAGGATGGACATCAGAAGAAGAAGAAAATAGGAAACAACCTAGAAACCTGCTACAGAGGGCCTGTGAAAGCCAGAAGAAGAAATCAGGAAACAAACTAGGAACATACCAGAGAGGGCTTCTGAAAGCCTCTGCCCTGCAGACTATCAAAGCAGATGCTGAGCCTGATGGGCAACTGTTGGGCAGAGTGAATGGAATTTTAGGTGAGAAGTGAGAAATAGTAAGAGCTGGAGAGGACAGGGTCTCCACAAGGAGAGCAACAGAGCCAGAAAATTTGAACACAGGGAACTTCCCAGAGACTCATACTCCAACCAAAGACTATTCATGAAGATAACCCAGAACCCCTGCACAGATGTAGCCCATGGCAGGTCAGTGTCCAAGTGGGTTACATAGTAATGGGAAGAGGGACTGCCTCTGACATAATCTGATTGGCCTGCTCTTTGATCACCTCCCCCTGAGGGGGGAGCAGCGCTACCAGGCCACAGAAGAGGACAATGCAGCCAATTTTGACGAGAACTGATGGACTAAGATCAGAAAGGAGAGGAGAACCTCCCCTATCAGTGAACTTGGGTAAGGGCATGTATGCAGAAATGGGAGGGAGGGTGGGATCGGGAGGGGAGGAGGGAGAGGCTTATGGGGGTATACAAAATTAATTAAGTGTAATTAACAATAAAAAATATGAAAAAAAAACAAAAAAATAACTGGGGCACTCAAAATTGTGTAATTCCAAAAGATTGGAGTGATTTGGTAACAGCCATCTTAGAACTTGGTTCCCTGATACAATGGCTAACATGGTGGAAAGATAAGGCTTCAATCATTGGAGCAACAAAAAAAGACTAGAGGCATTGATATTGTCAGGGATTAATTACTAGGTGAAGGTTCATTATCTGAATGGAGAATCCAGATTACTCTTGATGATGTTGTCCTAGAACAATATTATACAATAGCCTTAAGTGCTTGGGACATGGCTCTTCAGTAGGGACAAGCTGAATCATTTACAAAGATAAACCAAGGTTCAAATTAATCTTTTTATAAAGATGAAGTACAGCTCCAAACAAAGCAATATCAGATCCAACTGCTATAGAATTTTAATTTAACCTTTAGCCTTTGAAAATGTTAATGCTGGAACAGCAGGGAGAGTCCAAGATGGCAGCACCGGGAGGACACTATGTCTGAAGAGCAGGAGAGCAGTGTCAGTATAACTACCAAGAGACTGAACTCTGGGCCCTAAAACAGCAGTGATTGTGTTTCCCAGGTGAGAGGAAACCCCAGCATGTGGGATCAATTGAGTCCATTCTCAGATCACAGAGCTAAAACCCAGAAGAGATCCCAGGTCCAGCAGGCACTTGGTCGCCAGACCAGAGCCACATGCCTGCATGTCTTGATCATCTTCCCAGGCTCAAATGTGGGCACTAAAACACCAGAGACTGGGAGTGCCAGTCACGTGAAAACTCCACAGGGAAGGAAGCTAATGGGACTGACCTCAGGTCACCGAGTCTTTCCCTGGAAAAGGTCCCGCAGACTGATGGGTGCACAGCCACCAGCCCAGAGAGGGGCTCCATCTGGGAGCACAGAGACCTGCTGTGTGCCCAACTCTATCACAGACAGAACTGTGGGCCCCAGGGCACCAGAGACTGGGTTTCCCTGTCAGAAGAAAACCCCACAGCGAGAGAAACAGCAGGATGGAGCTTAGAGCACTCAGCTGACTCCCCCCACCACACACAGAAAAGTTCTTGGTGGTAAAAGTTCCCAGGTTCCTGCTCAGTCACCAGCTTGGAGCCACCACCTGCCAGCGCCTGAACGCTCTATGTGCCACCCCAAACACCACAGACTGGGTCTCCCTGTTGGGAGGATACCCCACAGTGAGGGAAACTTCTGGCTCTCTCTCAGGACACCCAGCTCAGGAAAAGATTCTGGGTATCCACATGCTCCAGGCTCTAGCCTCCTGCTGCATAAATGAGATCTGTGCCTACCTGCCACTGATTACTGCTTGGATACTGGGGCACAGAACTCCAATCTCAGACCTAGAGAAGCCTGGGATCCCTGAGATCAGCCCCAGATAGTGCTCTAAGGGGCAACCAGTTATCCCTAACTAAACTGACCAAACCACGAGGCATCCAGGTTACAGCAGCAGCTCACTAAATTTATAGCAAGAAACACAGAAGCAGGGCAGCTGTCTCCAGGACTTCTCCAGGTGAGAAGAGAGTCCCTTTGACAAATAAAAACAATAGTTACCACTCATGTCTATACGCCTCAGGTAAGATGTGGCAATTCCTGAGAAACACCGGCCATTCAGTGACCATACCCAAAAAGCTGAAGAGGCCTCCTTCAGGAAAAATCATCTTCCTGCCAAGGGGATTCTAAGCTTCACAGGATTCCAGGAACCACCAGAAACTAACACCCAACACCTAAGACAGCCCAATGGGTAGACGCCAGCGTTAAAGCTCAACCAAAAACAAAACAAAACAAAACAAAACAAAACAGAGCAATATGGCATCTCCAGAACCCAGTTATCCAGGGGCAAGCAACCCTGAACACCCCAGCTTAATTGAAATTCAAGAAGATGACCTTACATTTATGCTTATGAAGAGGATAATAGAAGAATCGAATAAAATGCGTAAAAAACTAGAGGAAGATAAAGTCAAACAGATTATGGCCATCAGTAAAAAAATGGAGGAAGATAGAGTCAAACAGATTATGGACATCTGTAAAGAAATACAGGAAGATGTAGCCAAACAGTTTGTGGCCTTTAGAAAGGAAATATACTTAAATCACTAAAACAAATAAAAGAAACAGAGAATTGTTCAAACATCTGAAGCAATTGAAGGAAAAACAGTAAAATACAGTCAGACAGGTGAAGGAAATCAACAAAACGGCTCAATAACTGAAGATAGAATTAGAGATAGAACTAAAGTAAACACAAATGGAGAAAACTGTGGAGAAAAAGAACTTAGTGAAGGAAACAGGAACTAGAGATGTAAGTGTTGATATAATGTTCTTTTGAAATGTATACACCTTACCCTTGTTCATTCAAATGCTAATTTCTCTTCCCCCCTCTCTGGTTTCAATTCAGACATTGCATTGTGATACTTTTTCTAAGCATCACCTGTTGGTATAATGTTCTCTCAAAATATAGACACCTTACCCTTGTTCATTCAAATGCTGATTCCCCCCGTCCCCTAATCTCTGGTTTCAACCCAGACATTGCATTGTGATACTCATTCTAAACATCCTGTCTCAACTCTTGTGTAAACAGGCCAAAATTAAACAACTAGACACAAAGTTGAGCTGGGAGGAGCCAGAGGACAGGAAAGAGGGGAGGAGCTAGAGGGCAAGAAATGAGCAGGAGGAAAAGGGGTGAGAAGAGAGCTGGGTGAGAGAGCTGGAGGAGGGATCTTGAAACTATGTGGAGATGGACTGGATATAATATTTCACAAAAAGCAAGTATAATGTGGGAAATCTAAGTGTTAGGGCTTGGAGGTTTAAGATGGAGTAACTATTGCCCAGCATTCTGTTCTAGGTTAACTAAATAAACCCAGTCTCTGTGTGGTGATGTGGTTATACAGCTGTTTAGGACTAATAGCAGCTTTACCAGGTGATAATTAATAGTAAATATTATTAGTATCATACAACAAATGGCTCCCAACTAATCTAAGTATCCACAGCCTTTAAATCATACTTAAAGATAATTTGTACCCAGTGATAAAAGCAAAACTAAAAAACTTAAAAACTCCCAGATCAGTTACTGACTCTTTAAGAGAGACTCTTAAAACAGCCAGGAGCAAAAGACAGCCTCCTGTGGGCAGACCTGAGACTTCTATAACAAAACTGATTGCTGCTGAAGTCTAACTGAGGGGTAAATAAGCATGGCTCCTTTATGCTGTGGCTGGCTCAATTGTCTCAGCTCCATAGCCATGGCAGATTAAGAAAGGAACTGAACGCAGACAAACCTCTAAACAGACTTTTGCCTAAACTGCATCTAAAATTAAAAAAAAAAATGCCACAGCAGAGGGTGTTTTCATCTTTTTTGGCTTCATTTTGGTTGTCATATTCATGTATCTGGTGGGAATATGTTTCATGGTGTTGGTTCTTCTCCGTGCCTTCTCCAAGAAAGTTCAAGGAGAAAATGGGGAAAAAGCCAAGGATTGGGGTACTAAGTTACAGATAAGAAAAAGGGCACTCTTCCTAATAATTAGATTAATAATGGCCAAAATTCAAAGTTCCTTGGCTGCAAGATATTTTTCAGCTCTTTCTGGTCAGGGTCTGCCAATCCACTGAAACATCAACTTAAAATAACCAACTGGGCTTTGTTTGTTACAGCGTAAATTGGCACAACAGACCCAACTTAAAACTTTCTTTTCTCTTTGCTTGATTTTCATTTAAAGGCATTGCGTTACAATGATACTGATTTGAAAATATATATATATATATGTGTGTGTGTGTGTGTGTGTGTGTAAATATCTGAACAATTTGGTGAAGGCACATGCCTTTCTTCCCCACACAAAGTAAAAAGAAATCTCTAAGTTCTGGATCAAGCTTATTTACATACTGAAAGCCAGGATGGCAACTGCTGCTGTTTAGCCATTTGCAGAGATACTCTAAGATTCAAAATGACAAAATTTTCTTTAAGGTTACCATGTAAATTCTTTTTTCTTAATAATAGATGTTATGTCCTTATTGCTCTGAAGGTTGGACTCACATCATTTTTAGGTTTATGTAAAGACAGATAATGTCACACTGCTCTGGAAACTGCCTTATCCTTTTAAACATGAAACATTTTCATGGGGCATTAATGTTGATCATGCCTAGGTAAAAAAGGTACAAGAGGCTTAAAGATGGCAAAGTACATGCCAACTTAGTTTAGTCCTAAAAACTGAAAAATTATATTCATATCTTTAAAAACCAAAACTGTCCTTCCCATATCAAAAAGGGGGCAAGCCAAAGAATAGCCAAAACCAATGTAAAAACCCAGGTACAGGATACCTAGGATATACTTATATGCTAATGCTAAGAGAGTTTATATAAAGTTTGGCTATAAAGGCATAAATGTCCATTCTGTATAAAAAAAAGCGTCAAGCCAACACAATAGCTACTATCAATGTAAAGTCCAGGTACAAGATCCCTAGGATATACTTAAATGCTAGGGGTAAGAGAGTTTATATGCTAATGCTAAGAGAGTTTATATAAAGTTCAGCTATAAAGGCATAACTGTCCAGGATGTATAAAAAAGGGGCAAGCCAAAAAATAGCCACTATTAATGCAAAGCCCAGGTACCAGATGCCTAGGGTATGTTTAAATGCTAAAGGTAAGAGGGAGTTTAAATAAAGTTTGGCTATGAAGGCATAACTGCCCATCCTGTATAAATAAGGGGCAAGCCAAAAATTGCCACCATGTAAAACCCAGGTACAAGATGCTGTAGGGTATGATTAAATGCTAAAGGTAAGAGGGAGTTTAAATACAGTTTGGCTATAAAGGCATAATTGCCCATTCTGTACAAACAAGGGGATAGGACAAATAGCTACAACATATATAAAAATCTAGAGCTTAATCTCAAAACAGGTACAAGATACCTATAGTATACTTATATTCTAAATTAAAAAAGAATTTATATAAAGTTTACTTAAAACATGAATTTTCTATAGCTCAAGGCAACCAGCTTGTCTCTAATGGGAAGCTTCTCTAGGGAAATAGGTAGCAACTTGACCTAATACAACAGGCATGCAAGAGCCCAAAAAGATATTTTAATCTATCCAACCTTGTTTTGATTTCAACATGATAATGATTGTATGTTCAATAATAACTTATATTGCTAATCCCTATACTGGGGAACAACTCTAAAACTAACTGAGACATAAAATATGTCTCCAGCTAAAAATTTCAACAATACTTGGCCAATAAATCCTTGGCTATAATATCCTCAAAATGTATTATGCTAACCTTTTAATTTGCATAGATAAAATTGGCTTACAGTTTAGTTTCATCCTGCACATCTCATACATTTCTAACTTTAAAACTCTATACTGCTTGTAAGAAAGTATATGTTTGCAGAACAAAAGAACTGGATACCAAAGATGCTAGATCAAACCTAACAGAATCATTCTTCAGCATGCTGAGACATTGACACATCTGTTCCAGCATCTTGCATGTTCCAGCATTTTGCTTGTTCCTGCCTCAACTGCTTCAATTGCTTTTTTCTCATCAAAGCCTGCTCCCAAAAGAACTTTGAAGAAAGCTACTAATCTTAATTGTTCCAGCATTTTAGACTGTTCCACAGAGGACTTTTATTAAGCCTGAAATTTCTCAACATTCAAAGACTGGACCATAAACGTTATTGCTTGCTTAATTATCCATTTTCCCCAATTTTATTTGGGCCCCCTACAGGATTTCTACATGACCAAAATGTCAGCTAGAAGAAATCCAGGAGAACGGCATCCAATTTTCCTTAAAGGGGGTTGTGTATGTTTTTGGTTGTTTGCTATGGCTACGAAATTTTATTGTCATTGGGAGATGTTTATTATTAATGGTCTCATTCAAAGTGAAATAAGGAATATACAGGGTTATCTTTTTTTTTTTCAATGCAGTTTATTCAGGAACCTTGAACAATCATCTGACCCTGGGGAAAGCCAGCCCACAGCTTAAATAGCCTCTGGGTAGCCAACCCCAGCGTGTCACGTGGGCAATGCAGATAGGTCCACATACATGGAAGCAAGCCAGATCCTCAGCCTTAGCCAAATGTGGAATTGTTCGTGACAGAGAGCACTCACCATCTGAAAGGTGAAAGGCGGAAACCAGCTCCATCTTTAAGGCATAGCATTCCGCAGCTCTCTACAGTTCCCCCTTTTTGTTTTAGACGCATCAGGGAAGAGTAGAGGTCTGATCTCTGATATTAGAAATAAATTGGGACTTTGTACCGATGTTCATTTAGGTGTCATCCACCCAAAGAGCATTAGACCCGTCCGATACCTTTTTCTCAGAGGCGGGTCCTGGGGCATCGACCCGCATGCAATCAGACATGCTCTTCTCTGGGTCGAAAGCGGCTGACCCTGAGTGCACTGCTTAGCCTCGTATCCTGAGTGTAACATTTTAGCTTTTCATGGTAGCCAACCATGCTTGGGGAGACTGTCCTGCTTCAATGGCTGTAAAGGCCGGAATGGTCATGGCTGCATTACGCTGTTGTGGGACTCTAATCTTGCATATATACCACAGGCAAACCAAGGAGACCAACACCAGAAGGCCTGCTAATGCTCCCATGCCTGCCCATTCCTTCAGATGAATCATGGCTGCAGCAATCCAAGATGATAATCCTGTGGCTAGTCCTGCGTCCACTCTTTTAGAATTTATTGTGACAATGGCCACTCTCAGCTGCTCCATCGTAGTATCGAATTCTCCAGTCCAATTACCTAAAATATAGCTCGACAATTGTTTAGACAGATTTGCAGCACAGGAAAAATTCTCATGTTATGTGCTAGTGCCTCAAAGTCCAGCATATTTTCATTGACAGCCAAGTTGAGCGATTTGCCATAGGGTATCATTTTGCTCCTGCACGAGGTCAATCCTCTGATTGAACACCATCAAGCTTCCTTTTAGTTGAGCATTAATTCCTTTATGTACAACTAAGGCATGGGCTACATTGGCTAAATGATTATTCAGGGTCTGAGCAGTCTGCCCAGTATGACTCATGGCTAATGTCCCGGTGGTAGCTCCAACAGCCGCCAATGAGATGGTAGTAACAATGGTGGCTGTAGTTCCAAGATCCCTTTTCTGTCTGAAGAGAGTCATAGAGTGAGGGGCATCAACGGGCACAGGCACCCAGCGAGGCATGCGAGTAACCAGGGCATACCTAAATTCACTAGCATTCCAGCATTGGGCAAAAACCCAAGTATCATTACCACAATTACTTGGCTCTATCTGGCTAATAATGAATAAAAACGGGGGATATAAACAAACAGGTGTGGGCTTATAGGAAATATTATGAGAAGACTTAACCCCCTTGTTGGAACATCCTGCATCAGTTCTAGAACTAGCAGTGGTGGTGTCCGAGGTCTGAGTAGGTTCAGGAGACCATTGCCCCCAGGGGCGAGACGTGCTCCATGCCAATTGACTAACTCCATGTTTTCCTCCACTTTTGAAAGTCATTTAAGGTTCTTGAATTATTTTTTTCCCTTTTTTTTAAAATTTTTTCATCAATTACACTTTATTCATTCTGTATCCCCCCATAAGCCCCTCCCTCCTCCCCTCCCAATACCACCATCCCTCCTCTCTCTGCTTGCATGTCACTCCACAAGTCCACTGATAGGGGAGGTTCTCCTCTCCTTTCTGATCTTAGTCTATCAGTTCACATCAAAAGTGGCTGTATTGTCCTCTACTATGGCCTGGTAAGGCTGCTCCCCCCCAGGGGGAGGTGATCAAAGAGCAGGCCAATCAGTTTATGTCAGAGGCAGTCCCTCTTCACATTACTATGTAACCCATTTGGACTCTGAACTGCCCTGGGCTACATCTGTGCAGGGGTTCTGGGTTATCTCTATGAATAGTCCTTGGTTGGAGTATGAGTCTCTGGGAAGTTCCCTGTGTTCAAATTTTCTTGTTCTGTTGCTCTCCTTGTGGAGACCCTGTCCTCTCCAGCTCTTACTATTTCCCAGTTCTTACATAAAATTCCATTCACTCTGCCCAACAGTTGCCCATCAGGCTCAGCATCTGCTTTGATAGTCTGAAGGGCAGAGGCTTTCAAAGGCCCTCTGTGGTAGGTTTCTAGGTTGTTTCCTGTTTTCTTCTTCTTCTGATGTCCATCCTCTTTGCCTTTCCGGATGGGGATTGGACATTTTTGTTAGGGTCCTCTCTCTTGCTTAGTTTCTTTAGATGCACAGGTTTTAGTGGGTTTTTCCTATGTTGTATGTCTATATGAGTGAGTACATATCGTATGTGTCTTTTTGCTTCTGGGACAACTCACTCAGGATGATCCTTTCCAGATCCCAAGATTTACCTGCAAATTTCATGATTTCCTTATTTTTCATTGCTGAGTAATATTCCATTGTGTAGATGTACCACAATTTCTGCATCCATTCTTCAGTTGAGGGGCATCTGGGTTGTTTCCAGCTTCTGGCTATTACAAATAAAGCTGCTACAAACATGGTTGAGCAAATGTCCTTTTTGTGTACTTGAGCCTCTTTTGGATATATGCCCAGAAGTGGTATGGCTGGATCTTGAGGAAGCACTATTCCTAGTTGTCTGAGAAAGCGCCAGATTGATTTCCAGAGTGGTTGAACAAGTTTACATTCCCACCAGCAGTGGAGGAGGGTTCCCCTTTCTCCACAACCTCTCCAGCATGTGTTGTCACTTGAGTTTTTGATCTTGGCCATTCTCATGGGTGAAATCTCAGGGTTGTTTTGATTTGCATTTCCCTAATGGCTAGTGAGGTTGAGCATTTCTTTAAGTGCTTCTCTGCCATTTGGTATTCATCTACAAAGAGTATCAAAGAACCTCCATATGGAGATGGCTTCAAATGTGGAAAACAAACCACTCGGGTAAAGAAAATACCCTCGCTTCATGACAGACAAATTCTGTCAAAAATGGGCAAACTTAAATGTAGGTCAAGTTGACTGCTGATCTCTGCCAAGACAGGGTAAGCAAGTTCTAAATAGTTCCTGTTTCACATATATGTCTGTCAAATATTCTGAGCCAGAGGGCTGAAGATGATGCTCCAACATTACAGAAGGTTATGGATGACTATTCAGGCAGCAGACTGTCTCTGTCAAATTTTCATCTTTTGGAAGCTGCTAACATGCACTTCCTATTTTTTCTAATAACTAATTTTATTCCTTCTCAATTCTCTGATGGCGTTGAAGACCAAACAGTCATAGTGCCACAATTAAGCTTTAGTAGGTTAGAAGTTAAAAAATCTTTTCATATAGGTAATACCAATGAGGATAAAAGTTAATTTAGGTATAGAACTTTTAACTTTTCAAGATAGATAGGATAATCAGATATATTCTCCTAAAATACCCTCTCCGTGTACTAAATACACATGGACTAGACATTGCACATGTAGATTTGACCTAACAGTTTTCATAATTTCATAATCATGATTGTATTGAAAGGAGCGAAAGGAGCCTTTTATTGGACTTACAGGGGTAAATGTTGGTATAATGTTCTTTTAAAATGTATACACTTTACCCTTATTCATTCAAATGCTGACTTCTCCCCTCCCCACTCTCTGGTTTTAATCCGGATATTGCATTGTGATACTCATTCTAAGCATCCTGTCTGAACTCTTGTGTAAACAGGCCAAAATAAAGCAACTAGACACAATGTTGAGGGGGGAGGAACCAGAGGACAGGAAAGAGGGGGGAGCTAGAGGGCAGGAAATGAATGGGAGGAGAAGGGGTGAAAAGAGAAATGGGAGAGAGAGCTGGAGGAAAGATCTTGGAAATACATGGAGATGGACTGGACATAATATTTCACAAAAAGCAAGTATATGTGGGAAATCTATTGTTAGGAAACTATAAGGGCTTGGAAGGTTAAGATGGAGTAACGATTGCCCAGCATTGTGTTCTAGGTTAATTAACTAAACCTGGTCTCTGTGTGGTGATTTGGTTATACAGCTGTTTAGGACTAATAGCAGCTTTACCAGAAGATAATTAATAGTAAATATTATTAGTATCATACAGTTTCAACTGTATGATCACCTGTTTCAACTTTGTGTAAACATGACAAAATAAAACAACCAGCCACAATGTTGAGTAATAGAGAGGAAGTAGTAGGTGGGAGAAGGGAAGAGCCAGAAGACAGGAAAGAGTGGGAGGAAAAGGGCAGGCGAGAGCTGGGAGAACAGAACTGAGAGAGAGAACTTGGAACAATGTGGAGAGATGGACTGGACCTAATATATCACTAAAAGCAACTATAATGTGAGTAATCTAAATGTTATGAAACTATGAGGGCTTGGAGGTGTAGGCTGGACTAACTATTGCCCAGCATTGTGTGCTAGGTTCATTAAATAAATCCCAGTCTCTGTGTGGTGATTTGGGTATACAGCTGTTTAGGATTAACAGCAGTATTAATAAAAAATAAACCAATACTAAATATTAGTTGTGACTTACAACATGTAAGCATAACCAATAGACTACAAAAAATGCAAGAAAGAATCTCAGGTGTGGAAGATACAATGGAAGAAATCAATGTATCCATCAAAGAAAATGTTAAATCTAAAAAGTTTCTGACACAGACTGTCCAAGAAATCATAAAACCTAAGAATAATAGGAATAGAGGAAAAAGAAGATTCCTCCACCAAGGCCCAGAAACCATTTTCAACAAAATCATAGAGAGAATTTAGGAAAACAAGAGCCCTAGAGAGCACCCAATAAATTAGACCAGAAGAGAAAATCCTCCCACCACATAATAATCAAAACAGTAAGTATACAGAACAAAGAAAAAAATACTAAAAGCTGCAAGGGAAAAAGGCCAAGTAACATATAATGGCAAACCCATCAGATTCACACCTGACTGCTCAACAGAGAAGAGTATGAAAGCCAGAAGGGCCTGGACAGACATCCTGAAGAGATGTCAGCCCAGATTACTATACTCAGAAAAACTCTCAGTCCTCATAGATGGAGAAAACAAGATAATCAGTGACCAAAACAAATTTTAACAATACCTACACACAAATCCAGCATTATAGAAGATACTAGAAAAAAATATAATCCAAGAAAACTAACTACTTTCAAGAAAACACAGGAAATAAATAACCTCACTACTGCAAAACAAAAAGTAGCCAAGCACACGAACACACTACAACAGCCAACATCAAAATCAAAGGATCTAACAGCTACTGGTTGTTAATCTCTCTCCACATCAGTGGACTCAACTCTACAATGAAAAGATTCAGACTAACAGAATGGAGTCATAAACAAGACCCAACAATCTTTTGGATACAAAAAACATACTTAAGTCACCAAGATAGACATTCCCTTAGAGTAAGGGCTGGGAGACGGTTTTCCAAGCAAATGGACCCAAGAAGCAAGCAGGAGTAGCCATTCTAATATCTAATAAAATAGACTTTGTACCAAAATTAGAAAAAAAATGGGGAAGGACACTTCATACTCATTAAGGGAAAATTCCACCAGGAAGACATTGCAATCCTGATCATCTATGCCCAAAATACAAGTTCACCCACATTTGTAAAAAAATGTTAGTAAAACTCAAACCACACATACATCACCACACATTAATAGTGGGAGACCTCAACACTCCACTCTCACCAAAGGACAGGTCAACAAAACAGAAATTTAAACAAAGAAATATTATCTCTAACAGATATCATGAATCAAATGGACCTAACAGACATCTACAGAACCTTACACCTAAACACAAAAGAATTTACCTTCTTCTCAGCACCTCCTGGAACCTTCACCAAAATAGACCATATGGTTGGTCATAAAGCAAGCCTCAACAGATACAAGAAGATTGAAATAATCCCTTGTATGCTATCTGATCATCACGGACTAAATCTGGACCTCAACAACAACAGAAATAGCAAAAAGCCACACACACATGGAATCTGAACAACTTGCTACTAAATGACAGCTGGGTCAGGGAAGAAATAAGGAAAGAAATTAAAGTCTTCCTAGAATTCAATGAAAATGAAGACACAACATACCAAAAATTATGGGACACAATGAAAGGAGTGCAAATAGGAAAGTTTATAGCACTAAGTGCCTACAAGAAGAAGTTCAAAATATCTCATTCAAGCAACTAAATGACTCACCTAAACGCCCTAGAAAAAAAAGAAGCAGACGCACCTAAAAGAAGTAGATGGCTGGAAATAATCAAACTCAGGGCTGAAATCAATCAATTAGAAACAAAGAAAACAATTCAAAGAATCAATGAAACCAAGAGCTGGTTCTTTGAGAAAATCAACAAGATAGACAAACCTATAGCCAAACTTCCTAGAAGCCAGAAAGACACTATTCAAATCAACAAAATCAGAAATGGAAAGGGGGACATAACAACAGACACTGAGGAAATCCAGAAAATCATTAGCACTTACTTGAAAAGACTATACGCCACAAAATTTGAAAATTTAAATGAAATGGATGATTTTTTTGATTGAGTCCACTTGCCAAAGCTGAATGAAGGCCAAGTAAATCATTTAAATAGTCCTATATCCCCTAAGGAAAAAGAAGCATTCAACAAAAGTCTCCCATGGGAAAAAAATAGACTGAACCAAGGACCCAACAAAGAAAGAGAATTTCAGGCCAATCTCCCTTATGAACATTGATGTACAAATACTCAACAAAATACTTGTAATACTCAACCAAATACAAGAACACATGAAATATATCATTCATTATACCAAGTAGGCTTCAACCAAGGCATGCAGGGGTGCTCCAATATTTGGAAAAATCCATCAATATGATCCACCATATAAACAAACTGAAAGAAAAAAGATAACTTGAAAATCTCCTTAGATCATAAAAAATTATGTGACAAAATCCAGCATCCATTCATGTTTAAAATCTTGGAGAGATCAGGAATACAAGGCACATACGTAAACATAGTAAAGGTGATATACAGCAAGTCTATAGCCAACATCAAACTCAGTAGAGAGAAACTTAAATCAATCCCACTGAAATCAGGGACAAGGCAAGGCTGCCCACTCTCTCCATATCTCTTCAACATAGTTCTGGAAGTCCTTGCTAGAGCAATAAGACAATTAAAGGAGATCAAGGGGATACAAATTGGAAAGTAAGAATTCAAATTATCACTATTTGCAGATGATATGATAGTATACCTGAGTGACCCCAAAAATTCTACCAAGGAACTCCTACAACTCATAAACACCTTCAGCAAAGTGGCTGGATACAAAATTAACTCACAAAATCAGTAGCTCTCTTGTATACAAAAGACAAAAGGGCTGAGAAAGAAATTAGAGTAACAACACCCTTCACAATAGCCACAAAAGACATAAAGGACCTGGTGTGACCCTAACCAAGCAAGTCAAAGACTTGTATGAAAAAAATTTTCCATTCTCTGAAGAAAGAATTAAAGAAGATATCAGAAGATGGAAAGATATCAGATGCTCATGTCTTGGCAGGATTAACATAGTAAAAATGGCCATCTTACCAAAAGCAATCTACAGATTCAATGCAATTCCCATCAAATTACCAACACAAATTTTACAGACCGTGAAAGAATTCTCACCTTCATATGGAACAAGAAGAAACCCAGAATTGCTAAAACAATCCTCTACAGTAATAGACCTTCAGGAGGTATCTCCATCCCTGATTTCAAGCTGTACTATAGAGTAACAATACTAAAAACTGCATGGTACTGGCATAGAAAGAGACTGGGAGTCCCAGTCAAAAGAAAAAAAAAAAACACCAGGAAGAAAGGCAGTGGGACTAGCCACGGGTCATCCAGTCTTTACCTTGAAAAAGTCTCACAGACCTGTGGGTACGAGCCACCATCACTGAACTGGGCCCAAGCCAGGAGCACAGAGAGTTGTTGGGCACCCAGCTCTCTGGCGCAGACAGAGCTGTGCACCCCAGGGCAACAGAGACTGGGAGTCCTTGTTGGGAGTAAACCCCACAGGGAAGGAAAGAAACAGGGGCCTGAATTAGGTCATCCAGTATATCCCTGGGAAAGGTGCCTCAGACTAGCAGGCTGGTGTAAGCACTGCCAGCCCAGAGACCTGCTTTGTACCAACTATTCCTCACAGACAAAACTGTGCATCCCAGGACACAGAGACTTAGAGTCACTGTCGGGAGAAATCCTCACAGGGAACGAAGCAAAGGGGACTGGCTTAGGCCACCCAGTATATCCCTGGAAAAGGCCCTGCAGACTGGTCCAACCCAGGGACCTGCTGTGCACCAGATAGCCTGCTGTTACCAGGAGAGTGGTACTCAGCTGCCACAGATTAACGTTTGGGTACTGAGACACAGAGCCCCAAAATCAGACCTACAAAAGCCTGGGATCCCCGAGATCAACCCCCAGATACTGCTCTAAGGGGCAACCAGTTATCCCTAACAAAACCGACCAAACCAAGAGACACACAGTTTACAGCAGCAGCTCACTAAATTTACAGCAAGAAACCCAGAAGCAGGGCAGCTGCCTCCAGGACTTCTCCGTGTGAGAGGAGAGCTCTCTTGACTAACAAGGACCAGAGTTACCACGCAGGTCTCTATGGCTGAGGTGAGCTGTGGCAACTCCTGAAAAACACCAGCTGTACAGTGACTATACCCAAAAAGCTGAGGAGGCTTCCTTCAGGAAAAACCATCTTCCTGCCAAGGGGATTCTCTCCACCACACGACTCCAGGAAACACCAGAAAATAACACCCAACACCTAAGATAGCCCAATGGGTAGATGCCAGCATAAAAGCTCAACCAACAAAAGACAAAGCAATATGACATCTCCAGAACTCAGTTATCCAGGGGCAAGTAGCCCTGGACACCCCAGAATAAATGAAATTCAAGAAGATGACCTAATATCTACGCTCATGAAGAGGATAACAGAAGAAACAAAAAAAAATGTGTAAAGACCTAGAGGAAGATAAACTCAAAAAGAATATGGCCATCTGTAAAGAAATAGAAAAAGATAAAAACAAGCAGACTATGGCCACCTGTAAAGAAATAGAAGAAGGTAAAGAAAAACAGATTATGGCCATCCATGAAGAAATACAGGAAGTTGCAGCCAAACAGTTTGTGGCCTTTAGAAAGGAAATACTTAAATCACTGAAAGAAATAAAAGAAACAGAAGATTGCTCAAACAAACAGCTGAAGGAATTGAAGGAAAAACAGGAAAATACAGTCAGACAGGTGAAGATAATCAACAAAATGGCTCAAGACCTGAAGATAGAATTGGAAAAATTAAAGAAAACACAAATGGAGGAAATTGTGGAGAGAAAGAACTTAGGGAAGAGAGCAGAAACTACAGAGGTAAGCATAACCAATAGACTACAAGAGATGGAAGAAAGAATCTCAGGTGTGGAAGATACAATGGAAGAAATCGATGTATCTGTCAAAGAAAATGTTAAATCTAAAAAATTCCTGACACAGACCGTCCAAGAAAACCAAGACAACATAAAGACAAACCCTAAGAATAATAGAGGAAAAAGAAGATTCCCTCCTCCAAGGCCCAGAAAATATTTTCAACAGAATCATTGAAGAAAATTTTCCCAACTTAAAGGAGAAGCCAAATAGAATAAAAGAGGCCTACAGAATAACCAATAAATTAGAGCAGAAAAGAAAATCCTCCTGCTACATAATGATCAAAACCATAAGTATACAGAACAAAGAAAAAATACTAAAAGCTGCAAGGGAAAAAGGCCAAGTAACATATAATGGCAAACCCATTAGAATCACAAATGACTGTTCAACAGGGACTATGAAAGCCAGAAGGGCCTGGACAGATATCATGCAGACCCTAAGAGAACACAAATGTCAGCCTAGGTTACTATACCCAGCAAAACTCTCAATCCTCATAGACTGAGAAACAAAATATTCAATGACAAAAACAAATTTCAACAATACCTACAAACAAATCCAGCGTTACAGAAGACACTAGAAGGGAAAATACAACCCAGGAAAACTATCTACTTTCAAGGAAACACAGGAAATAATTAACCTCACTACAGTAAAACAATAAGCACCCAAGCACACAACCTTATGAGCACAGCCGACATCAATATCAATGGATCTAATAGCTACTGGTCATTAATCTGAAGTACAGATTCCAGGAACAAACAGCAAAGGTTACAGATAAGCAGATGGCTAGAGGTTCCTTTAAGAACATATCCAACAAAAATCAGGACATGGCTTCACTAACAACCCCCAAAATCAATGGCTATTTTCATTCATCGAAAACACAGGAAAAATAATTTTAAAAGTATGCTTATCCAGTTATTAGAGGCACATAAAGAGGTAACGGACAAATCTCTCAAATAAATAGCCACACAAATGGAGGCAAGTAAAGAGGAAATCGTGGGGTCTAGAAAAGATCATTCTGTGTGAAATATCCGAGAAGGAGAAAGACAAACACGGTATATACTCACTTATATAGACCTACGAGATATGATAAACATAATGAAATCTATACACCTAAAAAAGATAATCAAGAGAGCAGACATGGGGTAAGATGATCAATCCTCGTTTAGAAAGACAGATGGAATGTGCATTGAACGTATGACAGGAGCCTACTGAGGGCATTAGTTCTTACTACAAAAGCCTAAATGTCATAAAATTTGAAAGATCTAAATGAAATGGACATTTTCCTTGATAGATTCCATTGACCAAAACTAAATCAGGATCAGATAGAAAGACTGAATAGTCCCATATTCCCTAAGAAAACAGAAGCAGTCATCAAAAGTCTCCCTTAAAAAAAAAAAAAAGGCCAGGGCCAGATGGTTTCAGTGCAGAATCCTACCGGACCTTCAGAGATGAGCTAACTCCAATTCTGTTAAAAATATTCCACAAAAGAGAAACAGGAGGAAAATTACCAAGGTCTTTCTAAGAAGCCACAGTCACCTTAATAACTAAACCAAAAAAAGACCCAAGAAAAAAAAAAGAGAACTTCAGATCTATCCTTCTTATGAACATTCTTATGAACTCAATAAAATACTTGCAAACTGAATCCAAGAACACATAAAAGTTATTAACCACCATGATCAAGTAGGCATACAGGGTGGTGCAACATACAGGAATCCATCAATATAATCCACAATATAAACAAACTGAAGGAGAAAAACACATGATCATCTCCTTAGATGCTGAAAAAGCATTTGACAAAATCCAACACCGATTCATATTTAAAGTCTTGGAGGGATCAGGAATAAAAGGCACTTACCTAAACATAGAAAAGACAATATACAGCAAGCCTATAGCCAACATCAAACTAAACGGAGAGAACTTGAATCAATCCCACTGAAATCAGGGACAAGGCAAGGCTGCCCACACTCTCCATATCTTTTCATCATAGTACTTAAAGTCCTAGCTAGAACAGTAAGATAACTAATGGAGATCAAGGAGATAAAAATTGGAAAGGAAGAAGTCAAAGTGTCACTATTCGCAGATGATATAATAGTATACATGATCGACCTCAAAATGCAACCAGGGAACTCGTTCAGCTGATAAACACATTCAGCAAAATGGCTGGATTCAAAATTAACTCAAAAAACCAGTAGCCCTCTTGTATATGAAAGACAAAAGTGCCGAGAGAGAAATTAGGGAACAACACTCTTTACAATAGCCACAAATAATATAACGTTACTTGGTGTGACTCTAATCAAGCAAATGAAAGACCTGTTCAAAAAAATTTTTTGATGTCTCTGAAGAAAAAAATTAGATAGAAGGTGGAAAGATCTCCCATGCTCATGGATCGGTAGGATTAACATAGTGAAAATGGCTAACCTGACAAAAGCAATCGATAGAGTCAATGTAATTCCCATTAAAATTCCAACAAAATTCTTTATAAAATTTGAAAGAACAATTCTAAATTTTGTATGGAAAAACAAAAGACCCAGAATAGATAAAACAATCCTATACAATAGAATAACTTATGGAGGTTTCTCCATCTCTAACCTCAACCTGTACTACAGAGCAATAGTAATAGGAACTGCATGGTACTGGCATAGAAATAGAAAGATTGATCAAAGGAATCAAATAGAAAACCCACACATAAAGCACATACCTATATATACTTGATTTTTCACAAAGAAGCCAAAACCATTCAATGGAAAAAAAAAAAGACAGCATTTTCAATAAATGGTGCTTGCCTAACTGGATGTCCTACATGTAGAAATATGCAAATAAATCCATACTTATCATCCTGCACAAAACTAAGGTCCAAGTGGATTGAAGACCTCAATATAAAACCAAACACACTAAATGTGTTAGAAGAAAAGTGGTTAAAAGCCTTGAACTCACTAGCAAAGGAGACAACTTCCTCAACAGAACACCAAGGGCAAAGGCTCTAAAATCAACAATCAATAAGTGGGACCTCATGAAACTGAAAAGCTTCTGTAAAGCAAAGGACATTGTCTTCAGGACAAAATAACAGCCTACAGACTGGGAAAGGATCTTCACTAACCTTATATCTGACAGAGGGCTAATGTCCAGAATATATAAAGAACTCAAGAAGTTATAAAGCAATTATTCAAGTAAACCAACTAAAAATGGGTTATAGAGCTAAACAGAGAATTCTTTGTAGAGAAATATCTAATGGCAGAGAAATACTTAAAGAAATCCTCAAAGTCCTTAGTCATCAGGGAGATACAAATCAAAACAACCCTGAGATTTTACCTTATACTCATCAGAATGTCTAAGATAAAAAACTCAAGTGAAAACACATGCTGGAGAGGATGTGTGGAAAGGGGAACCCTACTCCATTGCTGGTGGGAATGTAAACATATGCAACCAATTTCAAAATTAACCTGTCCCTTTCCCAGGTAGCACTTCCTCAAGATACAGCTATACCACTCCTAGGCATATATCCAAAAGATGTTCATGTACACAACAAGGATATTTGCTCAAGTTGTTTGTAGCCGCTTCATTTGCAATTGGCTGAAGCTGGAAATATTCCTCAAGGGAGGAATGGATAAAGAACTTCCATTTACATAATGGAATACTACTCAGTAATTAAAAACAAGGAAATCATGAAATTTGCAGGCAAATGGTGAGATCTAGAAATGATTATCGTGAGTGAGGTATCTCAGAAGCAGAAAAACACACATGGTATATCCTTACTTATAAGTGGATATTAGACATATAATATAGGATAAATATACTAAAATCTGTACACCTAAAGAAGCTAACCAAGAAGGAGCACCCTGACTAGTAAGATGATCAATCCTCCCTCAGGAAGGCAAACTGGACATTGGAAGAAGGAAAAAAAAAGAAAACAGGACAGGAGCCTACCACAGAGGGCCTCTGAAAGACTCTACCCAGCTGTATGTCAAAGGAGATGTTCAGGTTCATAACCAACTTTGGGCAGAGTGAACAGAATCTTAGGAAAGAAAGGGGACAGAGAAAGACCTGGAAGGGACAGGAGCTCCACAAGGAGAGCAATGGAACCAAAAATCTGGGCCCAGGAGTGTTGCCAGAGACTGATACCCCAACCGAAGACCATGCATGGAGATATCTTAGAACCTCCCCCCTCAAATGTAGCCCAGTGCAGCTCAGTAACCTAGTGGGTTTCCTTGTAAATGGAACAGAGGCTGTCTCCAACATGAACTCAGTAGCTGGCTCTTTGAGCATCTCCCCCTGACTGGGGAGCAGCAGATAGAGGAGGACCTTCCCTATCAGTGGACTTGGATAAGAGCATGGAAGGCAATGAGGGAGGAGGGTGGGAATAGGAGGGAATGTGGGAGGGGGCTACATCCTGGATACAAAGTGAATAAATTATAATTAGCCAATGTAGCTCATGTCTTAGTTGTACATAAAGGAATTAATGCTCAACTAAAAGGAAGCTTGATGGTGTTCAATCAGAGGATTGACCTCTTGCAGGAGCAAATTGATACCCTATGGCAAATCGCTCAACCAGGCTGTCAATGAAAGTATGCTGGACTTTGTGTCACTAGAATACAACATGAGAATTTTTCCTGTGCTGCAAATCTGTCTAAACAATTGTCGAGCTATATTTTAGGTAATTGGACTGGAGAATTCGATACTACGATGGAGCAGCTGAGAGTGGCCATTGTCACAGTAAATTCTACCGGAGTGGACGCAGGACTAGCCACAGGATTATCAACATGGATTGCTGCAGCCATGAATCATCTGAAGGAATGAGCGGGCATGGGAGTGTTAGCAGGCCTTCTGGTGTTGGTCTCCTTGGTTTGCCTGTGGTATATATGCAAGATTAGAGTCTCACAACAGTGTGATGCAGCCATGATCATTCAGGCCTTTACTGCCATTGAAGCAAGACATTCTCCCCAAGCATGGTTGGATACCATAAAAAGCTAAAATGATACGCTCAGGATGCGAGGCTAAGCACTGCACTCAGGGTCAGCAACTTTCGACCCAGAGAAGAGCATGTCTGATTGCATGCGGGTTGATGTCCCAGGTCCCGCCTCTGACAAAAAGGTATCGGACGGGTCTGATGCTCTTTGGGTGGATGACACCTAAATGAGCATCTGTACAAAGTCCCAATTTATTTCTAATATCAGAGATCAGACCTCTACTCTTGCCTGATGCGTCTAAAACAAAAAGGGGGAACTGTAGAGAGCTGCGGAATGCTATGCCTTAAAGATGGAGCTGGTTTCCGCCTTCCACCTTCCCGATGGTGAGTGCTCTCTGTCACGAACAACTCCACATTTGGCTAAGGCTGAGGATCTGGCTTGCTTCCATGTATGTGGACCTATCTGCATTGCCCCCGTGGCACGCCTGGGTTGGCTACCCAGAGGCTATTTAAGCTGTGGGCTGGCTTTCCCCGGGGTCCGAGGATTGTTCAATGTTCCTGAATAAACTGCATTGAAAAAAAAAACATATTAATTAAGATCATTCCAAATAGAATACATAGCTGGTTTTAACTGATCTGTAGTTTTTTTTCAAAATGTTTCTATAATAAAGAATAAATAATTTTCTGGAGAAAAGCAAAAAAAAAAAACAAAAACGAAAAGAAATGCAGATCCTGTTTAGTCTTGTATTGGAACAAGGTCATACAGTGGCTGGTGTGTTCCATTTTACAGTTTGGATAACTGAAATACACACACTATGCCGTAGATTCATATTCAGAATTCCAGTGGGCTTTTGCCTTAAATTCTGGAGAGCATGATCCTATGGTTGCAAATTTCTTAGAGATGGTGAATGTGTTGGAGATGCCCTTGCAAACTGGGGTTGATGGTGCTTCAGCTTGTACATCCATTGGAATTCAACAATGTTTTCGACATTATGACATGAAAACTGTTACAGATATAACTAATAATCCTACAGGTCAAACAATTATGAAAATATCTAACAGTAGTTTTTAAAAGATGGTCATAAAAAGAAGGGAAACACAATATTTCCCAAAAATGATTAACAATGATTTATCTATTAATGAGATAAACACCTGTAAGAAACAGTGGAATTTGGAAAGGACTGCTGAATTAGAACAGCATATAAAGGTCCTAATTCCAAAATGCAGAACAGAGAATGTGTTACGCTGGGAAAGAGATTTTGCATATATTCATATAGGAGAAGAGAAATTATGGGTTCCATCAAAACTAATAAAAATCAGATATGACAGAGGAAGATCACACAGAAGAAGAGAGAAATCAAGAAGACTAAACAGAAGAGGTAACATAAATTGATGATTCCTTCACATGGGAACAACTGTGAAAATGAGAAATAAAAAATGTCTCCAGCCAGAACTTCAATATTACATGGCCAATAAACATTTGGCTGCAATATCCTCAAAATTTATTATGTCATTCTTTTAACTGGCATAGATGAAATTGATTTACAGTTTCATTCCATCCTGAACATCTCATACATTTATAATTTTAGGACTGTATAATACCTGTGAGAAATTATATGTTTGTAAAACAAAAGGACTGGGCACTGGAGATGCTGGATGAAACCTGACAGAATTCATCCTTCCTGCATGCTGAGACATTGATACATCTGTTCCAGTATCTTGTATGTTCCAGCATTCTGGTTGTTACTGCCTCAACAGCTTCAGTTGCTGGTTCTCATCAAAGCCTGCTCCCATGCAAGCTTTGAAGACTGCTACTAACCTCAATTGGCCCAGTATTTTAGACTGTTTCCAAACAGGACTTCTATTAAATCTGAAATTCCTCAACATTCAAAGACTGGACCACAAATGTTAATGCTTGCTTAATTAAGCATTTTCCCCAATTTCCTTTGGGCCCCTTAACAGGATTTCTGCATATCCAAAAGTCAGCTAAAAAAATTCGTGAGAACAAAGTCCAATTTCTTTTAAAGGGGGGTTGGGTGGGTTTTTGGTTGTTTTCTGTGGCTATGAATGTTTATTGTCATTGGGAGATGGTTATAAGTTGTTAATGATCTTATTCAGAGAGAAAATAAGACTAGGCTATCAGGTATTGCAAGCTAATTGCTAGTTAATCAACTCATAATCATTTTAGACCTTAGTCTAATTTATCACCGCAGTATACATCCTAGGTTTAACAGATAGGTATGACAATATATATAATTGACCTGTCTAAAGGTCAATTATATGAAGATATGTAAGTCTTCAAAAACTTCAGAGACCTGATGTATATGACTTTTAAAAGGTTTTTTTATTATATTCAAGATTCTTTGACAATGAGACAGGACATCTCCTGGCAGCACTCAGCCTATCTCAAAGAAGGTGATGAGCATAAAATAACGTTCATATCAAGATGGCTTCACATGTGGCAAATGAGCCAGCTGGGCAAAAAGAAAATGCCCTTGTTTCACAACAGACAGAATTCGCCTAAAATGGGCAAGCTTAAATGTCGGCTGAGTTGACTGTGGAACTCTGCCAAGACAGGGTAAGCAAGTCCTAAATAGTTCCTGCTTCACATACATGTCTGTCAAATACACTGAGTCGGAAGGCTGAAAATGATGCTCCAACATTATAGAGAGTTTGGGGTGAGTGTTCAGGCAGCAAACTGTCTCTGTCAATTTTTTTATTTTTTGGAAGCTGCTATCACTCACTTCCTATTTCCTCCAGTGTCTAATATCATTCCTTCTCAAGTCTCTGATGGGGTTGAAGACCAAATAGTTATAGTTTCACAATTAAGCTTACATTATTTAAAAATTAAGAAAATGTTTTCACATAGGTAATAACAATAATAAGGATAAAAGTAAATTTACATATAGAACTCTAAACTTATCAAGATAGGATACTCAAATACTTTCTCCTTAGTTTCCAAAGGCACAGGGATTGGACATCGTACGTGTAAATCATACCTAATAGTTTCCATAACTGTTTTATAATTATTATTGTATTGAAAGAAAAGGAGGCTTTGTTGGACTTAAAGGGGGGAAATGTTGGAATAATGTTCTTGGGCAATGAATACAATTTATCCTACTTCATTCAAATGGTGATTTCTCTACCCCACTATGTGGTTTCAATCCTCACATTGCATTGAATAATGTCTCAAGTTTGTGTAAATGTGTCACCATTTGTTCTCTGTATTGTCAACAAAACAACAAGCCAATGCTGAGTAATGGAGAGAATAGGGTGGAACATCCTGGTCCTAAGGGAAGGAGAAAGAAATGAGTAGGAGGAGAGTAAGAGGACAGAGATCTCAGAGGAGAGGACCCAGAACTGTCAGGAGAGATTAACCCAGACTTAAGAAATGACTAAAAGCAGTTTAATATGGGAAATTGGAATAGGAGGAAGCTATGTGGGATGGATGTTTAGGACTGAGTAATTATTGCCCAGCATTGTGCTCTAGGTTAATTAAATAAATCCTAGTGTCTGTGTGGTGATTTGGGTATACAGCTACTTTAAGAACCACTGGTGTTTAACGAAAAGACACATCAATAGTAAATATTAATAATCAACAGGAGGACCCAAAAGAAATATTTCCACCGGCCAGCACGAAGACATTTAAGAATATGATGCCCCATTTCCAAAAAGTGGAATAAAAGTTTTTTGGTTTTTCAGTTTGTTGTGTATTGTATGGTCTTGGTCACTGAGGAAACATGGTATAGAAGCTTAGGCTCAGGGTTTTTGTGTGTCATCAGAACAATAAAACTCTATCAAAGATATGCTCTTCTATTTTGTCACTTCAATTAATTTCTCACTCAAGCATCTCCATGAAAGATTTGTATAAAGCCTCAAGGAGATTTTTACTGTTGAGTAAGAAAAATTCATACTATAATTTTAAAGGAGAAATTTGAAAGGTTTAATATTTGGGTGAACATAGCTGCTCACAGAAGATCTGGGGTGTTAAGCAGTCATGCCAGTCATATATAATAACTTTGTATTTGGTTAGGGATACTCCACAGTTCTTCCAAACAACTTTGAAAGTATTGCTGTTATTCACCTACTCTCAGTAAATGTTAAGCTCCTACTGTGGAAGACACCACACAGTCTTTTTCAGGACAAAGATATCACTGCAAAAACAAACTACAATCTTTCTCCTTGTTAGCTACCTTTCATAGTGCCAGATGTTGTTATGTAGAATGCTGTTAAGTAAAGACAGCAATGTTCTTATCCAGAACTTATCCCCTTATATTGCAATACCAACCTGCAAGACAACATGGCCATTGGTGCAATAGTTACATAACTGCTATAGGAAAACCAAACATTTCTGGTTATATCTGAAGCTTGCTTCCGAAGAAGAAAGTCAACCTGATAATTGAAAAGCCACTTAGAAGGCCAAGGTTTGGGAGGAGATAGGCCCTCGGATAAAATCTACTGTTCTTATCTTGCTAAATTGTCTTGTTAAATTTCCTTCTATGAACTGATTTTTAATCTGAGGTCATCCCTTAAATGAAAGTACAAGACAAGTGCATTTTTATTTATGTTTGAAGTCATTAAAATCATTGAATAAGACTCTTGCACTTAATAAGACAATGACTAAGCTCAAAGCATATATACTATTTGAACTATTGCTGAGTTGTTGTCATCAGTTCACTGACGGGTTGGTATTATATTGAAGCCACTTACCTCAGTCACAATGGTGGAGAGAAAAGTGCTTTGGTCATACACCCAGCCATCCTTACAGGGCTCTGTATCTGGCTCTATCACATTGAAGAAGGTATCATTAGAAGGTAGGAGATGCCACTGTGGTTGAACAAAGCGACGACACTTCTCTGGCCTCAGGTTGGAGTCCAAGGGAATGGAGATTCTCAGGAGGTCATCTTGGCTCAGGATCCTGCTGTCATTGTCAGAGACGTTGCCACTATCTAAGATGGAGACCCAGCATCGATGACCAGGGATCGCTGCAGTGAAGTTTTCCAACAGTATATGAGGTGTCAACATGATATTGCAGATCAGAAAGTAAGCCATCTGAAGGATTTGAAATCTCCCCATGCCTCCGACCAGATTCAGGAGATCGTGAAAGGCCATAGAGGCTGAATAACTGTCTCCAACGGGAAGCAGAAATACTTATACCTAGGTAAGTATAAACCTTTAAACAAAGTTCTGCTTCACAGAAACACACTATGTAGGGTTGATGTTCAGTTCTTCCTAATGTGCTTTTCCTTGCTTACTTCAGACCAGAGTCATAGAACTGGAATCTGTAGGTTGTTGGCATTAGGGAGTGACCTGTTTCCTAGACTAACAAAAAAATGCCTGGTAATATAATTTTTTTTTTTGTAATCCAGTCTGTTAAATATTTACTTTCTGAGAACCTTTGTGCACCATCCCCCATGGTTAACTCTGGAAAATGATCTGCAAATTCCTTGAAAATAAGCCAGAGTCATTCTGTTCCTCTACATGCAGCTTTTTGTAGAATGTAACGCATACTGGGAATAACAGTGAATTATTTTTCATTTTGTATTTTTCGCAAGTATTTTGCTTCGTCTTGTCTTGAATTGGTTCAACACAGTTAATAAAAAGAATCTGGAGGTGATTGCAAATCAGTTATGTTGCAATTCTCCACCTTTGCTACCTGACCTGATTTAGATCACTTTATTCCTACTGTAAACATATGAAAGTTGTTAGAGACTGGATAAAAACAGGGCCTTAAATGCACATCACTGCAAGTCTCATTTAAAAGTTTGATGATTCAGACAGCAAGTGTGAGGGGCTCTTGTGATCTAATGCAAAATGTGGTTTCATGTAGACATGCAGTAAGCCAAGATAAGTGTTGGAGATTTTGTAGTTCCATGAGTAACAGAGAGGCACATAGAGAGTTACATTTCCTAGTAAGGGGAGCATGGGCAGTCTCTGGCATGAACTCAGTTGTCTTCTCTTTGATAAACATCCCCTTATGAGGTGGTCTTACTAGGCCACAGAGAAAGAGGATACAGACAGTCCTGATGAGACCTGATAGGCTAGGAGTTCACTGTATCTTTAGAAATCCATTCATTTCTTTTGCATAAATAATTCTGATAAATTGAATAAACACATGAATAGACTCATACCTTGGTGTATATAGGGCAGTTAAGTGTGGGATACCCTGGCATATTGATGAGAAATATAGTATTAGCTTCACTATACTATGTTGACAAGATGTGTCATTAGTCTATAAATTTACATTTAGATTTTCCTCATTAGTTTAATATATCTGACCTTATTGTTCAAGAAATTCAACTTAGTTTGAGGTTGAATCCTGTTATAAATATAGTGATGGGCCAAACAATACCCTTCAGGTCTGTGGAACTTATGATCTAATATGAATCGTGTCTTCTACATATGATCTTACATTCTCTATTTCCACAATATATTTACCTTAAGAAGTTTTTTTTAGTATTATATCATTTTTAGCATTTTAGTATCATCATGACCTAAACGGCAAACAGTCATTAACAGGTCCAGGCATACTATTTTGTCTTGTGGATCTTCACTCGATTAGTTGTTATTCTCACTCTTTTCAGGTTAAGGTTAAGGTTACATGATAATTCTGCTTTGTTTTGGACACTAATGTTTTAAAACTTTGCTCTCTCATACAATACATTCCCCAAACAGCTTCCTCTCCCTCCTCTTCTCCAAGTCTCCTCCACCTCCCCTATCCTGCAGATTCACTGTAAGAGTAGGCATAAACCCTCATATTAATGCTGGATGAGGAAACACAGTAATGAACAAAAGTTCTGTGAACAGGTGAACTATTTAGACACCTTCACTCCCATTTTCTAGAGTTCAACAATAACCGCAAGTTAAACAATGATAGCTTGTATGCAAAAGGTCTAGCACAGATCCATGAAGGCTCTGTGGTTGCCACTTCACTCTCTCTATGTCCCTATGAGCCCTGCTAAGTTTATTCTGTGGGCTGTGTTCTTCTAGTGTACTCAACCCTTCTGGCTCCCACATTCCTTTCTCCCCCTCTTATATGGGGTTCCAAGAGCTCTGCCCAATGTTTGGGTGTGGGTCTCTGTATCTAATCCCATCTGTACTGGAGGATGCCTCTTTGATTATGATTGGGTTAGGCACTGATATATGAGCAAGGTAAAACACCATTAGGAATCATTTAATTGAATTTGGGAAGGGGGGTTCCTGTCATGTTTATTTCTACTCCAAATCACTGACCTTCTGTATCCTGGCTATCTATTTTTGAATATATGACATTTTCTGTGGTTGATTATTTTTTCTCTCTGGGGTGTGCATCTGTCTAGAGGTGGTAAAGTTGATCTACTTCTTATTTTGGTGACAAATCTCAGCTTCTTCATTACCCTTTCTTTATGTTGTCTGTCTCTCTGCAATGTTGTCCTCAGCAATAGGGGCTTCCTGTAAAAATACCTGCGAAGTAGTGATATTGAGTCTTTGGGGCATATGTCAAGGAGTGTTTTATCTAGATCATACAGTAAATTTATTTTTATCTTTTTGAAAATTTTCCACTCTGATTTCAATAGTGGCTGGAAAGATTGGAAATAAGGGAACAGTAACACTTTCTGTAAAATGTAAAGTGTGTTGTGGTTTGGGGAATATTTACTGTTTAACATAAAACATGTTAGAGTTTCTTCAAATACTTACTAAGCTGTTGGAAGTCAACGTATCAGATTCAAATTCAATGTATCAAATTTAAATTGGTTTTTGAGTATTTTGAGGAGCCCGTACTGTTGCGGTCCAGCTCCAGCAATGTGCTCAGTGACCCAAGGAGGAGATGTGGAGTTGGTGACTAATGTAAAGCAGGCACACACTCCCACACACTTGGTGGATAGAGCAAGGCTCTAACAACTTTCATACAATCATTCCTTAATCATGAATTTCAATTACAAATAGTGATTACAAGTTTCTTATTTTAAAAAACAATTATTCAAAACCACACACCTGATCACTCAGCTTCCCCTGTAGTTTCTTCCTATAATACATTTATATCATAAATCAATATTTTTTAGTACAGATCAACAGAATTTGAACCAGATATTTTTAACAGCCCATTTCTCTTGCACAGACATGTAGCAATTTGAAGTTACAACAAAGAAGATAGATATTGTTATTCTAACTGAAAACAGTTCTTACTCATCTAACACAGCCAACCCTTCATTTACTCTTACACTGTTTTCATAGTAAAGTAAATGTATAATTTGAGACCTTTAGGTCAGAGGTCTTTTATTTTTCTTGAAACAACAGAAAAAGATGATTCTATTCTGTCTACGTGTTGCACAGCACTAAGTCCTCAGGTGAAACAAAGCCCATCAGCAAATTTATAGTTATCAATACAGGAAAATAAAATCAGATATTAAAATGGACATCGAAGCTCAAGCTTCACAGTGGGCTCTGAAACTCAATTACTACCACAACCAACATCAAAATCAAAGGATCTAACAGCCACTGGTCATTAATCTCTCTCAACATCAATGGACTCAATTCTCCACTAAAAAGACACGGACTAACCGAATGGAGTTGTAAACAAGTCCCAACAATCTCCTGCATACAAGAAACACACCTAAGTCACAAAGATAGACATTAAACAGTTTTCTAAGCAAATGGACCCGAGAAGCAAGCAGGAGTAGCCATTGTAATATCTGATGAAATAGATTTTCAACCAAAATTAATAAAAAGAAATGGGGAAGGACACTTCATACACATCAAGGAAGAATTCCACCAGGAAGACATCACAATCCTGAACATCTATGCCCCAAATACAAAGGCACACACATTTGTAAAAGAAAGATTAATAAAACTTAAAACACACATAGATCCCCAGACGTTAATAGTGGGAGATTTCAACATTCTGCTCTCAACAACGGACAGGTCAACAAAACAGAAATTAAACAAAGAAACAATATCTCTAACAGATGTCATGAGTCAAATGGACCTAACAGACATCTACAGAACCTTACACCCAAACACAAAAGAATTTATCTTCTCAACACCTCATGGAACCTTCTCCAAAATAGACTATACGGTTGGTCACAAAGCAAGCTTCAACAGATACAACAAGATTGAAATAATCCCTTGTATCCTATCTGATCACCATGCACTAAAACTGGACCTCAACAACAACAGAAATAGCCAAAAGCCTACACATACATGGAAACTAAACAACACACTACTAAATGACAGCTGGGTCAGGGAAGAAATAAAAGAAATTAAAGTCTTCCTAGAATTCAATGAAAATGAAGATACAACATACCCAAACTTATGGGACACAATGAAAGCAGTGATAATAGGAAAGTTCATAGCACTAAAGTGCCTTTAAGAAGAAATTTGAAACATCTCATTCAAGCAACTTAATGGCTCACCTAAAAGCCCTTGAAAAAAAAGAAGCAGACTCACCTAAGAGGAGTAGATGGCTGGAAATAATCAAACTCAGGGCTGAAATCAATGTATTAGAAACAAAGAAAACAATTCAAAGAATCAATGAAACCAGGAGCTGGTTCTTTGAGAAAATCAACAAGATAGACACAAGCTTAACCAAACCAACTAAAAAGCAGAGATACACTATCCAAATTAACAAAATAAAAAATGAAAAGGGGGACATAACAACAGACACTGAGGAAATCCAAACAATCTTTAAGACTTACTTTAAAAATATATATGCCACAAAATTTGAAAATCTAAATGAAATGGACAATTTTCTTGATCGATTCCACTTACCAAAGCTGAATAAAGACCAGGTATGTCAATTAAATAATCCTATATCCCCTAAAGAAATAGAAGCAGTCACCAAAAGTCTCTCATAGAAAAAAAAAAAAAAAAGCCCAGGGCCAGATGGTTTCAGCACAGAATTCTACAATACCTTCAAAGAAGAGCTAACACAAATAATCTACAAACTATGCCACAATATAGAAACAGAAGGAGCACTACCAAACTCATTCTGTGAAGCCACAGTCACCTTGGTACCTAAAGCTCACAAAGCCCCAACAAAGAATGAGTATTTTAGGCCAATCTCCTGGATGAACATCGATGCAAAAATACTCAACAAAATACTTGTAAACCGAATACAAGACCACATCGAATATATTAGATGACCAAAAGGCTTCATCCCAGGTATTCAGGGGAGGTTCAATATATGGATCTGATCCACCATATTAACAAATGAAAGGAAAAAAAAAACACATGATCATCTCCTTAGATGTTGAAAAGGCATTTGACAAAATCCAACATGTATTCATTTTTAAAGTCTTGGAGAGATCAGGGATACAAGGCACATACCAAAACACATTAAAGGCAATATACAGCAAGCCTATAGCTAACATCACAGTAAAGGAAGAGAAACTTAAATCCCACTGAAATCATGGACAAGGCAAGTCTGCCCACTCTCTCCATATCTCTCTAACATAGTTCTTGAAGCCCTTGCTAGAACAATAAGACAATTAAAGGAGATCAAGGGCATTCAAATTGGAAAGGAAGAAGTCAAACTATTTCCACATGATATGAAAGTATACCTGAGTGACCCCAAAAATTCTACCAGAAAACTCCTACAGCTGATTAACACCTTCAGCAAAGTTGCTGGATACAAAATTAACTCAAAAGAAAAAAATCAGTAGCCCTCTTGTATACAAAAGACAAAAGGGCTGAGAAAGGAATTAGGGAAACAATACACTTCACAAGCCACAAAGGACATAAAGTACCTTGGTGTGAACTTAACCAAGAAAGTCAAAGGCTTGTATGAAAAAAAATTTCCAGTCTCTGAAGAAATAATTAGAAGGACATATCAGAAGATGGAAAGATCTCCCATGGCTCACTTTCTTTTTGCTCCCTGACCGTAGCAGGCATTTCAATAAGTAACTAAATTACCATATTGTATCCTGCTACATAGCAGCTTTCAAAACACCCCGACTTGATTTAGTTAATTGTATATTTATAAAAAGCTTGACGTAATCTTTTTCTTTTTTCTCAGAAATCTTTAGTTAAATCATTAATCTATCTGTGTGACTTTGCTCTTTGGGACATGATCACTATTGTTATGTACTGTGATTGCATTGCCCAGTGAGGAATTAGAAACCTCCTAAGGATATTCATACAGAGAAAAAAAAAAAAAAAAAAAAAACAAGGTGACTAAGGCAGCAATAAATACAGTAAGAGCTAGCAGCAGCAAGAGGTCTTCAGGAAACAGGACCCTCTGTGATTTGCTTTTTTGTTCTTTTTTAATGGACTTATTGTTTATTTAGTTTATTATTTATTCATTAAATTTTATTCACTTTTTATCCCAGCTGTATCCCCCTCCTTCATCCCCTCCCAACCCCACCATCGCTCTCTCATCTCCTCCCATGCCCCTCCACAAGTTCACTGATAGGTGAGTTTTGAATATGGCAGCATTTAGATGGGCAGGTGCTGGTGGCAGAGGATTTTCAGATTATTGGGCCCAGAATACATGACTATAATCAAAGGCTAGACCTTGCATGACCTATTTGACAGGAAGACCTTATCTCCTGAAGGATTATTACCCTCCAAAATATCAGTGTTTCACAGTGAACCTAGTAGGTGTAATTTTTTTTTAATATCATCCTCAACAAAATTCCAGGTATAAAGATACAGGGTACCATGTTTTGCTTTAAATAGCGTGACTTTTAGCCATTCTGATGGGTATAAGGTGAAATCTCAGGGTCATTTTGATTTCCATCTCCCTGCTGACTAAGGACGCTGAACATTTAAGTGTTTCTCTACCATTTGATATTCCTTTTTTCTTTAGCTCTATACCCCGTTTTTAAATTCAATTACTTAATTTGTTCCTTTTTAACTTCTTAAGTTCTTTGTATATTCTGGACATTAGCTCTCTGGATATTAGATATAGGGTTGGTGAAGATCCTTTTCCAGTCCGTGGGCTGTCGTTTTGTTCTGATGACAGTGTCTTTTGCTTTACAGAAGCTTTTTATTTTCATTAGATCCCATTTGATAATTGTTGATCTTAGAGCCTTGAATAAACCCACACACCTACGGATACTTACTTCTTTTGATAAAGAAGCTAAAACCATGCAATGGAGAAAAGACAGCATCTTCAACAAATAGTGCTGGTGTAACTGGATGTCTACATGTAGAAAAATGCAAATAGATCTATATTTATCAACCTGTGCAAAACTAAAGTCCAAGTGGATCAAAGACCTCAACATAAAACCAGACACACTAAATCTGTTGGAAGAAAATGTGGGGAAGAGCCTTGAACTCATTGGCACAAGGGGCAACTTCCTTAACAGAACACCAACAACACAAGATTTGCTTCTCAGGTTATACTTATTGTGGCTTTGCAGTCTGGTGAGTTGTTTTCTTCAGGCCATCATACTGGCTAAAGCTCTTCCTGCTGCAAAGCTACCACCATGTTTTTTTTTTCCAGTTTGTAAAAGGTTTGAAAATGTGATCAGAATAAAGCAGAATTTTATTTATTTTAGTTTTTAGACTTCCAAATACAGGCGCATTATCTCCAAAATAAAATTTTGTTCGGTGATATGATAAACCTTTATCTAAAAAGTGTCCACACCAGTAAATAGCATGTAATTCTGAAACTGAGGAGCCTTTATCCATAAGTTGTTTAATGTTACATTAGAATTTATTGGACAAACGATTTTTATAACTTATTCAAGTGATTCTTTATCATTAACAGAAAATGCTTGTTGAATCCCCTTAGGATCTTTTGGTCTTTCCTCTCTCACTTTTTAGAACTTCTCAACCTTACACATATAATCAATGTCTATCATCAACAAAATAATGATATAATCAGCAAGGATGTTATACTCCACTCCACTAGGTCCAATGTAAACTAGGGAAGCTTCTATGAACATTGGTGTGGTGGTTCCTTAAGAAAACAAACCTTGGGCTACAAGATGGTACTAAGCACAATTGTCATAGTAAAATAGCCTTAGAGCCAATTCACAGTTGAATGTGTAAAGAAAACATGGTGAATTGACACACAAAGGAGATAGAAATATATACATATATAAGTAGATACATACATAGATACATAGTGTCCTAAGGTTTTATTGCTTGGAAGAAATACCATCACCATGACAACACTTAAAAGGAAAACACTTAATTAATAGTTTAGAACTTTGGTCTTTTATCATCATGGTTGGAAGCATGGTGGCAAGCAGGCAGACATGGTACTGCAAAGGTAGTTGAGACTTCTACATCTGGATTTGAAAGATTTTCTCTAATCTGTTTTTCTACTTGAACACCAGACTGAGATCCATTCCACTTCCTGGTGCCTCAAACTGTACATTTTGTATTTGTTTCTTGCTTAACTTACTCCTTTTTATTATTAATCTGGATAAGAGTGAACACTAGTTAGAGTCTTTCAGATGCGCTCAGTAGACTCCTGTCATACGTTCAATGCCCATCCCATCTGTCTTTCTAAATGAGGATTGATCATCTTACCCCATGTCCGCTCAATTGATTATCTTTTTTAGGTGTATAGATTTCATTATGTTTATCATATCTTATAGGTCTATATAAGTGAGTATATCCCATGTTTGTCTTTGTGTTTTCAAAGCAAAGACTCATGACCAAACCTTTGGCAGAGTACAGGGAATCATAAGAAAGAAGGGGAGTTAGTCTGATGGGGAAAGGATAGGAGCTCCACAAGGACCAAATATATCTGGGCACAGGGTCTTTTCTGAGCCTGACATTCAACCAAGGACCATGTATGGATATAACCTAGAACCTCCACTCAGATGTAGCCTGTGGTATCTCAGTAACCAATTGGTTTCCCAAAGTGAGGGGAACAGGGACTATTTCTAACAGGAACTCAATGACTGGCTCTTTGGTCTCCCCACCCCCGAAGGGAGGAGCAGTCCTGTTAGGCAACAGAGGAGGGCTTTGCAGCCAGTCCTGAAGATACCTGATAAAACAGGATCAGATGAATGGGGAGGAGGTCCCCCCTATCAGTGGACTTGGAAAGGGGCACGGTGGAGATGAGGGAGGGAGGGAGGGACTGGGAGGGAATGAGGGATCGGGACACGGCTGGGATACAGAGTTAATAAAATGTAACTGATAAAAAGAAAAAAAAAGAGTGAACACTAATAACCACATGACAGAGTCAATACAAGGCTGTTTTGAGATTTCCTCTGCCAATACAACTAATCCAACACTCTTCAATTTAGCCTCAGTAAAGTTTTTTCTTTTTTGGAAAGGACAAAAAGCAGGCACATTCTTAGTGGACATCTCATAATAATGATTACTACGCCACATACAAATATTCTCCTCTGAAACTTTTGAGCTCAATATCAACAGTTCAATCTACCCTCGGCACCACTGTCTTCCATTCTCCTACTTCTTTGGCCCACTAAGCCTCACTTAAAGCATTCAGCTACATTCCTGATCCAAAGTAACAGAGTTCATATTTCTCAAAACAAAAGATTGATCTGGTCTATCACAGCAATATCCTAATCCCTGGCAACAACTTATGTTTCTGTGTTGGCTAGATAGATGAGTTCAAGGGAGATGTAGTAGGAATCACCAACCATTTATTTTTAAGTCCTTGATTGTGGTACTAATTTCTGCAGTTCCTCAATGGATCAATACTGGTTTTTGTAGTACAATTTATTTTGTGTGCCTGGACCTTTAAAGGATCTGCAGTCGCTAGCCAACTGGCCAACTAGCTCTTTTAGAATGTTTAACCAATGGAGCTGCCTGATCCTATGACCTTCAGGGTTGGTTGCCTTTTGCACTTCTGAGAACAGGAGAGGGAAGAAAAAGCCTGAGAAAGATTGAGTAGGGTTAGAAAAGACACTTGATGTAGAAAGAAAATAGGACTGCATAGAATTAGAGAAGACAGTTGATACAGGAAGAAAAAGATTGAGTAGGACTAGAGAAGAGAAGAGATCAAACAGAGTGAAAACAGGAGACAGTTGAAAGTGAACTGAGCTAGCAGAGTAAGAAGAGAAGACAGCTGGTGACAGCTGAGCCAGGAAAAGCTGAGCTGAGCAGAAAAGAGTTTTTTAGGAGACAGTTGTGAGAAGAACCCATGAAGTAACAAAAAAAAAGGCAAAAAGCTACAGATTTTGGTTCACTATTTTCTTTGACTGACTCAAGTATACAGGCAATTATAAAATTCCTAACACTGCAGGTAGGGAACCAATATAAGAAGTTTGTGAATTTTTTTACACAATTCTTTTTTCTTTTCTTTTCTTTTCTTTTCTTTTCTTTTCTTTTCTTTTCTTTTCTTTTCTTTTCTTTTCTCTCTCTCTCTTTCTTTCTTTCATTCCTTTTTTCAGTTTGTATAACCCCCTCCCTTGTCTTATCCAGATTTCATCCTCATAACTCTGTTACCCCTATTCTTTTTACCCTTCTCTGTAAAAAAGGGGAGGCCCCCATACCAACCCAATGTGGCACATCAAGTTTCAGGATGGGCAGGATTAAGTACATCCTTTCTCACTGAGGCCAGAAAAAGCAGCAAAACAGGGGATAGGGATGGACCCAGATTAGTTGACTCTATAAGTCTTCTTGTGTTGGTCTTGACCCCTCCAGCTCCTTTAAACCATCCACGCAGTCTTCCAAAGACTCCCCGAGCTCTGCTTAATGTTTGGCTGTGGATATCTGCATTTGTTTTCATCAGCCAATAGATGAAACCTCAGAAGACAATTTTGCCTAGTTCCTGTCTGCAAGCGGAGTAGAGGATGTAGTAGAGTATTATATGTAGTGTCAGGGGTTGGCTCTCTCCCATCAGATGGGTCTGAGGTTGGGCTAGTCATTGGTCAGCCATTCCCTCTCTGCTCCATCTTCATCTCTACACATCTTTTAGGCAGAACACATTTTGGGTTTAGGTTTTGTGGGTGGTGTTGCCCTCCCTCCACTGGAAGATCTGTCTGGCTACAAGTGGTGACCACTTCAGACTCCACATTCTTCTCTGCTAGAAGTCTCAGGTAGGGTCATTCCCACAGACTCCCAGGAGCTTCCCTCATCCCAGGTCTCCAGAGCTTCTCCCAGAGATGCCTTAACAGATTTCCATTCTCTCTCTCTCTCTCTCTCTCTCTCTCTCTCTCTCTCTCTCCCTATCTCTCTCTCTCTTTCCTGTCTCTTCCCCTGCTCCCCTGCTCTGACTGTACCTGTTATAATCTTCCCTGCTCCCTCTCATCCTGGTCCCTCCCTGTTGTTTGGCATCTTTGGGTCTGTGAAGTGCAGCCTGTTTATCCTGTACTTAATGGCTAATATCCACTTATAAGTGAGCACATACCATGTGTATCTTTCTGGGTCTGGATTACCTCACTCAGGATGCTACTTTCTAGTTCCATCCACTTGTCTGTAAATTGCATGATGTCCTTCTTTTTAATAGCTGAGTAGTATTTCAGCAGAGGTTTAGGCTATATGGATGGAGTTCAGAGGACAGAGTTCAATTCACCTCTGCTGGGTATGCCACAGGTGGACACAACAGGAGAAGTTGGCCACCTTCTAAGTATAAAAAACTTACCTGAGAGAAAGAAGGAATGGCCTTTTGTAAAAAAAATATTAGAGCACCAATTAGATGGCACCAGCCAGGATGGGATCTCCAGAAGGCAGTATATTATTCTATGAATCACTAAGTAATATATGGTATAGTTTCTTCCATAGCCAGGATCCACAGGTCTAGGAATCAAGGGGTGGAAAAAGGAGGATTTCCAATCACTTCCACCCCTAGTAACCCACTAGGAAAAATTTTGCTTCCTGTTTTCTCGACTTTAAATTCTGCTGGCCTAGTAGTTTTGGTTCCAGAGTTGGGAGACATGAGACCTCAAAGAGCCACAGCAAACACTCCACTGAACTGGAAGCTCAGACTTCCTTCTGGCCATTTGGGGCTTCTAATGTACTTTTTTCTTTTCTTTTTTCTTTCTTTTTTTGCAATTTACTCATTGTTTATCTCTCTGTAGCCACCTCCCTCTACTCCTCCCAAACTACCCTCCCTCCCTATCCCCACCCTTTCTCCTTGTCCACTGAAAGAGGGAGTTCTCTTCCCCTGCCATCTGCCCATAGTTCATCAAGTCTCCTAAGTACTGCCTGGATCCTCTTTCTCTGTGGCCTCACAAGCCTCATTGCTGGGGGAAGGAGGAGCACGTCAAAGAGCAGGCACTGAGTTCATGACAGAGGCAGCCCCTTCCCCACTTATTCAGGGCCCTAATGAACACTGAGCTGCCTATCCGCTACATCAGAGCAGAAGGTCTAGGTCCTTTCCATGCATGGTTTTTTGTTGGTGCATCAGTCTCTGCAGGACCCCCTGGGGTCAGACTTTTTGGCTTTTTTTGTCTCCTTGTGGAGCTCCTGTCCCTTCTGTGTCCTTCTATCCCCTTCTTCCATAAGATTCTCTTTGATCTGCCCAAAGTTTGAGTCTCAGACTCCACATTCTTCTGGTGTTCCACCCTCTGTTGGGTAGAGCCTTTCAGAGGGCCCTCTATAGTAGGATCCCATCCTATTCCTTCTCTTCCACAGCTTCTGGTGTCTATCCTGTTTGCCATTCTGAATGATATTTAAGCATCTTCCATAATAAAATCTACAGACCCAACGAAGCTGATCAACAAGGCCTTGAATGTTCTTATGCCAACAGGCTTAGAAAGGAATAACAACGTTAGGAAAGTGAGTGATACAGATTAACATAGGGAAACTGATTTTTTTCTCTACAATGAAGGCAAGAAAAATTGTGTCTGGAGATCTCCAACAACCCCGTTTGATATCGAGGTAAGTCAATGATGAGTAAGAGTGAAATTGTGGTTTTCCAACCGAAGACAGAGGCTTATGAAAATCACATCTGAGACCTTTATAATGGGTAAGATGAAATGCTTATTTTGCCAACCTAATCAGGTTCTCCCTAAAACAAAGAAGGGGGGAACTGAAGGAGTCTGGTAATTGGAACTCTGCCTCCTGGCCTTGCCAGATGCTGGTCTTATCTAATTTTCATTTCTCAAAGACTGTTCTTGGTGGTCTCTGCAGGCGGGGTGTTCTGAGCCTTAGAAGTAGATAGCAAGCTCCCTGTAACCTTGGGAACCAGACAGAAAACTTTGTGTAACCTTGAGTGAATTCTTGGATGCCTTGCCAGGTGACACAGATGTGTTGCTACTGTGAAAAAAATTTGATTGTACTCTTTGCTTTATAAGTGTTGTTTGTACTGTCAGTAAACTGAGACCTTGAACAGAAAGCCTGTATTCATCTCCATTCTTCATGTCTCTGTCCCCCATTTACAGTCCCTCTTTCAGGCAGACCTTGTTCAACTAGCCCACGGGACAAGTCAAGAGTGATCACCAGAAGTCTCCCATACAAAAAGCTCACAGGACTTGATGGTTTCAGCACAGAATTCTACCATATCTTTAAAGAAGAGCTAACACCAATACTCTTCAAACTGTATCCAAAACAGAAACAGAAGGAAAACTACCAAACTCATTTCTATGAAGCCACAGTCACCTTGCTACCTAAACCTCACAAAGACCCAACAAAGAGAATTTCAGGCTAATCTCCCTTATGAACATTGATGCAAAAACACTCAACAAAATATTTGCAAATCAAATACAAGAACACATCAAAGATATCATCCACTATGACCAAGCAGGGGTCATCCCAGGCATGCAAGGGTGGTTCAATATATATCAATGTGATCAAAATCCATCAATGTGATCCACCTTATAAACAAACTAAAAGGAAAAAACCACTTGACAATCTCCTTAGATGCTAAAAAAAGTATTTGAAAAATGCAACACCCATTCATGTTTAAAGTCTTGGAGAGATCAAAGATACAAGGCACATACCTAAACATAGTAAGGACAATATACAGCAAACCTGTAGCAAACATCAAACTGAAAGGGGAAAAACTTAAATCAATCCCCCTGAAATCAGGGACAAGTCAAGGCTACCCACTCTTTCCATACCTCTTCAATATAGATCTTGAAGTCCTTGCAAGAACAATAATACAATTAAAGGAGATCAAGAGGATACAAATTGAAAATGAAGAAGGCAAAGTAGCGCTATTTGCAGATGATATGCTATTATACCTCAGTCACTCCAAAAATTCTAACAGGGAACTCCCACAGCTGATAAACACCTTCAGCAAATTGGCTGGATACAAAATTAACTCAAAAAATTTAGTAGCCTCCTGTATACAAAAGAAAAATGGGCTGAAAAAGTAATTAGGGAAACAACACCCTTCACAATAGCCACAAAGGACATAAAGTACCTTGGTGTGACCCTAACCAAGCAATTCAAAGACTTGTATGAAAAAAAATTCAGTCTCTGCATAAAGAATTAGAATTAGAAGAAGATATCAGAAGATGGAAAGATCTCCCATGCTCATGGCTTGGCAGGATCAACATAGTAAAAATGGCCATCTCACCTAAAGCAATCTACAGATTCAATGCAATTACCATAAAATCACCAACACAATTCTTTACAGACCTTGAAAGAAAAATTCTCTCCTTCATATGGAATAACAAGAAACCCGGAATTGCTAAAACAATCCTCTACAATAAAAGATCTTCTGGAGGAATCTCCATTGCTAATCTCAAGCTGTGCTCTAGAGCAACAATACTAAAAACTGCATGGTACTTGCATAGAAACAGATGGTGGATCAATGGAATCAAATAGTAGACCCAGAAGTAAACCCACACACTTATCAAATCCTGATTTTTAACAAAGATGCCAAAACCATACAATGGAACATATAACATTTTCAACAAATGGTGCTGGTCTAACTGGATGTCTACATGTAGAAAAATGCAAATATATTTATATTTATCACCCTGCACAAAACAAAAGTCCAAGTGGATCAAAGACCGCAATAGAAAAATGGATAGACTAAATCTGTTAGAATACAAAAATAGGGAAGAGCCTTGAACTGATTGGCACAGGAGACAACTTCCTTAACAGAACACCAACAGCAGAGGCTCTAAGAGCAAAAATCAATAAATGGGACCTCATGAAACTGGAAAACTTCTGTAAAGCAAAGGACACTATCGTCAGAACAAAACGACTGCCTACAGAGTGGGAAAGGTTCTTCAACAACCCTATATCTGAGAGAGGACTAATATCCAGTATCTCATGAATTGGTAGGATTAACATTGTGAAAATGGCCATCCTGCCAAAAGCAATCTACAGATTCAACACAATCCCATCAAAATACCAACTCAATTCTTTACAGACCTTGAAAAAAAGATTCTCAGCTTCATATGGAGAAACAAAAAACCCAGAATCTTCAAAACAATTCTGTACAACAACAGATCATCTGGAGGTATCTCCATCCCTGATCTCAAGCTGTACTAGAGAGCAATAGTAATAAAAACTTCATGGTATTGGCATAAAAGCAGAAAGGAGGATCGATGGAACCGCATAGAAGACCCAGAAATAAACCCACACACCTATGAATACTCGATTTTTGACAAAGAAGCCAAAACAATTCAATGGAAAAAAGACAGCATCTTCAACAAATGGTGCTGGTCCAACTGGATGTCTACATGCAGAAAAATGAAAATAGATCCATATTTATCACCCTGCACAAAACTAAAGTCCAAGTGCATCAAAGACCTCAACATAAAACCAGATACTCTAAATCTGTCAGAAGAAAAAGTGGGGAACAGCCTAGAACTCATTGGCACAGGAGACAACTTCCTGAACAGAACACCAACAGCACAGGCTCTAAGAGCAACAATCAATAAATGGGACCTCATGAAACTAAAAAGCTTCTGTAAAGCAAAGGACACTGTTGTCAGAAGAAAACGACTGCCTACAGATTGGGAAAGAATCTTCACTAACCCTTTATCTGACAGAGGACTAATATCCAGTATATACAAAGAACTAAAGAAGCTGAAAAGCAGCAAACCAAGTAATCCAATTAAAAAAATGGGGAACAGAGCTAAACAGAGAATTCTCGACAGAGGAATATCAAATGGCAGAAAAAAAACTTAACGAAATGCTCAACCTCATTAGCCATCAGGGAAATGCAAATCAAAACGACCCTGAGATTTCACCTCACACCCATAAAAATGTCCAAGATGAAAAACTCAAGTGACAACACAAGCTGGAGAGGTTGTGGAGAAAGGGGAACCCTCCTCCACTGCTGGTGGGAATGTAAACTGGTACAACAACTTTAGAAATCTATCTGGTGCTTTCTCAGACAATTAGGACTAGTGCTTCCTCAAGACCCAGCTATACCACTGCTAGGTATATACCCAAAGTTCGCTCAAGTACACAAAAGGGATACTTGCTCAACCATGTTTTTAGCAGCTTTATTTGTAATAGCCAGAACCTGGAAACAATCCAGATGTCCATCAACGGAGGAATGGATACAGAAAATGTGGTACTTTTACACAATGGAATACCACTCAGCAATCAAAAAGGAGGAAATCATGAAATTTGCAGGCAAATGGTGGGGCTAGAAAAGATCATTCTAAGTGAAATATCCCAGAAGGAGAAAGACAAACATGGTATATACTCTCTTATATGGACCTATAAGATATGATAAACATAATGAAATCTATACACCTAAAAAAGATAAACAAGAGAGCAGACATGAGTAAGATGATCAATCCTCGTTTAGAAAGACAGATGGAATGTGCATTGAACGTATGACAGGAGCCTACTGAGGGCATCTGAAAGACTCTAACTAGCAGTGTTTTCAAAGCAGATACAAAGACTCATGACCAAACCTTTGGCAGAGTACAGGGAAATATATGAAAGAAGGGGAGGTAGTCTGATGGGGAAAGGATAGGAGCTCCACAAGGACCAAATATATCTGGGCACAGGGACTTTTCTGAGACTGACATTCAACCAAGGACCATGTATGGATATAAGCTAGAACCTCTGCTCGTATGTAGCCCGTGGTACCTCAGTAACCGATTGGTTTCCCACAGTGAGGGGAACAAGGACTATTTCTAACAGGAACTCAATGGCTGGCTCTTTGGCCTCCCCACCCCCCAAGGGAAGAGCAGTCCTGTTAGGCCACAGAGGAGGGCTTTGCAGCCAGTCCTGAAGACACCTGATAAAACAGGATTGGATGAACGGGGAGGAGGTCCCCCCCCATCAGTGGACCTGGAAAGTTGCAAGTGGAGATGAGGAAGGGAGGGTGGGATTGGGAGGGAATGAGGGAGCGGGATACAGCTGTGATACAAAGTTAATAAAATGTAACTGATAAGAAAAAAAAATAAAATTAAAAAAGGACTAAAGAAGTTAAAAAGCAACAAATCAAGTAATCCAATTAAAAAATGGGGAACGGAGATAGGCAGAGAATTCTCAATAGAGGATTATAGAATGGGAGAGAAACACTTAAAGAAATTCTCAACATCTTTAATTATCAGGGAAATGCAAATCAAAACAACCCTGAGATTTCACCTTATACCCAGCAGAATGGCTAAGATAAAAAATTCAAGTGGCAACTCATGCTGGAGAGGATGTGGAGAAAGGGGAACCTTTTTCTATTGCTTGTGGGAAGGTAAATTTATACAACCACTTTGGAAATCAATCTGATGCTTGCTCAGACAATTAGGAATAGTGCTACCTCAAGATCAAGCTAGGAGTGGTATAGCTGGGTCTTGAGGAAGCACTATTCCCAAGGACCATGTATGGATATAACCTACAACCTCTGCTCAGATGTAGCCCATGGTAGCTCAGTAACCAACTGGTTTTCCCTAGTAAGGGGAACAGGGACTACTTCAGACAGGAACTCAATGTGAGGCTCTTCGACCTTCCCACTACCTAAGAGAGGAGCAGCCCTGCTAGGCCACAGAGGAGAACTTTGCAACCAGTCCTGAAGATACCTGGTAAAACAAGGTCAGATGAAATGACAAGAGGTCCTCCCCAATCAGTGGAAATAAAAAGGGGCAAGGAGGAGATGAGGGAGGGAAGGTGGGATTGGGAGGGAATGGGGGAGTGGGATACAGAGTTAATAAAATGTAAGTAATAATAAAAATTAAAAAGAAAATTAAAAAAAATAATCCAGCTATACCACTCTGAGGCATATATCCAAAAGATGCTCATGTATACAACAAGGATATTTGCTCAACCATGTTTGTAGCAGTTTTATCTGTAATAGCCAGAAGCTGGAAACAACCCAGATGCCCCTCAGTTGAGAAATGGATACAGAAATTGTGGTACCTATACACAATGGAATATTGCTCAGCAATAGAAACAAGGAAATAATGAAATTTGCAGGCAAATTGTGGGAACTGGAAAAGATCATCCTAAGTAAGGTATCCCGGAAACAGAAAGACACACAGGGTATATACTCACTCATAAGTGCATATTAGATATATAATATAGGAAAAACATACTAAAATCTATACACCTAAGGAAACGAATCAAGAAGGAGGACTCTGAGTAAGATGCTCAATCCACATCCAGAAAGGCAAAGAGGATAGACATTGGAAGAGGGAGAAAACAGGGAACAGGACAGGAGCTTACCACAGAGGGCCTCTAAAAGGCTCTACCCTTCAGGATATCAAAGCAGATGCTGAGACTCATGAACATCCTTTGGGCAGAGTGCAGAGATTCTTATGAAAGAAGTGGGAAATAGTAAGACCTGGAGAGGTCAGGAGCTCCACAAGAAGAGTAACACAACCAAAAACACTGTTCTTTTCTGAGACTGATACTCCAACCAAGGACCATTTATGGAGATAACCTAGAACCCCTGCACTGATGTAGCCCACGGTAGTTCAGTGTCCAAGCGGGTTCCCTAGTAATGGGAACAGGGACTGTCTCTGACATGAACTGATTGGCCTGCTCTTTGATCACCTCCGTCTGAGGGGGAAGCAGCCTTAAAAGTCCACAGGGGAAGACAATGCAGCCACTCCTGATGAGACCTGTTAGATTAGGTTCAGAAGGAAAGAGAAGAAGACCTCCCCTATCAGTGGACTTGGGTAGGGGCAGGGATAGAGAAGGGAAAGGTAGGGTAGGATAGGGAGGGGAGGAGGGAGAGAGCTACAGGGGGGATACAAAGTGAATAAAGTATAATTAATAATAATTAAAATAAAATATTAAAAAAGAACAGGAAGGAAGAGGGAACAACCAGTTAAAAAGTGAATTCTGGAGGATGAATCAATGTGATGGGAAAAGGAAGGCCTCATTGACTCAGCTTTTCGTTACAAAATCTTCAGTTAGTTCTCTCATAATATTAAGATATGAATAAATCGTGTCAACATTTAAAAATATTAAAAGAATAGAAATCAGAAAGGAAGAAGTAAAAGCATCATTATTTGCACATGACATGATAGTATACATAAGCAAACTCAAAATTACACCAGGGAACTCCTACACTGATCCTTCAGTGGAGTGGCCCCAAACAAGCTAACCTCTATACAGAAATGACACAGGAGCTGAGAAAGAAAGCAGGGAGCAACACTTCTCACAAAAGCTACAAAACTATAGAGTATCTTGATGCAACTCTAAACAAGTGAAAGACTTATATTACAAGAATTTCAAATGTTTGAAGAAATTAGAGAAGAAATCAGAAAATAGATCTCCCATGTTCATAGATCAGTAGATTTGATAGAGTAAAAATGTCCACCTTGAGCAAATGTCCTTGTTGTATCCTTGAGCATCTTTTGGATATATGCTTAGGAGTGGTAAAGCTCGATCTTGAGATAGCACTATTCCTAACTGTCTGAGAAAGTGCCAGATTGATATGACCCTCAGTTAAGGAATGGATAAAGAAATTTTGATACATTTATACAATGGAATACTATTCAGCAATTAAAAACAAAAAAAATCATGAAATTTGCAGGCAAATGATGGGATCTAGAAAAGATAATTCTGAGTGATGTATCCCAGAAAAATGAAGAAACACATGGTATATACTCACTTATAAGTGGGTACTAGACCTATAAGATAGGATAAACATACTGAAATCTGTACACCTAAAGAAGATAAACAAGAAAGAGCACCCTGGGTAAGATGATCAACCCTCACTTAGAAAGACAAAAGGGATGGACATCAGATGTAGGAGAAAACAAGTAACAGAATAGGAGCCTACTACTGAGGGCCTCTGAAAGTCTTTACCTAGCAGTGTATTAAAGTAGATGCTGAGATTCATAACTAAACCGTCGGCAGAGAACAGGGAATCATATGAAAAAGGGGGAGTTAATATGACCTGGACAGGACAGGAGCTTCACAAGGAGGAAAAACATCTGGGCACAGGGGTCTTTTCTGAGACTGTTTCTCCAACCAAGGACCATGTATGTATATAACCTAGAACCCCTGCTCAGATGTAGCCCATGGTAGCTCACTATCCAAGTGGGTACCCTAGTAAGAGGAACAGGGGCTATTTCTGACATGAATTCAATGGCTGGCTCTCTGACCTTCCCCCCCAACACCCAAAGGAGGAGCAGCCCTTAGGACACTTTGCAGCCAGGCCTGAACATACCTGATAAGCTAGGATCAGATGAAAGGGAAAGAGGTCCTCCCCTATCACTGCACTTGGAAAGGGGTAGGGAGAAGATGAGGGAGGAAGGGTGGAATGAGGAGGGAATGAGGGAGTGGGATACAGCTGGGATAAAAATTTAATAAACTGTAAGTACTATTAAAAATTAAAAATTTAATTAAAAAACAAGGAAATAATGAAATTTGCAGGCAAATGGTAGGATTTAGAAATTATTTTCCTGAGTGAGGTACCCCAGAAGCAGAAAGACACATATGGTATATATGCTCTTATAGGTGGATATTAGACATATAATATAGGATAATCATACAAAAACCTGTACACATAAGGAAGCTAATCAAGAAGGAGGATCCCAGTAAGAATCCAAATCTTCATTCAGAAAGACAAACGAGATGGACATTAGAAGAGGGAGAAAACAGGGAACAGTAAAGGAGCGTATCACAGAGGACCTCTGAAAGACTCTACCCAGCAGGGTATCAAGACATTATGCTGAGATTCATAGCCAAACTTTTTGCAGAGTGCAGGAAATCTTATGAAAGAAGGGGGAGATAGAAAGACCTGGAGGGAACAGGAGCTCCACAAGGAGAGCAACAGAACCAAAAAACAAAAATCTCAGCAGAGGGGACTTTTCTGAGATTGATACTCCAAACAAGGCCTATGCATGGAGATAACTTAGAACCCCTGCACAGAAATAGCCATGGCAGCTCAGTGTCCAAGAGGGTTCCCCAATAATAGGGGACTGTCTCTCACATGAACGCAGTGGCTGGCTCTTTGATCAACTCCTCCTGAGGAGGGTAGCCACCTTATCAGTCAACAGAGGCAGACAAAGGGAGCCATTCCTGAAAAGACCTCATAGAATAGGGTCAGATGGAAGGGGAGGAGGACCTCCCCTATCATTGGACTGGGGAGTCGCATAGGAGAAGAGGGAGGAAGGGTGGGGTTCAGAGGGGATCAGGGAGGAGGCTACAGCTGGGATACAAAGTGAATAAACTGTAATTAATAAAAAGAAAAAGAACAAAAGAAAAAAAATTCTAAAGAAAATGTTCACCATACCAAAAAAAAAAAAAAATCTACAGATTCAACACAATCCCCATCAATTCCAACACAATTCTTTACACACCTTGAAAAAAGCAATGCTCAACTTTATATTAAAACAAAACAAAACAAGAGACCCAGTATAGCTACACAATCTCATCTAATAAAAGAACTTTTGGATGTGCCACTAACCCTGATTTCAAGCTCTACTACCGAGCTATAGTAGTAAAAACTGTGTGGTACCTGCATGAAAACAGAGAGAGTCATCAATGGAATTGAACAAAAGACCCACACAGAAATCCATAAAACTATGAACACCTGTTTTTTTCAGAGAATCCATCGATACAAAATAAAAATAAAAGAAGGTGTCTTTAACAGATGCTAATAATTATTTGACATCCTCTAGATATGAGCATGTAGAAATCACCATGTCTATCTCTCTGCGTTAAACTCCAATGATCCAAGGGTCTCAACAGAAAAGCAGAACCATCGATAGCACATTCACTACTACTGACAATTAAGAATGGGGCCTCATGAACCTGAAGAGCTCTGAAGGGCAAGTGACACCATCAATAGGATAACACTACCTCGCAGAATGCAAAAAGATTTTCGACAACTTCATATATACAACAAATATATTCAAAATATCTGGAAAACTTAAGAGACTAACATTAACAAACCAAATAATCTAATTAAAAATGGGGTACAGATCTAAACAGAATTCTCAATTCTCTTTGATGATCTAGAAACACTTAAAGAAGTATTCAATGTCCTTACTCATCAGGACCAATGGAGAAGATAAAAGACACAAGTGACAGCTCATGTTGGTGAGGATGTGGAAGAGAAAAACTCCTCCATTGCACTCCATTGGTGTGCAAACTTGTATAGCCACTTTAGAAATTAATATGGTGAGATCTCAGAAAATTGGGAATCAAACTACTCTGATAGCCACATATACCTCTCTCAGGCATATACCCAAAGGATGCTCCACCATATCACAAGGACCCCTGGTTAACTATGTTGATAGAAGATTTAGTCACAATAACCAGAAACTGGAAATGACCTAGATTGCCTCAACTGAAGAATGAGTAATTAAAATGTGGTACATTTACAGGATGAAGTGAAACTCAGTTGTCAAAAAATAGCATCATGAAGTAGATTGGGGCAGAGGCAAATGATTCTGGGGCCACCCACTCTAAGTGACATTTTCTTTATTTTGTGGTTTGATCAGAGGCCAATTCCTGGAGTTCCATTAAAACCGTGTCACTTTGATGATGGCATCTTCCTGTCTTGCTTGTCTTGACCTTTTACACCTAGAAGAAATACAACAAACACTATCAACATGTAAACAAACCTGAATGAACACAGAATAAAGGCATCTTCTGAATTTGTGAGAGCAAGCATCATTCTTCACGCATCAGGTTTTGGAAAATTCATGGTTCCTTTCAGAGGATTTGAGTAAATCTGAGGAAATTAAAACCAATTTCTGCCTAGTAATAGCTACAAGTCAGTTTTGGTAGTTACTACCTGGGCAGTCATAGTATCATTCAAGGAGGCTTGAAGGAAAAATAGCATGGAAAGTACACCAAAATGTAAAAATCCTGCCCAATTCTTTCCTGTATTATGATCTCACTATTTGTCATGCCATTCTTTCTGTTATGAACTTTTTATACTTAGTGAAATCAAGATAGTCTAAATTTTGCAGCAAAAACTAAGAGTCCTTCTCTCTGGTGACTGTCATCTGTGGGAGATTGTCTAGTCTTGTACATAATTTTCTCTAAGTTATTCAGTGATCATGGCAGACACATAAGTCTCCAAAACCTGTCTATTTCAGACAGCTTACGGGCACTCACTGTGTTGACAGGTAACTGAATCTGAAGGATGAAATGCTATTTGCACACTTGTGAAATACAGACAAGAATATCTATTTCATAGCTTAAAGAGAAGGCTCCTTGGATACAGTGTTTGCTCCACAAGAAGGAGATCCAGAGTTCAAATCCTAGAAACTCAGGTAAAAAGCTAAGCATGGACACTCATGCTTCTAACCCCAGTTAACGGGAAGAAGAGACAGGAGTCTCACTGCTTCTCTTTGTCCTCCATCCAAACTCCAGGATCACCAACAGCATCCACAGAATAGATAAAAATGGAGAGCGTAAGTTCTAATAGCTGATGTCTTTTGGTCTCTGCACACCCACATGTATGTCACACATGTACCAAATTAACACATATACTTTATACTTTGTGTGCTTTGCATGAAGGCAGAGTGGGCAGAAGGCATGATTATGTCTCCTTATCAATCAACCCCTTTGTGTACCCTAGTAGAGTTCATCTTTTGTGTCTAGAGAAATCCAAGCCCACCCGAATCTATGAGGAAGAGTTTTATGCCACTCACAATGTTTACAATGGGAAAAGCCTAGTTGTCTGAATGCTTGGGAGAGAGATGATCTGAATGTTATTTCACTTTCTTTGTCACAAATCATTGCCACACAAGTCCCCTAAAGATACAGTACAGGTTTTACTCACTCATTTTCCACATCTTGGATGGAGTCAGGCAGAGGCTGATTCTTGGTCTCAGGAAGAACATGGGGAAGAAGGCCAGAGAGAATGGAGAGGACTCCATAGATGATCCAGGGCAATGAGGCATAGTATATTGTGAGCATCATAAAAAGAGGAGCCAGGGACGCCCCCAAGTTAGCAGCAGTTCCAATGAATCCCATTGCTGTTGCCCTTGGAGCATAAAACATAGTTGAGGAAAAAAAAAACATAGAAAACTTGAACTTTTGGTGTTGTGACACAGCACTTTTCATTAATCATGGGAGTAAAAGTAAAGTATATTTCAACTCAACGTTGATGATGTACTTTCCTTTGGAGATTTCTTTTTTTTCATTTGATAGTACGTTTAGCAAGAATTTGTAACACAAGCTCAGAATGATAAAAACCACATTTTCTGTCATGTATACATATTACATTTTGGTGTTTATATTAGTGTGTGTGTGTGCATTTGTGTGTGTGTTTGAGAGAGAGAGAGAGAGGGAGAGAGAGAGAGAGAGAGAGAGAGAGAGAGAGAGAGAGAGAGAGAGAGAGAAAGAGATGGCATGGGTATTTGTATGAAATCAGCAAAGTCAACATGAAAGAGGGAAGTAAAACTCCCCAAAGGCGAACATGATAGAGATTTTTGTGACCTAAGAGAGTGCTAGGTGACCAGATCTCCAGATTTTTAGGACCACTAAGCTGTGGCTGTGGGTAACCATACCCAAGTTTCTGAAAGAGTATAGAATGCCATGTGCTCAGGCATCCAGCTAGTACAGGACCAGACAGCACAAGTTACATAGGCCTCCAGCTAATGTAAAGTCAGAGACCAGCAACCTGGTCTCTAGCATTGTGCCCCAAGTATTCAGTGTGTGGCACCTGTGCCGAACATCCTCTGAGAGACAAGAGCTTTGGTTCCTGAGGTCATTATGGAGCAAAGTTTTGATGTTTCCAGTGTTAAATATCACTCTAGGACCTGGAGTCTATAGTTCTGTAGTGGTAAAGGTTACTTTGAGCTGTGTTATACACAGCTTTCTGATAGTGGGCAGACTTCACATGCTAAGTTTGGCATCTCTCCTTCAGCAAGTTCATAGACTCTAATATTCTAAGATTTTTATTACATCTGGTCACCTTGGTAGTTAGTATCCAGCCCCACCCTTGGTCCTTAGCAGAGAGCCATGACAACTTCAGTAATTCATCTGTGAATATCATTTCATCAGTCCTTGTAGCTGAATGCCCCATAGACATTCCTTTAAGAAGAGTCACATAGAATAGGATATCCAAATAGGCTCTGGGATATATCCAAAAGGTAGCAGAAAATCCTCTGAATAGTACAGAAAGTAGACATCCGCATTCAAGAGGTACATAAACTCCCAACAGATATAATCAGAAAAGAAGTGCTGAAGTGACACATTACAGTCAGGATGCCAAAATGCAAAGTAAAGACAGAATCCTGAAAGCAGCAAGAGAAAGACATCCACTCACATACAAGGACAGAAATGTCAGAAATACCCACACTGTTGCCAGCAACCTTAATACCCAGGAGACCATCAAATGACAATTTTGAAAGTCAACAAGCATGAGCCAAAAATGCTGCACCCACTAAGGCTATTTTATTTTTTAATTTTAATTGTTTATATTAATTGCAGTTTATTCACTTTGTATCCCAGCTATACCTCCATCTTTCAGTCTCTCCCAAGCTCACCCTCCTTTCCTCATCACCTCCCATACCCCTCTACAAGTCCACCGATACGCAAGGTCCTCCTGCCCTTTCATCAGGCCCTAGCTAATCAGGTCTCATCAGGACTGGCTGCATTCTTCCTTCGAGGCTGCTCCCCTGTTCGGGGGGAAGGTGATCAAAGAACTAGCCACAGAGTTCATGTCAGAGACGGTCCCGTTCCCCTTACTAGGAAACCCACTTGGATGCTGGACTGCCATGGGCTACATCTGTGAAGAAGTTCTAGGTTATCTCCATTCCTGGTCCTTGGTTGTAGTATCTGTCTCAGAAAAGATTCCTGTGCCAAGTTCTTGGTTCTGTTGTTCTCCTTGTAGAGCTCCTCTCCCATCTAGGTCTTTCTATCTCCCCCGTCTTTCATAAGATGCCCTGCACTCTGCACAAAGTTTGGCTATGGTCATCAGCATCTGCTTTGTTACCCTGCTGGGTAGAGTTTTTCAGAGGCCCTCTGTGGTATTCTCCTATCCTGTTCCCTGATTTCTCGTTCTTCCTATGTCTGTCCCCTTGCCTTTCTGAGTGAGAATTGATCATCTTACCCTGGCTCCTCCTACTTGCTAAGCTTATTTAGGTGTACAGATTTTAGTATGTTTATCCTATATGATAAGTCTAATATCCATTTATGAGTGAGTATATACCGTGCATGTCTTTCTGCTTCTTGGATACCTCACTCAGGGTGATCTTTTGCATCATTTGCCTGCAAATTTCATGATTTCCTTGTTTTTAATAGCTGCGTAGCATTCCATTGGGTAAATGTACCACAATTTCTGTATGCATTCCTCAGTTGAGGGGCATCTGGGTTGTTTCCATGTTGTGGCTATTACGCATAAAGCTGCTACAAACATGGTTGAGCAAATGTCCTTGTTGTGTACTTGAGCATATTTTGGATATATGCTCAGGAGTTGCATAGCTTGATCTTGAGGTAGGTACCTCTATTCCTAATTGTCTGAGAAAGCAACAGAATGATTTCCGAAGTGGTAGTACAAGTGTATATTCCTACCAGCAGCAGGGGCGGGTGCCCCTTTCTTCTATCCTCTCCAGCCTGAGTTGTCACTTGAGGTTTTGATCTTAGCCATTCTGATGGGCAAAAGGTGACATCTCAGAGTCATTTTGATTTGCATTTCCCTGATGACTAAGGACGTTGAACATTTCTTTAAGAGTTTCTCTGCCATTTGATATGCCTTTATAGAGAATTCTCTGTTTAGCTCTGTACTCCATTTTTAATTAGATTAATTGATTTGTTGCTGTTTAACTTCTTGAGTTCTTTATATATTCTGAATATTAGCCCTCTGTCAGATATAGGGTTGTTGATTTTTGACAAAGAAGTAAAAGCCATACGATGGAAAACAGACAGTGTCTTCAACAAATGGTCTAACTGGATATCTACATGTAGAAAAATACAAATAGATCCATTCTTATCACTCTGCACAAAACTAAAATCCATGTGGATCAAAGAACTCAACATAAAACCAGACACACTAAATCTGTTAGAAAAAAAGGGGGAAGAGCCTTGAACTCATTGGCACAGGAGACAACTTCCTGGACAGAACACCAACAGCACAGTTTCTAAGAAAAATAATCAATGAATGGGATCTCATGAAATTGAAAATCTTCTGTAAAGAAAAGGACACTGCCTCAGAACAAAATGACAGCATACAGACTGGGAAAGAATCTTCACCAAAGCTATTTTCAAAATTGATGGAGAGATAAGGGAATTTCAAGACAAACACAAATTAGGGTGATTCATGACAACTAAGCCATCACTGCAGAAAGTTCTTCCTGGAATGATTTGCAAAGGGGAAGATGAAAGATAGTCTTCTTGTGAATACATGAAAGCATATAATTTATCAAAACCACAGACAAACTATATTTCATAAAGAAACAACCATGTCTAACATAGCAACTCAGCAAACCCTCTAAAGTCATACTGTAGGAAGAAAGGAAATATCAATTATTTGGAGCCAGTCCAGTCCACGCCTTTTTCAGAGGCTCTGTGGAAGGATCAAGCCAATGCTAGCTCTGTGATCTTGTCAATGGGCATAGTTGGCAACTTCCTGTCTGGAGCTGGGTCTTATGAGTCCCAAGGCTGCTATGTGACTGGTCTGTGAAATATTGGAATCTTGTTGCACAACATTTCTTTATTAGTTTCCTGCTAATCATCCCATTTTGTGACAGCTTCCTGCTGACTCTGTTCCATTTCTTCTCTGCAAACAGTATATAAGATGCTCAACTACTCAGTAAACTTGCTGCCATGAATCATCAATTTTTTCAGACTTCTGGATCTAAGATTTCTGTCTGGAATGGGCCAAGCAGACAAAGTTATGGCAAGGAAGTTAGCTTTCTGAAGGCAGCCCACCATATTTGCATGGCTTCGATGAGTTTGCTCTTGTAAGGCATGCACCCCAGGAATTTTGTCTCCTGATTGCTTCATGCTGTTGATATGCCTTTCCATGCTTGCCATTACTGTATCCCTCATGTATATGTCATGGTGTGGAGAGACCCTCACTACCTATTGTTTCCCAGGCATTTAACCACTTTGTGGGGCAAATTTCCTGCAGATCAATATGAAGATGTACTTTTATGAAATAATACTGTTTAGAGGAATTGATGATTTTATAATTCCTAATAATGATTTTATAGAATCCATCATTTGAGTCAAGCAAATTTAACCTTCTTGTAGAATATCAAAAACTGCTAAGAGTTCTGTGAACTTTCATATGCCACAGGCCACTTAAATTTCATTAGGGAGAGAACAGATTTGAAGCAAATTTAAAATCTAGAAAAATATTTAATCTAGGTACAAAGATGAGACCACACGCCTTGGTATGTCCCAAGGATATGGAAAATTATAAACTAGGAATAGATGGTTTTATTATGAATATAAAAGAAAAAAATGATAATTAGTTGTACAAGACTTCAAAAATAAAACATAAAATAGATGACCTCTTTATTGGTAAAAATCCTTGTTAATCTGTAACACAAAAACTATTGCTTTGGACTTATAATGATCTTGTGGAATGAGAGACTGATAAAAATATTACTTTCTAACTTAATTTTTTAGTTTATTTATTTATTTTTTTCATTTTTACAATTTATTCACTTTGTATCCCAACTGCAGCACACACCCTCATTCCATCCTAACCCACCCTCCCTCCATATTCTCCTCCCATGCCCTTCCCCAAGTCCACTGATAGGGGAGGTCTTCCTCCCCTTCTATCAGGCACTATCCTATCAGGTCTCATCAGCCCCTGATGCATTGTCTTTCTCTGTGGCTTGGTATGGCTGCACACCTCTTAGAAGATGGTGATCAAAGAGCCAGCCACTGAGTTCATGTCAAAGACAACTCCTGCTCCCCTTACTAGAGTACCCACTTGTAGGGTGAGCTTCCATGGGCTACATTTGAGCAAGGGGTCTCATTTATCTCCACGCATGGACCTTAGTTGGATTATCATTATTTGCAAAGATCCCTGGACCAAGATTTTTTGGTTCTGTTGGTTTCCTGTGTCCTCCATGTCTTTCTATCTCCCTCTTCTTTCATAGGATTTCCTGTACTCTGCCCAAAGTTTGGCTATGAGTCTCAGCATCTTCTAATACCCTGCTGAGTCGGGTCTTTCAGAGGCCCCCTGTGGTAGGCGCCTGTCCTGTTCCCTGTCTTCTCCTGCTTTTGATTTCTATCCCGTTTGCTTTCTGAGTGAAGATTGAGCAAATTCCCTAGGGTTCTCCTTCTTGTTCCCCTTCTTTAGGAATATAGATTTGAGCATATTTATCCAATATTATAAGACTGACATCCACTTATAAGTTAAGTATATACCATTTGTGTCTTTCTGCTTCTGGGTTGCCTCATTCAAGATGATCTTACCTAGTTTCCACCATTTGCCTGCAAATTTACAATTTTCTTGTTTTGAATTGCTGAGTAGTATTCCACTGTGTAAATATACCACAATTTCTGTATCTATTCCTCATTTGAGGCACATCTGGGTTGTATTAAGGTTCTGGTTATTGTGAGTAAAGCTGCTATAAACATGGTTGTACAAATGTCCCTGTATACTTGTGTATATTTGGATATATGCCTAGGAGTGGTATGGCTGGATCTTGAGGTAGCACTATTCCTAATTGTTTGAGAAAGCATCAGAGTAACTTCCAAAATTGTTATACAAGTTTACATTCCCACCTTTCTCCACATCCTCTCCAGCATGTGTTGTCACTTGAGTTTTTTTATCTTAGTCACTCTGATGGGTGTAAGGTGAAATCTCATGGTCATTTTTATTTGCATCTCCCTGATGACTAAGGATGTAGAGCATTTGTTTAATGAATCTCTGCTGTTGTATATTCCTCTACAGAGAATTCTCTGTTTAGCTCTGTATCCCATTTTTAATTGGATTACTTGTTTTGTTGCTGTTCAACTTTTTGAGTTCTTTATATATTCTGGGTATTAGCCCACTGTCAGATATAGGTTTGGTGAAGATCCTTTCCCAGTCTGAAGGCTGTTGTTTTATTCTGACAACAGTGTCCTTTTCTTTACAGAAGCTTTTCAGTTTCATGAGGTCCCATTTATTGATTATTGATCTTAGAGCCTGTGCTGTTTGTGTTCTGTTAAAGGAACTACTAGTGAGTTCAAGGTTCTTCCCTTCTTTTTCTTCTAACTGATTTAGTGTGTCTGGTTTCATGTTGAGGTCTTTGATCCACTTGGACTTTAGTTTTTGTGCAGGATGATAAATATGGATCTATTTGCATTTTTCTACATGTATACATCCAGTTAGACAGGCACCATTTATTAAAAGTGTTATCTTTTTCTGTTGTATGGTTCTAGCTTCTTTGTCAAAAGTCAAGTATCTGTAGGTGTGTGGGTTTCTTTTTTGGGACTTCTATTTGATTCCATTGATCGTCCAGCCTGTTTCTCTGCCAGGACCATGCAGTTCATGTTACTGCTGCTCTGTAGTACAGCTTGAGATCAGAGATGGAGATACCTTCAGGATCTTTTTTATTGATATTTGAACTTGTAATGAATGCATGGAGCTAAGAGATATTTTAAAAGTGAGATAACCCAGAACCAGAAAGACCCACATGCTATACACTCACTCATAAGAGGTTATTAGTCATTCAATATAGGATAAACATACTAAAATCTATCTTCCTCAAGAAGCTAAATGACAAGGAAGCCTCCAGGGAATATGCTCAATCCTCACTCAGAAGGGGAAATGCGATAGACATAGAAGCAGTAGAGGACCTGGAACAGGACAGGAGCCTACCACAGAGGGCCTCTGAAATAGTCTACTGATTGAAGTATCAAAGCAGAGACTGAGACTCATAGTCAACTTTGGGCAGAATGCATGCAATTTTTTTTTCTCCAACTTTTATTTAATTTGTTATAGTGCAAAAATGTTATTACTAGGGTGAATACACATGATAACTTTATTTACATTCTATTTTGTACCACTACTAATCATTTAAGTATTTCAAACTTTATTTTCTTTTTTTTTTTTTTTTTTTTCAATGCAGTTTATTCAGGAACATTGAACAATCCTCGGACCCCGGGGAAAGCCAGCCCACAGCTTAAATAGCCTCTGGGTAGCCAACCCAGGCGTGCCACGGGGGCAATGCAGATAGGTCCACATACATGGAAGCAAGCCAGATCCTCGGCCTTAGCCAAATGTGGAGTTGTTCGTGACAGAGAGCACTCACCATCGGGAAGGTGGAAGGCGGAAACCAGCTCCATCTTTAAGGCATAGCATTCCGCAGCTCTCTACAGTTCCCCCTTTTTGTTTTAGACGCATCAGGCAAGAGTAGAGGTCTGATCTCTGATATTAGAAGTAAATTGGGACTTTGTACTGATGTTCATTTAGGTGTCATCCACCCAAAGAGCATCAGACCCGTCCGATACCTTTTTCTCAGAGGCGGGACCTGGGGCATCAACCCGCATGCAATCAGACATGCTCTTCTCTGGGTCCAAAGCGGCTGACCCTGAGTGCAGTGCTTGGCCTCGCATCCTGAGCGTATCATTTTAGCTTTTTATGGTATCCAACAATGCTTGGGGAGAATGTCCTGCTTCAATGGCTGTAAAGGCCTGAATGATCAGAATGCATGCAATTTTATGAAAAATGGGGAGACAGAAAGACCTGGAGGGGACAGGAGCTCCAAAAGTAGACAAGCAGAGGCAAAAAACTGAGCCCTGCGGGCTTAGTAGAGACTGATAACTCTAACCAAGGACCATTTATGAAGAGAACCTAAAATTCCTTCTCAGTTTTTATAGATTCAGTTTTCAAATGGGTTCCCTAATAAGAGGAGCAGTATCAGGCTCTCTGATCACCTCACACTGGGGGATGCAGCCTTGCCAGGCCACAGAGGAAGACAATGCAGCCAGTCCTGATGAGACCTGATAGGCTAGGGTCACATGGAAAGGGAGGAGGACCTCCCCATCTGTGGACTGGGGGAGGTGCTTGGGAGGAGAAAAGGAAGGGAGGGTACCATTGAAAGGAGACAAGAGAGGGGACCATAGCAGGGATACAAAGTGAATAAATTGTAAATAATAATAATAATAATAATAATAATAATAATAATTCCAAAATATGGAAAGCAAAACCACCTGACAAGCAAAAAATATAAGCAAGCATGTGTAAATTCAACCCAAAACTAATAAGAAATAAAAGACACTATTAATATGAGAAACAATTAATCAAGGAAATATAACAATTTTAATTAAGCTTTTACACCACAAATATTGCAGCTTGGATTTCCTAAAATGAACATAAAAACACAAAGGATCATATTGGTTCTGAAGCAATAGCTGTAGGTTTTTTTTTTTTAAAATTATTATTTCAGTTTATTTACTTCACATCTCTCCTCTCCTTCTCTTCTTCCCCTACTTCCCCCTTCCTTCTCCCTTTTCCCCCAGAAAAGAGGAGACCCTTCCCCTCACCCTCACCTTCAACCTTCGCCAGCACATCAAGTCACACCAGGACTGAGCATATCCTCATCACCTGAGGCCAGGCAAGGCAGCCCTGCTAGGGAAAAACAATCCAAAAGCAGGCAATAGGGTCTATGTTAGAAAAAACCCTCTACCCCCATTCACCAGGTACAACATATGAATACCATGTTGCCCTTCAGCCAGCCAAATATGTGCAAGGGGCCTAGGTCCAGACCAAGTATGCTCCTTAGCTGATATCTCAGTCTCTGTAAGCTTGAGCCTCCCAAAGGACAGTCAGGTTAGACTCCTGAATGCAAGCAGAGCAGAGCATCGTTAATAGTGTCAGGAGCTGGCTCTCTAGTGTGAGGGGGGAGTCTCAGGTTGGGCCAATTATTGTTTGGACATTCCCTCAATCTTTTTTCCTACTTAATCTCTGCACTTCTTTTAGTCAGGGTAATGTTTGGATCACAGGTTTTGTTCCCCCTCCTTCCACTAGTCCTACCTGGCCAGGAGGTGGTCACAGTCACTTCAGTCTTCATGGCATCCCCCCTTTCCTCCCACCCCTTTAGGAGTCTCAGCTAGCGTCAGACCCATATCTCCCCAGGAACCTATCCTATCCCAGGGCTCCACCTTGACAAAGAAATTTTTCCCCCTCAGTCAAGAAACAGTCTTGAACTCATTGGCACAGGTGACAACTTCCTGAACAGAACACCAATAGCACAGGCTCTAATATAAACAATCAATAAATGGAACCACATTAAACTGAAAAGCTTCTGTGTAGCAAAGGAAACTATCAGTAGAACTATACAGCAGTGTACACATTTGGAAATGATCTTCACCAATCCTACATCTGACAAAGGGCTAATATCAAGAAAATATAAAGAAGTCAAGGATTTAAAAACCAACAAATCTAATAATCCAATTTAAAAATGGAGTACAAATCTAAAAAGAGTTCTCAACAGAGGAAAATTAAACGACAGAGAAACACTTCAGGACTAGCCACAGGATTATCACCATGGATTGCTGCAGCCATGAATCATCTGAAGGAATGGGCGGGCATGGGAGCGTTAACAGGCCTTCTGGTTTTGGTCTCCTTGGTTTGCCTGTGGAGTATATGTAAGATTAGAGTCTCACAACAGTGTAATGCAGCCATGATCATTCAGACCTTTACAGCCATTGAAGCAGGAAAGTCTCCCCAAGCATGGTTGGCTACCATAAAAAGCTAAAATGTTACGCTTAGGATGCGAGGCTAAGCACTGCACTCAGGGTCAGCCGCTTTGGACCCAGAGAACAGCATGTCTGATTGCATGTGGGTTGATGCCCCAGGTCCCGCCCCTGAGAAAAAGGTATCAGACGGGTCTGATGCTCTTTGGGTGGATGACACCTAAATGAACATCTGTACAAAGTCCCAATTTATTTCTAATATCAGAGATCAGACCTCTACTCTTGCCTGATGCGTCTAAAACAAAAAGGGGGAACTGTAGAGAGCTGCGGAATGCTGTGCCTTAAAGATGGAGCTGGTTTCCGCCTTCCACCTTCCTGATGGTGAGTGCTCTCTGTCAGGAACAATTCCACATTTGGCTAAGGCTGAGGATCTGGCTTGCTTCCATGTATGTGGACCTATCTGCATTGCCCACGTGGCACGCCTGGGTTGGCTACCCAGAGGCTATTTAAGCTGTGGGCTGGCTTTCCCCAGGGTCAGAAGATTGTTCAAGGTTCCTGAATAAACTGCATTGAGAACAACAACAACAACAACAAAAAGATCAGAAAGAAGGAGAGGAGGACCTCCCCTATCAGTGGACTTGGGGAGAGGCATGCAGGCAGAAAGGAGGGGAGGATGGGACAGGGAGGGGAGGAGGGAGAGGCTTATGGAGGGATACAAAAGGAATAAAGTGTAATTAATAAAAGTTAAATAAAAAATTAAAAAAAAAAGAAATGCTCAACATCATTAGTCATCAGAGCAATGCAAATCAAAATGACCCTGAGATTCTACCTTATACCCATCAGAATGGCTATGATAAAAAACTGAAAGGATGACACATGCTGGAGAGGTTGTGGAGAAAGGGGAACCCTCCTCCATGGCTGTTGGGAATGTAAACTTGTACAACCACTTTGGAAATCAATCTGACACTTTCTCAGAAAATTGGGAATAGTGATACCCCAAGTTCCAGCTATACCACTCCTGTGCATATATCCAAAATGTGCTCAAGTACACAACAAGGACATTTGCTCAACCATGTTTGTAGCAGCTTTATTCGTAATAGCCAGAACCTGGAAACAACCCAGATGCCCCTCAACTGAGGAATGCATACAGAAGTTGTGGTACATCTACACAATGGAATGCTACTCAGCTATTAAAAACAGGAAATCATGAAGCTTGCAGACAAATGGTGGGATCTACAAAAGATCACCCTGAGTGAGGTATCCCAGAAGCAGAAAGACACACACGGTATATACTCACTGATAAATGTATATTAGACCTATAATATAGGATAAACATAGTAAAGTCTATAGTCCTAAAGAAGTGAAACAAGAAGGAGCACCCTAGGGAAGAGGCTTAATCTTCATTCAGAAGGGCAAATAGGATAGACATCAGAAGTAGGAGAAGACAGGGAACATGATAGGAGCCTTCCATAGGAGGCTTCTGAAAGACTCTACCAATCCGGGTATCAAAGTAGCAGCTAAGACTCATAGCCAAACTTTGGACAGAATGCAGGGAGTCTTATAAAAGAATGGGAAAAAGGACCTAGAAGGAGCAGGAGCTCTATAGGAGACTAACAGAGCTGAAATATCTGGGCCCAGGGGGACCTGCAGACAGTGATACTGCAACAGAGGACCATGCGTGGAGCGTACCTAGATGCCCTGCTCAGATGCAGCCCATAGTCAGCTCACTCTCCAAGAAGGTTCACTAGTAAGCGGAGCAGGAGCTGTCTGTGACATGGACTCAATGGCCATATCTTTGATCACCTCCCCCTGGGGAGGTGGCCTAGCTAGGCTGCAGAGAAAGAGGATCCAGACAATCCTAAAGAGACCTGATAGGCTAAGGTTAGATAGAAGAGGAGGATGACCTCCCCTATCAGTGGTGTATGGGAGGGCCATAGGGGAAGAAGAGGGAGGGAAGTTGGGACCTGGAGGAGATGAGAGAGGAGGCCACGTCTGGAATACAAAGTGAATAAATTGTAATAAATATTAATAATAAAGAAAAATTTAAACAATTGAAAGAGGGTATTATACACCATCATGAAATAAGAAGTGTGACAACTGGCAAGAAGAAATGACTATTGGAATAGGGAATAAAGTATCAAAAAGGCAGATTAAAAAAAGGAAAAACATTTTTAAAATGTTATAATATAACCCATTACTTGTTTGTACTTTAAGACCTGCACATGTGCGTACACACACACACACACACACACACACACACACACACAAATACATGTGTGCACACAAATATATGAGGGCTGAGTGAAACCAGCTGGGAAGAAGGAATTTAGGAGGAATGGGAAATGAATAGGAATCACAGAGGGCCAATACACTGTAAATTTCCTAAAAACAGAAGTGAATGTTATAAAAAAATAATTAAAAATTAAAAGAAGTTGTATTTCTCATTTCATTTATGTTTTGAGTGATCCCACATATTTCTATAAGATGCTTATTAGTGTTGTACAGCTGTTTCGAATAAATGTATCTTGCAAAATGCAAACTTCCAATAACTTTGGCCATAGTTCTCATCACTGCAGTTGGTTGCTGTTGATAACTATGCAGGTGTTTCCATCAAGGCATGTACCTGATCACAGTGGGAAGAAGCTCATTTGAATGCAGATGAAAACTGCTCATAGCCACAGTTGAAGTTGCTGCCACCAGTGTTATCAAAATGGATTTCAGGGTTTGCATTTCTGTGGGGAGGAAGATCAGGGACAGTGGTCACATTGAGGTGAATGAATTTACTTTCCATTTCATAAGTGGAAAATATAGAGTGGAGAACCTGCACAGTTAAAAGTCCTTGATGACTAATAATTTAAAGAAGGTGACCTATCAGCACATCTGGTTTATAAAGAATCAACACTTCTGATCTACTGCATTTACACACCTAGCATCTTTTTATTAAATTTTTATTTTTATATTAATTGCAGTTTTTCGCTTTGTATCCCAGCTGTAGCCCCTCCTTCTTTCCCTCCCAATCTCACCCTCCCTCGCTCATCTCCTCCAGTGCCCCTCTCCAAGTCCACTGATAGGGGAGGTTCTCCTCCCCTTCCATCTGACTCTAGCTTATCAGGTCTCATCAGAACTGGCTGCAATGACTTCCTCTGTGGTCTGACAAGGCTGCTCCCCCATCAGTGGCAGGAGGTCAAAGAGCTAGCCACTGAGTTCATGTCAGAGACAGTCCCAGTTCCCCTTACTAGGAGAACCACTTGGATACTGAGCTGCCATGGGCTACCTCTGAGCAGGGGTTCTAGGTTATATCCATGAATGGTCCTCGGTTGGAGTATCAATAGAAGAAAAGGCCCCTGTGCTCAGAAATTTTGGTTCTGTTGCTATCCTTGTGGAGCTCCTGTCTTCTCCAGGTCTTACTATCTCCCTCTTCTTTCATAAGTTTCTCTGCACTCTGCCCAAAGTTTGTTCATGAGTCTCAGTATTTGCTTTGATACACCGTGGGATAGAGTCTTTCAGAGGCCCTCTCTGGTAGGCTCTTTTTTTTCCACTTCATTTTTATTTTTATTAATTACACTTTATTTACTTTGTATCCTCCCATAAGCCCCTCCCTCCTCCCCTCCCAATCCCATCCTCCCATCACCTTCTTCATACATGCCCCTCCCGAAGTCCACTGATAGGGGAGATCCTCTCCTTCCTTCTGCTCTTAGTCCTTCTGATCTCATCAGGAGTGGCTTCATTGTCATCTCCCACTTATAACTGAGCATGTAGCAGGTGTGTCTTTCTGCTTCTGGGATACCTCACTCAGGATGATCTTTTCAAGTTCCTACCATTCGCCTGCAATTTTCATGATTTCCTTGTTATTAATTGCTCAGTAGCATTCCATTGTGTAAATGTATCCATTCCACCTTAGAGGTGTACCTGAGTTGTTTCCAGGTTCTGGCTATTACGAATAAAGTTGCTACAAACATGGTTGTGCAAATGTCCTTGTTGTATACCTAAAGTATTTTGGATATATGCCTAGGAGTGGTATAGCTGGATCTTAAGGAAGTGCTATTCCTAATTGTCTGAGACAGAACCGGATTGATTTCCAAAGTGGTTGTACAAGTTTACAATCCCACCAGCAATGGAGGAGGTTCCCCTTTCTCCACATCCGCTCCCAAATGTATTCACTTGAGTTTTTGATCTTAGCCATTCTGATGAGTGTAAGGTGAAATCTCAGGGTCACTTTGATTTGCATCTCCCTGATGACTAAGGATGTAGAGTATTTGTTTAGATGTATCTCTGCTCTTCTATATTCCTCTAGATAGAATTCTCTGTTTGGCTCTGTATCCCATTTTTAAATTGGATTGCTTGATTTGTTGCTGTTTAACTTCTTGTGTTCTTTATATATACTGGATATTAGGCCTCTGTCAGATATAGGTTTTGTGAAGATCCTTTCCCAGTCTGAAAGCTGGTGTTTTGTTCTTGCAACAGTGTCCTTTGCTTTACAGAACCTTTTCCGTTTAATAAGGTCCCATTTATTGATTGTTGATCTTAGAGCCTGTGCTTTTGGTGTTTTTTTCAGGAAGACGTGTCCTTTGCCTGTGAATTCTGGGCTCTTCCCCATTTTTTCTTCTAACTGATTAATGTTTCTGGTTTTATCACACCTATCATCTCCTGATATCACTTCAGAAGTATAGAACTTGCTGAGTCTAAGAGGCATTCACTGACTTTCATCTTTTCTACTCAATATCTCATTATCCTTCACAAAGTATGACAGGCTGTCATTGGGGAAATTACTGAGGAATGCATACTCATTTGAATATTCAGCAGTAATGTGACATGACTAAGAAAGAGGCAGGGTGACAATGACCAGAGTATATTGTTTACCTGCATGAAATTGTCAAAAACAAAAGCTAATGATATGAAAACATAGTATGTTGTAAATTATGAGCCATATTTCTCTTGGTGCTTGTATTTTCAGTGGCTCCAAATACTCCCATGAGATGTTTATAAATGTTCTATGTGCAATATGACTGATGAGTATCATGGAAAGAGAGAAGTCATCAAGCTTAGGATTGGCTTGATTTGCTATAGTTTATCAAGACTAAAGGATAAAGACTTTTAGGATTTCATTGCCCTTTTATAGAGCCATTTTCTGCTCTGTGAAGGAAGTCTCATGAGTGCTTCAAACACTGGAAGGTGATTTAAGAAAAGGCAGAAAAATAAGCATTGCTGCTGACATTCAAGAGTTGTGGAGATTTTAAAACATACCACAGTCCTGGGTTTCAGAAAAGCTTGGGGGACTGTCCTGGAACTCTTTTCCATGTACACATCCACTTCACTCCACAAGGTTAAGTCTGGTGGTCCCCATGCCTAGGCCACAACTACTTCCTTTCATTTAGTTTGTACTTCAACACAAGTGATCTTTATTATGTTGATACAACTCTTGGGACCAAGGTTGTACTTGTAGTCATAACTATATTCATAGAGTTTGGGAAATACCTCATCACCAAAATTGAAGCAACAAGAGTCAGTGGAACAGAGAAAGTGACAACATGTTTTGGTCATTTTGGATCAGCTAAAACCTACATGACAGCTATGAAAATGTTATTGAGAGGCAACGATGGAGGAGGGGGTACTCCAGAAGGCTTAGAGAGAGGACAAGGCAGGGAGACATGATGTAATTACACTCTAATTAAAATATAATTGAACAATGAGTGAATGATTTATTACTTACCTACAGAAACTAGAGGATAAATGGTATAATGTTCCAGATACTTCTCAAATATGCTAGACTTTCACATACTTAAACCAAACTTACTGACTTTAGGCTCTTCTTTCAGCATGTGAGTGAAATAATATTCCCTAAATGTCTGTTTACAGAAAATTCTCTGCATATAGTTTCTCTCATAAGTAGAACCTGACAAATACTGAGTGAAGGGAGTATTTTTTCCCTCTCACTCTAAGCTCTTCCTTACCTTGAGGCACATACACTGTGCCCAGAATGAAGATTCCAAGCAGGAAACAAATAACTAATTGACTTATTCTTCGGCCAAAGTGATTCAGGAAAAATAGTCCAACAACACTGGCTGGGATTGACACTGCACCTTTGATACATACGATTAGGAAGGTATTACTTGTCAGGTGGTGGAGGTGGACATTGAAACCAACAAGAGGTATCATTGATATGAATCTGTAAGAAACAAAGAGAGTCACATTATATTACTTAAAATTCATGTCTACAAGACAGATATGGTTATCCAAAAAGGACAGTTTTGATGTTAAACTATAAAAGTATATCTGTATTTTGGAATATTTATATCAGTGAATTTAATAATCATAAAATCATCATAATATACTGACACACATATTAATAATGTTGGATTTTTAAGATGAGGTAGAGGATTTGTGGAATTCATGACAAATCAAATCAGCTTTAGAGTATTCTTTCTTTTCTTCTTTATTTTTTTTACTAAGTTAATCTTAGTGAGGTTTATAATACTTTCTTAAAATTTAGAAATAGTTTATCAATTATTTGATATTTACATACAGTTTTTTTATGATATTCTTCCCCAATTCATCCTCTTTATTCCTTCCTGGCCCCCACACATCTTTACCCACCCAAGCTTCATGGCCCTTTTTTTTTTAATTAAAACTACACTTTTCTTCAAACAACATATTTTGATTATGGTTCTCACAACTCCTCTTAGATTTTAGACACCTTTCCTCCTATCTACATCCACACCTCCTTTCTGTCATTAGAAAAAGAACAGGCATCTAAGGAATAATAATAAAGTAAGGAAAGATAAAACAAAACTAAATCAAAATAGGACCCAAAACAAACCTGAACAAACAAACAAAGAGGCAATGTGGAAAGTACAAGAAACACATGTAGAGGCAGTGACACACATGTTTGCAAACAGAGGAATTCCATAAAAATACAAAACCAGAAGTCATAATGTATATGAAAGGAACTGTAAGATTTTTAAAAAAGTTATGGCACAACATTGTAAGAAAAAGAACCTCCAAAGATGCCATTGATTTCATTTTTTTTATACTCACTTATAAGTGTATATTAGTCATATAATACAAGATAAACATATTAAAATCTATACTCTTTTTTTGTTGTTGTTTTTTGTTTTTTTCAATGCAGTTTATTCAGGAACCTTGAACAATCCTCGAACCCTGGGAAAAGCCAGCCCACAGCTTAAATAGCCTCTGGGTAGCCAACCCAGGCGTGCCACGTGGGCAATGCAGATAGGTCCACATACATGGAAGCAAGCCAGATCCTCAGCCTTAGCCAAATGTGGAATTGTTCGTGACAGAGAACACTCACCATCAGGAAGGTGGAAGGCGGAAACCAGCTCCATCTTTAAGGCATAGCATTCCGCAGCTCTCTACAGTTCCCCCTTTTTGTTTTAGACGCATCAGGCAAGAGTAGAGGTCTGATCTCTGATATTAGAAATAAATTGGGACTTTGTACCGATGTTCATTTAGGTGTCATCCACCCAAAGAGCATCAGACCCGTCCGATACCTTTTTCCCAGAGGTGAGACCTGGGGCATCAACCCGCATGCAACCAGACATGCTCTTCTCTGGGTCCAAAGCGGCTGACCCTGAGTGCAGTGCTTAGCCTCGCATCCTGAGCATAACATTTTAGCTTTTTATGGTAGCCAACCATGGTTGGGGAGACTGTCCTGCTTCAATGGCTGTAAAGGCCTGAATGATCATGGCTGCATCACACTGTTGTGAGACTCTAATCTTGCATATATACCACAGGCTAACCAAGGAGACCAACACCAGAAGGCCTGCTAATGCTCCCATGCCCGCCAATTCCTTCAGATGATTCATGGCTGCAGCAATCCATGATGATAATCCTGTGGCTAGTCCTGCGTTCACTCTGGTAGAATTTACTGTGACAATGGCCACTCTCAGCTATTCCATCGTAGTATCGAATTCTCCAGTCCAATTACCTAAAATATAGCTCGACAATTGTTTAGACAGATTTGCAGCACAGGAAAAATTCTCATGTTATGTGCTAGTGACTCAAAGTCCAGCATATTTTCATTGACAGCCAAGTTGAGTGATTTGCCATAGGGTATCATTTTGCTCCTGCACGAGGTCAATCCTCTGATTGAACACCATCAAGCTTCCTTTTAATTGAGCATTAATTCCTTTATGTACAACTAAGGCATGAGCTACATTGGCTAAATGATTATTCAGGGTCTGAGCAGTCTGCCCAGTATGACTCATGGCTAATGCCCCAGTGGTAGCTCCAACAGCCGCCAATGAGATGGTAGTAACAATGGTGGCTGTAGTTCCAAGATCCCTTTTCTGTCTGAAGAGAGTCATAGCATGAGGGGTATCAACGGGCACATGCATCCAGTGAGGCATGCGAGTAACCAGGGCATACCTAAATTTACTAGCATTCCAGCATTGGGCAAAAAAGCAAGTATCATTACCACAATTACTTGGCTCTATCTGGCTAGTAATGAATAAAAATGGGGGATATAGACAAACAGGTGTGGACTTATAGAAAATATTATGAGAAGCCTTAACCCCATCGTTGGAACATCCTGCGTCAGTTCTAGAACTAGCAGTGGTGGTGTCCGAGGTCTGAGTAGGTTCAGGAGACCATTGCCCCCAGGGGCGAGACGTGCTCCATGCCAATTGACTAACTCCATGTTTTCCTCCACTTTTGAAAGTCATTTAATGTTCTTAAATAATTTTTTCCCTTTTTTTAAAATTTTTCATCAATTACACTTTATTCATTCTGCATCCCCCCATAAGCCCCTCCCTCCTCCCCTCCCAATCCCACCCTCCCTCCTCCCTCTGCATGCATGCCACTCCCCAAGTCCACTGATAGGGGAGGTTCTCCTCTCCTTTCTGATCTTAGTCTATCAGTTCACATCAAAAGTGGCTGCATTGTCCTCTACTATGGCCTGGTAAGGCTGCTCCCCCCCAGGGGAAGGTGATCTAAGAGCAGGCCAATCAGTTTATGTCAGAGGCAGTCCCTCTTCCCATCACTATGTAACCCAATTGGACACTAAACTGCCATAGGCTACATCTGTGCAGAGATTCTGGGTTATCTCCATGAATAGTCCTTGGTTGGAGTATGAGTCTCTGGGAAGTTCCCTGTGTTCAAATTTTCTTGTTCTGTTGCTCTCCTTGTGGAGACCCTGTCCTCTCCAGCTCTTACTATTTCCCAGTTCTTACATAAAATTCCATTCACTCTGCCTGAGAGTTGCCCATCAGGCTCAGCATCTGCTTTGATAATCTGAAGGGCAGAGGCTTTCAAAGGCCCTCTGTGGTAGGTTCCTAGGTTGTTTCCTGTTTTCTTCTTCTTCTGATGTCCATCCTCTTTGCCTTTCCGGATGGGGATTGGACATTTTAGTTAGGGTCTTCTCTCTTGCTTAGTTTCTTTAGATGCACAGGTTTTAGTGGGTTTGTCCTATGTTGTATGTCTATTTGAGTGAGTATATACCATGTGTGTCTTTTTGCTTCTGGGACAACTCACTCAAGATGATCCTTTCCAGATCCCACCATTTATCTGCAAATTTCATGATTTCCTTATTTTTCATTGCTGAGTAATATTCCATTGTGTAGATGTACCACAATTTCTGCATCCATTCTTCAGTTGAGGGGCATCTGGGTTGTTTCCAGCTTCTGGCTATTACAAATAAAGCTGCTACAAACATGGTTGAGCAAATGTCCTTTTTGTGTACTTGAGCCTCTTTTGGATATATGCCCAGTAGTGGTATGGCTGGATCTTGAGGAAGCGCTATTCCTAGTTGTCTGAGAAAGCGCCAGATTAATTTCCAGAGTGGTTGTACAAGTTTACATTCCCACCAGCAGTGGAGAAGGGTTCCCCTTTCTCCACAACCTCTCCAGCATGTGTTGTCACTTGAGTTTTTGATCTTGGCCATTCTCATGGGTGTAAGGTGAAATCTCAGGGTTGTTTTGATTTGCATTTCCCTAATGGCTAGTGAGGTTGAGTATTTCTTTAAGTGCTTCTCTGCCATTCGGTATTCCTCTACAGAGAATTCTCTGTTTAGCTCTGTTCCCCATTTTTTAATTGGATTACTTGGTTTGCTGCTTTTCAGCTTCTTTAGTTCTTTATATATACTGGATATGAGTCCTCTGTCAGATAAAGGGTTGGTGAAGATTCTTTCCCAATCTGTAGTTGGTTGCTTTGTTTTGATGATGGTGTCCTTTGCTTTACAGAAGCTTTTCAGTTTCATGAGGTCCCATTTATTGACTGTTGCTCTTAGAGCCTGTGCTGTTGGTGTTCTGTTCAGGAAGTTTACCCCTGTACCAATGAGTTCTAGGGTATTTCCCACTTTTTTTCAAGCTGATTTAATGTGTCTGGTCTTATGTTGAGGTCTTTGATCCACTTGGACTTCAGTTTTGTGCAGGGTGACAAGTATGGATCTATTTTCATTTTTCTACATGTAGACATCCAGTTAGACCAGCACCATTTGTTGAAGATGCTATCTTTTTTCCATTGTATGGTTTTGGTGTCTTTGTCAAAGATCAGGTGTCCATAAGTGTGTGGGTTTATTTCTGGGTCCTCTGTTCGGTTCCATTGATCCACCATTCTGTTTCTATGCCAGTACCATGCAGTTTTTAAAATTGTTGCTCTATAGTACAACTTAAGATCAGGGATGGAGATACCTCCGGAAGATCTTTTATTGTAGAGGATTGTTTTAGCAATTCTGGGTTTCTTGTTATTCCAGATGAAGTTGAGAATTTTTCTTTTCAGGTCTGTAAAGAATTGTGTTGGTAATTTGATGGGCATTGCATTGAATCTGTAGATTACTTTTGGTAAGATGGCCATTTTTACTATGTTAATCTTGTCAAGCCATGAGCATGGGAGATCTTTCCTTCTTCTCATATCTTCTTCTAATTCTTTCTTCAGAGATTTGAAATTTTTTTCATACAAGTCTTTGACTTCCTTGGTTAGGGTTACTCCGAGGTATCTTATGTCATTTGTGGCTATTGTGAAGGGTGTTGTTTCCCTAATTTCTTTCCTAGCCCTTTTGTCTTTTGTATACAGGAGGGCTACTGATTTTTTTGAGTTAATTTTGTATCCGGCCACGTTCCTGAAGGTGTTTATCAGCTGTAGGAGTTCCCTGGTAGAGTTTTTGGGGTCACTCATGTATACTATCATATCATCTGCAAATAGTGATAATTTGACTTCTTCCTTTCCAATTTGTATCCCTTGATCTCCTTCAACTGCCTTATTGCTCTAGCAAGGACTTCCAGCACTATGTTGAAGAGATATGGAGAGAGTGGGCAACCTTGTCTTGTCCCTGATTTCAGTGGGATTGCTTTAAGTTTCTCTCCGTTCAGTTTGATGTTGGCTATAGGCTTGCTGTATATTGCCTTTACTATGTTTAGATATGTGCCTTGTATCCCTGATCTCTCCAATACTTTGAACTTGAATGGATGTTGGATTTTGTCAAAGGCTTTTTCAGCATCTAGGGAGATTATCATGTGGTTTTTTTTTTCTTTCAGTTTGCTAATATGGTGGATCACATTGATGGATTTCTGTATATTGAACCACCCCTGCATACCTGGGATGAAGCCTACTTGGTCATAGTGGATAATATCTTTGATGTGTTCTTGGATTTGGTTTGCAAGTATTTTATTAAGTATTTTTGCATCAATGTTCATAAGGGAGATTGGCCGGAAATTCTCTTTCTTTGTTGAGTCTTTGTGAGGTTTAGGTACCAAGGTGACTGTGGCTTCATAGAATGAATTTGGTAATATTCCTTCTGTTTCTATTTTGTGGAATAGTTTGAAGAGAATTGGTGTTAGCTCTTTTTTGAAGGTCTGGTAGAATTCTGGGCTGAAGCCATCTGGTCCTGGGCTTTTTTTGGATGGGAGACTTTTGATGACCGCTTCTAATTCTTTGGGGGATATAGGACTATTTAGTTGATTTACCTGGTCCTGATTCAGCTTTGGTAAGTCAAGTCGATCAAGAAAATTGTCCATTTCATTTAGATTTTCAAATTTTGTGGCATATAGACTTTTAAAGTAAGTCCTAATGATTGTTTGGATTTCCTCAGTGTCTGTCGTTATATGCCCCTTTTCATTTCTGATTTTGTTGATTTGGGTGGTGTCTCTCTGCCTTTTAGTGAGCCTGGCTAAGGGTTTGTTTATCTTGTTGATTTTCTCAAAGAACCAGCTCTTGGTTTCATTGATTCTTTGAATTGTTTTATTTGTTTCCAATTGATTGATTTCAGCCCTGAGTTTGATTATTTCCAGCCGTCTACTCCTTCTTGGTGTGTCTGCTTCTTCTTTTTCTAGGGTTTTTAAGTGAGCCATTAGGGTGTTTGAATGAGCTGTCTCGAATTTCTTCTTGAAGGCACTTAGTGCTATGAACTTTCCTCTTAGCTCTGCTTTCATTGTGTCCCACAAGTTCGGGTATGTTGTGTCTTCATTTTCATTGATTTCTAGAAAGACTTTAATTTCTTTCTTTATTTCTTCCCTGACCCAGCTGTCATTTAGTAACAAGTTGTTCAGTCCGTGTGTGTGTATGCTTTTTGTTATTTCTGTTTTTGTTGAGGTCCAGCTTTATTCCATGGTGATCAGACAAGATACATGGGATTATTTCAGTCTTCTTGTATCTGTTGAGGCTTGCTTTGCGACCCACTATATGGTCTATTTTGGAGAAGGTTCCGTGAGGTGCTGAGAAGAAGGTAAATTCTTTTGTGTTTGGGTGTAAAGTTCTGTAAATGTCTATTAGGTCCGTTTGATTCATGACCTCTGTCAGAGACATTGTTTCTTTGTTTAATTTCTGTTTTATTGACCTGTCCTTTGTTGAGAGTGGGGTGTTGAAGTCTCCCACTATTAATGTGTGGCGATCTGTATGTGCTTTAAATTTTATCAATGTTTCTTTCACAAATGTGGGTGCCCTTGTATGTGGGGCATAGATGTTCAGGATTGTGATGTCTTCCTGGTGGAATTTTCCTTTGATGAGTATGAAGTGTCCTTCCCCATCTCTTTTGATTAATTTTGGTTGAAAGTCTATTTTATCAGATATTAGAATGGCTACTCCTGCTTGCTTCTTGGGTCCGTTTGCTTGGAAAGTCGTCTTCCAACCCTTTACCCTCAGATAATGTCTATCTTTGTGTCTTAGGTGTGTTTCTTGTATGCAACAGATTGCTGGGTTTTGTTTACATATCCATTCTGTTAATCTGTGTCTTTTTATTGGAGAGTTGAGTCCATTGATGTTGAGAGAGATTAATGACCAGTGGCTGTTAGATCTCTTGATTTTGATGTTGGCTGTGGTCATACGGTTGTGTGCTTGGTTGTTTTTTGTTTTACTGAAGTGAGGTTATTTATTTCCTGTGTGTTCTTGAATGTAGCTAGCTTTCTTGGGTTGTATTTTCCCTTCCAGTGTCTTCTGTAATGCTGGATTTGTTTGTAGGTATTGTTGAAATTTGTTTTTGTCATTGAATATCTTGTTTTCTCCATCTATGAGGACTGAGAGTTTTGTGGGGTATAGTAGCCTTGGCTGACATCTGTGTTCTCTTAGGGTCTGCATGATATCCGTCCAGGCCCTTCTGGCTTTCATAGTCTCTGTTGAAAAGTCAGGTGTGATTCTAATGGGTTTGCCATTATATGTTACTTGGCCTTTTTCCCTTGCAGCTTTTAGTATTTTTTCTTTGTTCTGTATACTTACTCTTTTGATTATTATTTGGCGGGAGGATTTTCTTTTCTGGTCAAATTTGTTGGGTGTTCTGTAGGCCTCATGTATTCTAATTGGCCTCTCCTTTAGCTTGGGGAAATTTTCTTCAATGATTTTGTTGAAAATATTTTCTGGGCCTTGGAGAAGGGAGTCTTCTTTTTTCATCATACCTATTATTCTTAGGTTTTGTCTTTTCATATTGTCTTGGATTTCTTGGACGGTCTGTATCAGGAATTTTTCGGATTTTACATTTTCTTTGACAGATACATCGATTTCTTCCATTGTATCTTCTACACCTGAGATTCTTTCTTCCATCTCTTTTAGTCTGTTGGTTATGCTTATCTCTGTAGTTCCTGGTTTCTTCCCTAGATTCTTCTTTTCCATTATTTCTTCCATTAGTGTTTTCTTTAATTTTTCCAATTCTATCTTCAGGTCTTGAGTTGTTTTGTTTACTTCCTTCACCTGTCTGATTGTACTTTCCTGTTTTTCTTTTAGTTCCTTCAACTCTGTTTCTATCATTTCATTCAGTGTTTTAAGCATTTCCTTTCTAAAGGCCATAAACTGTTTGGCTGCAGCTTCCTCTATTTCTTTACAGATGGCAATATTCTGTTTGAGTTTATCTTCCTCTATGTCTTTACGAATCTTATTTGTTTCCTCTGTTATCATCTGCATGAGCATACTTGTTAGGTCATCTTCTTGGATTTCAGTTATGGTGGGGTGTCCAGGGTTACTTGCCCCTCGGTAACTGGGTTCTGGAGATGCCATATTGCTCTGTCTTTTGTTGCTTGAGCTTTTATGCTGGCCTCTACCCATTGTGTTATCTTAGGTGTTTGGGGTTATTTTCTGGTGGTTCCTGGGGATCCTGTGGTGGAGAGAATCCCCTTTGCAGAAAGCTGGTTTTTCCTGAAGGATGTCTTCTCAGCTTTTTGGGTATAGTCCCTGGATGGCTGGTGTTTTTTCAGGAGTTGCTCACCTCAGGGATATAGACCTGAGTGGTAACTGTGGTCTTTATTAGTCGAGAGGGTTCTCCTCTCACCCAGGGAAGTCCTGAGGGCAGCTGCCCTGTTTCTGGGTTTCTTGTTTTAAATTTAATGATCAGCAGCTGTGACCCAGTTGGACATCAGGCGCGCCTCAACTGTTTTTGCCTATGTCTGGAGCACAGCTGAGTGTTGGCGCCTCGGCCCCACTAGACTGCTAGACTTTTTCTAGGGAAGGATTCAGTGATTTAGGTCAGTACAGTTTCCTTCCTTCCCCGTGGATTCTCTGGAGACATGGACTCCCAGTGTCTTTTTTTGCCCTGGTGCACACTGCTCAGTGTACGCCAGCTGGCTGGCCACAGAAACTGCCTGTGCCTGGAGCACAGCTGTGTGATGGCGGCTCAGTCTCTGCCAGCTGTCTGGTGTGCAGAAACTGCCTGTGTCTGCCTTTGCAGCTTTTGGGAGCCTGAGTGCCTCCCTATGCTGGGTAATTTTCCGGGGACCTTTTCAGGTTGGGGGTGAGCTGAGTGCTCTGAGATCAGTCCCGCCATTTCTATGTCCGGTGGTGAATCAGGCGCGCACGCTGGCAGGGCTCTGTGCCGGAACCTGGGTCCCCGGTTCTGGCTCCAGGCTGGCTCCTGGGGTGCTCGTGGAACCTGCCCGAGTCTTTTCCAGGGGATGTCTGGGTGACCTAAGGCCGGTCCCAGTCGTTTCCTGTACCCTGGGGTTATCTCTCAACTGAAAATTCCAGTCTCTGATAGTGTGGTGCACACGGTTCAGTCTGGGACCATGACCAGAGACACTGGCTTGTGGCTCTGGGCTGGGGCTGGGGCTGGTGGCCGGCAGCCAAGCGTCGGGCGGAACCGGGATCTCTTCTGCGGTTTAGCCTGGTGAGTTAAAAGCTGATTGAATACCCACCGTGGGGTATCCTTTCACCTGGGAAACACAATGACTGTGTTTTATGGCCGAGAGTTCTGATTGCTGGTCACTGTGCTGATCCTGCTGTGCTGCTGCTCAGAATGAGAGTCCTCCCGGTGCCGCCATCTTTCCCCTCCTCCCATTGAGTTCATTTTTAATTAGCCATCTAAAGTTAGGAATGGGTCCATCCCTTAGAAGTGTTCTTTTTCCCTTGTGAGACTCCCTTGAAAAAAGTAACTTTTCATTGGCAAGGAGACTGGGACCTCCTGCAGCCCTAAAAGGGCTTTGTCCAGGTAAGGGTTATTTTATAACCTTGCCTTTGTATCTATTCATATATATATATATATATATATATATATATATATATATATATATATATGAATTATATGTTATATATACATTATATATATGTATTATATATATAATCAAAATTTTATCTCCATCGAAATGGAAACAGACAAATACAGAAAACCCTGTGAAGTTTACCTCAAAAGGGACAGCAGAAACACACGCCATCTCAAGTTGGGTGTGCAGAACAAGTCACACAGAGAAGGTTTGTTTTGTGCAACCTCTAATTCTTTCTTCATGGTGGTTCTCACAACCTTTATAAATAGAATAAAAAACAGTTTAATTCTCACAAAATGATGAGCATCTTGGTGCATACTAGGTGCTTACAGAATACCAGATCATTAATTATTAGTCCTTTGTAGAGAAAAACACAGCCATCAAGGAACCTATGTTATTTCTAGAGAGGACATTTTAAACAGTAGATGTCTACAGAACATGGACTGCAAGTAAATGGTAACTACAATTCTTGTCCAAATCTCTAGTCATACTAGAATGAATTTAAATAATATGGCAACTTAGTATGGTTGTCTATGTGAGTTCACATGTATGTGCATGCTTCTCTGTGTGTGTTTGTGTGTGTTCATTTGTTTTGGTCTCATCCTTCTTTTAATCAGCTTCCTATGGTTATAAAATGTTTCCAGTGGCAGAAAAATAGACTAAAAAAGTGAATTTATTCCAAGGTCTCTCTCTCTTTATGTGTGTGTGTGTCTTGCTATTTGAATGAAAACATAGCATATTGTTGAGATGTTGATTTTTTTTTTTTTTTTTTTGGTTTCTGGTATGTTTCAGAGGCTGAAGTGCTCTTGGGAGATAAAGCTTACCTTTCTTTAATACTTAATGGTGTTTGGTATTGGAAAATGATTGCTACCCTTTGATGATGGATATGCTTCTCAGTCCCCATGATTTGACAAGTCTCTATTACAAACCCCTCTCTCAGTATTGCCAGGCATGTTCACTATGCTTAACTGAATGTTGAGAATCCATCAGCCTAGAATATTTTTATTCCATTTTGTTGTTTCTGTCGTAAATCTTTGTCAGAGCAATGCAAAAGTAGCCAACAGAATTGGTACTATAAGTCTTGTTGTTGTTCTGATAAAGCTAACCAAGTTGTGGTTTGTTAGTAGAACTCGGAGGAGTTTTCAGAATCAGTACAGAGAGAATAGAATTGTCTTTGTGGAAATTTAGTATACTGAAATACTGATACAAATCTGAACAGTGAGGATCTTCTCCATGAGATTTCACATGAAAAAGAGCACTTCATTGGGAATTGGAATGAAGGACATTCATTAATTTTTCCTTGTTGAGAAACAACAACAAATTCTAGCAGCAACCTGATCATATTCTGAAAATTTGAGTGAGGCTAAAGTCAAAGAAGTGGGGGAGATTTCCAAGATGGTGGCAGTTATTGCATACTGTCTTTGAGAAGCAGAAGGTGAGAGACCGCGGGTTATGGTAAGCAGCCTAGCAACAGTTTCCAAAATACTGATATAGGTGCTTCACCCACAGGGGAAGAGAAATGTCCGGTTCAACAAATGGCTCCCTGACACAGTTTGAGTTTGGATGTTTACTGCCTAGCCAAGTTCCAGTTTCAGGTCTCAAGTGCCTGCACAACATTTCCTGCCTACAGGTTACAGGTACACTTCAGTAACCAGACGTTGGATCACTTCTGTTCCCTCGCCAAGTTACCAAAGCCAGCATCCCAAGACCAAATTACAGGACCCAAGGGCCAAGCCCAGCCCAAGCCTTGTTGCAAGCCTTGTTGTAGAAACCACACAATGCTTTCTGCCTTCCTGGGGCCTTCAGGTCCAGAGACACTTTGTTGCATGAACCAGACCTAGGATCACTCCCACTTCCACAAGGGCAGTGTCTGGACTGGAGGCAGCGCTCCAACCCCAATCTACTATTCTTCTGATCCCAGTGTAGAGGCCAGATTGACAATATTGGGTCCTAGGTCCAAGGTGGCAGAGTCAAGCCAACTCTGAGTGCCAGGAGTTCAGAGCCTGCTTGGGCCAGCAAGCAGCTGTGCAGCTGAATATGATCCATAACACCAGCACCCATTCACCAGTTTGTTGCAGCCTCTGACCCCTTAAGACCAAGGACTGCTCCTGATCTGCCTGTTCTGTCTGACCCACCTGAGGCACAGCCAGCAGAGGGATCCTCCAGCCAGTGGTCCTCCATCTTGTGGAGGCCTGAGTTGGGCCAAACAACATTCAGTTTACAGTCCTCTCCCTGCTGAATAGTTTAAAGACACTAAGATCACAGATGTCAGCTTAGACTAATATGCCAGGCAAAAGTTTTAATTGACATTGAGGGAGAAAAACAAGGTATTCCACAACATGCCAAACTTAAACAGTACCTATCTACAAAACCAGCTCTACAGAATATTCTAGAAGGAAAACTCCAATCCAAGGAAGCCTACTACACAAGGTAACAGAATGGATATGAAAACAGGACGTGACATTCTGCTGTATACAAGAATCACACCTAGGCAATAAATATAGACAGTACCTAGGACTAAATGGTGGGAAAAAGGTTTTTAAAGCAAATGGACCCAAGAAGCAAGCTAAAGTAGCCATTTTAGTGTCTAATAAAATAGGCTTTCAACCAAAATTAAACAAAAGAGATGGGAAGGACACTTCATACTCATCAAACTAAAACATCACCAAGACATCTCAGTTCTGAATATCTATGCCCCAAAAGCTTGGGCACCAATATTCATAAGATACACAATTCACAAGAAATTCTTACTTCATAAGATACAATATTCATAAGAAATTCTGTTATTTTTGCACAATGGAATACTACTCAGCAATTAAAAACAAGAAAATCATGAAATGTACAGGAAAATGGTGGGAACTAGAAAAGATCATCCCTTGTGAGGCATCCCAGAAGGAGAAAGACACACATGGTATATACTCATTTATAAGTGGATATTACCCATATAATATAGGCTATACATACTAAAATCTATAGTGCTAAAGAAGCTAAGCAATGAAGAGGACCCTAGGGAAGATGCTTAGTCCTCATTTAGAAGGGCAAACAGGATAAACATCAGAAGTAAGAAAAGACAGGGAACAGGAGAAGAGCCTACCACACAGGGCCTCTGAAAGACTCTAACAACCAGGGTATCAAAGCAGATGCTGAGAGTCATAGCCAAATTTGGACAGAGTGCAGGGAATCTTATGGAAGAAGGGGGAGATAAAAAGACCTGGAGGGGTTAGGAACTCCACAAGGAGACCAACCAAGCCAAAAATTCTGGGCCCAGAGGGACCTGCAAAGACCGCTACTGCAACCAAGGACCATGCATGGAGAGGAAGTAGACCCCCTGCTCAGATGTAGCCCGTAGGCAGCTCAGTCACCAAGTACGTTCCCTAGTAAGGGGAGCAGGGGCTGTCTCTGTCATGGACTCAGTGGCCAGATCTTTGATCACCTCTCCTTGGAGGTGGCCTAGTTAGGCCACAGAGAAAGAGGATCTATACAGTTCTGAAGAGACCTCTTCTGTGGCCTGGCAAGGCTGCTTCCCCCTCAGGGGGCTGGTCAAAGAGCCCACCACTGAGTTCATGTCAGAGACAGTCCCTGTTCCCCTCACTAGCGAACCCACTTGGATACTCAGTTGCCATGGGTAACATCTGAGCAGGGGTTCTAGGTTATCTCCATGAATGGCCCATGGTTGGAGTATCAGTCTCAGAAAAGACCCTTGTGGAGCTCCTGTCCTCTCCAGGTACCACTCTCTCTCACTTCTTTTTTTTAAATTTTTTAAAAACTTTTATTAGTTACAATTTATTCACTTTGTATACCCCCATAAACTTCTCTCTCCTACCCCCAATCCCACTTGCCCTCCCCTTTCTTCACGCATGCTCCTCCCCAACTCTACTTATAGGGGAGGTCCCCCTCTCCTTCCTTCTGATCTTATTCTATGAAATCTCATCAAGAGTGGCTGCATTGTCATCTTCTGTGGCCAGGTAAGGCTGCTTTCCCCTCAGGGGGAGGTGATCAAAGAGCAGGACAATCAGATTATGTCAAGGCAGTCTCTCTTCCCATTACTATGGAACCCACTTCAACACTGAACTGCCATGGGCTACATCTGTACAAGGGTTCTAGGTTAGCTCCATGCATGGACCTTGGTTGGAGTATGAGTCTCTGGAACGATCCCTGTGTTCAAATTTTCTGGTTTTGTTGCTCTCCTTGTGGAGTTCCTGTCCTCTGCAGATATTACTCTTTCCCACTTTTTTCATAAGATTCCATGAACTCTGCCCAAAAGTTGGCCATAAGTCTCAGCATCTGCTTTGATATTCTGCAGGGCAGAGCCTTTCAGAGGCCCTCTGTGGCAGGTTCCTAAATTGTTTCCTGTTTTCTTCTTCTGATATCCATTCTCTTTGCCTTTTGGGATGGGGATTGAGCATTTTAGTCAGAGTCCTTCCTCTTGATTATTTTCTTTACATGTACAGATTTTAGTAGGTTTAACCTATATTATATGTCTATATGAGTGAGTATATACCATGTTTGTCTTTCTGTTTTGGGGACAGCTCACTCAAGATGATCCTTTCCAATTTCCACCATTTACCTGCAAATTTTATGATTTCCTTATTTTTCATGGCTGAGTAATATTCCATTGTGTAGATATAACACAATTTCTGTATCCATTCTTCAGTTGAGGGACATCTGGGCTTTTTTCAGCTTCTGGCTATTACAAATAAAGCTTCCACAAACATGGTTGTGCAACAATAAGTAGCAATAGGGAAGAGTCCATGATGGCAGCAACCAGCATGCACCATATCTGAGGGGCCCAGGATGCAGAATTCTGAAATAACTGAGTGGAGGGGTAACTGAAGCCAGAACATCAACATTAAGGTTTCCTGTGTGAGAGGGGAGAACCTGTCAACTGGGACAGGTTGGATACATGTCACCCATGGAGGTCTGCAGGAACTGAGCGTGGTACATATTCCACCCTCCTGCACTTCCCCTTGCCCTAAGCACAGGCCTCCCTGCTTGGTGACTGAGAAGGCAGAGGTGGTCGCAGTATGGGCCTCCCAGGTCTACAGCTGTGCTGGGGTGGCGGCTAGCCCAAGGAAGAATCTCTGTGCTCCATGACTGAGATGCCAGTGGTGGCTTCCCTAAGTAGGATCTTCCAGGCTTTGTGACTGAGATGGCAGAGGTAGCTGCCCCAAGTACAGGTCTCCCTTCCCAGGGGCCAAACAGTGGACACCACTGAGCTGATGGACCTCCTACACTCACATTTACCCGTGCAGGCTCAAATCTGCGAGTAAGGAACAGGAAGAATGCCTGTGATTAGGCCTGTGAGTGAGTGAGGTTGCCTTCAAGTGAATGCATGCAGAGCCCCAGGTCCACAGTCCTTCTATTCTAGCAGACAGACATTGGATCCCTCCAACCCACACCCCTACTGTGGGAACATAGGGATCCTTGGGACCACTTTCTCAACATTGAAGTCCCTGTTCTGTGGGTCTAATACTGGAGTCCAGGCAAATGATTCCTAGGTCCCAGACAGATCTGAATACCATGAGGACAGTACAACAGGCCTGTAGGACACTGAGGTATTCAGGTCACTTGCACATGTGCAATGTGCCCATGAACAGCGCCAGCACCTCCTCCTGCACTTAAGCTCCACCCTTCTAGTAATCTACACTCTCTAGCACCCTGTCCTTCAAGGCACAGTTCCACACACATGCCCACACTTGCGCAAATGCTCCTGTGACCTTCCTCCCTTCGCTACAGCTGAAACACCAACATCCACTCTCAAAACAGTGGCCCTCTCTCATCTTCCTGGAGAATACTCCAGACACCAGAGACAGATGGACCCAATCTGAACTACAGACTCCAGGATAAAACAGTGAAGGTTATGGATAAGCAGATGGCTACAGGTCAGTGTAAGAACACATCCAACAAAAATCAGGACATCATGGCTTCACCAGAAATACCCCAAATCGATGGATATGCTATTTCATCAGACACACAGGAAAAATATTTTAAAGCTATGTTAATCGAGTTCTTCTAGGCACATAAAGAGGAAATGAACAAAGCTCTCAAAGAAATACAGGCAAATATAACCACACAAATAGAGGCATATGAAGAAGAAATGAGCAAGAGTATCATGGAAGAAAGGAATCCACATTCAAACAGATGAAGGAAATGGTGCAAGACATGAAAACAGAATTAGAATCAATGAAGAAAACACAAATAGAGAAAATCCTGGAACTTATTAGGAACCACAAAGGTAAAGCATCACCAACAGAATACAAGAGATGGAATAGAGAATCTCAAGCACTGAAGATACAATTGCAGAAATTGATATGTCTTTCAAAGAAAAAGTAAAATCGGAGAAGTTCCAAACAAAAAGCATCCAAAAAATCAAGGACGCCCTGAAAAGAAGAAATCTAAGAATAATAGGAATATCCAAAAAAAGAAGATTACAGCTTCCAAGGTCCAGAAAATATTTTCAAGAAAATCATAGAAGAAAATTTTCCCAACCTAAAAGAAAGAGATGTCCATTAACATAAAAGTGGCCTTCAGAACACCAAATAGACTAGACCAGAAAAGAAACTCCTCATGTCACATTATAGTCAAAACACTAAATCTTCAGAGCAAGGAAAAAAATATTAAAAGCAGCAAGGGAAAAAGGCCAAGTAAAATATAAAGGCAGACCTATCACAGCAGACTTCTCAATAGAAACTATGAAAGCCAGAAGGGCGTGGGCAGTTGTCATGCAAACTCTAAGGAAACAGGTGCCAACCCAGACTACTATACTCAGCAAAGCTTTCAATCAACATAGATAGAGAAACAAAATATCCATGACAAAACTAAACTTAAGCAATATCTACACAGCAAACTAGCCCTACAGAAAATACTAGAAAGAAAACTCCAGTCTAGCAAAATCCACTACACCCAAGAAAAGAGAGAGTATAGATAACTTCACAACAAATATTAAAAGAAAACAAACATTGAAACACAGTAACACCACCAATTCCACAATAAAAAAAACTATCATTCATTGGTCACTATTATATATCAACATCAATGGACTCAATTCTCCAATAAAAAAGACACAGACTAATAGAATGGTTGCAGAAACAGTATCCAACATCCTGCTGCAACCAAGAAAAACACCTCTGTAACAAAGATAAATACTACCTCAGAATAAAGAACTGGAAAACTCTTTTTCAAGGAAGTGGACCCAGAAAACAGGCTGAGGTAGCTCTCCTAATATCTAATAAAATAGACTTTCACCCTAAATTAATTTAAAAACATGAAAAGGAACGCTTCATTCTCATCAAAGGAAAATTTTACCATGAGGACACCACAGTGCAGAACATATATGCCCCAAATACATGAGCAACTGCATTTGTAAATGAAACATTATTAAAGCTGAAATCACACATCGAAACAACCCACATATCCATCAGTGGAGGAATGGATACAGAAATTGTGGTATAGTTGTGGTATACACAATGGACTACTACTCAGCAATTATAACAAGGCGATCTTGAAATTTGCACACAAATGGTGCGAACTAGAAAAGATCATCCAGAGTGAGGTATCCCAGCAGCAGAAAGATACACATGCTATATACTCACTTATAAGTGGATATAATCTAGGATAATATAGGATAAACATTATAAAATCTATACACCTAAAGAAGCTAAAAGAGGACCCTAGGTAAGATGAGTAATATTCTCACAAAAAGGCAAACAGGACGGACATAGGAAGAGGGAGAAAACAGGGAACAGGACAGAAGCCTACCACAGAGGCCCTCTGAATGACTCTACCCATCAGGGTATCAAATGCTGAGACTCATAGCCAAACTTTGGGCATAATGCAGGAAATCTTACAAAAGAAGGGGGATATAGAACGATGTGGAGAGGACAGGAGCTCCACAAGGTGAGCAACAGAACCAAAAAGTCTGGGCAAACAAGTCATTTTTGAGACTGATACTCCCACCAAGGTCCATGCATGGAGATAGCCTAGAACCCCTCCACAGATGTAGCCCATGATCTCAGTCTCCAAGTGAGACTAGTAATGGAAACAGGGACTGTCTCTGACATGAACTCAGTGCCTGGGTCCTTGATCATCCCCACCTGAGGGTAAGCTGCCTTACTAGGCCACAGAAGAAGACAGTGCGGCTAGTTCTGATGGGACCTGAGAGGCTAGGGTCAGAAGGAAGGGAGGAGGACCTACCCTATCAGTGGACTTGTGGAGGTGCATGGGAGATGATAAGAGAGGGATGTTGGGATTGGGAGGGGATGAGGGAGGAGGCTACAGCTGGGAGACTAAGTGAATAAACTGTAATTAATAATAAAAATAAATTTTGAAAAGAAGCAATAGGAGTGGTAATGAAGGGGTTTTAATAAAATAATACATTTTGTGCAGGTATAAATTTTAGAATTAATTCATTGTGTATAAATCATGTCTTTATAAAGTGTTTAAATATGAATGATACCATCTAAGAAGGGTTTTTTTTTTTTTTTTTACACCATTCTCTTTGAATGAAAGAAATGTATCCAGTGACTTAATGAGATCATATATTATCTTGGGCACTAACTCATACACATGTCAAAGATTGTGTATTTTGTGTCATAAAAAGCTGGCATTATGCTCACCTCCATGGTAAGGATGTCTTCAGAATTCTTCATTCCATTCTTGCATGCAACTTTTCGAAGTTCCTTTAAGGCCTTTTGGGGTTTGTTAGTCACAATAAGCCACCGAGCTGACTCTGACACCCACCTGCTCAAAACCATGTGGACATAAATTCTCACGGGGTCATTGTCTACATTAAATTTATTCTTGAATAGTTTTATTTTTAATCTAATACTTACCAGTCATTCGGTTATAACAAAAATCTATAGTATTATATCATGATGTACAGTTTTTAGGAAAATAGAACATGATTCAGTTAGGCAGTGTACCTGCACTTCTGGAATACAGAGCTGGAGTCACATTTGTCTGTCTCCCTCATATAGATATATATTTTAATAGAGGTTATATACTTGAATACGGGGGAGCATTTCTCGAGACAATTGCTGATTTTTTGTTAGGCTGTAGAAAAATTTTATTTATCATGTATCCTTCTCTAAATTAAGAACTCCTGAATAAATTTTCCTCACTAATAATATCACCCAGAGCAGTAATGATGCCAAGGATACATTGCCTTCCCAACATGACAAGAGTGACAGACATATTAATTTACAGAGATTGTGATAAGTGCATTTCTTACATCTTGATTCATGACATGGTCACCTCAAAATTTCAAACCATAGGGCAGGAAAGAAAGCTCATACCTTGTAGGTATAAGGAAGAAAAATAGTGGCACAGACATTACCAGCTGGAGGTGCTGCCAGTTTCGAAATGCAAATGCCAGGCCTGCCATTGTTGTGTTTCCAAAAGCATTAGCACATCCCCACAGTGTTGTCACCAAGGCTTGGAATTTAGGGCTTGTCCATTCTATCACTGAAAAGAAAAAAATGAATCTTGACTTCTAACAATGTTGTAAAGAGAAAAGCTTGTACAATGTTTATCAAAATGTATGACTTACTGAGAAAAAGACTATTTGAGGTTATTACTAGAACACAAATCCCTATCAGGAATCGAAGTGAGCAGTAGATGAGGAAGGTGGGAGCCCAAGCTGCACAGGTCCCAGTGATGGCCATTAGGAGTAAAGCACATCTGAAGACTAACTTCCTCCCAAACCTGAGGAAAAGACAAAGATTCCATCAGGGACAAATTCAGTTATTAAAAACCAAACATAGGCAGTGCTTTGTCTCATCCTCATTTTTAACTCTTCTCATCACCAAACCCTGTTCTTCCCTCTGTCTGTAACCCCCTTTGGAACTTATAGGCTGTTAGTTCTCTGTCAAAACAACACAGATGTTTGAGCCCAAATAGGTATGTATGTTTGTGCTTAGTGATCTCTAGGATCAAAGGCACACATAGAGAAACATAATCTTTAATGACTACATTTTTTAAAAAAGTTAACGTTAATTAATTAGCCAATTAATTAGTTCATTGGTTGGTTAATTAGTTAATTAATTAACTTTAGGTTCCAATTACAGATTTCCCAAGTTCCACCTAATATTTGGATGTGGGTCACTGCATCTGTTTCCATCAGTTGCTGCTGAAGCCTCTCAGATGACAGTTCTGCTAAACACCTGTCTGCAAGTATAGTAGAGTATCTTTAATTATATCAGGGGCGTGCTCTCTCAAATGGCATGAGTGTCAAGCTGGGCCAGTCATTCATTAGTTCTCCTTCAATTTCTGCTCCATTTTCATGCCTGTACCTCAGGCAGGACAAATTTTGAGTCCAAAGTTTTGTGGTTGGGTTGATGTCCCAATCCCTCCATTGGAAGACTTTGAAGACTTTTCTGGTTACTGGAGATGTCTGTTCCAGGTTCCATATCTACCATTGCAAAGAGTCTTCGCTAGGGCCATCCTCATAGATTCCCAGGAGTTTCCACTGTTCTAGGGTTCAGCTCATCCCAGAGACACCCTCCCACTTTTCCAGTTGTCTCTACCCCCATTTCCCCCCATATCTCCTGTTCTCATTCCTAATCACTTCCCCACACAGTTCCCTCCTTCCCTCCACCTGTGACATCTTTTTTTTTTTTTTTCAGATTTTTATTCGGTTCTTTAGACTTTAGGGATTGATTTAAGGTTCTTTCCATTGTGTTTGATTATGGCTATAGTCTTGCTGTATATTGCCTTTACTGTGTTTAGGTATGTGCCTTGTTTCCCTGATCTCTCCAAACTTTAAACATGAATGGGCATTAGATTTTATCAAATGCTTTTTCGGTATCGCAAGAGATGATCATGTGGGTTTTCTCCTTCTGCATATTTATGTGGTGGATTTTTGTATATTCAACCACCCCTGCTTCCCTGGAATAAAGCATACTTGGTCATGGTGGATGATATGTTTTATGTGTTCTTGGATTTGGTTTGCAAGTATTTTATTGAGTATTTTTTCATCGATGTTCATGAGACAGATAGGTTTGAAATTTTCCCTTTTGTTGAGTCTTTCTTTGGTTTAGGTCAATGTGACTGTGGCCTCATACAAAGAGTTTGGTGATGTTCCTTCTGTTTCTCTTCTGTGGAATAGTTTGAAGAGTATTGGTGACGACTCTTTTCTGAACATATGGCAGAATTTTGTGCTGAAACCACCTGGCCCTGGTTTTTTGTTTGTTTGTTTTTGTTTGTTTGTTTGCTTTTGGCAGGGAGACTCGATGACTGCTCCTATTTCCTTGGGAGATATAGGACGGTTTAATCTAGTTATCTGATCTTAGTTTAGATTTGGTAAATGGAATCTATCAAGAAAATTGTCTGTTTCATTTAGATTTTCAAATTTTGTGGCCTAGAGGCTTTAGAAGTAACACAAAATGATTGTTTGGGTTTCCTCAGTGTCTGTTGTTATGTTCCCCTTTTCATTTCTGATTTTGCTGATTTGAATAGTTTCTCTCTTCCTTTTAGTTAGTTTTGGTAAGGGTTGGTCTATCTTGTTGATTTTCTCAAAGAACCTGCTTTTGGTTTGATTGATACTTTGAATTGTTTTCTTTGTTGCTAAATATTGATTTCAGCCCTGAGTTTGATTATTTCTTACTGTCTACTCCTCTCTGGTGTGTCTGATACTTTTTTCTTTTAGGTCTTTCAGGTGTGCCATTAAATTGCTTATATTAGATATCTCAAACTTATTTCTGAAGGCACTTAGTGCCATGAATTTTCTTCCTAGCACTGCTTTTTTTTTTGTGCCCCACAAGTTTTGGGTATGATGTGCTTTCCTTTTCATTGAATTTTAGAAAGTCTAAAATTTATTTTTTAAAATCTCTTCCTTGATCTAGGTGTTGCTGAGCAGATAGTTGTTTAGGTTCCATGCATGTGTAGGCTTTCTGTTATTTCTGTTGTTGTTGTTGAGGTCTAATTTTAGTCCATGGTGGACCTCTGTAAGTGCCATTATTTCCATATTTGTCTTCTGTCTAGATGATCTGCCCCTCAGTGAGAGTGGAGTATTGAAATCTCCCACTATCAAGGTGTTGGGATTGATTTGTGATTTCAGCTTTAATAATGTTGCATTTACAAATGCAGTTGCTCTTGTATTTGGGGCATAGATATTCAGAATTGTGATGCTCTTTTAGTGGATTTTTCATTTGATGAGAGTGAATGTCCCTCCTCATTTCTTTTGATTTATTTTGTTCGAAAGTCTATGTTATTCGATACTAGAATAGCTAATCAACTTGTTTTCTGGGTCTGTTTGCTTGAAAAACCTTTTTCTAGCTCTTTACTCTGAAGTGTTTATCTTTGTTGCAGAGGTCTTTTTTTCTTGGATGCAGCAGAATGTTGGATCCTGTTTCTGCAACCATTCTGTCAGTCTGTTTTTTTTTTTTTATTGGAGAGTTGAGTCCATTGATGTTCATAGATTACAGTGACCAATGAATGTTAGTTCCTTTTATTGTGGAGGTGGTGGTACTAGTGTGTTTGCATGCTTGTTTTCTTTTGGATTTTTGTTGTGTGATTATCTATATCTTATGTTTTCTTGGGTGTAGCTATTTTTGTTGGATTGGAGTTTTCCTTTTAGTATATTCTGTATGGCTGGGTTGCTGTGTAGATATTGTTTAAGCATATTTTGTCATGGAATATTTTGTTTTCTCCATCTGTGTGAATTGATAATTTTGCTGGGTATAGTAGTCTGGTTTATCATCTGTGTGTTCTTAGAGTCTGCATGACAAGGCCCAGGCCCTTCTCACTTTCATGGTTTCTATGGGAAGTCTGGTGTGATTCTGATAGGCCTACCTTTGTCCATTCCTTGGCCTTTTTCCTTTGATGCTTTTAATATTATTTCTTTGTTCTGTAGATTTAATATTTTGACTATTATGTGATATGAGAAGCTTACTTTCTGGTTTAGTCTATTTTGTGGTCTGCATGTGCCTTTTGTATGTTTAAGGACATCTCTTTCTTATTTACTTTTATTTTTATTAATTACAGTTTAATCACTTTTTTTCATTGTAATGAACATTTGTTATTTTTATTTTTTTATTTTTTTTATCAGTTACATTTTATTAACTCTGTATCCCAACCATGTCCCAATCCCTCATTCCCTCCCAGTCCCTTCCTCCCTCCCTCATCTCCACCATGCCCTTTTCCAAGTCCACTGATAGGGAGGGAACCTCCTCCCCATTCATCTGATCCTGTTTTATCAGGTATCTTCAGGACTGGCTGCAAAGCCCTCCTCTGTGGCCTAACAGGACTGCTCCTCCCTTTGGGGGTGGGGAGGCCAAAGAGCCAGTCATTGAGTTCCTGTTAGAAATAGTCCTTGTTCCCCTCACTTTGGGAAACCAATTGGTTACTGAGCTACCACAGGCTACATCTGAGTGGAGGTTCTAGGTTATATCCATACATGGTCCTTGGTTGAATGTCAGTCTCAGAAAAGACCCTGTGCCCAGACATATTTGGTCCTTGTGGAGTTCCTATCCTTTCCCCATCAGACTAACTCCCCTTCTTTCTTATGATTCCCTGTACTCTGCCAAAGGTTTGGTCATGAGTCTTTGCTTTGAAAACACTGCTAGTTAAAGTCTTTCAGATGTGCTCAGTAGACTCCTGTCATACGTTCAATGCACATCCCATCTGTCTTTCTAAACGAGGATTGATCATCTTGCCCCATGTCCGCTCAATTGATTATCTTTTTTAGGTGTATAGATTTCATTATGTTTATCATATCTTATAGGTCTATATAAGTGAGTATATCCCATGTTTGTCTTTCTCCTTCTGGGATATTTCACTCAGAATGATTTTTTCTAGATCCCACCATTTGCCTGCAAATTTCATGATTTCCTCCTTTTTGATTGCTGAGTAGTATTCCATTGTGTAAAAATACCACAATTTCTGTACCCATTCTTCCGTTGATGGACATCTGGGTTGTTTCCAGGTTCTGGCTATTACAAATAAAGCTGCTATAAACATGGTTGAACAAGTATCCCTTTTGTGTACTTGAACGAACTTTGGGTATATACCTAGGAGTGGTATAGCTGGGTCTTGAGGAAGCACTTTGTATCCCCCCTGTAGGTTGATCTCTCCTCCCTTCCCAATCCTACCCTCCCTCCCCCTTTTCCAACCATGCTTCTCCTCCAGGCTACTGATAGGGGAGCTCTTCTTCCCCTTCATTCTGATCCTAGTCTACACCAGTTCAGCCACAAAACCTTTCAATAACAATCTGTCCTGCTAGCATGTTGTGCTGAGTCAGAAATTGTGGGAAAGGCCAAACAGTTGCTTGTCCAGTTAGTGATCTAGTACACAAGAAGGATCTGGCTGCTGAAATTGCGTACAAGACCAGAAACCAGAAGTCAAATGACCCAGAATCCTTGGATAGGCAAAAACAATGTCAATCAAATGATGCCTGATGATATTCTGCTGTATTAATTAATTGGTGCCTAGCCCAATTGTCTTCAGAGAAGCCTTATCCAGCTCGATAGAGGCAGATGCATAAACCCACAGCCAAACATTTGGTGAATTTTGAGAATCCCTCTGAAGAGGGGAAGAAGGATTATAGATGCCAGAGGGGTCAGGAACATCACAAGAATCATAGAATCAACAAACATGTCCTTATAGGGATTCACAGAGACTGAACTGCAAACCAGAAAGCCTGTGTAGGATTGACCTAGGCCCTCTGTACATATGTTATATTTATGTAGCTTGGCGTCTTTGTGGGATTACTAGTAGAATGAGTGGGTGCTGTTTCTGACTCTTTTGCCTGTTTTTCAGACCTTTAATCTCTTACTAGTTGTCCCTAATATGAGGGGATTTGCCTAGAATCATTGCAACTTGTTATGCCATCTATGGTTAATATTCCTGGGATGCCTGCTCTTTTCTGAATGAAAATGGAGGATGAATGGATAGTGAGGGAGGAAATGGGAAGGATATCAGAAGTAGGGCCAGGAGAGGAAGAAGAAACTGTGGGCAGGATGTAATACCTGAGTATATAAATTAAAAATTGACTTTAAAGATTGAAAAAAAATATGCCTCCATACAACAAGGACATTTGCTTAAGTATATTCATAACAGCTTTGTTCACAATAGCCAGAATCTAGAAACAACCTAAATGTCCTTCAACCAAAGAATGGATAAAGAAACTGTGGCACATTTACATAATAGATGACTACTCAACTATTAAAAACAAAGAAATCATGAAATTTGCAGGTAAAAGGATGGAAGTAATATCATCCTGAATGAAGTAACCAAGACACAGAAGGACACACACACACGCATGCACACACGCACACACATGCACACACACATACACATTCATGTGGATTTTTAACCATAGAGTACAGAGAAGCATACTATGAGGCACAGACCCAAAATGATAAATAACAAGAAGGATCCAAGGGACAATGCATAACTCTCACTTAGAGGGGGAGAGAGGATAGACAGAGGTTGTGGCTAAAGAGAGGGACCTAGGTAGGATAGGGGGCACAGAGAGTTAACAGGGTGGAGATTAGATCTGGGGCAAGCAAGTGAAGACAATAGTACAGAAGGCCTGTAGAGAAAAGAGAAATGAGGATCAGAGTATTTCCATGACAAGCTGGAGGTCTAAGGGCAGGCTCCTAGGAGGCTATGAGGAGAATTCAAACAGAGACTCCTACCAACAGAGGCCATAGAGACTGGAGAGGCCACTCTCTAATTAGATAAGTCTCCTAACAGAGGAAGGGGAACACAAACCCACCCACAAAAACTTTGATCCAAGACTTTTCCTACTTGCCAGATGCACAAGGATAAAGATAGAGTAACTAGAGTAGAGATTGAGGGAACTCCCAACCAAAGATCCACTCTATCTTATAGTGCTAACCTCTGACATCGTGAATGATAATTTGTTAGCTTTCAGACAGGAGACTGACAGAGTTGTCCTTTGAAAGCCTCTACCCAACAGTGCCTCAAAACAGATGCTGAGACTTACATCCAAACATTGGGTGATGCATAGGGTGTATTATAAAAGAGTGAAAGAGAAAGGTACCTAGAGGTGGCAAGAGCACCACAAGATGAACAACAGAGCCAACTAACCAAGACCCAGTGGGTCTAACTGAGACTGGAGCATCAACCATGCACATACTGGGCCTAGCCCTCCTACAAATATGTAGTAGATGTGCAGCTTAGGCTTCATATGGGTCTTAGAGTAAGGGAAGTGGGGACTGCATTGTACAGGGACTCAGTTGCCAGCTTTTTGATCACTTCTCCTTGATGGGGCTGTCTTGCACAGGGGAAGAGGACATGCTCAGTCCTGAGGCAACATAATGAGCTGGAGTGGATGGGAAAAGGAGATTTCTGAGGAAAAGAGGAGGAGAAAGGGGATATGGAAGAAGGGAGTATGGGACTGGAGGCGAGAAGATTACAAGGATGTAAAGTGAATAAAATTTTTAGGGGCTCAAACCAAGCTTAATGGCTTTGTCTCATGACTGCCTGTGGATCCAGGTGTAGAAGTCTCAGCTACATCTGTAGCACCATGTCTACCTGCATGTTGTCATGCTTCCCACCATGATGGTGATGGATAAAACCTCTGAGCTGTAAGTCAACTTCAGTTGAATGCTTTCCTTTATAAGTGTTGCATTGGTCATGATGTCTCTTTACATCAATAGAAACCATAAAAAAGACAGAAGTTGGTACCAGAGGTGGAGTATTGCTGTGATAGGCCTGACCATGCTTTTCCTTGCTGGAATGTGGATCTTGGGACTTTAGAGTAGGAAAGCATTAGAATGCTTTACATATGCTGTCTTAATGAACCAATGTAGCAGAAGCAAGAAAGAGAGAGGTCTGATTCTGATTTGAACAGTGGGAATCCAGCTCTAGACATTTCAGACAAGACTATTAGGATGTGTCCTAATAGTGAGGACTCTAGAATAGTAATCATTCTAGTGAGGAATGTGGCTATTTTCTACCCTTGTCCAAAAAAATCTGCTTGAGCATAAATTGAAAAGCTTTGTATTAACAGTTTTGGCAGACTATGTTCCTTGGTTATTAATGGCCAGTCTCATAGAGCACTGTAATGAAAAGCAGCAAAAATGAACAAAATTATAAAATATAATGTTTGGAAAGGAAAAGAGCACCAGGAAAGAGTTCAAAGAAAAGCCTGGTCCCAAATAAGGTAAAGGTTGTGATGACCTTAAAAAAAAAAAAAAAGACCACCACATAAGCTTCTAACTTTTGAAAGGGAATTAAAGAAAAGCTTAGGGACAGGTGTGGTGGTAAAGTTTGTTTTTTATCTTAGAACTTGAGAGGCAGAGCCAGAGCCAGGCTTATCTTTGAGTTTCAAGCCAGCCTGGTCTACAGAGCAAGTTCTAGGAAAGCCAAGCATAGGCAGTGAAGGAAATCATGGAAAACAAAAATGTGGGGAAAATGTGTTTAAATAAAGGGGCCATGTTCCAGACCCAGAAAGCAGCAAAACTTATTAGCTTTGATCATGTGGTTCTTGCTTTAGAGTTAAGGATATAAGAAAGGCGTTTTGTAATCTCCCTGTACAACTCAGTCAGGCTACTGAGATCAGGCATATAATACAGGTGTCCCTACATGGTGGTCAATAGTGGCCATACTGTGAAGCTGTGGATGTGACACTTGGATTGCCTTAGAGACCCCAAGATGTTGGAGATGCTAGAATTGTAGGTACCCTGCCAAAGAAATATGCCAACAGAGTGAACCACCCAAAGAAAAAGAAGTGGGCTGCAGTCAACAAAGCTGAAAGGAGGTGGAGCTCTGAGGAGCCCTTTCACATCAGATATGAAGATGAAGAGTTTGGAGTTTGTCTAGCTAGTTTTTGGTCTTGCTTTGGTCCAGCATTTACCATACTCTGCTTCCTCTCCTCACCCAATTAAAATGGTAATATATATGCTGTGCCATTATATGTTGGAAATATGTGATGTCCTTTTTCATTTTGATTTTACAGGGATTACAACTAAGAGACTGGATGGATCTCAGAAGAGACCTTGAATTCTGGACCTTTAAACAGTGATGAAACTGTGATAGACTAGTAGGACTTTTTGAGTTGAACGAAATAGCTTTTGTATTATGATATGACCTCAAGCCTTTGGGAAACAGAGAGTGGAAGTGGCTTATATGGAGTGGCATTATTACATTTGCCTTTGTAGGATTAGCAGTTGTCTTGTTGGATGAAGCATATCACTGGATTTCAGGCTTCCAAAGCTCAAGCCAGGCCTAGTGTATCTCTCTTGATGTCACCTGTGGATCCATATATAAAAATCTCAGTTATCTCTTTCACACTATGCCTACCTGCATGTTACCATGCTCTGCCCCATGATGATAATGAAATAAACCTCTGAAATGTAAGCCTGCCTCAATTAAATACTTTCCTCCAGAAGAGTTGCCATGGCCATGGCTTCTCTACCCAGCAGTAGACACCTATATAAGACACATGACTGGGGGAGGGGCAAGATGGCGGAGCCGGGAGGACTCTCATTCTGAGCAGCAGCACAGCAGGATCAGCACAGTGACCAGCAATCAGAACTCTCAGCCATAAAACACAGTCATTGTGTTTCCCAGGTGAGAGGATACCCCACGGTGGGGAATTCAATCAGCTTTTAACACACCCGGCTAAACAGCAGAAGAGATCCCGGTTCCGCCAGACGCTTGGCTGCCGGCCACCAGCCCCAGCCCCAACCCAGAGCCACAAGCCAGTGTCTCTGGTCACGGTCCCAGACTGAACCCTGGGCACCACACTATCAGAGACTGGAATTTTCAGTTGAGAGATAACCCCAGGGTACAGGAAACGATTGGGACCGGCCTTAGGTCACCCAGACATCCCCTGGAAAAGACTCGGGCGGGTTCCACGAGCACCCCAGGAGCCAGCCCGGAGCAAGAGCCGGAAACCCAGGTTCCAGCACAGAGCCCTGCCTGCCTGCGCGCCTGATTCGCCACCAGAGATAGAAATGGCGGGTCTGATCTCAGAGCACACAGCTCACCCCCAACCTGAAAAGGTCCCCGGAAAATTACCCACCTTAGGGAGCCACTCAGGTTCCCAAAAGCCGCAAAGGCAGACACAGGCAGTTTCTGCGCACCAGACAGCTGGCAGAGACTGAGCCGCCATCACACAGCTGTGCTCCAGGCACAGGCAATTTCTGCAGCCAGCCAGCTAGCGGACACTGAGCAGTGTGCACCAGCGCAAAAAAAGACACTAGGAGTCCATGTCTCCAGAGAATCCACGGGGAAGGAAGGAAACTGTACTGATCTAAATCACCCAATCCTTCCCTAGAAAAAGTCTAGCAGTCTAGTGGGGCCGAGGCGCCAGCACTCAGCTGTGCTCCAGACACAAGCACAAACAGTTGAGGCGCACCTGATGTCCAACTGGGTCACAGCAGCTGATCATTAAATTTGCAACAAGAAACCCAGAAACAGGGCAGCTGCCCTCAGGACTTCCCTGGGTGAGAGGAGAACCCTCTCGACTAATAAAGACCACAGTTACCACTCAGGTCTATATCCCTGAGGTGAGCAACTCCTGAAAAAACACCAGCCATCCAGGGACTATACCCAAAAAGCTGAGAAGACATCCTTCAGGAAAAACCAGCTTTCTGCAAAAGGGATTCTCTCCACCACAGGATCCCCAGGAACCACCAGAAAATAACTCTAAACACCTAAGATAACACAATGGGTAGAGGCCAGCGTAAAAGCTCAAGCAACAAAAGACAGAGCAATATGGCATCTCCAGAACCCAGTTACCCAGGGGCAAGTAGCCCTGGACACCCCACCATAACTGAAATCCAAGAAGATGACCTAACAAGTATGCTCATGAAGATGATAACAGAGGAAACAAATAAGATTCGTAAAGACATAGAGGAAGATAAACTCAAACAGAATATTGCCATCTGTAAAGAAATAGAGGAAGCTGCAGCCAAACAGTTTATGGCCTTTAGAAAGGAAATGCTTAAAACACTGAATGAAATGATAGAAACAGAGTTGAAGGAACTAAAAGAAAAACAGGAAAGTACAATCAGACAGGTGAAGGAAGTAAACAAAACAACTCAAGACCTGAAGATAGACTTGGAAAAATTAAAGAAAACACAAATGGAAGAAATAATGGAAAGGAAGAATCTAGGGAAGAAAACAGGAACTACAGAGGTAAGCATAACCAACAGACTACAAGAGATGGAAGAAAGAATCTCAGGTGTAGAAGATACAATGGAAGAAATCGATGTATCTGTCAAAGAAAATGTTAAATCCAAAAAATTCTGACACAGACCGTCCAAGAAATGCAAGACAATATGAAAAGACAAAACCTAAGAATAATAGGTATAGAGAAAAAAGAAGACTCCCTTCTCCAAGGCCCAGAAAATATTTTCAACAAAATCATTGAAGAAAATTTCCCCAAGCTAAAGGAGGGGCCAATTAGAATACATGAGGCCTACAGAACACCCAACAAATTTGACCAGAAAAGAAAATCCTCCCGCCACATAATAATCAAAACAGTAAGTATACAGAACAAAGAAAAAATACTAAAAGCTGCAAGGGAAAAGGGCCAAGTAACATATAATGGCAAACCCATTAGAATCACACCTGACTTTTCAACAGAGACTATGAAAGCCAGAAGGGCCTGGATGGATATCATGCAGACCCTAAGAGAACACAGATGTCAGCCCAGGCTACTATACCCAGCAAAACTCTCAGTCCTCATAGATGGAGAAAACAAGATATTCAATGACAAAAACAAATTTCAACAATACCTACAAACAAATCCAGCATTACAGAAGACACTGGAAGGGAAAATACAACCCAAGAAAACTAGCTACATTCAAGAAAACACAGGAAATAAATAACCTCACTTCAGTAAAACAAAAAGCAACCAAGCACACAACCTGATGACCACAGCCAACATCAAAATCAAGAGATCTTACAGCCACTGGTCATTAATCTCTCTCAACATCAATGGACTCAACTCTCCAATAAAAAGACACAGATTAACAGAATAGATACATAAACAAAACCCAGCAATCTGTTGCATACAAGAAACACACCTAAGACACAAAGATAGAAATTACCTGAGGGTAAAGGGTTGGAAGACGACTTTCCAAGCAAATGGACCCAAGAGGCAAGCAGGAGTAGCCATTCTAATATCTGATAAAATAGACTTTCAACCAAAATTAATCAAAAGAGATGGGGAAGGACACTTTATACTCATCAAGGGAAAATTCCACCAGGAAGATATCACAATCCTGAACATCTATGCCCCAAATACAAGGGCACCCACATTTGTGAAAGAAACATTGATAAAATTTAAAGCACATATAGATCCACACACATTAATAGTGGGAGACTTCAACACCCCACTCTCAACAAAGGACAGGTCAACCAAACAGAAATTAAACAAAGAAACAATGTCTCTGACAGAGGTCATGAATCAAATGGACCTAACAGACATTTACAGAACTTTACACCCAAACACAAAAGAATTTACCTTCTCAGCACCTCATGGAACCTTCTCCAAAATAGACCACATAGTGGGTCACAAAGCAAGCCTCAACAGATACAAGAAGATTGAAATAATCCCATGTATCTTGTCTGATCACCATGGAATAAAGCTGGACCTCAACAATAACAGAAATAACAAAAAGCCTACACACACATGGAAACTGAACAACTTGTTACTAAATGACAGCTGGGTCAGGGAAGAAATAAAGAAAGAAATTAAAGTCTTTCTAGAAATCAATGAAAATGAAGACACAACATACCTGAACTTGTGGGACACAATGAAAGCAGTGCTAAAAGGAGAGTTCATAGCACTAAGTGCCTTCAAGAAGAAATTCGAGACAGCTCATTCAAGCACCCTAATGGCTCACTTAAAAACCCTAGAAAAAGAAGAAGCAGACACACCAAGAAGGAGTAGACGGCTGGAAATAATCAAACTCAGGGCTGAAATCAATCAATTGGAAACAAATAAAACAATTCAAAGAATCAATGAAACCAAGAGCTGGTTCTTTGAGAAAATCAACAAGATTGACAAACCCTTAGCCAGGCTAACTAAAAGGCAGAGAGACACCACCCAAATCAACAAAATCAGAAATGAAAAGGGGGATATAACTACAGACACTGAGGAAATCCAAACAATCATTAGGACTTACTTCAAAAGTCTATATGCCACAAAATTTGAAAATCTAAATGAAATGGACAATTTTCTTGATCCATTTGACTTACCAAAGCTGAACCAGGACCAGGTAAATCAACTAAATAGACCTATATCCCCCAAAGAAATAGAAGAGGTCATCAAAAGTCTCCCATCCAAAAAAAGCCCAAGACCAGATGGCTTCAGCGCAGAATTCTACCAGACCTTCAAAGAAGAGCTAACACCAATTCTCTTCAAACTATTCCACAAAATAGAAACAGAAGGAATATTACCAAATTCATTCTATGAAGCCACAGTCACCTTGGTACCTAAACCTCACAAAGACTCAACAAAGAAAGAGAATTTCCGGCCAATCTCCCTTATGAACATTGATGCAAAAATACTTAATAAAATACTTGCAAACCGAATCCAAGAACACATCAAAGATATTATCCACTATGACCAAGTAGGCTTCATCCCAGGTATGCAGGGGTGGTTCAATATACGGAAATCCATCAATGTGATCCACCATATTAACAAACTAAAAGAAAAAAACCACATGATAATCTCCCTAGATGCTGAAAAAGCCTTCGACAAAATCCAACATCCATTCATGTTCAAAGTATTAGAGAGATCAGGGATACAAGGCACATATCTAAACATAGGAAAGGCGATATACAGCAAGCCTATAGCCAACATCAAACTGAACGGAGAGAAACTTAAAGCAATCCCACTGAAATCAGGGACAAGACAAGGCTGCCCACTCTCTCCATATCTCTTCAACATAGTGCTGGAAGTGCTTGCTAGAGCAATAAGACAGTTGAAGGAGATCAAGGGGATACAAATTGGAAAGGAAGAAGTCAAATTATCACTATTTGCAGATGATATGATAGTATACGTGAGTGACCCCAAAAACTCTACCAGGGAACTCCTACAGCTGATAAACACCTTCAGCAAAGTGGCAGGATACAAAATTAACTCAAAAAAATCAGTAGCCCTCCTGTATACAAAAGACAAAAGGGCTGAGAAAGAAATTAAGGAAACAACACCCTTCACAATAGCCACAAATGACATAAGATACCTCGGAGTAACCCTAACCAAGGAAGTGAAAGACTTGTATGGAAAAAACTTCAAATCTCTGAAGAAAGAATTAGAAGAAGATATGAGAAGATGGAAAGATCTCCCATGCTCATGGCTTGGTAGGATTAACATAGTAAAAATGGCCATCTTACCAAAAGCAAACTACAGATTCAATGCAATGCCCATCAAATTACCAACATAATTCTTTACAGACCTGGAAAGAAAAATTCTCAACTTCATATGGAATAACAAGAAACCCAGAATTGCTAAAACAATCCTCTACAATAAAAGATCTTCCGGAGGTATCTCCATCCCTGATCTTAACTTGTACTATAGAGCAACAGTTTTAAAAACTGCATGGTACTGGCATAGAAACAGAATGGTGGATCAATGGAACCGAACAGAGGACCCAGAAATAAACCCACACAATTATGGACACCTGATCTTTGACAAAGACGCCAAAACCATACAATGGAAAAAAGATAGCATCTTCAACAAATGGTGCTGGTCTAACTGGATGTCTACATGTAGAAAAATGAAAATAGATCCATACTTGTCACCCTGCACAAAACTGAAGTCCAAGTGGATCAAAGACCTCAACATAAAACCAGACACATTAAATCGGCTTGAAAAAAAAGTAGGAAATACCCTAGAACTCATTGGTACAGGGGAAAACTTCCTGAACAGAACACCAACAGCACAGGCTCCAAGAGCAACAACCAATAAATGGGACCTCATGAAACTGAAAAGCTTCTGTAAAGCAAAGGACACCATCATCAAAACAAAGCGACCACCTACAGATTGGGAAAGAATCTTCACCAACCCTTTATATGACAGAGGACTCATATCCAGTATATATAAAGAGTTAAAGAAGCTGAAAAGCAACAAACCAAGTAATCCACTTAAAAAATGGGGAACAGAGCTAAACAGAGAATTCTCTGTAGAGGAATACTTAAAGAAGCACTTAAAGAAATGCTCAACCTCACTAGCCATTAGGGAAATGCAAATCAAAACAACCCTGAGATTTCACCTTACACCCATGAGAATGGCCAAGATCAAAAACTCAAGTGACAACACATGCTGGAGAGGTTGTGGAGAAAGGGGAACCCTTCTGCACTGCTGGTGGGAATGTAAACTTGTACAACCACTCTGGAAATCAATCTGGCGCTTTCTCAGACAACTAGGAATAGCGCTTCCTCAAGATCCAGCCATACCACTCCTGGGCATATATCCAAAAGAGGCTCAAGTACACAAAAAGGACATTTGCTCAACCATGTTTGTAGCAGCTTTATTTGTAATAGCCAGAAGCTGGAAACAACCCAGATGCCCCTCAACTGAAGAATGGATGCAGAAATTGTGGTACATCTACACAATGGAATATTACTCAGCAATGAAAAATAAGGAAATCATGAAATTTCCAGGTAAATGGTGGGATCTGGAAAGGATCATCCTGAGTGAGTTGTCCCAGAAGCAAAAAGACACACATGGTATATACTCACTCAAATAGACATACAACATAGGACAAACCCACTAAAACCTGTGCATCTAAAGAAACTAAGCAAGAGAGAGGACCCTAACTAAAATGTCCAATCCCCATCTGGAAAGGCAAAGAGGATGGACATCAGAAGAAGAAGAAAACAGGAAACAACCTAGGAACCTCCCACAGAGGGCCTCTGAAAGCCTCTGCCCTTCAGACTATCAAAGCAGATGCTGAGCCGGATGGGCAACTGTTGGGCAGGTGAATGGAATTTTAGGTAAGAACTGGGAAATAGTAAGAGCTGGAGAGGACAGGGTCTCCACAAGGAGAGCAACAGAACAAGAAAATTTGAACACAGGGAACTTCCCAGAGACTCATACTCCAACCAAGGACTATTCATGGAGATAACCCAGAACCCCTGCACAGAAGTAGCCCAGGGCAGTTCAGAGTCCAATTGGGTTACATAGTAATGTGAAGAGGGACTGCCTCAGACATAATCTGATTGGCCTGCTCTTTGATCACCTCCCTCTGGGGGGGTGCAGCCTTACCAGGCCATAGTAGAGGACAATGCAGCCACTTTTGATGTGAACTGACAGACTAAGATCAGAAAGGAGAGGAGAACCTCCCCTATTAGTGGACTTGGGGAGTGGCATGCAAGCAGAGGGAGGAGGGAGGGTGGGATTGGGAGGGGAGGAGGGAGGGACTTATGGGGGGATGCAGAATGAATAAAGTGTAATTGATGAAAAATTTAAAAAAAAAGGGAAAAAATAATTTAAGAACCTTAAATGACTTTCAAAATTGGAGGAAAACATGGAGTTAGTCAATGGGCATGGAGCACGTCTCGCCCCTGGGGGCAATGGTCTCCTGAACCTACTCAGACCTCGGACACCACCACTGCTAGTTCTAGAACTGACGCAGGATGTTCCAACGAGGGGTTAAGGCTTCTCATAATATTTCCTATAAGCCCACACCTGTTTGTTTATATCCCCCATTTTTACTCATTATTAGCCAGATAGAGCCAAGTAATTGTGGTAATGATACTTGCTTTTTTTGTCCAATGCTGGAATGCTAGTGAATTTAGGTATGCCCTGGTTACTCGCATGCCTCACTGGGTGCCTGTGCCCATTGATGCCCCTCATGCTATGACTCTCTTCAGACAGAAAAGGGATCTTGGAACTACAGCCACCATTATTACTACCATCTCATTGGCGGCTGTTGGAGCTACCACCAGGGCATTAGCCATTAGTCATACTGGGCAGACTGCTCAGACCCTGAATAATCATTTAGCCAATGTAGCTCATGCCTTAGTTGTACATAAAGGAATTAATGCTCAACTAAAAGGAAGCTTGATTGTGGTCAATCAGAGGATTGACCTCTTGCAGGAGCAAATTGATACCCTCTGGCAAATCGCTCAACCTGGCTGTCAATGAAAGTGTGCTGGACTTTGTGTCACTAGCATACAACATGAGAATTTTTCCCGTGCTGCAAATTTGTCTAAACAATTGTCGAGCTATATTTTAGGTAATTGGACTGGAGAATTCGATACTACGATGGAGCAGCTGAGAGTGGCCATTGTCACAGTAAATTCTACCAGAGTGGACGCAGGACTAGCCACAGGATTATCAACATGGATTGCTGCAGCCATGAATCATCTGAAGGAATGGGCGGGCATGGGAGCGTTAGCAGGCCTTCTGGTGTTGGTCTCCTTGGTTTGCCTGTGGTATATATGCAAGATTAGAGTCTCACAACAGTGTGATGCAGCCATGATCATTCAGGCCTTTACAGCCATGGAAGCAGGACATTCTCCCCAAGCATGGTTGCATACCATAAAAAGCTAAAATGATACGCTCAGGATGCGAGGCTAAGCACTGCACTCAGGGTCAGCAACTTTCGACCCAGAGAAGAGCATGTCTGATTGCATGCGGGTTGATGCCCCAGGTCCCGCCTCTGAGAAAAAGGTATCGGACGGGTCTGATGCTCTTTGGGTGGATGACACCTAAATGAACATCAGTACAAAGTCCCTATTTATTTCTAATATCAGAGATCAGACCTCTACTCTTGCCTGATGCGTCTAAAACAAAAAGGGGGAACTGTAGAGAGCTGCGGAATGCTATGCCTTAAAGATGGAGCTGGTTTCCACCTTCCACCTTCCCGATGGTGAGTGCTCTCTGTCACGAACAATTCCACATTTGGCTAAGGCTGAGGATCTGGCTTGCTTCCATGTATGTGGACCTATCTGCATTGCACACGTGGCACGCCTGGGTTGGCTACCCAGTGGCTATTTAAGCTGTGGGCTGGCTTTCCCCAGGGTCCGAGGATTGTTCAAGCTTCCTGAATAAACTGCATTGAAAAAAAAAAAAGAAATTAATAAAAGTGAAATAAAAAAAGTAGTAAAGTGAAAATAAGACCAAAGGGTTCTGGGTCCTAATACAATGGTGGAGAATGTCAGAAGAGAATACAGTATATGCTAAAGCACCGAGGAAGCATTTTAGAAGCTCTCTAAAGGGGAAGAACAATTGTTTGCTTTTGAGCCCAAATGTTGGAGTACACTAAAGGGTGCTTTCCTGAGATAAGGACAGACACTGCTGCTTAACAAAATAGGACTCCCTGTGGAAGACTTGTGGGAAGGATAGAAGAACCCTGAGGAAACAAGAACACCACAGGAAGAACAACAGAATGAACTAACCTAGGCCCAAGGGGACTAACAGAGATGGAAGCACCAAAGAGCAGGCATGGACTGAACCTAAACCTCCTACACATAAGTAACAGATGGGCAGCTTAATCTTCATGTGTGTTCCCTTTTAAGTTGAGTGGGTGCTGTCTGTGACATGGACGCTGTTGCCTGTTTTTCAATCACTTCCCCCTAATGGGGCTGCCTTGCCTGGCCTCAGTGGATGAGGATGAGCTCAGTCCTGATCCAACTTGATGTGCTGGGTATGTTAGTGGGGGAGGGTCCCCTTTTCTGAAGAGAAGGAGAGGGAGGATAGAGCAAAGAGGGTAGTGGTAAAGTGGGACTGGGAGGAGAGGAGGGAGGGTGTACAATCAAAATGTAAAGTGTATATATAAATAAATTAATTAAAAAAAAGACACATGACTTGTAGCTGATGAACATATTGTTATGTAGAGAAAGGTATAAAGAACAGATACTTACCTGTCTGATATGTGGCCACCTAGGATACTTCCTGTCCAAACGCCAAATAAGATCACAAATTTAGCGACTGATCTCAATGCCTGAGATCCACACACCAGGTCCCACTGGAAGAGAAAAACAGCATGGTAGTCTGTTAGTTTAATTTGTTCAAATTCTTCAACATGATCTTCCCCTTCCACTGTACCAACCCTCTTCTTCCTCTCCAGCTTTTCTTTCAACATCATTTGACTTATACCATTCAGTGTCACCTTAAACAAACCGGTTTCCAGGAGTCCTCCTAGACTGTTGTAGGTTGTATTAAGTGATTTCTAACCTATGTCAAGAAGCTCTCATATGTGGTCATATATGATTTGATATCATTAACATTTTTTTACTGGATCCTATATATCAGTGTACAGCCTCCTCAATGGCTCTTCTTAGATAGAGCTTGATCACTGTTTTTGTTTTATTTAATTACTTCTATACTTGTGGCAAAGGTCTAAGGATAACATTCAGCCCTTGCATGAGTAAAGTGTATTAGCAATTACTCACATTCTGGTCTATAAAAGAATATAAACTACTCAGAGTTTGTTTGTTTTTTTATTTTTATTTATTTATTTTTTTTGACTGTGCTCTGTACTGAATCTTGGTTCTTACTTGTGCTACAGATGCAAAATGCATTTTGTCATGAACCTACATTTCTAGCTATCACTGTTGTATGTATAACCTAGATATTTCAAATTTTAAATCAAAGCTAAATAATGTTGACTGGTCACAACACATGGACACTTTACTTAAACTAAATTGAAAGATGATATTTACTCCTTTTAAATACATTTTCTTATTATTTATTGTTAGGAATTATATATATATATATATGAAACACACACACATTGCACTATAATAATATTCTACCTTCAAAAACTCTACAACTTCCTCCAAGATGCCTGAACACATATGTCTTCAAACATCATGTCCTTTTTTTTTTCATATTCTACTGTTTGGTTAATGTTGACTATATGTTCACTGGAACATAGGCAACCTAGTACTGGCCATACCTCTAAGATCTTTTGCTGGTCTTGTACAAGTTACCACTCTTCCTTTGAGTTCATCTATAAGGACATTTCCTCCTCTTTCAAATTCTATTTTTTTTATTAAAATTTTTAACTAAAGTATAATCACACAACTTCCCTTATGTGATAGTTTGAGTAGGTATGCTCACCATAAACTCGTGTTTAAATATTTTGCACATAGAAAGGGATACTATTAAAATTGTGATTTAGTTGGAATAGATACAGCCTTGTCGGAGGAAGGGTGTCACTGTAACAGGCAAGATTTGAGGTCTCCTATTCTCAAACAATGCTCAGTTTGGGACAGAGTCTCCTTCTGGTGTCTGCAGATCAACATGTAGAACTCTTAGCTTCTTATCCAGTACCATGCTAGCCTGCATGCCACCATGTTTCCCACCATGATGATGATGGACTAAACCTCTGAAACTGAAAGCCAACCCCAAGTAAATTTTTCCTTTATAAAAGTTGCCATGGCTGGAAGTCCTTGCTAAAGCAATAAGACAGTTGAAGGAGATCAAGGGGATACAAATTGGAAAGGAAGAAGTCAAATTATCACTATTTGCAGATGATATGATAGTATATGTGAGTGACCCCAAAAACTCTACCAGGGAACTCCTACAGCTGATAAACACCTTCAGCAAAGTGCCCGGATACAAAATTAACTCAAAAAAATCAGTAGCCCTCCTGTATACAAATTACAAAAGAAATTAGGGAAACAACACCCTTCACAATAGCCACAAATGACATAAGGTACCTCGGAGTAACACTAACCAAGGAAATCAAAGACTTGTATGAAAAAAATTTCAAATCTCTGAAGAAAGAATTAGAAGAAGATATGAGAAGATGGAAAGATCTCCCATGCTCATGGCTTGGCAAAATTAACATAGTAAAAATGGCCATCTTCCCAAAAGCAATCTACAGATTCAATGCAATGCCCATCAAATTACCAACACAATTCTTTACAGACCTGGAAAGAAAAATTCTCAACTTCATATGGAATAACAAGAAACCCAGAATTGTTAAAACAATCCTCTACAATAAAAGATCTTCTGGAGGTATCTCCATCCCTGATCTTAAGTTGTACTATAGAGCAACAGTTTTAAAAACTGCATGGTACTGGCATAGAAACAGAATGGTGGATCAATGGAACCGAACAGAGGACCCAGAAATAAACCCACACAATTATGGACACCTGATCTTTGACAAAGACGCCAAAACCATTCAATGGAAAAAAGATAGCATCTTCAACAAATGGTGCTGGTCCAACTGGATGTCTACATGTAGAAAAATGAAAATAGAACCATACTTATCACCCTGCACAAAACTGAAGTCCAAGTGGATCAAAGACCTCAACATAAAACCAGACACATTAAATCGGCTTGAAAAAAAAAGTGGGAAATACCCTAGAACTCATTGGTACAGGGGAAAACTTCCTGAACAGAACACCAACAGCACAGGCTCTAAGAGCAACAGTCAATAAATGGGACCTCATGAAACTGAAGAGCTTCTGCAAAGCAAAGGACACCGTCATCAAAACAAAGCGACTGCCTACAGATTGGGAAAGAATCTTCACCAACCCTTTATCTGACAGAGGACTCATATCCAGTATATATAAAGAACTAAAGAAGCTGAAAAGCAGCAAACCAAGTAATCCACTTAAAAAATGGGGAACAGAGCTAAACAGAGAATTCTCTGTAGAGGAATACCGAACGGCAGAGAAGCACTTAAAGAAATGCTCAACCTCACTAGCCATTAGGGAAATGCAAATCAAAACAACCCTGAGATTTCACCTTACACCCATGAGAATGGCCAAGATCAAAAACTCAAGTGACAACACATGCTGGAGAGGTTGGGGAGAAAGAGGAACCCTTCTCCACTACTGGTGGGGATGTAAACTTGTACAACCACTCTGGAAATCAATCTGGCGCTTTCTCAGACAACTAGGAATAGTGCTTCCTCAAGATCCAGCCATACCACTCCTGGGCATATATCCAAAAGAGGCTCAAGTACACAAAAAGGACATTTGCTCAACCATGTTTGTAGCAGCTTTATTTGTAATAGCCAGAAGCTGGAAACAACCCAGATGCCCCTCAACTGAAGAATGGATGCAGAAATTGTGGTACATCTACACAATGGAATATTACTCAGCATTGAAAAATAAGGAAATCATGAAATTTGCAGGTAAATGGTGGGATCTGGAAAGGATCATCCTGAGTGAGTTGTCCCAGAAGCAAAAAGACACACATGGCATATACTCACTCATATAGACATACAACATAGGACAATCCCACTAAAACCTGTGCATCTAAAGAAACTAAGCAAGAGAGAGGACCCTAACTAAAATGTCCAATCCCCATCTGGAAAGGCAAAGAAGATGGACATCAAAAGAAGAAGAAAACAGGAAACAACCTAGGAACCTCCCACAGAGGGCCTCTGAAAGCCTCTGCCCTACAGACTATCAATGCAGATGCTGAGCCTGATGGGCAACTGATGGGCAGAGTGAAGGGAATTTTATGTAAGAACTGGGAAATAGTAGGAGCTGAAGAAGACAGGGTCTCCACAAGGAGAGCAACAGAACCAGAAAATTTGAACACAGGGAACTTCCCAGAGACTCATACTCCAACCAAGGACTATTCATAGAGATAACCCAGAACCCCTGCACAGATGTAGCCCAGGGCAGTTCAGAGTCCAATTGGGTTACATAGTAATGTGAAGAGGGACTGCCTCTGACATAATCTGATTGGCCTGCTCTTTGATCACCTCCCTGTGGGGGGGAGCACCCTTACCAGGCCATAGTAGAGGACAATGCAGCCACTTTTGATGTGAACTGATAGACTAAGATCAGAAAGGAGAGGAGAACCTCCCCTATCAGTGGACTTGGGGAGTGGCATGCATGCAGAGGGAGGAGGGAGGGTGGGATTGGGAGGGGAGGATGGAGGGGCTTATAGGGGGATGCAAAATGAATAAAGTGTAATTGATGAAAAATTAAAAAAAAAGTTGCCATGGTAATGATGTTTCTTCACAGCAACAAAAGCATCATGAAGACAGAAGTACTGGGGGCTGAGCTATTGCTGTAATAGGCCTGACTATGCTTCTGTTAGGAGGAATGTGAATATTGGTACTGTGGATTAAGAAAGCAGTGGAATGCTTTAAGCAGGGCTTACTGGGACATTCAAGTAGGAACATGGAAGACAGTGGTGCTGAGGGTGATTTGAACTGTGGGAGCATAACTCAAGAGGTTTAAGAGGAGAAGACTGTTAGAATGTGGCCAGACAATATTTTTGTGATATTTTGGCTAAGAATGTGGCTGCTTTTTGTTCCTGTCCAAAGACTCTGTCTGAGGCTAAAGTGAAGAAATTTAGATTAATTTCATTGGGAAAGGAAATTTCAAAAAGCCTAGTATAGACTTTGTTTGTGATTACTACTCTTCAGTCTTACGAAAAGTTTTCTTATTTTTTATTTTTTATGAAAAGAAGCAAACTCAGCAAGGAAAAAAATACAAGATGTATGCCTCACAGAGTAAAGGGGCACCAAGAAGTGAATTGGAGCTAAATCCTGTGCTTAAGGAGATTAATAGGTTAAAGATATTAAATGGAATAACGGGAGCAGTGACCTGAGCATAAGATCCCATTTAGCTAAGTTTACCTTTTGTGAAAACGAATTAAAGAACAGTATAGGTCCAGATGTGATGGTATACTCCTTTAATCTCAGCATCCAGGATACAGAGGCATGTTGATCTCTGAATTCAAGGTTAGCCTGATCTACAGAGAAAGTTCCAGGACAGCCAAGCTTAGACAGTGAAGAAAATCATGGAATACAGAAAGCTGGTGAAGTTGTGATTTGATGAAGATGCCTATATCAGCCCCAGCACCAACAAAACTTAGCAGTTTCAGCCACTTCGTTCTGGATTAAGAGTCAAGGGTAGAAGAAAGAGGGTATGGAATTTCCATCCTCAACTAAGGAAAGTTACTGAGGGTAGATGTGTGTCAGGTGTGTCCTCATATGGAGGCCCAGACAGGCCATTGTGTAAAGCTATGAAGGTGAAGCCTAGATTGCCTTGGAAACCCCACAGGGTTAGAAATGTCAGAGCTATTGGATACCTGCCAAGGAAAGCTGCTAACAAAGACTGAAACCAGCCTGAGAGAAAAGCATGTTGCAGTCATCAAAGCTGAAAGGAGATCTAAAGAGCATTTTGGCACCAGACATTGAGATGCAGAGTTTGGAGTTTGTCTAGATGGTTTGTTGTTTTGTTTTGTTTTTTTTTGTCTTTTTTTTGTCCATTATTTTGTCACCGTGTTCCCTTCCCTCATTTTGGAATAGTAATGTATGTCTAGAGCTATTATATGTTGTAAGTTTGTGATCTTTTTTTTTAATTTTACAGGAAATTACAGTTAAGAGAGTGAATGAGTATCAGAAGAGACTTTGAAGTTTGGACTTTTAAACGTTGTTGAGACTGTGGTAGACTCTGGGAACTTCTGAAGTGGGCTAAACACATTTTTCATTATGTTATGGCTACCATTCTATGGGGGCAGAGAGAATAGAATCTCTTGCATACTGCATGAAAGCATCACCTATCAATAAAAAGCTGATGGCCTCTTAGATGAGGCAGGACATAAGAGGTAGGAATTCGAGCAGAGAGAGATGAACTATGGGAGAGAGTCAAAAGAAAGAGATTTGTCCTAGACTGTAAAAAAGTAAGTAATATAAAATTGAGGACAGGTAACCAGCCATGTAGCACATACAGAATAGAATAAACAGGTAAATAAGTTATGAGCTAGTAGCAGAACCAGCCAAAGCTTATGGCCTAGGCATTTATTAAAAAACTATTAAGTCGGGGGGGCGGCAAGATGGCGGCGCTGGGAGGACTCTCATTCTGAGCAGCAGCACAGCAGGATCAGCACAGTGACCAGCAATCAGAACTCTCAGCCATAAAACACAGTCATTGTGTTTCCCAGGTGAGAGGATACCCCACGGTGGGGGATTCAATCAGCTTTTAACTCACCAGGCTAAACTGCAGAAGAGATCCCAGTTCCGCCAGGTGCTTGGCTGCCGGCCACCAGCCCCAGCCCCAGCCCAGAGCCACAAGCCAGTGTCTCTGGTCATGGTCCCAGACTGAACCGTGGGCACCACACTATCAGAGACTGGAATTTTCAGTCGAGGGATAACCCCCGGGTACAGGAAACGATTGGGACCAGCCTTAGGTCACCCAGACATCCCCTGGAAAAGACTCGGGCGGGTTCCACGGGCACCCCAGCAGAGTATCACTATTTGCAGATGATATGCTAGTATACCTGAGTGACCCCAAAAATTCTACTAGGAAACTCCTACAGCTGATAAACACCTTCAGCAAAGTGGCTGGATACAAAACTCAAAAAAATCAGTAGCTCTCTTGTATACAAAAGACAAAATGGCAGAGAAAGAAATTAGAGTAACAACACCATTCACAATAACCATAAATGACATAAAGTACCTGGTGTGACCCTAACCAAGCAAGTCAAAGACTTGTATGAAAAAAAATTTCCATTCTCTGAAGAAAGAATTAAAGAAGATATCAGAAGATGGAAAGATATCCGATGCTCATGGCTTGGCAGGATTAACGTAGTAAAAATGGTCATCTTACCAAAGGAAATCTACAGATTCAATGCAATTCCAATCAAATTACCAACACAAATTTTACAAACCATGAAAGAATAATTCTCACCTTCATATGGAACAAGAAGAAACCCAGAATTGCTAAAACAATCCTCTACTGTAAAAGATCTTCTGGAGGTATCTCCATCCCTGATATTAAGCTGTACTATAGAGCAACAGTATTAAAAACTGCATGGTCCTGGCATAGAAAAAGACTGGTGGATTAATGGAATCGAATACAAGACCCTGACATCAATCTCCACACTTATGGACACCTCATTTTTGACAAGTTGCTAAAACCATTCAATGGAAAAAAGACAGCATCTTCAACAAATGGTGCTGGTCTAACTGGATATCTACATGTAGAAAAATGCAAATAGATCCATACTTATCACCAAGCACAAAACTAAAGTCCAAGTGGATCAAAGACCTTAATAAAAAACAAGACACACTAATCCACTTAGAAGAAAAACTGGCAAGAGCCTTGAACTCATTGGCACAGGAGACAGCTTCCTGAACAGAATACCAACAGCACAGGCTCTAAAAGCAACAATTGATAAATGGGACCTCATGAAACTGAAAAGCTTCTGTAAAGCAAAGGACACTGTTGTCAGAACAGAACAACTGCCTATAGATTAAGAAAGGAACTTCATCAACCCAATAACTAACAGAGGATTACTAACCAGTATATATAAAGAACTCAAGAAGTTAAGGAGCAACAATTCAAGTAATCCAATTAAAAAATGGGGTACAGAGCAAAACAGAATTTTCAATAGAGGAACTACAGAGGTAAGCATAACCAATAAACTAAAAGAGATCAAAGAAAGAATCTCAGGTGTGGAAGGTACAATGGAAGAAATCGATGTATCTGTCAAAGAAAATGTTAAATCTAAAAAATTCCTGACACAGACCGTCCAAGAAAACCAAGGCAACATAAAAAGACAAACCCTAAGAATAATAGGAATAGAGGAAAAAGAAGATTCCCTCCTCCAAGGCCCAGAAAATATTTTTAACAAAATCATTGAAGAAAATTTCCCCAACTTAAAGGAGAAGCCAATAAGAATAAAAGAGGCCTACAGAATAACCAATAAATTAGAGCAGAAAAGAAAATTCTCCCATCACATAATAATCAAAACAGTAAGTATACAGAACAAAGAAAAAATACCAAAAGCTGCAAGGGAAAAAGGCCAAGTAACATATAATGGCAAACTCATTAAAATCACAAATGACTGTTCAATAGGGCCTATGAAAGCCAGAAGGGCCTGGACAGATATCATGCAGACCCTAAGAGAACACTAATGTCAGCCTAGGTTACGATACCCAGCAAAACTCTCAATCCTCATAGATGGAGAAAACAATGTATTCAATGAAAAAACAAATTTCAACAATACCTACAAACAAATCCAGCATTACAGAAGACACTAGAAGGCAAAATACAACCCAGGAAAACTAGCTATTTTCAAGGAAACACAGGAAATAATTAACCTCACTACAGTAAAACAATAAGCACTCAAGCATACAACTTTATGACCTCAGCCAACATCAATATCAATGGATCTAATAGCCACTGGTCATTAATCTCTCTCAACATCAATGGACTCAATTCCCCAATAAAAAGACACAGACTAACAGAATGGAGTCATAAACAAGACCCAACAATCTGTTGAATACAAGAAACACACCCGAGTCACAAAGATAGACAATACCTGAGGGTAAAGGGTTGGAAGACAGATTTCCAAGCAAATGGACCCACGAAGCAAAGCAGGAGTAGCCATTCTAATATCTGATAAAATAGAGTTTCAACCAAAATTAATAAAAAGAGATGGAGAAGGACACTTCATACTCATCAAGTAAAAATTCCACCAGGAAGACATCACAATCCTGAACATAAATGGCCCACATACAAGGGCACCGACATGTGTAAAAGAAACATTAATAAAACTTAAACCACACATACATCCCCACACATTAATAGAAGGAGACTTCTACACCCCACTCTCAACAAAACATAGCTCAACAAAACAGAAATTAAACAAAGAAACAATGTCTCTAATAGAGGTCATGGATTAAATGGGCCTAACACACATCTACAGAACCTTACAACCAAACACAAAAGAATTTACCTTCTTCTCAGCACCGCATGGAACCTTCTCCAAAATAGACCATATAGTGGATCAAAAAGTAAGCCTCAACAGATACAAGAAGATTGAAATAATCCCTGTATCCTATCTGATCACCATGCACTAAAGCTGTACCTCAACAACAACCGAAATATCAAAAAGCATACACACACATGGAAATTGAACAACTTGCTACTAAATGACAGCTGGGCCAGGGAAGAAAGAAAGAAAGAAATTAAAGTCTTCCTAGAATTCAATGAAAATGAAGACACAACATACCCAAACTTGTGGGACACAATGAATGCAGTGCTAAGAGAAAAGTTCATAGCACTAAGTGCCTTCAAGAAGAAATTCGAGACAGCTCATTCGAGCAACTTAATGGCTCACCTGAAAACCCTAGAAAAAGAAGAAGCAGACACACCAAAAAGGAGTAGATGGCTGGAAACAATCAAACTCAGGGCTGAAATCAATCAATTGAAAACAAAGAAAACAATTCAAAGAATCAATGAAACCAAGAGGTGGTTCTTTGAGAAAATCAACAAGATAGACAAACCCTTAGCCAATCTAACTAGAAGGCCAAGAGACACCATCCAAATCAACAAAATCAGAAATGAAAACGGAGACATAACTACAGACACTGAGGAAATCCAAACAATCATTAAGACTTACTTCAAAAATCTATATGCCACAAAATTTGAAAATCTAAATGAAATGGACAATTTTCTTGATCAATTCCACTTACCAAAACTGAATCAAGACCAGGTAAATCAATTAAATAGTTCTATATCTCCCAAGGAAATAGAAGCAGTCTTCGAAAGTCTCCCATCCAAAATAAGCCCAGGACCAGATGGTTTCAGCACAGAATTCTACTAGACCTTCAAAGAAGAGTTAACTCCACTTCTCTTCAAACTATTCCACAAAATAGAAATAGAAGGAACACTACCAAACTCATTCTATGAAGCCACAGTCACCTTGCTACCTAAACCTCACAAAGACCCAACAAAAAAAGAATTTCTGGCCAATATCCCTTATGAATATTGATGCAAAAATACTCAATAAAATACTTGCAAACCGAATAAAAGATCACATCAAAGATATCATCCACTATGACCAAGTAGGCTTCATCCCATGCATGCAGGGGTCGTTCAATATATGGAAATCCATCAATGTGATCTACCATATTCACAAACTGAAAGAAAAAAAACCACATGATAATTTCCCTAGATGCTGAAAAAATAATTTGACAAAATCCAACATCCATTCATTTTTAAAGTCTTGGAGAGATCAGGGATACAAGGCACATATCTAAACATAGTAAAGGCAATATCCTTACTAAAGCAAGCCTATAGCCAACATCATGCTTAATGGGGAGAAACTTAAATCCCACTGAAATCAGGGACAAAGCAAGGCTGCCCATTCTCCCCATATCTCTTCAACATAGTTCTGGAGCAGTAAGACAGTTGAAGGAGATCAAGGGGATACAGATTGGAAAGGAAGAAATCAAATTATCACTATTTGCAGAAGATATGATAGTATACATGAGTGACCCCAAAAATTCTACCAGGGAACTCCTACAGATGATAAACACCTTCAGCAAAGTGGCTGGATACAAAAATAACTCCAAAAAAATTAGTAGCTCTCCTGTATACAAAAGACAAAAGGGCTGAGAAAGAAATTAGGGAAACAACACCCTTCACAATAGCCACAAATGACATAAAGTACCTTGGTGTAACCCTAACCAAGGAAGTCAAAGACTTGTGTGAAAAAAATTTCCATTCTCTGAAGAAAGAATTAGAAGAAGATATGAGAAGATGGAAAGATCTCCCATGCTCATAGCTTGGCAGGATTAATATAGGAAAAATGTCCATCTTACCAAAAAAGCAGTCTACATATTCAATGCAATTCCCATCAAATTACCAACATAATTCTTGACAGACCTGGAAAGAAAAATTCTCAACTTCATATGGAATAACAAGATACCCAGAATTGCTAAAACAATCCTCTACAATAAAAGATCTTCTGGAGGTATCTCCATCCCTGGTATTAAGCTGTACTATAGAGCAACAGTATTAAAAACTGCATGGTCCTGGCATAGAAACAGAATGGTGGATCAATGGAACCGAACAGAGGACCCAGAAATAAACCCACACACTATGGACAGCTGATCTTTGACAATGGAAAAAAGATACCATCTTCAACAAATGGTGCTGGACTAATTGGATGTCTCCATGTAGAAAAATGCAAATAGAACCATACTTATCACCCTGCACAAAACTAACGTCCAAGTGGATCAAAGACCTCAACATAAAACCAGACACATTAAATTGGTTAGAAGAAAAAGTGGGGAACAGCCTAGAACTCATTGGCACAGGAGGGGAGGAGGGAGGGTCTTATGGGGGAACACAAAATTAATAAAGTGTAATTAATAAAAAATTTGAAAAAAGAAGAAGAAAAAGTGGGGAAGACCCTAGAACTCATTGGTACAGGAGACAAGTTCCTGAACAGAACACCAACACCACAGGCTCTAAGAGCAACAATCAATGAATGGGACCTCATGAAACTGAAAAGCTTCTGTAAAGCAAAGGACACTGTCATCAAAACAAAACGACTGGCTACAGATTGGGAAAGAATCTTAACCACCCCTTTTTCTAACAGAGGGCTGATATCCCATGTATATAAAGAACTAAAGAAGCTGAAAAGCAGCAAACCAAGTAATCCACTTAAAAAATGTAAAACAGAGCTAAACAGAGAATTCTCTTCAGAGGAATATAGAATGGCAGAGAAAACACTTGAAGAAATGCTCAACATCATTAGCCATCAGGGAAATGCAAATTGAAACGAACATGAGATTTCACCTTACACCCTCAGACTGGCCAAGACGAAAAACTCGAGTGACAACACATGTTGGAGAGGCTGTGGAGAAAGGGGAACCCTTCTCCACTGCTGGTTGGAATGTAAACTTGTACAACCACTCTGGAAATCAATCTGTCGTTTTCTCAGTCAACTAGGAATAGTGCTTCCTGAAGATCCAGCCATACCACTCCTAGGCATATATCCAAAAGAAGCTCAAGTCCACAATAAGGACATTTGCTCAACCATGTTTGTAGCAGCTTTATTTGTAATAGCCAGAAGCTGGAAACAGCCCAGATGCCCCTCAATTGAAGAATGGATGCAAAAATTGTGGTACATCTACACAATGGAATATTACTAAGCAATTAAAAATAAGGAAACCATGAAATTTGAAGGTAAATGGTGGGACCTAGAAAGGATCATCCTGAGTGAGCTATCCCAGAAGCAGAAATACACACACACACACGTGTAATATTGGGTAAACCTACTAAAATCTGTACAACTAAAGAAGCTAATCAAGAGAGAGGACCCTGACTAAAATGCTCAATCCTCATCACGAAAGACAAAAAGGAAGGACATCAGAAGAAGAAGAAAACTGGAAACAAGCTAGAAACCCACCACGGAGGGCCTCTGAAAGGCTCTGCCCTGCAGACTATCAAAGCAGATGCTGAGACTTATGGCCAACTGTTGGGCAGTGTGCATGGAATCTTACATAAGAAGTGGGAAATAGTAAGGTCTGGAGGGGACAGGAACTCCACAAGGAGAGCAACAGTGGTCTTCCCAGAGACTCCTACTCCAAGCACGTACCATGCATGGAGCTAACCTAGAACCCCTGCACACATGTAGCCCATAGCATTTTAGTGTCCAAGTGGGTTCCACAGTAATGGGAAGAGGGACTGCCTCTGACATAATCTGATTGGCCTGCTCTTTGATCACCTCCCCCTGAGGAGGAAGCAGCATTACAAGACCACAGAAGAAGACAATGCAGCCACTCCTGATGAGATCTGATAGAATAAAATCAGAAGGAAAGAGAGGAGGACCTCCCCTATCATTGGACTTGGGGAAGGGCATGCATGCAGAAAGAGGAGGGAGGGTGGGATCGGGAGAGAAGGAGGGATGGGCTTATGGGGGGGATATAAAGTGAATAAAGTGTAATTAATTAAAAAATACAGTAAATCTATTAATTCTTTCTTTTTTGATACTTGAAAAAAAAAGATGCACAGGCAGGACCTTGATTCTAGCCTGCTTCTGATCTAATCTATAGAACTATACAATAATATATTTTTGTTGTTTTAAGGCATTGAATTTATCATATTTTTTGTAGTAGAAAACAACAAGAAACCTAGCAAAACACAACACTTTTAAAATAATATTTTGAAACATGACAGTTGGTAAGGTTGCTATGAATGGGTGAAGTAACACCATCAGTTTTCAAGTGTTTTTCAGATTCTTTCTCAAGTTTTGGGTCTTATAGCTCATTCTGTGATTGCTTAAGCATTCATTGTGTTTTGTCACCGATTTCTTCACCAGACAGGAATTTGTAGGTGTTTCTCTATTCATATTGTTCCTGTGCTTTTCCATATAATTTATTTCACAAGTACTTTCTACCTTTAGCTGTTGTAATTGAGATTTATTTATAATTAAAGTCAGGGAAAAAACTCAAGTGACAACACATGCTGGAGAGATTGTGGGAAAAGGGGAACCCTCCTCTACTACTGGTTGGAATGAAAACTTGTACAAGCACTCTGGAAAGCAATTTGGCGCTTCCTCAGATAACTAGGAATAGTGCTTCCTCAAGATCCAGCTATACCACTCCTTAGGCATATACCCAAAAGAGGCTCAAGTACACAATAAGATCATTTGCTCAACAATGTTTGTAGCAGCCTTATTTGTAATAGCCAGAAGCTGGAAACAGCCCAGATGCTCCTCAGTGGATGAATGGATACAGAAATTGTGGTACATCTACACAATGGAATATTACTCAGCAATGAAAATCAAGGAAATCATGAAATTTGCAGGTAAATGGTGGGATATTGACAAGATCATCCTGAGTGAGCTATCCCAGAAGCAGAAAGATGCACACGGTATATACTCACTCATATAATATAGGATAAACCTACTAAAATCTGTATACCTAAAGAAACTAATCAAGAGGGAGGACTCTGGATAAAATGCTCAATTCCTATCCAGAAAGGCAAAGAAGATGGACATCAGAAGAAGGAGAAAAGAGGGAGCAAGTCAGGAACCTGACACAGAGGAGCCCTGAAAGGCTCTGCCCTGCAGACTATGAAAGCAGATGTTGAGACTTTTGGCCAACCTTTGGGCAGAGTGCAGGAAATCTTAGGAAAGAAGTGGGAAACATTAAGATCTGGAGAGGATGGAACTCCACAAGGAGAGCAACAGAAGCAAAAAAACCTGTGCACACAGATCTTTGCTGAGACTGATACTCCAACCAAGGACTATGCATGGTTATAACCTAAGACCCCTGCACAGATGTAGCCCAAGGCAGTTCAGTATCCAAGTGGGTTCCATTGTAATAGGAACAGGGACTGTCTCTGACATGAACTGATTGGCCTGCTCTTTAATTACCCCCCCCCCGAGGGGGAAGCAGCATTACAAGGCCACAGAAGAAGACAATGCAACCACTCCTGATGAGACCTAATTGACTAGGATCAGAAGGAAGAAAAAGAAGACCTCCCATATCAGTGGACTTGGGGAGGAGCATGCATGCCGAGGGTGGAGGAAGGGAAGGATTGGGACAGGAGGAGGGAGGAAACCACAGGGGGGATATAAAGTGAATAAAGTGTAATTAATAAAGAATAAATTAAAAATGTTAATTTCATCTCATTTTAGAAGATATTTAGTTTACTAAAACTAAATTATAAGTAAAATACAAGGAAATTATGAAATTTGCATGCAAATGGTGGGAACTGGAAAAGATCATCCTTAAACAAGTTATCCCAGAAACCGAAAGCCCCTCAGGGTATATATTCAGTCATAAGTGGATATTAAAAATATAATATAGGATAAACCTACTAAAATCTGTTCACCTAAGGAAACTAATCAAGGAGGACTCTGGGTAAGATGCTCTATCCCCATTCAGAATGTCAAAGAGAATGGACATCAGAAGAGTGAAAAAACAGGGAACAGGATTGGAGCCTACCTACGAGGGCCTCTGAAAGGCTCTACCCTACAGGTTATCATAACAGATGCTGAGACTTACAGCCAAACTTTGGGCAGAGTGCAGGGAATCTTTTGAAAGGAGAGGGAGATATTAAGATCTGTACAGGACAGGAGAGCACAAGGAGAGCACAAGGAGAGCAACAGAACCAAAATATCAGTTCACAGTGGTCTTTCCTGAGACTGATATTCTAACCAAATTCCATTCAGGGAGACAACTGAGAACCCCTGCACAGATGTAGCCCACAGCAGTTCAGTGTCCAAGTGGGTTCCATGGTAATGGGAACAGTGACTGTCTCTGACATGAACTGATTCTTCTGCTCTTTGATCACCTCCCACTGAGGGGGGAGCAGCCTTACCAGACCACAGAGGAAGACAATGCAGCCACTCCTGATGAGACCTGATAGACTGGGATAAGAAGGAAAGAGAGGAGGACCTCCCCTATCAGTGGACTAGGGGAGGTGCATAGGGAGAGATGAAGGAGGGAGGGTAAGATTGGGAGGGGCTGAGAGAGAGGGCTATAGCCAGGATACAAATTGAATAAATTTTAAGAAATAATAAATACAATTTTAAAAAAGAACAGTTCTAAATGGTATTGAATATGAATTTTAAAAAAGATTGCTTTTTCTCAGTACCCCTTGAGAAATAAGACAGAGAAAGTTCTGCTTTCACTGTGCCCACATTGAATCATGAAAGACCAACTAAGAGATACCAGTGCAGGGTCTTGCCACAATGAGTGTTAAATAGTTCCACTTTCTGTCAATATTTTCTGTGACAGCCATTAGAAATAGTTTGTAAACACTTTACTCAATCCACAATTTACCAGTATATGGATGATATCTTACTGGCTGAGTCAGATACAAATGCTTTAGGAAAAATGTTTGATGAAGTAAAGAGAATTTTGCCTTGCTGGGGATTACAAACAGCTCCTGAAAAATGCAAATAGGAAATTTTATTAATTATCTAATATATCAGATAAGTACAAAAAATCAATCACAGAAGGTACAAATCAGGAGAAACAAATTAAGAGCTCTTAATGATTTTCAGAAATTGTTGGCAGACATTAATGGGCTAAGGTCCACAATTAAATTAATTACTCAAAAGCCAAGTAACTTATTTCAAACCATATAAGTTGATAAAGATTTAAATAGTCCAAGAAGATTATCAGCTGAGGCTGAAAAGGACTTTACTCTAGTAGAAACAAAATTACAAGATGCACATATAGAATGTTTGAATCCAAAGATGGCTTGTACTTTAGTTATCTTGCCTTCAACTCATTCTTCCACAGGAATTCTTATGCAGAAAGAAGATAATATGTTAGCATGGATTTTTTTTTTTTTGCACACAGAGTAAAAAATTAAAAATCTATACAGAAAAGTTTCTGAATCGATTCTAAAAGGCAAAATGAGACTTCATCAATTAGTGGGAATGGATCCAGCAAAGACTGTAGTACCGTTCATTAATACTGAGATTGTATCATATGGGCAGGAAATGAACATTAGCAAAGAGCATGCAGGAATTTTTTGGGAGAAATTAACAACAAATACCCAAAAATCAAGTGACTTCAATTTATAAAAAGAACTAACTGGATTTGCCCTCCTAGAGTAAAATGGACACTAATTTCTGAAGCCCCTGCATTCTAAACTGGTGCAAGTAATGTAAGTCAGCAAAAGCAGGTTATGAGTCTGAGTCAGAAAAATAATGTAAGGTGGCTCAGATCTTTATAATTCAGTTAAGAAAAATCAGAGCTGTATGCCATTCTTATGATATTAGATTTTCCAGAAATTTTTAATATAGTGATTGTCAACATGCAGCAAGGTTTGTTTTCCTATACAAACTGCTGCACTTATTCAGGATGATTCAGAGTTAATGTCACTGTTTATTCAACTACAACAAGTGGTAAGAAATAGAAATCACCTATTGTATATAACACGTATCAGATCCCATACAGGTCTACCAGGCCTCTAGAACAAGGTAATGATGAAATTGATCAGCTATTAGGAGGAAATGTGCTAGAAGTTTCAGAATTATTTTACAAAAACTGCATGTTAGCAGCAAAGCATTAAAAGAAGATTTTTCTATTACTTGGCAACAAGCCAAGAAAATCATAAGGAAGTTTCCTATTTGTACCAAATTCCATTACTTGTAAGGAGGAACCCTAAAGGTATCCCTCCACTCCAAAATAAAATTTGGCAAATAGATGTGTTTCACTTTTCAGAATTTAGAAAATTAAAATAAGTATACCATACCATAGACACATATTCAGGATTTCAATGGGCAACTGCTTTTAGTTCTTATTAGATGTTACAGCAATTATGGAAACATCTGTAGAAAGTAAGACTGACAGCACTTCAGCATATGTCTCTAGTAAAATAAAACAATTTTGCATATTATAATATAAAGCATATTATGTGTATACCAAAAATCCTATAGAACAAGCAATAATAAAGAAATCTAATAGCACTTTAAAGAAAATACTTAACAAATAAAAAGGGGTAACAAAGACCCCCAGAAATATATTACATAGTGCTTTATTAACTTTACGTTTTTAAAATTCTAACAAGCAAAAAACTCTAGGTGCTGGGAGATATTGGTTTATGGAAAAGATGCTGGACTAAAGCAAACTGTGTACATTAGCGATGTCTTATCTTCTGAATGAAGGGAAGAAAATGTGCTATGCTGGAGGAGAGGTTTTGCCTAGGTTTCTACAGCAAAAGAGATACTGTGGTTTTCCTGGAAATTGATAAAAATCGAAATTGAAGATTTTGGCTACAGGCAGAAAGAAAGAAATACAGAAGACCAACAAAACAGGTAACATATATTTCTGATCCCTCTACATGGGAATAGCTCTCAGACTGGCTGAAACATAGAAAGGTCTCCATCCAGGACTTCAGCTATGTAAAGCAAACAAATATTGTTGGCTACAGTGTTCTCATGATTTCTTATGCCTTCCTTTTACATGGCATAGATGAAAATTTGTATTACAGTTTGGATATACTGTCCAGACTGGCTTATAAAGAAAGAAAGATACTTTTCATCTACTCAAAGAGCAGAAAATCATAAATTGTGCACACTGCACATTCCATACATGTGTTAATGCAGAATGTATATTATCTGTGAAAGTTTATGTGTTTACAGAATTAAAGGACCAGAGACCATGAAGTGAAAGTAGCCCTGACACTTAAGGATGCTGAGAAGGATGCCGAGTTATTCCAGCATCACACTCGATCCTATCACAGACTGTCTCAGTAGCTGTTATCTCAAAAATCTACATCCAGAACAAGTTAAAATGGCTAGCTAGATCATCCAGCATCACAAACTGTTCCAATCAGGACTTCGTTTAAGCCCTACATTTTCACAGAACTCAGAGACAAGATACCAAGTGTTACAGATAGACTTCCCTTCTTTTTCTTTTTTTATCTTACTGTTTATTTTTTAATTTAATTTTTACTTATTACAGTTTACTCACTTTGTATCCCAGTCATAGCCCCCTCTCCCATCCCTTCCCAACCCCACCCTCCATCCCTCCCTCTTCTTCTCCTGTGCCACTCTCTCAGTCCAATGATAGGGTAGGTCTTCCTCCCATTTCATCTGACCCTGGTCTATCAGGTCTCAGCAGAACTGGCTTCTTTGTCTTTCTCTGTGGACTGATAAGGCTGCTTCCCCTCAGGTGGAGATGACCAAAGAGCCAGCCATGAGTTCATGTCAGAGATGGTCCCTGTTCCTATTATTGGGGAACCATCTAGGACAATGAGCTGCCATGGGCTGCTACTTCTGTGCAGGGGTTCTAAGTTATCCCCATGCATGGTCCTTGTTTGGAGAATCAGTCTCAGAAGCTCCCTGTACCCAATTTTTCGCTTCTGTTGCTCTCCTTGTGGAGCTCCTGTAACCTCTAGGTCTTTCTTTCTCCCCCTACTTTCCTAAGATTCCCTGCACTCTGCAAAAAAAGTTTGGCTATGAATCACAGCGTATGTTTTGATACCCTGCTGGCAACCATGTTCATAGCAGCTTTATTTGTAATAGCCAGAAGCAGGAAACAACCCAGATGTCCCTCAGTTGAGGAATGGATACATAAATTGTGGTACATTTACACAATGGAATACTACTCAGCAATTAAAAATAAGGAATCATGAAATTTGCAGGCAAAACGTGGGATCTAGAAAAAATCATCTTGAGTGAGGTATCCCAGAAGCAGAAAGACACACATGGTATATACTCACTTATAGGTGGATATTAGACCTCTAATATAGGATAATCATAATAAAACCTGTACATCTAAGGAAACTAATCAAGATGGAGGGCCCTGGTAGGAAGCCTAAACATTCAGGAAGGCAAACGAGATGGACATCTGAAGAGGGAGAAAAGAGGAAACAGGCCAGGAGCCTATAGCAGAGGGCCTCTGACAGCTAGCCTTTTTAAGACTGGGCAATATCCAAATTTTCTGAGGGCCTTGTTGGTATAATATACTTGTGGAATGTATACAATTTATTATTGTTCATTCAATGCTGATTTCTCTACCCCCTTATGTGGTTCCAATCTTGACATTGTATTGTGGTGCTTATTGTAAGCATCACCTGTCTCAAGTTTGTGTAAACATGCCACCATTTATTCTCTGTATTGTTAATAAGACAACCAGCTAATGCTGAGCAATGGAGAGAATAAGGTTGGACATCCTGATCCAGAGGGGAGGAGAAAGAAGCAAGTGGGAGGAGAGTAGGAGGAGAAAGATTTGAGAGCAGAGGAAATGGCACAACCAGGAGAGGAGAACCAGATGTAAGATATGACTAAAAGCAAGTATAATATGGGAAATCTGAATGGGAGAAAGCTATGAGGGCTTGGATGTTTAGAACAGAGCAATTATTGCCCAGCTTTGTGCTCTAGGTTAATTAAATAAATCCTAGTCTCTGTGTGGTGATTTGGGTAAACAAAGAAGTGGTTTAGGAACCACTGATGCTTAAATAAAAGATAAATCAATAATTATGATTAATAATTAACAACAAATAGTGCCCAATGTTTGGCAGAATTTATAGTAATCTAGCAAGAACTAATATAGTGAAAAATGGGACCATCCCAAATTAAAAAGAAAAACAACTGGACCTTGAATAAGGGCCAGCTAAGAAGAAAGAAGAACAAGTCAGGTGATTTAGGGGAGGACTGTCCTTGAAGCTGTAAGTGGCCCACTACAGAACCGAGAGATGGGAGAAGAGGGGAGGACTGTCCTTGGAGCTGTGAGCTCCCCGCTACAGCTGCCAGCCCACATTACTGCTATCTTTTCTGCTGACTAATCAATGTAAAGGCCTGATTTTTTTAGGAATAAAAACTCTGTGCTTAGTATGCTCAGGGTCGTCTCCTGCTTTGAAGGGACGACCCCCATTGCGATCGGAATAAACTGCCTCTTGCTTTTGCATCGAACTGTGGTCTGTGAGTCTCTTTGGGGGAGGGAGCTGTCGGTCCCTCAGCGCAGCCGCCACAGACACCATTGGCGCCGCAGACACCGCCAGAGGTCCCGCTGCACTCACCAGCTGACCCTGCTCAGAATGAACGGGGCCCAGCAGCTGGAACACGAAGCTGCAGAGCAACTCAACCGGACTCGGTGGCTCTCCCGTTGTGAGCCTATGGATTCCCAGATGGGGATGGGGAACATCCCCTTCAGTACTGGCCTTTTCCCACAGCTGATCTCTACAATTGGAAGGCTCACAATCCCCCTTTTTCTGAGAACCCCCAAGCTTTGACTGACTTCTTTGAATCTGTCCTTTTCTCTCACCAGCCCACTTGGGATGGTTGCCAACAGCTTTTACAGACACTCCTGACTACCGAGGAGAGGGGACGAGTTCTTCTAGAAGCAAGGAAGAATGTCCCGGGGGCGGATGGGAGGCCTACAGTTCTCCCCGACGAGATTAATAATGGGTTTCCTCTCTCTCGTCCTGATTGGGATTACAATACACCAGAGGGTAGGCAGCACTTGAAGGTTTACCACCAGACTCTAATGTCGGGTCTCCGTGGGGCTGCTCGAAGACCCACCAATTTGACTAAGGTAAGAGAAGTGGTCCAGGGGCCAGAGGAATCTCCTACAGCCTACTTAGAATGGCTGATGGATACGTTCCGCCGGTTTACTCCCTATGACCCTGCTTCAGATGAGCACAGGGCAACAGTAGCTGTATCTTTCATAGATCAGTCAGCTATGGATATTCGTAGGAAACTTCAGAAATTAGAAGGTCTGCAGGATAAGTCGTTGAAGGATTTAGTGCAAGTAGCAGAGAAAGTCTTCTATAGTAGAGAAACAAAAGAAAAAAAGAAAAAAGGAAACAGAAAGAACAGGAGATAAGAGAGAGAGAGAGAGACAAGAGGCAGGATAAAAAATTGACTAAGATTCTGGCCACCGTAATTCAGGAAAGTCGTACTGAAAGGGAGAGAGTTCCTGGCAACCGTAAGGGCCCTTTGTCTAAGGACCAGTGTGCCTACTGCAAGGAGACGGGACACTGGAGGAGGGATTGCCCCAAAAGGAAGAAGAAGCAGCTGAATTCTCGAGCCACAGGGACCAGGGTCCTGACCTTAAATAATGACAGCGATTAGGGAGGACGAGGTTCGGTTCCCCTCCCTGAACCCAGGGTAACCCTCAAGGTGGAGGGGAAGCCAGTCCATTTTCTAGTGGATACTGGTGCTCAGCATTCAGTTCTGTTGCAAGACTCAGGGGCTAAGAAAGAAAAAAAATCATGAAAAAAATCATGGGTTCAAGGGACCACTGGATGTAAGCAATATACATGGACTACCTGAAGAACAGTGGACCTCGGAATGGGCTGGGTATCCCACTCGTTCTTAGTCATGCCTGACTGCCCATACCCATTGCTGGGACGGGATATCCTGACCAAAATAGGAACCCACATCTATTTTAACCCAGAAAGCCCACAGGTTACAGATAAAAGAGGGGATCCTATTCACGTGCTTACAATTCACTTGGAAGATGAATACCGGCTATTTAAAAATTTAAAAGAAGGGGAAAAAGACATTGACTGGTGGGTAAAAAAAATACCCTGAGGCCTGGGCTGAAACAGCTGGCTTAGGGAAAGCAAGAAAGCAACCGCCAGTCCAGATAGAGCTAAAACCTCAGACAGCCCCAGTTGCAATGCGGCAATATCCAATGTCTAAGGAAGCCCATGATGGGATTCGCCCTCATATACAGCGACTCCTTGACCTAGGGGTTTTGAAAAGGTGTCAATCTGCTTGGAATACTCCATTACTGCCGGTCCGAAAGCCTAGGAGCAAAGATTATCGGCCTGTGCAAGACCTGAGGGAAGTTAACAAACAGGTTATGGACTTACATCCAACAGTCCCCAACCCGTATAACCTGCTGAGCTCCCTTACCCCTGACAGAGCCTGGTATACTGTTCTAGACCTTAAAGATGCATTCTTTTGTCTTCAACTTAGCCCTGCCAGCCAAGACATTTTCGCTTTTGAATGAAAAGATCCTGACTCTGGGGTCTCGGGCCAACTAACATGGACTTGACTTCCCCAAGGATTTAAGAATTCTCCTACCATATTTGATGAAGCCCTGCACCGAGACCTGGCACACTTCCGGGCCACAAATACTCAGGTAACTCATCTCCAGTACGTGGATGACATCTTACTAGCTGTAGATTGTCAGAAAACCTGTCTCAAAGCCACTGGCCAACTGTTACAAGAATTGGGCGAACTCGGCTATAGAGCATCAGCAAAGAAGGCCCGGATATGCCGGAAACAGGTCAGTTACCTGGGGTATATACTAAAGGAAGGAAAAAGATGGTTATTGGAGGCTAGAAAAGAGACTGTGTTTCATATTCCCCCTCCACGAACTACAAAACAACTGAGGGAATTTCTTGGTACAGCGGGGTTTTGCCTATTATGGATTCCTGGGTTCGCTGAAATGGCATCCCCTCTGTATGCCCTTACAAAGGGCAATGACTCTTTTTCCTGGGGAAAAGATGATCAGGCTGCATTTGATACTATTAAACAGGCTTTAATGTCAGCTCCAGCCTTGGGACTTCCTGATGTCACTAAACCTTTTCATCTCTATGTGGCCAAGAACCAGGGAATGGCTAAAGGGGTGTTAACTCAAAAGATTGGACCCTGGAAGAGACCAGTAGATTATCTATCTAAAAAGCTTGATCCAGCTTATCTATCTAAAAAGCAACAGGATGGCCGACCTGCCTTCGGATAATAGCAGCAGTCGCCGCATTGGTAAAGGATGCTGACAAGCTGACCTTGGGACAAGATCTTACTGTTTATGCCCCTCATGCCCTTGAGAGTGTCGTCAGACAGCCACCTGATCGCTGGCTCACGAATGCTCACATGACTCATTACCAAACTTTGCTTTTAAATAATGACAGGATTACTTTTGCCCCAGCAACGGGGCTAAACCCTGCCACCCTGTTACCAGATCCAGAGATTCAGCCCCCAGAGCATGATTGCTTGCAGGTGTTGGCAGAAGAACAGGGATGGCGAAAGGACTTAAAAGACCAGCCTCTGCCGGATGCAGAGGTGACATATTACACAGATGGGAGTAGCTTTTTGGAAAATGGAAAAAGAAAAGCGGGAGCAGCAGTGGTGGATGGACACAAGGTAATCTGGGCCCAAGCGCTGCCTGAAGGCACCTCTGCTCAACGAGCAGAACTAATTGCCTTAACTCAAGCATTAACTTTGGGGAAAGACAAAAAGATAAACATCTACACTGACAGCAGGTATGCCTTTGCTACGGCCCATGTGCACGGGGCCATCTACCAGCAGAGAGGCCTATTGACGTCAGCCGGTAAAGAAATTAAAAATAAAAATGAAATCTTGGCCTTGCTCAATGCCTTACTACTGCCCACCAAGATAAGCATAATTCACTGCCTGGGACATCAGAAGGGAAATTCCAAGGCAGCAAAGGGAAATAACATGGCTGATCAGGAGGCTAAAGCAGCTGCTAGAGGAAGTCCTGCTCCAGTGATATTAACTACTGAATTGCCAGAAAAGGAACAGCTAAAATACTCAGAGGACGACCTGGAGCAAATACAGAAAAAACAAGGGACATTCGATGCTAATGTGGGAGCATGGATTGACTCCCGAAGGTAAGGTCATTTTGCCACAGGAAGATGCTAAGAGACTAATAGCGCAAATGCATCAATGGACTCATTTAAGGGCAAGGAAATTGACTGAAATTGTTCTCCAATCTCCTTACCGAATACTAAACCTCACTGCTCTAACCGAAAAAGTGACTCAGACATGTACCCCTTGCCAAAAGGTAAACGTAGGGAAGAATTTCCAAAGCTCGGGAAAACGGTTAAGGGGAACTAGACCTGGAATGCATTGGAAAGTGGACTTTACCAAGATCAAGCCGGCCAGGTATGGAAATAAATATCTTCTAGTCTTTGTAGATACCTTCTCAGGATGGGTGGAAGCTTTTCCCACCAAGAAAGAGACTGCTCTGGTTGTAGCCAAGAAGATTTTAGAAGACATGTTTCCCCGGTTTGGAGTTCCAAAGGTAATCGGGTCAGACAATGGGCCGGCCTTCGTTGCTCAGGTAAGTCAGGAGGTGGCCAGATTTTTGGGGACTAATTGGAAATTACATTGTGCATATAGACCCCAAAGTTCAGGACAGGTAGAAAGAATGAATAAAACTCTAAAAGAGACCCTTACTAAATTGACCATGGAGACTGGTGGTCTTTTAGGGTCAGGAATACTCCTTCCTTGTTGAATCTCACGCCTTTTGAACTATTGTATGGAGTTCCTGCTCCCTTGAGTCTCCTGAGAGACCCTCTTGACATAACTAGTGGTAACTCTGACTTGTTGTCCAGGTTAAAGGGACTGCAGCTTATTAAAAAAGAAATCTGGAACAAGGTTGGCAGTACATATGCGCCAGGATCCTTAGAGGTGCCACATCAGTTCCAAGTTGGAGACTTGGTTTATGTACGGCGACACCATAGTCAAAATTTGGAACCCCGGTGGAAAGGTCCTTACTGCATCCTGCTCACCACCCTAACGGCTGTGAAGGTAGAAGGCATTGCTGCTTGGATCCATGCATCACACGTCAAACCCGCTCCAGAGGACTCCACTTCTGACTGGAAAATCCAGCCCAGTGACAATCCCTTAAAACTTAAACTTTTTAAGAATGTTAGCCGTGGGTGATATCCACAAACTGCTGGTGCTTTTGGCTCTGTTAAGCACTTACAATACTTGCTTGGGCTCCAGTCCTCACCAGCCCAAACTTTTGACTTGGGAAGTAACTAATCAGAGACATATTATAATTTGGTCTGTTTCAAAGATAGCCCCACCCTTCACATGGTGGTCGGACTTGTACCCTGACCTTTGTAAAATGGCTCTAGGAGCACCTGCTAACTGGGATTTGCAAAGCCACCTAGACCCCAACATGGTTCCTGGAGACCATAGACGTGGGTCTTTTAGTGAGAGAAGGGGCTTAGATCCCTGGGGGGGGGCTGTGGGACCACCAACCACCGCAGTATGCTGCGAGTCCTAACCTTTTATGTATGTCCAGGACCCCACCAGCAACCTAAAATGGTAAACAAATGTGGGGGGAGAAATGACTTCTACTGCAAAAATTGGGGGTGTGAAACCACTGGGGATACTTACTGGAAGCCTACCTCCAGTTGGGATTACATTGTTGTTAAAGCTAATTACAGTCATGCCCAGCCCCCAGACCGGGGACCAAACAATAGGTGGACTAATCAGCCAATATGTACCACCTGGTGCCACCCCCTGCTAATCCGGTTCACAGACGCTGGAAAACAGATTTCAACTAACTGGGTGACAGGGTTCACTTGAGGCCTACAAATATATAAGGAAAAATATAATGATGGGTTACTTTTCACCATCAAATTAAAAATAACAGCCCCATCTGCTGAAGTAGGGCCAAATAAAGCTGGCCCTCACCTGGTTCCCCCAGTGAAATCAGACCCCCAGACTAAAGCCCCACGTCCAGCAACCCCCTCACTGACTCCTAACTCAAAAATGGGTAAAGATTCTTCTTCCCCTAAGCCTCCTGGACCATACATTAATTCCCTAGCACAGGGGAATAACACCAACCCCAAGGTTACTGAGTCTTGTTGGTTATGCTTTGGAATTGCTCCCCCATATTATGAAGGAATTGCCTTTACAGATGAGATAAGTAACTCCCAAGAGGCGACAGCCTGCCGTTGGACGCAAAGGGAGGCTAGACTTTCCCTGTCTGCCGTTTCAGGGCAAGGACTCTGTGTAGGTAAAGTCCCCCCCAGTCATCAGTTTTTATGCAACCAAACCTATGATGTTGCAGGTCTGTCTGGGTACCTCATACCACCAATCAATGGATGGTGGGTCTGTGCGACAGGGATTACTACTTGTGTCAGTACTCAGGTGCTTGTCAATTCATCTGACTACTGTGTCCTGGTCCAGGTAATCCCCCGAGTCACCTATCACCCGTATGAAGAGCCCTTCCAATACTGGGACTCTGTGGGGGAACTGCTGATACAAACAAAAAGAGACCTGGGAATTTCCTTAGCCATAATGCTTGGGGTCGGGCTAGGAGCAGTAGGGACAGCAGCTGGAGGGTCGGCTATATCCCTCCGACATAGCAGGTTAAATGAGCTTAGGGCAGCTGTTGATGAGGACATAGAAAGATTAGAAAGCACAATTAGAGAGCTCAAAGATTCCTTACAGTCATTATCAGAGATGGTGTTACAAAACAGAAGGGGCTTAGATTTATTGTTTTTGCAACAAGGAGGTTTATGCGCTGCTCTAAAAGAAGAATGCTGTTTCTATGTCGACCATACTGGAGTTGTCACTGAGACCCTAGATAAGGTCAAAGAGGGCTTAAAAAAGAGAAAGCGAGAAGGAGCCCAAAGCCTAGGATGGTTTGAAGGATGGTTTAATTCCTCTCCATGGATGACCACTTTAATCTCCACCTTGCTAGGCCCTTTGCTAATTCTTCTCCTGATTGTAACTCTTGGCCCCTGCATTCTTAACAAGCTAGTTAATTTCGTGAGAGAACGGATCAGTACCGTTCAGGTCCTTATGCTTCGACAGCAGTATCAGCAATTAGAGATGCAGGCTAAATCTAGCCTGTAATTTTAGGGTTAAAATTATGCCAAAGAAAAAGGGGGGAATGAAAATTGGGAACATCCCAAATTAAAAAGAAAAACAACTGGACCTTGAATAAGGGCCAGCTAAGAAGAAAGAAGAACAAGTCAGGCGATTTAGGGGAGGACTGTCCTTGGAGCTGTGAGCTCCCCGCTACAGCTGCCAGCCCACATTACTGCTATCTTTTCTGCTGACTAATCAATGTAAAGGCCTGATTTTTTTAGGAATAAAAACTCTGTGCTTAGTATGCTCAGGGTCGTCTCCTGCTTTGAAGGGACGACCCCCATTGCGATCGGAATAAACTGCCTCTTGCTTTTGCATCGAACTGTGGTCTGTGAGTCTCTTTGGGGGAGGGAGCGGTACGGACCCTGCACCAGGAGTGCAGGTTTTGCAATAGAAAGTAAAACTTTACAGCAGTTTTCAGTTCTGTTCCTTAAAAACAAAGTAAAGTTCCTAAACCAGGAGCTCACAGATTCCTGGTTAGACAGACCCCCACAACCCTGCAGAATAGCAAGGCCTCCAGCAGGCTACAGAAAAACAAAAATTGTTACATACAGACCCCAGAGAGGCAGTTTCTTTACGTAGAGAAAAAAAAAAGTGGCTCTTTAACAAGGAAGCTTCTCAAAGCCAGACTTTGCTAGCCACGGCAGAAAGCAAAATCCCTTTGAGAAGAGGAACTCATCAGTCTGAGGAGCAAATATTTATGGACCTTAACTTTCCAGAGTGAGGAAGGGGTCAGGATCCATTAAGGGAGGCAGAAAAAAATACCTCTTCCTGGAAGCAGGAGCGAGAGACAGACTGAGAAGCCTAAAACATCTGAACTGGTAAGTCTGAAAGGGAAACTGGGAAAAAGAAAGTAAAGTCTTTAAGAAATGGATTAGAGATTTAAAAAGATACTTTTCCATGTTGAAAATGGAGGAAGACACAATGACACAGTGCTTCTGGATAACATTTGAGTTTGGTTCTTTGCATACAAATATTTTTTTTTCACTGGAGATTTCAGTTTTGTATATCCTCTTTGGAAAAGATCAGGATAAGACAGACTTGTTGAAAGAAGAGACTGAATAAACAAATGATAAATTATAGAGCAGAGGTTGGGGGAATGTTTGAATCATATTAGAGAGCCTTCAGAGATATCCAATCTGGTATTTACAATAACACCAAAAAGGGTGCTTCCAGATGAGAAAACTCCACAGAGGCTTGAAGATATTGCAAAATGGCAGCCCACTGAGATGCTGAAGAGAAAGTCTTCAGCTATAGGCCAACTTGGTCAGACTGTGTGTGTATTCATAAAGCTCAATTACTAGATGAACGTTTATATGCTAAAATAGAAATGGAGATCCTGGAAGATCCAAAATGGCAGCGGCCAGTGCGCAGTATATCTAAGGGGCACAGGATCTGAAACTGAAATTGGCGAGTGGAGGGGCAGTTAAAGCCAGAACTTCGACACTGAGGCTTCCTGAGCAAGAGGGGACAACCCATGAGCTGAGACCTTTTGGATCCAGGTCATTCATCTGTGGAGATCTCTGGAGACTGAGTATGGTGAATATTCAACCCCCCTGCACTTCCCTTTGACTGGCCTCCCTCCTTCATCTTCATTGGAGGTGGCCAGCAGTGCCCTCTGCTCCAAGCCTGGCTCAGTGAGAGAGCAGAGGCATGCAGAGGTGGGAAGCTGTACAGGCCTCCCAGCAGGTGTCTGTACCAGCTTCCCAGTTCTTCGGCTGCAGCAGGCACCTGTGTGGGCCTCCCAGCGGGCTGCTGTACCTGCTTCCAGTTTTTTGGGCCATTGTAGAGGCTTTCCAGGGCTTCCCAGTGAGCAACTGCACAGACATCCCAGGTCTACAGCAGTGGTGGGTAGCTGTACACACCTCCAGGGCCTCCCAGTGGGCATCTGTACTGGCCTCCCACACCTATGGTCATGGAAGCTGGGTAGCAGCTAGCCCTAACAGGAGCCTCCATGCTCTGTGACTGAGACAGCAGTAGTGGCCACCGCTAGTAAGGGTCTCCCTGCCCATCAGAGAAACAGTGGACACCACTGGGTTGATGGATCTCTTACATTCTCATTAGCCCTTGCAAGCACAAATCTGTGATTAGAGAACAAGACACACTCCCGTGCTTTCTGATTAGGCCTGATAGCTAGTGAGTGCCCCTTCAAGTGAATGCATGCGGAACCCCAGATCCAGGGTCCCTCTATGCTAGCGGCAAGACATCATATCCTCACACACACACACACAATATGGCCAACAAGGGATTCTTGGGACAGCATTCTCAACATAGAAACCCCTGTTCGGTGGGTCAATCAGTGGAGTCCAGTCAAACAATTCTGGAGCACAGGAAGATCTGAATACCAGGAGGATAGTATGGTAGGTCTGTAGGCCACTGAGGTATTCAGGGAACCTACACATGTGCATTGTGGTTGTGAACAGTGCCAGCATCCACACCTCCTCTTACACTTACATGCCACATTCCAGGCATCTACACACTCTAGCACTCTGTCCTTCAAGGCATACTTCCATGCACAGGCTTTTGCTTGTTCGCCTGCACTTGTACACTGGTGCCTGCAACTTTCGGCCCTTAGCTACAGCTGAAACACCAACACACACTCTCAAACAGGAGGATATCTCTCATTTTCCTGAAAAATACTCAAGACACCAGAGACAGATGGACCCAGTCTGAAGTACAGATTACAGGAACAAACAGCAAAGGTTACAGATAAGCAGATGGCTAGAGGTTGCTTTAAGAACACATCCAACAAAAATCAGGACATGGCTTCACTAACAACCCCCCAAAATCAATGGGTATTTTCATTCATCGAAAACACAGGAAAAATGATTTTAAACGTATGCTTATCCAGTTATTAGAGGCACATAAAGAGGTAACAGCCAAATCTCTCAACTAAATAGCTACACAAATGGAGACATGTAAAGAGGAAATAAACATAGCTTTCAAAGAAATACAGGCAAAACAGCCAAACAAATAGAGGCACAATTGGTGGCATACAGAGAGGAAATGAACAACAAATTGAGGCCATCATATAAAGACAGTAATACACATTCCAACAGAAGAAGGAAATGGTGCAAAGCATGAAAACAGAATTAAAAACAATTAAAAAAAACGCAAACAGAGAAAACCCTGGAGCTGGAGAGATTTGAGAAAAGATCAGGAACCATAAAAGAAAGCATCACATATAGAATACAAGAGATGGAAGAGAGAATCTCAGGTGCTGAAGATATAATCGTAGAAAGGGAAACATCTCTCAAAGAAAAGGTAAAAGCAGAGAAGTTCTAAACACAAAACATCCAAGAAATCAAGGACACCATAAAAGAGAAAATCTAAGAATAATAGGAATAGACAAAAAGAAAGATTCCAGAATCCAAGGTCCAGAAAATATTTTTGAAAAAAATCGTAGAAGAAAATTTTCCCAATGTAAAGAGATGTCCTTAAACATGCAAGAACCCTACAGAACACCAAAAAGACTAGATGAGAAAAGAAAGTCTTCATGTCACATAATAGTCAAAACACTGAATCTACAGAACAAAGAAAAAATATTAAAGCAGCAAGGGAAAAAATCCAAGTAAAATTTAAAGGTAGATCATTAAAGGTAGATCAGAATCACACCAGATTCCTCGACAGAAACTATGAAAGCCAAAAGGGCCTGGGCAGATGTCATGCAGACTCTAATGCACCACAGATGCCAACCCAGACTACTATACCCAGTGAAAAGTTCAATGTATATAGATAGAGAAAACAAAATATTCCATGACAAAACTAAACTTAAACAATATCTACACAGCAACCCAGTCCTACAGAATATACTAGAAAGAAAACTCCAATCCAACAAAAATGACACCCAAGAAAACACAGGTTATAGTTAACATCACAACAAAAATTAAAAGGAAACAAAAATTGAAACACTGCCAACTCCACAAAAAAAGGAACTAACATTCATTAGTCACTATCATCTCTCAACATCAATAGACTCAACTATCCAATAAAAAGATCCACACTAAAGGACTAAAAGAATGGTTGAAGAAACAGGATCCAACATTCTGCTCCATCCAAGAAATATACCCCTGTAACAAAGACAAATGGCTCAGAGTAAAGGACTGGAAAATTGTTTTTCGAGGAAATGGACCCAGAAAACAGGCTGGGGTAGCTATCCTAATATCTAATAAAATAGACTTTCAACCAAAATTAATCAAAAAAAATGAGGAGAGGAACTTCATAATCATCAAAGCAAAAATCCATCACGAGATCATCACAATCCTGACTATCTATGCCCCCAATACAAGAGCATCTACATTTGTAAAGGAAACATTATTAAAACTTAAAAAACACATTGGTGCCAACACCTTAATAATGGGAGACTTTGACACTCCACTCTCACCAAGGGACAGATTATCTAGACAGAAGCTATTATATAGGGAAATAATGGCATTATAAAGGTCCTAAATCAAATGGACCTAACAGATGACTACAGAACTTTCTTTTTAATTTATTTTTTATTTTTCATCAATTACACTTTATTCATTCTGCATCCCCCCATAAGCCCCTCCCTCCTCCCCTCTCAATCCTACCCTCTCTCCTCCCTCTGCATGCATGCCACTCCCCAAGTCCACTGATAGGGGAGGTTCTCCTCTCCTTTCTGATCTTAGTCTATCAGTTCACATCAAAAGTGGCTGCATTGTCCTCTACTATGGCCTGGTAAGGCTGCTCCCCCCCAGGGGGAGGTGATCAAAGAGCAGGCCAATCAGATTATGTCAGAGGCAGTCCCTCTTCACATTACTATGTAACCCAATTGGACTCTGAACTGCCCTGGGCTACATCTGTGCAGGGGTTCTGGGTTATCTCTATGAATAGTCCTTGGTTGGAGTATGAGTCTCTGGGAAGTTCCCTGTGTTCAAATTTTCTGGTTCTGTTGCTCTCCTTGTGGAGACCGTGTCCTCTCCAGCTCTTACTATTTCCCAGTTCTTACATAAAATTCCCTTCACTCTGCCCAACAGTTGCCCATCAGGCTCAGCATCTGCATTGATAGTCTGTAGGGCAGAGGCTTTCAGAGGCCCTCGAATACAGAACTTTTTACCCAAACTCAAAAGAGTATACCTTCTTTTCAGCACCCCATGGAACCTTCTCCAAAATGTAGTTGGTCACAAAACAAGCCTCAACAGATACAAGAAAATTGAAATAATCTCTTGTATCCTATCTGACCACCATGGATGAAACCTGGACCACAACAACAACAGAAATAGCATGAAGCCTACACACACACATGAAAACTGAACAACTCACTACTCAATGATAGTTGGGTCAGGAAGGAAATAAAGAAATTAGAGACTTCCTAGGACTCAATGAAAATGAGGCACATTATAACCAAAAGTGCAGTGCTAAGAAAAAATTTATAGCACTGAGTGCTTTCAAGAAGAAATTAGAAACATCTCAGACAACAGCATAATGGCTCACCTGAAAGCCCTAGGAAGAAAGAAGCAGACACACTCAAGAGGCATAGACAGCTGGAAATAATCAAACTAAGGACTGAAATAAATCCATTAGAAACAAATAAAATAAATCAAAGAATCAATGAGATCAAGAGCTGTATCTTTGAGAAAATCAACAAGATAGACAAACCCTTACCAAAACTAACTAAATGGCAGAGAGAAACTATCCAAATCAGCAAAATCATAAATGAAAAAAGGGACATAGCAACAGACACTGAGGAAATCCAATCGTTAGTTCTTACTACAAAAGCCTAAATGTCATAAAATTTGAAAGATCTGAATGATATGTTATGTCTTCATTTTCATTGAGTTCTAGGAAGACTTTAATTTCTTTCTTTATTTCTTCCCTGACCCAGCTGTCATTTAGTAACAAGTTGTTCACTTTACATGTGTGTGTAGGCTTTTTGCCATTTCTGTTGTTGTTGAAGTCCAACTTTATTTCATGGTGATCAGACAAGATACAAGGAATTATTTCAATCTTGTATCTGTTGAGACTTGCTTTGTGACCCACTATATGGTCTATTTTGGAGAAGGTTCCATGAGGTGCTGAGAAGAAGGTAAATTCTTTTGTGTTTGGGTGTAAAGTTCTGTAAATGTCTGTGAGGTTCATTTGATTCATAACCTCTGTCAGAGATATTGTTTCTTTGTTTAATTTCTGTTTTGTTGACCTGTCCTTTGTTGAGAGTGGGGTGTTGAAGTCTCCCACTATCAATGTGTGGGGATCTATATGTGGTTTAAATTTAATCAATGTTTCTTTTACAAATGTGGGTGCTCTTGTATTTGGGATATAGATATTCAGGATTGTGATGTCTTCCTGGTGGAATTTTCCCTTGATGAGTATGAAGTGTCCTTCCCCATCTCTTTTTATTAATTTTGGTTGAAAGTCTATTTTATCAGATATTAGAATGGCTACTCCTGCTTGTTTCTTGGGTCCATTTGCTTGGAAAGTCGTCTTCCAACCTTTTACCCTCAGGTAATGTCTATCTTTATACCTTAGGTGTGTTTCTTGTATGCAACAGATTGCTGGGTTTTGTTTATGTATCCATTCTGTTAATCTGTGTCTTTTTATGAAATGGACATTTTCCTTGATAGATTCCATTGACCAAAATTAAATCAGGATCAGGTAGAAAGATTGAATAGTCCTATATCCCACAAGTAAATAGAAACAGTTATCAAAAGTCTCCCTTCAAAAAAAAAAAAAAAAAAAAAAAAAAGCCCAGGGCCAGATGGTTTCAGTGCAGAATCCTACCGGACCTTCAGAGATGAGCTAACTTCAATTCTCTTCAAACTATTCCACAAAAGAGAAACAGGGTGAAAATTACCAAGCTCATTCTATGAAGCCACAGTCACCTTAATAACTAAACCACAAAAAGACCCAACAAAAGAGAACTTCAGATCTATCCCTCTTATGATCATTGATGCAAAAATACTCAATAAAATACTTGCAAACTGAATCCAAGATCACATTAAAGTTATTAACCATCATGATCAAGTAGGCTTCATCCCAGGCTTACAGGGTGGTGCAACATACAGGAATCCATCAATGTAATCCACAATATAAACAAACTGAAGGAGAAAAACACATGATCATCTCCTTAGATGCTGAAAAAGCATTTGACAAAATCCAACACCCATTCATATTTAAAGTCTTGGAGAGATCAGGAATAAAAGGCACTTACCTAAACATAGAAAAGACAATATACAGCAAGCCTATAGACAACATCAAACTAAACGGAGAGAACCTGAATCAATCCCACTGAAATCAGGGACAAGGCAAGGCTGCCCACACTCTCCATATCTCTTCATCATAGTACTTAAAGTCCTAGCTAGAACAGTAAGATAACTAAGGGAGATCAAGGAGATAAAAATTGGAAAGGAAGAAGTCAAAGTGTCACTATTCACAGATGATATAATAGTATACATGTTCGACCCCAAAATGCAACCAGGGAACTCGTTCAGCTGATAAACACATTCAGCAAAATGGCTGGATTCAAAATTAACTCAAAAAACCAGTAGCTCTCTTGTATACAAAAGACGAAAGTGCCAAGAGAGAAACTAGGGAACAACACTTCACAATAGCCAGAAATAACATAACGTTCCTTGGTGTGACTCTAATCAAGGAAATGAAAAACCTGTTCAAAAAAAATTTTTGATGTCTCTGAAGAAAAAAATTAGATGGAAGGTGGACAGATCTCCCATGCTCATGGATCGGTAGGATTAACATAGTGAAAATGGCTAACCTGACAAAAGCAATCGATAGATTCAATGTTATTCCCATTAAAATTCCAGCAAAATTCTTCACAAAATTTGAAAGAACAATTCTAAATTTTGTATGGAAAAACAAAAGACCCAGAATAGATAAAACAATCCTATACAATAGAATAACTTGTGGAGGTTTCTCTATCTCTAACCTCAACCTGTACTACAGAACAATAGTAATAGGAACTGCATGGTACTGGCATAGAAATAGAATGATTGATCAAAGGAATCAAATAGAAGACCCACACATAAAGCACATATCTATATATACTTGATTTTTCACAAAGAAGCCAAAATCATTCAATGGGAAAAAAGGCAGCATTTTCAATAAATGGTGCTTGTCTAACTGGATGTCCTACATGTGGACATATGCAAATAAATCCATATTTATCATCCTGCACAAAACTAAGGTCCAAGTAGATTGAAGACCTCAATATAAAACCAAACACACTAAATGTGTTAGAAGAAAAATGGTTAAAAGCCTTGAACTCACTAGCAAAGGAGACAACTTCCTCAACAGAACACCAAGGGCAAAGGCTCTAAAATCAACAATCAATAAGTGGGACCTCATGAAACTGAAAAGCTTCTGTAAAGCAAAGGACATTGTCTTCAGGACAAAATAACAGCCTACAGACTGGGAAAGGATCTTCACTAACCTTATATCTGACAGAGGGCTAATGTCCAGAATATATAAAGAACTCAAGAAGTTATAAAGCAATTATTCAAGTAAACCAACTAAAAATGGGTTATATTATAGAGCTAAACAGAGAATTCTTTGTAGAGGAATATCTAATGGCAGAGAAATACTTAAAGAAATCCTCAAAGTCCTTAGTCATCAGGGAAATACAAATCAAAACAACCCTGAGATTTTACCTTATATTCATCAGAATGTCTGAGAACAAAAACTCAAGTGAAAACACGTGCTGGAGAGGATGTGTGGAAAGGGGAACCCTACTCCATTGCTGGTGGGAATGTAAACATATGCAACCAATTTCAAAATTAACCTGTCCCTTTCTCAGGTAGCACTTCCTCAAGATACAGCTATACCACTCCTAGGCATATATCCAAAAGATGTTCATGTACACAACAAGGATATTTGCTCAAGTTGTTTGTAGCCGCTTCATTTGCAGTTGGCTGAAGCTGGAAATATCCCTCAAGGGAGGAATGGATAAAGAACTTCCATTTACATAATGGAATACTACTCAGTAATTAAAAACAAGGAAATCATGAAATTTGCAGGCAAATGGTGAGATCTAGAAATGATTATCGTGAGTGAGGTATCTCAGAAGCAGAAAAACACACATGGTATATCCTTACTTATAAGTGGATATCAGACATATAATATAGGATAAATATACTAAAATCTGTACACCTAAAGAAGCTAACCAAGAAGGAGCACCCTGACTAGTAAGATGATCAATCCTCCCTCAGGAAGGCAAACTGTTTGGACATTGGAAGAAGGAAAAAACAGAAAACAGGACAGGAGCCTACCACAGAGGGCCTCTGAAAGACTCTACCCAGCTGTATGTCAAAGGAGATGTTCAGGTTCATAACCAACTTTGGGCAGAGTGAACAGAATCTTAGGAAAGAAAGGGGACAGAGAAAGACCTGGAAGGGACAGGAGCTCCACAAGGAGAGCAATGGAACCAAAAATCTGGGCCCAGGAGTGTTTCCAGAGACTGATACTCCAACCAAGGACCAGGCATGGAGATATCTTAGAACCTCCCCCCTCAAATGTAGCCCAGGGCAGCTCAGTATCCTAGTGGGTTTCCTTGTAAATGGAACAGAGGCTGTCTCCAACATGAACTCAGTAGCTGGCTCTTTGAGCATCTCCCCCTGACTGGGGAGCAGCAGATAGAGGAAGACCTTCCCTATCAGTGGACTTGGATAAGAGCATGGAAGGCAATGATGGAGGAGGGTGGGAATAGGAGGGAATGTGGGAGGGGGCTACATCCAGGATACAAAGGGAATAAAATGTAATTAATGTAAAAATAAAATTTAAGAAAAGAAATGCAGATCCTGTTTAGTGTTGTATTGGAACAAGGTCATACAGTGGCTGGTGTGCTCCATTTTACAGAGTTTGGATAACTGAAATACACACACTATGCCATAGATTCATATTCAGAATTCCAGTGGGCTTTTGCCTTAAATTCTGGAGAGCATGATCCTATGGTTGCAAATTTCTTAGAGATGGTGAATGTATTGGAGATACCCTTGCAAACTGGGGCTGATGATGCTTCAGCTTGTACATCCATTGGAATTCAACAATGTTTTTGACATTATGACATGAAAACTGTTACAGATATAACTAATAATCCCACAGGTCAAACAATTATGAAAATATCTAACAGTAGTTTTTAAAAGATGGTCATAAAAAGAAGGGAAACACAGTATTTCCCAAAAAATGATTAACAATGATTTATCTATTAATGAGATAAACACCTGTAAGAAACAGTGGAATTTGGAAAGGACTGCTGAATTAGAACAGCATATAAAGGTCCTAATTCCAAAATGCAGAACAGAGAATGTGTTATGCAGGGAAAGAGATTTTGCATATATTCATATAGGAGAAGAGAAATTATGGGTTCCATCAAAACTAATAAAAGTCAGATATAACAGAGGAAGACCACACAGAAGAAGAGAGAAATCAAGAAGACTAAACAGAAGAGGTAACATAAATTGATGATTCCTTTACATGGGAACAGCTGTGAAACTGACTGAGAAATAAAAAATGTCTCCAGCCAGAACTTCAATATTACATGGCCAATAAACATTTGGCTGCAATATCCTCAAAATTTATTATGTCATTCTTTTAATTGGCATAGATAAAATTGATTTACAGTTTCATTCCATCCTGTACATCTTATACATTTATAATTTTAGGACTGTATAATGCCTGTAAGAAATTATATGTTTGTAAAACAAAAGGACTGGGCACTGGAGATGCTGGATGAAACCTGACCGAGTTCATCCTTCTAGCATGCTGAGACATGGACACATTTGTTCCATTATCTTGCATGTTCCAGCATTCTGGTTGTTACTGCCTCAACGGCTTCAATTGCTCGTTCTCATCAAAGCCTGCTCCCATGCAAGCTTTGAAGACTGCTACTAACCTCAATTGGCCCAGTATTTTAGACTGTTTCCAAACAGGACTTCTATTAAATCTGAAATTTCTCAACATTCAAAGACTGGACCACAAATGTTATTGCTTGCTTAATTAAGCATTTTCCCCAATTTCCTTTGTGCCCCTTAACAGGATTTCTGCATATCCAAAAAGTCAGCTAAAAAATTTCATGAAAACAAAGTCCAATTTATTTTAAAGGGGGGTTGGGTGGGTTTTTGGTTGTTTTCTGTGGCTATGAATGTTTATTGTCATTGGGAGATGGTTATAAGTTGTTAATGATCTTATTCAGAGAGAAAATAAGACTAGGCTATCAGGTATTGCAAGCTAATTGCTAGTTAATCAACTCATAATCATGTTAGACCTTAGTCTAATTTATCACAGCAGTATACATCCTAGGTTTAACAGATAGATATGACAATATATATAATTGACCTGTCTAAAGGTCAATTATATGAAGATATGTAAGTCTTCAAAAACTTCAGAGACCTGATGTATATGACTTTTAAAAGGTTTTTTATTATTTTCAAGATTCTTTGACAATGAGACAGGACATTTCCTGGCAGCACTCAGCCTATCTCAAAGAAGGTGATGAGCATAAAATAACCTTCATATCAAGATAGCTTCACATGTGGCAAATGAGCCAGCTGGGCAAAAAAAAATGCCCTTGTTTCACAACAGACAGAATTCGCCTAAAATGGGCAAGCTTAAATGCAGGCTGAGTTGACTGTGGAACTCTGCCAAGACAGGGTAAGCAAGTCCTAAATAGTTCCTGCTTCACATACATGTCTGTCAAATACACTGAGCCAGAAGGCTGAAAATGATGCTCCAACATTACAGAGAGTTTGGGGTGCAGGCAGCAAACTGTCTCTGTCAATTTTTTTATTTTTTGGAAGCTGCTATCATGCACTTCCTATTTCCTCCAGTATCTAATATCATTCCTTCTCAAGTCTCTGATGGGGTTGAAGACCAAATAGTTATAGTTTCACAATTAAGCTTACATTATTTAACAATTAAGAAAATGTTTTCACATAGGTAATAATAATAAGGATAAAAGTAAATTTACATATAGAACTCTAAACTTATCAAGATAGGATACTCAAATACTTTCTCCTTAGTTTCCAAAGGCACATGGATTGGACATTGTACGTGTAAATCATACCTAATAGTTTCCATAACTGTTTTATAATTATTATTGTATTGAAAGAAAAGGAGGCTTTGTTGGACTTAAAGGGGGAAAATGTTGGAATAATGTTCTTGGGCAATGAATACAATTTATCCTACTTCATTCAAATGGTGATTTCTCTACCCCACTATGTGGTTTCAATCCTCACATTGCATTGAATAATGTCTCAAGTTTGTGTAAACATGCCACCATTTGTTCTCTGTATTGTCAACAAAACAACAAGCTAATGCTGAGTAATGGAGAGAATAGGGTGGGACATCCTGGTCCTAAGGGAAGGAGAAAGAAATGAGTTGGAGGAGAGTAGAAGGACAGAGATCTCAGAGGAGAGGACCCAGAACTGTCAGGAGAGATTAACCCAGACTTAAGAAATGACTAAAAGCAGTTTAATATGGGAAATTTGAATAGGAGGAAGCTATGTGGGATGGATGTTTAGGACTGAGTAATTATTGCCCAGCATTGTGCTCTAGGTTAATTAAATAAATCCTAGTGTCTGTGTGGTGATTTGGGTATACAGCTACTTTAAGAACCACTGCTGTTTAACTAAAAGACACATCAATAGTAAATATTAATAATCAACAGGAGGACCCAAAAGAAATATTTCCTCCGGCCAGCACGAAGACATTTAAGAATATGATGCCCCATTTCCAAAAAGTGTAATAAAAGTTTTTTGGTTTTTCATTATGTTGTGTGTTGTATGGTCTTGGTCACTGAGGAAACATGGCATAGAAGCTTAGGCTCAGGGTTTTTGTGTGTCATCAGAACAATAAAACTCTATCAAAGATATGCTCTTCTATTTTGTCACTTCAATTAATTTCTCACTCAAGCATCTCCATGAAAGATTTGTATAAAGCCTCAAGGAGATTTTTACTGTTGAGTAAGAAAAATTCATACTATAATTTTAAAGGAGAAATTTGAAAGGTATAATATTTGGATGAACATAGCTGCTCACAGAAGATCTGGGGTGTTAAGCAGTCATGCCAGTCATATATAATAACTTTGTATTTGGTTAGGGATACTCCACAGTTCTTCCAAACAACTTTGAAAGTATTCCTGTTATTCACCTACTCTCAGTAAATGTTAAGCTCCTACTGTGGAAGACACCACACAGTCTTTTTTCAGAACAAAGATATCACTGCAAAATCAAACTACATTCTTTCTCCTTGATAGCTACCTTTCATAGTGCCAGATGTTGCTATGTAGAATGCTGGTAAAGAAAAGACATCAATGTTCTTATCCAGAACTTATCCCCTTATATTACAATACCAACCTGCAAGACAACATGGCCATTGGTGCAATAGTTACATAACTGCTATAGGAAAACCAAACATTTCTGGTAGGATCTGAAGCTTGCTTCCGAAGAAGAAAGTCAACCTGATAATTGAAAAGCCACTTAGAAGGCCAAGGCTTGGGAGGAGATAGGCCCTCGGATAAAATCTACTGTTCTTATCTTGCTAAATTGTCTTGTTAAATTTCCTTCTATGAACTGATTTTTAATCTGAGGTCATCCCTTAAATGAAAGTACAAGACAAGTACATTTTTATTTATGTTTGAAGTCATTAAAATCATTGAATAAGACTCTTGCACTTAATAAGACAATGACTAAGCTCAAAGCATATATACTATTTGAACTATTGCTGAGTTGTTGTCATCAGTTCACTGACGGGTTGGTATTATATTGAAGCCACTTACCTCAGTCACAATGGTGGAGAGAAAAGTGCTTTGGTCATACACCCAGCCATCCTTACAAGGCTCTGTATCTGGCTCTGTCACATTAAAGAAGGTATCATTAGAATGTAGGAGATACCACTGTGGTTGAACAAAGCGACGACACTTCTCTGGCCTCAGGTTGGAGTCCAAGGGAATGGAGATTCTCAGGAGGTCATCTTGGCTCAGGATCCTGCTGTCATTGTCAGAGACGTTGCCACTGTCTAGGATGGAGATCCAACATCGATGACCAGGGATCGCTGCAGTGAAGTTTTCCAATAGTATATGAGGTGCCACCATCATATTGCAGATCAGAAAGAAAGCCATCTGAAGGATTTGAAATCTCCCCATGCCTCCGACCAGATTCAGGAGATCGTGAAAGGCCATAGAGGCTGAATAACTGTCTCCAACGGGAAGCAGAAATACTTATACCTAGGTAAGTATAAACCTTTAAACAAAGTTCTGCTTCACAGAAACACACTATGTAGGGTTGATGTTCAGTTCTTCCTAATGTGCTGTTCCTTGCTTACTTCAGACCAGAGTCATAGAACTGGAATCTGTAGGTTGTTGGCATTAGGGAGTGACCTGTTTCCTAGAGTAACAAAAAAATACCTGGAAATATATTTTTTGTAATCCAGTCTGTTAAATATTTACTTTCTGAGAACCTTTGTGCACCATCCCCCATGGTTAACTCTGGAAAATGATCTGCAAATTCCTTGAAAATAAGCCAGAGTTATTCTGTTCCTCTACATACAGCTTTTTGTAGAATGCAACACATACTGGGAATTACAGTGAATTATTTTTCATTTTGTATTTTTGCAGGTATTTTGCTTGGTCTTGAATTGGTTCAACACAGTTAATAAAAAGAATCTGGAGGTGATTGCAAATCAGTTATGTTGCAATTCTACACCTTTGCTACCTGACCTGATTTAGATCACTTTATTCCTACTGTAAACATATGAAAGTTGTTAGAGGCTGGATAAAGACAGAGCCTTAAGCACATCACTGCAAGTCTCACTTAAAAGTTTGATGATTCAGACAGCAAGTGTGAGGGGCTCTTGTGATCTAATGCAAAATGTGGTTTCATGTAGACATGCAGTAAGCCAAGATAAGTGTTGGAGATTTTGTAGTTCCATGAGTAACAGAGAGGCACATAGAGAGTTACATTTCCTAGTAAGGGGAGCATGGGCAGTCTCTGACATGAACTCAGTTGTCTTCTCTTTGATAAACATCCCCTTATGAGGTGGTCTTACTAGGCCACAGGGAAAGAGGATACAGACAGTCCTGATGAGACCTGATACGCTAGGAGTTCACTGTATCTTTAGAAGTCCATTCATTTCTTTTGCATAAATAATTCTGATAAATTGAATAAATATATGAATAGACTCATACCTTGGTGTATATAGGGCAGTTAAGTGTGGGATACCCTGGCATATTGATGAGAAATATAGTATTAGCTTCACTATACTGTGTTGACAAGATGTGTCATTAGTCTATAATTTTACATTTAGATTTTCCTCATTAGTTTAATATATCTGACCTTATTGTTCAAGAAATTCAACTTAGTTTGAGGTTGAATCCTGTTATAAATATAGGGATGGGCCAAACAATACCCTTCAGGTCTGTGGAACTTATGATCTAATATGAATCGTGTCTTCTACATATGATCTTACATTCTCTATTTCCACAATATATTTACCTTAACAAGTTTTTTTTCTTTAGTATTATATTATTTTTAGCATTTTAGTATCATCATGAACTAAACGGCAAACAGTCATTAACAGGTCCAGGCATACTATTTTGTCTTCTGGATCTTCACTCGATTAGTTGTTATTCTCACTCTTTTCAGGTTAGGGTTAAGGTTACATGATAATTCTGCTTTGTTTTGGACACTAATGTTTTAAAACTTTGTTCTCTCATACAATACATTCCCCAAACAGCTTCCTCTCCCTCCTCTTCTCCAATTCTCCTCCACCTTCCCTATCCTGCGGATTCACTGTAAGAGTAGGCATACACCCTCATATTAATGTTGGATGAGGCAACACTGTAATGAACAAAAGTTCTGTGAACAGGTAAACTATCTAGACACCTTCACTCCCATTTTCTAGAGTTCAACAATAACCCCAAGTTAAACAATGATAGCTTGTATGGAAAGAGTCTGGCACAGATCCATGAAGGCTCTGTGGTTGCCACTTCACTCTCTCTATGTCACTATGAGCCCTGCTAAGTTTATTCTGTGGGCTATGTTCTTCTGGTGTACTCAACCTTTCTGGCTCCCACATTCCTTTCTCCCCTTCTTATATGGGGTTCCAAGAGCTCTGCCCAATGTTTGGGTGTGGGTCTCTGTATCTAATCCCATCTGTACTGGAGGATGCCTCTTTGATTATGATTGGGTTAGGCACTGATATATGAGCAAGGTAAAACACCATTAGGAATCATTTAATTGAATTTGGGAAGGGGGGTTCCTGTCATGTTTATTTCTACTCCAAATCACTGACCTTCTGTATCCTGGCTATCTATTTTTGAATATATGACATTTTCTGTGGTTGATTATTTTTTCTCTCTGGGGTGTGCATCGGTCTAGAGGTGGTAAAGTTGATCTACTTCTTATTTTGGTGACAAATCTCAGCTTCTTCATTACCCTTTCTTTATGTTGTCTATCTCTCTGCAATGTTGTCCTCAGCAATAGGGGCTTCCTGTAAAATTATCTGTGAAGTAGTGATATTGAGTCTTTGGGGCATATGTCAAGGAGTGGTTTATCTAGATCATACAGTAAATTTATTTTTATCTTTTTGAAAATTCTCCACCCTGATTTCAATAGTGGCTGCAAAGATTGGAAATAAGGGAACAGTAACACTTTCTGTAAAATGTAAAGTGTGTTGTGGTTTGGGGAATATTTACTGTTTAACATAAAACATGTTAGAGTTTCTTCAAAGACTTACTAAGCTGTTGGAATTCAACGTATCACATTCAAATTCAATGTATCAAATTTAAATTGGTGTTTGAGTATTTTGAGGAGCCCGTACTGCTGCGGTCCAGCTCCAGCAATGTGCTCAGTGACCCAAGGAGGAGATGTGGAGTTGGTGACTAATGTAAAGCAGGCACACACTCCCACATACTTGGTGGATGGAGCAAGGCTCTAACAACTTTCATACAATCATTCCTTAATCATGAATCTCAATTACAAATAATGATTACAAGTTTCTTACTTTAAAAAACAATTATTCAGAACCACACACCTGATCACTCAGCTTCCCCTGTAGTTTCTTCCTATAATACATTTATATCATAAATCAATATTTTTTAGTACAGATCAACAGAATTTGAACCAGATATTTTTAACAGCCCATTTCTCTTGCACAGACATGTAGCAATTTGAAGTTACAACAAAGAAGATAGATATTGTTATTCTAACTGAAAACAGTTCTTACTCATCTAACACAGCCAACCATTCATCTACTCTTACACTGTTTTCATAGTAAAGTAAATGTATAATTAGAGAACTTTAGGTCAGAGGTCTTTTATTTTTCTTGAGACAACAGAAAAAGATGATTCTATTCTGTCTACGTGTTGCACAGCACTAAGTCCTCAGGTGAAACAAAGCTCATCAGCAAATTTATAGTTATCAATCCAGGAAAGTCAAATATTAAAATGGACATTGAAGCTCAAGCTTCACAGTGGGCTCTGAAACTCAATTACTACCACAACCAACATCAAAATCAAAGGATCTAACAGCCACTGGTCATTAATCTATCTCAACAGCAATGGACTCAATTCTCCAATAAAAAGACACGGACTAACCGAATGGAGTTGTAAACAAGTCCCAACAATCTGCTGCATACAAGAAACACACCTAAGTCACAAAGATAGACATTAACTGAGAGTAAATGACTGGAAAACAGTTTTCCAAGCAAATGGACCCGAGAAGCAAGCAGGAGTAGCCATTGTAATATCTGATGAAATAGATTTTCAACCAAAATTAATAAAAAGAGATGGGGAAGGACACTTCATACACATCAAGGAAGAATTCCACCAGGAAGACATCACAATCCTGAACATCTATGCCCCAAATACAAAGGCACACACATTTGTAAAAGAAACATTAATAAAACTTAAAACACACATAGATCCCCAGACGTTAATAGTGGGAGATTTCAACATTCTGCTCTCAACAACGGACAGGTCAACAAAACAGAAATTAAACAAAGAAACAATATCTCTAACAGATGTCATGAGTCAAATGGACCTAACAGACATCTACAGAACCTTACACCCAAACACAAAAGAATTTATCTTCTCAACACCTCATGGAACCTTCTCCAAAATAGACTATACGGTTGGTCACAAAGCAAGCTTCAACAGATACAACAAGATTGAAATAATCCCTTGTATCTTATCTGATCACCATGCACTAAAACTGGACCTCAACAACAACAGAAATAGCCAAAAGCCTACACACACATGGAAACTAAACAACACACTACTAAATGACAGCTGGGTCAGGGAAGAAATAAAAGAAATTAAAGTCTTCCTAGAATTCAATGAAAATGAAGACACAACATACCCAAACTTATGGGACACAATGAAAGCAGTGATAATAGGAAAGTTCATAGCACTAAAGTGCCTTTAAGAAGAAATTTGAAACATCTCATTCAAGCAACTTAATGGCTCATCTAAAAGCCCTAGAAAAAAAGAAGCAGACTCACCTAAGAGGAGTAGATGGCTGGAAATAATCAAACTCAGGGCTGAAATCAATGTATTAGAAACAAAGAAAACAATTCAAAGAATCAATGAAACCAAGAGCTGGTTCTTTGAGAAAATCAACAAGATAGACACACTCTTAGCCAAACTAACTAAAAAGCAGAGATACACTATCCAAATTAACAAAAGAAAAAATGAAAAGGGGGACATAACAACAGACACTGAGGAAATCCAAACAATTGTTAAGACTTACTTTAAAAATATATATGCCACAAAATTTGAAAATCTAAATGAAATGGACAATTTTCTTGATCGATTCCACTTACCAAAGCTGAATAAAGACCAGGTAAGTCAATTAAATAATCCTATACCCCCTAAAGAAATAGAAGCAGTCACCAAAAGTCTCTCATGGAAAAGAAAAAAAAAAAGCCCAGGGCCAGATGGTTTCAACACAGAATTCTACAATACCTTCAAAGAAGAGCTAACACAAATAATCTACAAACTATGCCACAGTATAGAAACAGAAGGAGCACTACCAAACTCATTCTGTGAAGCCACAGTCACCTTGGTACCTAAACCTCACAAAGCCCCAACAAAGAATGAGTATTTTAGGCTAATCTCCTGGATGAACATCGATGCAAAAATACTCAACAAAATACTTGTAAACCAAATACAAGACCACAGCGAATATATTAGATGACCAAAAAGGCTTCATCCCAGGTATGCAGGGGAGGTTCCATATATGGATTTGATCCACCATATTAACAAATGAAAGGAAAAAAAAAAAACACATGATCATCTCCTTAGATGTTGAAAACGCATTTGACAAAATCCAACATGTATTCATTTTTAAAGTCTTGGAGAGATCAGGGATACAAGGCACATACCAAAACATATTAAAGGCAATATACCTCAAGCCTATAGCTAACATCACAGTAAACAAAGAGAAACTTAAATCCCACTGAAATCATGGACAAGGCAAGTCTGCCCACTCTCTCCATATCTCTCTAACATAGTTCTTGAAGCCCTTGCTAGAACAATAAGACAATTAAAGGAGATCAAGGGCATTCAAATTGGAAAGGAAGAAGTCAAACTATTTCCACATGATATGAGAGTATACCTGAGTGACCCCAAAAATTCTACCAGGAAACTCCTACAGCTGATTAACACCTTCAGCAAAGTTGCTGGATACAAAATTAACTCAAAAGAAAAAAATCAGTAGCCCTCTTGTATACAAAAGACAAAAGGGCTGAGAAAGGAATTAGGGAAACAACACACTTCACAAGCCACAAAGGACATAAAGTACCTTGGTGTGAACTTAACCAAGAAAGTCAAAGGCTTGTATGAAAAAAAATTTCCAGTCTCTGAAGAAATAATTAGAAGGACATATCAGAAGATGGAAAGATCTCCCATGGCTCACTTTCTTTTTGCTCCCTGACCGTAGCAGGCATTTCAATAAGTAACTAAATTACCATATTGTACCCTGCTACATAGCAGCTTTCAAAACACCCTGACTTGATTTAGTTAATTGTATATTTATAAAAAGCTTGACGTAATCTTTTTCTTTTTTCTCAGAAATCTTTAGTTAAATAATTAATCTATCTGTGTGACTTTGCTCTTTGGGACATGATCACTATTGTTATGTACTGTGATTGCATTGCCCAGTGAGGAATTAGAAACCTCCTAAGGATATTCATACAGAGAAAAAAAAAAAAAAACAAGGTGACTAAGGCAGCAATAAATACAGTAAGAGCTAGCAGCAGCAAGAGGTCTTCAGGAAACAGGACCCTCTGTGATTTGCTTTTTTGTTCTTTTTTAATAGACTTATTGTTTATTTAGTTTATTATTTATTCATTAAATTTTATTCACTTTTTATCCCAGCTGTATCCCCCTCCTTCATCCCCTCCCAACCCCACCATCGCTCTCTCATCTCCTCCCATGCCCCTCCACAAGTTCACTGATAGGTGAGTTTTGAATATGGCAGCATTTAGATGGGCAGGTGCTGGTGGCAGAGGATTTTCAGATTATTGGGCCCAGAATACATGACTATAATCAAAGGCTAGACCTTGCATGACCTATTTGACAGGAAGACCTTATCTCCTGAAGGATTATTACCCCCCAAAATATCAGTGTTTCACAGTGAACCTAGTAGGTGTAAATTTTTTTTAATATCATCCTCAACAAAATTCCAGGTATAAAGATACAGGGTACCATGTTTTGCTTTAATTAGCATGACTTTTAGCCATTCTGATGGGTATAAGGTGAAATCTCAGGGTCATTTTGATTTCCATCTCCCTGCTGACTAAGGATGCTGAACATTTAAGTGTTTCTCTGCCATTTGATATTCCTTTTTTCTTTAGCTCTATACCCCGTTTTTAAATTCAATTACTTAATGTGTTGCTTTTTAACTTCCTTAGTCCTTTGTATATTCTGGATATTAGCTCTCTGGATATTAGATATAGGGTTGGTGAAGATCCTTTTCCAGTCTGTGGGCTGTCGTTTTGTTCTGATGACAGTGTCTTTTGCTTTACAGAAGCTTTTTATTTTCATTAGATCCCATTTGATAATTGTTGATCTTAGAGCCTTGAATAAACCCACACACCTACGGATACTTACTTCTTTTGATAAAGAAGCTAAAACCATGCAATGGAGAAAAGACAGCATCTTCAACAAATAGTGCTGGTGTAACTGGATGTCTACATGTAGAAAAATGCAAATAGATCTATATTTATCAACCTGCGCAAAACTAAAGTCCAAGTGGATCAAAGACCTCAACATAAAACCAGACACACTAAATCTGTTAGAAGAAAATGTGGGGAAGAGCCTTGAACTCATTGGCACAAGGGGCAACTTCCTTAACAGAACACCAACAACACAAGATTTGCTTCTCAGGTTATACTTATTGTGGCTTTGCAGTCTGGTGAGTTGTTTTCTTCAGGCCACCATGCTGGCTACAGCTCTTCCTGCTGTAAGGCTACCACCATGTTATTTCCAGTTTGTAAAAGGTTTGAAAATGTGATCAGAATAAAGCAGAATTTTATTTATTTTAGTTTTTAGACTTCCAAATACAGGCACATTATCTCCAAAGTAAAATTTTGTTCAGTGATATGATAAACCGTTATCTCAGAAGTGTCCACACCAGTAAATAGCATGTAATTCTGAAACTGAGGTGCCTTTATCCATAAGTTGTTTAATGTTACATTAGAATTTGTTGGACAAACTGTTTTTATAACTTATTCAAGTGATTCTTTATCATTAACAGAAAATGCTTGTTGAATCCCCTTAGGATCTTTTGGTCTTTCCTCTCTCACTTTTTAGAACTTCTCAACCTTACACACATAATCAATGTCCATCATCAACAAAATATGATATAATCAGCGAGGATGTTGGTCTCCACACCCCTGTAAACTAGGGAAGCTTCTATGAACATTGGTGTGGTGGTTCCTCAAGAAAACAAACCTTGGGCTACAAGATGGTACTAAGCACAATTGTCATAGTAAAATAGCCTTAGAGCCTTTTCACAGTTGAATGTGTAAAGAAAACATGGTGAATTGACACACAAAGGAGATAGAAATATATACATATATAAGTAGATACATACATAGATACATAGTGTCCTAAGGTTTTATTGCTTGGAAGAAATACCATCACCATGACAACACTTAAAAGGAAAACACTTAATTAATAGTTTAGAACTTTGGTCTTTTATCATCATGGTTGGAAGCATGGTGGCAAGCAGGCAGACATGGTACTGCAAAGGTAGTTGAGACTTCTACATCTGGATTTGAAAGATTTTCTCTAATCTGTTTTTCTACTTGAACACCAGACTGAGATCCATTCCACTTCCTGGTGTCTCAAACTGTACATTTTGTATTTGTTTCTTGCTTAACTTACTCCTTTTTATTATAAATCTGGATAAGAGTGAACACTAATAACCACATGACAGAGTCAATACAAGGCTGTTTTGAGATTTCCTCTGCCAATACAACTATTCCAACAGTCTTCAATTTAGCCTCAGCAAAGTTTTTTTCTTTTTTGGAAAGGACAAAAAGCAGGCACATTATTAGTGGACATCTCATAATAATGATTTCTAGGCCACATACAAATATTCTTCTCCTCTGAAACTTTTGATCTCAGTATCAACAGTTCAATCTACACTTGACACCACTGTCTTCCATTCTCCTACTTCTTTGGCCCACTAAGCCTCACTTAAAGCATTCAGCTACATTCCTGATCCAAAGTAGCAGAGTTCAAATTTCTCAAAACAAAAGATTGATCTGGACTACCACAGCAATATCCTAATCCCTGGCAACAACTTATGTCTCTGTGTTTGCCAGATAGGTGATTTCAAGGGAGATATAGTAGGAATCGCCAACCATTCATTTTTAAGTCCTTGATTGTGGTACTAATTTCTGCAATTCTTCCACGGATCAATACTGGTTTTTGTAGTATGATTTATTTTGTGTGCCTGGACCTTTAAAGGATCCCCAGTTGCTAGCCAACTGGCCAACTGGCTCTTTTGGAATGTTTAACCGATAGAGCTGCCTGACCCTAGGACCTTCAGGGTTGGTTGCCTAATGCACTTCTGAGAACAGGAGAGGGAAGAAAAAGCCATTAGAGGCTGAAAGACTGAGTAGGGTTAGAAAAGACACTTGGTATAGGAAGAAAATAGGACTGAGTAGAATTAGAGAAGACAGTTGATACAGGAAGAAAAAAGATTGAGTAGGACTAGAGAAGAGAAGAGATCAAGCAGACTGAAAACAGGAGACAGTTGAAAGTGAACTGAGCTAGCAGAGTAAGAAGAGAAGACAGCTGGTGACAGCTGAGCCAGGAAAAGCTGAGTTGAGCAGAAAAGATTTTTTAGGAGACAGTTGTGAGAAGAACCCATGAAGTAACAAAAAAAGGCAAAAAGCTACAGATTTTGGTTCACTATTTTCTTTGACTGACTCAAGTATAAAGGCAATTATAAAATTCCTAACACTGCAGGTAGGGAACCAATATAAGAAGTCTGTGAATATTTTTACACGATTCTTTTCTTTTCTTTTCTTTCTTTCTTTCTTTCTTTCTTTCTTTTTATCTTTCATTCTTTCTTTCAATTTTTCAGTTTATATAAAGATTACAACCCCTTACCCCTTCCTTGTCTTATCCAGGTCTCATCCTCACAACTCTGTTACCCCTATTCGTTTTACCCTTCTCTATAAAGAAGGGGAGGCCCCCAATACCAACCCAATGTGGCACATGAAGTTTCAGGATGGGCAGGATTAAGTACATCCTTTCTCACTGAGGCAGAAAAAGCAGCAAACAGGGGAAAGGGATGGACCCAGGTTAGTTGACTCTATAAGTCTTCTTGTGTTGGTCTTGACCCCTCAAGCTCCTTTAAACCTTCCCCGTAGTCTTCCAAAGACTCCCCAAGCTCTGCTTAATGTTTGGCTGTGGATATCTGCATTTGTTTTCATCAGCCAATAGATGAAACCTCAGAAGACAGTTTTGCCTAGTTCCTGTCTGCAAGCATAGTAGAGTATTATTCATAGTGTCAGGGGTTGGCTCTCTCCCATCAGATGGGTCTGAGGTTGGGCTAGTCATTGGTCATCCATTCCCTCTCTTCTCCATCTTCATCTCTACACATCTTGTAGGGAGAACACAGTTTCGGTTTAGGTTTTGTGGGTTTTGATGTTGCCCTCCCTCCACTGGAAGATCAGTCTGGCTACAAGTGGTGACCACTTCAGACTCCACATTCTTCTTTGCTAGGATTCTCAGGTAGTATCATTCCCACAGACTCCCAGGAGTCTCCCTGATCCCAGGTCTCCAGGGCTTGTCCCAGAGATGTCTTAACAGATTTCCATTCTCTCTCTCTCTCTCTCTCTCTCTCTCTCTCTCTCTCTCTCTCTCTGCCTATCTCTCTCTCTCTTTCCTGTCTCATCCCCTGCTCCCCTGCTCTGACTGTACCTGTTATAATCCTCCCTGCTCCCTCTTATCATGGTTCCTCCCTGTTGTTTGGCATCTTTGCATCTGTGGCGTGCAGCCTGTTTATCCTCTACTTAATGGCTAATATCTACTTATAAGTGAGCACATACCATGTGTATCTTTCTGGGTCTGGATTACCTCTCTCAGGATGCTACTTTCTATTTCCATCCATTTGTCTGTAAATTCCATGATGCCATTCTTTTTAATAGCTGAGTAGTATTTCAGCAGAGGTTTAGGCTATATGGATGAAGTTCAGAGGACAGAGTTCCACTCACCTCTGCTGGGTATGCCCCACGTGGACCTAGCAGGAGATGCTGGTCACCTTCTAATTATAAAGAAACTTACCTGATAGAAAGAAGGAATGGCCTTTTGTAAAATATATATATATATATATATATATATATATATATATATTAGAGCACCAATTAGATGGCACCAGCCAGGATGGGATCTCCAGAAGGCAGTGTATTATTCTGTGAATCACTAAGTAATATATGGTATAGTATCTTCCATAGCCAGGATCCATAGGTCTAGGAATCAAGGGGTGGAAATAGAAGGATTTCCAATCACTTTCACCCCTAGTAACCCACTAGGAAAAATTTTGCTTCCTGTTTTCTCGACCCTAAAATTTGCTGGCCTAGAAGTTTTGGTTCCAGAGTTGGGGGATGTGAGACCTCAAAGAGCCACAGCAAACACTCCACTGAACTGGAAGCTCAGACTTCCTTCTGGCCATTTGGGGCTTCTAATGTTCTTTTTTCTTTTCTTTTTTTCTTTCTTTTTTTGCAATTTACTCATTGTTTATCTCATTGTAGTAACCTCCCTCTACTCCTCCCAAACTACCCTCCCTCCTTATTCCCTCTCCCTTTCTCCTTGTCCACTGAAAGAGGGAGTTCTCCTCCCCTGCCATTTGCACATAGTTCATCAAGTCTCCTCAATACTGCCTGGATCCTCTTGCTCTGTGGCCTCGCAAGGCCTCATTGCTGGGGGAAGGGGGAGCAGGTAAAAGAGCAGGCACTGAGTTCATGACAGAGGAAGACCCTGCTCCCTTATTCAGGGACCCAATGGACACTGAGCTGCCAATCCACTACATCTGAGCAGAGGGTCTAGGTCCTTTCCGTGCATGGTTTTTTGTTGGTGCATCAGTCTCTGCAGGACCCCCTGGGGTCAGACTTTTTGGCTTTTTTTGTCTCCTTGTGGAGCTCCTGTCCCTTCTGTGTTCTTCTAGCCCCTTCTTCCTTAAGACTCTCTTTGTTCTGCCCAAAGTTTGAGTCTCAGACTCCACATTCTTCTGGTGTTCCATGCCCTGTTGGGTAGAGCCTTTCAGAAGGCCCACTATAGTAGGCTCCCATCCTATTCCTTCTCTTCCACAGCTTCTTGTGTCTATCCTGTTTGCCATTCTGAATGATATTTGAGCATCTTCCATATTGAAATCTACAGACCCAATGAAGCTGAACAAAAAGGCCTCAGATGTTTTTATGCCAACAGGCTTAGAAAGGAATAATAACATTAGAAAAGTGAATGATACAGATTAACATAGGGAAATTGATTTTTTTTCTCTACAATGGAGGCAAGAAAAATTGTGTCTGGAGATCTCTAAAAACCCCGTTTGATATCGAGGTAAGTCAATGATGGGTAAGGGTGAAATTGTGGTTTTTCCAACCTAAGACAGAGGCTTATGAAAATCGCATCTGAGACCTTGATAATGGGTAAGATAAAATGCTCATGTTGCCAATCTGATCAGGCTCTCCCTAAAACAAAGAAGGGGGGAACTGAAGGAGTCTGGTAATTGGAACTCTGCCTCCTGGCCTTGCCAGATTCTGGTCTCATCTAATTTTCATTTCTCAAAGACTGTTCTTGGTGGTCTCTGCAGGCGGGGTGTTCTGAGCCTTAGAAGTAGATAGCAAGCTCCCTGTAACCTTGGGAACCAGACAGAAAACTTTGTATAACCTTGAGTGAATTCTTGGATGCCTTGCCAGGTGACACAGATGTGTTGCTATTGTGAAAAAAATTTGATTGTACTCTTTGCTTTATAAGAGTTGTTTGTACCATCAGTAAACTGAGACCTTGAACAGAAAGCCTGTATTCATCTCCATTCTTCATGTCTTTGTCCCCCATTTCCAGTCCCTCTTTCAGGCAGACCCTGTTCAACTAGCACACGGGACGAGTCAAGAGTGATCATCAGAAGTCTCCCATACAAAAAGCACACAGGACTTTTGGTTTCAGCACAGAATTCTACCAGATCTTTAAAGAAGAACTAACACCAATACTCTTCAAACTATTTCAAAAGGAAAACTACCAAACTCATTTCTATGAAGCCGCAGTCACCTTGCTACCTAAACCTCACAAAGACCCAACAAAGAAAGAGAATTTCAGGCTAATCTCCCTTATGAACATTGATGCAAAAACACTCAACAAAATACTTGTAAACCAAATACAAGAACACATCAAAGATATCATCCATTATGACCAAGCAGGGGTCATCTCAGGCATGCAGGGGTGGTTCAATATATATCAATGTTATCAAAATCCATCAATGTGATCCACCATATAAACAAACTGAAAGGAAAAATCCACTTGACAATATCCTTAGATGCTAAAAAAGTAATTGAAAAATGCAACACCCATTCATGTTTAAAGTCTTGGAGAGATCAAAGATACAAGTCACATACCTAAACATAGTAAAGACAATATACAGCAAACCTGTAGCAAACATCAAACTGAAAGGGGAGAAACTTAAATCAATCCCACTGAAATCAGGGACAAGTCAAGGCTACCCACTCTTTCCATACCTCTTCAATATAGATCTTGAAGTCCTTGCAAGAACAATAATACAATTAAAGGAGATCAAGGGGATACAAATTGAAAATGAAGAAGGCAAAGTAGCACTATTTGCAGATGATATGCTATTATACCTCAGTCACTACAAAAATTCTACCAGAGAATTCCCATAGCTGATAAACACCTTCAGCAAATTGGCTGGATACAAAATTAACTCAAAAAATTTAGAAGCCTCCTGTATACAAAAGAAAAATGGGCTGAAAAAGTAATTAGGGAAACAACACCCTTCACAATAGCCACAAAGGACATAAAGTACCTTGGTGTGACCCTAACCAAGAAATTCAAAGACTTGTATGAAAAAAAATTCCAGTCTCTGCAGAAAGAATTAGAATTAGAAGAAGATATCAGAAGATGGAAAGATCTCCCATGCTCATGCTTTGGCAGGATCAACATACTAAAAATGGCCATCTCACCTAAAGCAATCTACAGATTCAATGCAATTACCAAAAAATCACCAACACAATTCTTTACAGACCTTGAAAGAAAAATTCTCTCCTTCATATGGAATAAAAAGAAACCCAGAATTACTAAAACAATCCTCTACAGTAAAAGATCTTCTGCAGGAATCTTCATCGCTAATCTCAAGCTGTGCTATAGAGCAACATACTAAAAACTGCATGGTACTTGCATAGAAACAGATGGTGGATCAATGGAATCAAATAGTAGACCCAGAAGTAAACCCACACACTTATGGACTCCTGATTTTTGACAAAGTTGCCAAAACCATACAGTGGAACATGTAGCATTTTCAACAAATGGTGCAGGTCTAACTGGATGTGTACATGTAGAAAAATGCAAATATATTTATATTTATCACCATGCACAAAACAAAAGTCCAAGTAGATTAAAGACCTCAATAAAAAAATGGATAGACTAAATCTGTTAGAATACAAAATAGGGAAGAGCCTTGAACTGATTGGCACAGGAGTCATCTTCCTGAACAGAACACCAACAGCACAGGCTCTAAGAGCAACAATCAATAAATGGGACCTCATGAAACTGGAAAACTTCTGTAAAGCAAAGGACACTATCGTCAGAACAAAACGACTGCCTACAGAGTTGGAAAGGTTCTTCAACAACCCTATATCTGAGAGAGGACTAATATCTAGTATCTCATGGATTGGCAGGACTAACATTGTGAAAATGGCCATCCTGCCAAAAGCAATCTACAGATTCAATGCAATTCCCATCAAAATAACAACTCAATTCTTTACAGACCTTGAAAAAAAGATTCTCAGCTTCATATGGAGAAACAAAAAACGAGAGTCTCCAAAACAATTCTGTACAACAACAGATCTTCTGGAGGTATCTCCATTCCTGATCTCAAGCTGTACTACAGAGCAATAGTAATAAAAACTTCATGGTATTGGCATAAAAAGAGAAAGGAGGATCAATTGAACCGCATAGAAGACCCAGAAATAAACCCACACACCTATGAATACTCGATTTTTGACAAAGAAGGCAAAACCATTCAATGGAAAAAAGACAGCATCTTCAACAAATGGTGCTTTTCCAACTGGATGTCTACATGCAGAAAAATGAAAATAGATCCACATTTATCACCCTGCACAAAACTAAAGTCCAAGTGGATCAAAAACCTCAACATAAAACCAGATACTCTAAATCTGTCAAAAAGTGGGGAACAGCCTAGAACTCATTGGCACAGGAGACAACTTCCTGAACAGAACAAAAACAGCACAGGCTCTAAGAGCAACAATCAATAAATGGGACCTCATGAAACTGAAAAGCTTCTGTAAAGCAAAGGACATTTGTCAGAACAAAATGACTGCCTACAGATTGGGAAAGAATCTTCACTAACCCTTTATCTGACAGAGGACTAATATCCAGTATATACAAAGTACTAAAGAAGCTGAAAAGCAGCAAACCAAGTAATCCAATTAAAAAATGGGGAACAGAGCTAAACAGAGAATTCTCGACAGAGGAATATCAAATGGCAGAGAAACATTTAAAGAAATGCTCAACCTCATTAGGCATCAGGAAAATGCAAATCAAAACGACCCTGAGATTTCACCTCACACCCATGAGAATGGCCAAGATGAAAAACTCAAGTGACAACACATGCTGGAGAGGTTGTGGAGAAAGGGAGAACCCTCCTCCACTGCTGGTGGGAATGTAAACTGGTACAAAAACGTTGGAAATCTATCTGGTGCTTTCTCAGACAATTAGGACTAGTGCTTCCTTAAGACCCAGCTATACCACTGCTAGGTATATACCAACACTTAGCTCAAGTACACAAAATGGATACTTGCTCAACCATGTTTATAGCAGCTTTATTTGTAATAGCCAGAACCTGGAAACAACCCAGATGTCCATCAATGGAGGAATGGATACAGAAAATGTGGTATTTTTATACAATGGAATACTACTCAGCAATCAAAAAGGAGGAAATCATGAAATTTGCAGACAAATGGTGGGATCTAGAAAAGATCATTCTAAGTGAAATATCCCAGAAGGAGATAGACAAACATGGTATATACTCATTTTTATAGACCTATAAGATATCATAAACATAATGAAATCTATACACATAAAAAAGATAATCAAGAGAGCAGACATTGGGTAAGATGATCAATCCTCATTTAGAAAGACAGATGGAATGTGCATTGAACGTATGACAGGAGCCTACTGAGGGCATCTGAAAGACTCTAACTAGCAGTGTTTTCAAAGCAGATACAAAGACTCATGACCAAAACTTCGGCAGAGTACTGGGAATCATATGAAAGAAGGGGAGTTAGTCTGATGGGGAAAGGATAGGAGCTCCACAAGGACCAAATATATCAGGGCACAGGGTCTTTTCTGAGACTGACATTCAACGAAGGACCATGTATGGATATAACCTAGAACCTCTGCTCGGATGTAGCCCGTGGTAGCTCAGGAACCGATTTGTTTTCCCATAGTGAGGGGAACGAGGACTATTTCTAACAGGAACTCAATGACTGGCTCTTTGACCTCCCCACCCCCCCAAGGGAGGAGCAGTCCTGTTAGGTCACAGAGGAGGGCTTTGCAGCCAGTCCTGAAGATACCTGATAAAACAGGATCAGATGAATGGGGAGGAGGTTCACCCGCATCAGTGGACCTGGAAAGTTGCAAGTGGAGATGAGGAAGGGAGGGTGGGATTGGGAGGGAATGAGGGAGCAGAATACAGCTGGGATACAGAGTTAATAAAATATAACTGATAAGAAAAAAATAAAATAAAAAAAGGACTAAAGAAGTTAAAAGGAAACAAATCAAGTAATCCAATTAAAAAATGGGGTACGGAGATAGGCAGAGAATTCTCAATAGAGGATTATAGAATGGGAGAGAAACACTAAAAGAAATGCTCAACATCTTTAATCATCAGGGAAATGCAAATCAAAACAAACCTGAGATTTCACCTTACACCTAGCAGAATGGCTAAGATAAAAAAATTCAAGTGGCAACTCATGCTGGAGAGGATGTGGAGAAAGGGGAACCTTTTTCTATTGCTTGTGGGAAGGTAAACTTATACAACCACTTTGGAAATCAATCTGGTGCTTGCTCAGACAATTAGGAATAGTGCTACCTCAAGATCGAGCTAGGAGTGGTATAGCTGGGTCTTGAGGAAGCACTATTCCCAAAGATCATGTATGGATATAACCTACAACCTCTGCTCAGATGTAGCCCATGGTAGCTCAGTAACCAACTACTTTTCCCTAGTAAGGGGAACAGGGACTACTTTGGACAGGAACTCAATGTCAGGCTCTTCGACCTCCCCACTACCTAAGAGAGGAGCAGCCCTGTTATGCCACAGAGGAGAACTTTGCAACCAGTCCTGCAGATACCTGGTAAAACAGGGTCAGATGAAATGGCAGGAGGTCCTCCCCAATCAGTGGAAATAAAAAGGGGCAAGGAGGAGATGAGGGAGGGAAGGTGGGATTGGGAGGGAATGGAGGAGTGGGATACAGCTGGGATACAGAGATAATAAAATGTAAGTAATAATAAAAATAAAAAAAATTAAAAAAATAATCCTGCTATACCACTCTGAGGCATATATCCAAAAGATGCTCATGTATACAACAAGGACATTTGCTCAACCATGTTTGTAGCAGTTTTATTTGTAATAGCCAGAAGCTGGAAACAACCCAGATGCCCCTCAGTTGAGAAATGGATACAGAAATTGTGGTACTTATACACAATGGAATATTGCTCAGCAATATAAACAAGGAAATAATGAAATTTGCAGGCAAATGGTGGGAACTGGAAAAGATCATCCTAAGTAAGGTATCCCGGAAACAGAAAGACACACAGGGTATATACTCACTCATAAGTGCATATTAGATATATAATATAGGGAAAACATACTAAAATCTATACACCTAAGGAAACGAATCAAGAAGGAGGACTCTGAGTAAGATGCTCAATCTGCATCCAGAAAGGCAAAGAGGATAGACATTGGAAGAGGGAGAAAACAGGGAACAGGACAGGAGCTTACCACAGAGGGCCTCTAAAAGGCTCTACCCTTCAGGATATCAAAGCAGATGCTGAGACTCATGAACATCCTTTGGGCAGAGTGCAGGGAATCATGTGAAAGAAGTAAAACATAGTAAGACCTTGGAGAGGACAGGAGCTACACAAAGGAGAGCAACAGAACCCAAAACTCTGAGCACAGGGTTCTTTTCTGAGACAGATATTCCAACCAAGGACCATTTATGGAGATAACCTAGAACCCCTGCACAGATGTAGCCCACGGTAGTTCAGTGTCCAAGCGGGTTCCATAGTAATGGGAACAGGGACTGTCTCTGACATGAACTGATTGGGCTGCTCTTTGATCACCTCCCTCTGAGGGGGAAGCAGCGTTACAAGCCCACAGGGGAAGACAATGCAGCCACTCCTGACACTCCTGATGAGACCTGTTAGATTAGGTTCAGAAGGAAAGAGAAGAAGACCTCCCCTATCAGTGGACTTGGGTAGGGGCAGGGGTAGAGAAGGGGAAGGTAGGGTAGGATAGGGAGGGGAGGAGGGAGAGAGCTACAGGGGGGATACAAAGTGAATAAAGTATAATTAATAATAATTAAAATAAAATATTAAAAAAAGAACAGGAAGGAAGAGGGAACAACCAGTTAAAAAGTGAATTCTGGAGGATGAATCAATGTGATGGGAAAAGGAAGGCCTCATTGACTCATCTCTTTGTTACAAAATTTTCAGTTAGTTCTCTCATAATATTAAGATATAAATAAATCGTGTCAACATTTAAAAATATTAAAAGAATAGAAATCAGAAAGGAAGAAGTAAAAAGTATCATTATTTGCACATGACACAATAGTATACATAAGCAACCTCAAAATTATACCAGGGAACTCCTACACTGATAAACACCTTCAGGGAAGTGGCACAAAAGTAGCTTACCTCCTATATAGAAAAAACAAATGAGCTGAGAAAGAAAGCAGGGAGACAACACTTTTCACAATAGCTACAAAAACTATAGAGTATCTTGATGCAACTCTAAACAAGTCACTTATATTACAAGAATTTCAAATGTTTGAAGAAATTAGAGAAGAAATCAGAAAATAGATCTCCATGTTTATAGATCAGTAGATTTAATAGAGTAAAAATGTCCACCTTGAGCAAATGTCCTTGTTGTATCCTTGAGCATCTTTTGGATATATGCTTAGAAGTGGTAAAGCTTGATCTTGAAATAGCACTATTCCTAATTGTCTGAGAAAGTGCCAGATTGATATGTCCTTCAGTTGAGGAATGGATAAAGAAATTTTGATACATTTATACAATGGAATACTATTCAGCAATTAAAAACAAAAAAAAAATCATGAAATTTTCAGGCATATGGTGGGCTCTAGAAAAGATAATTCTGAGTGACGTATCCCAGAAAAAGGAAGAAACACATGGTATATACTCACTTATAAGTGGGTACTAGACCTATAAGATAGGATAAACATACTGAAATCTGTACATCTAAAGAAGCTAAACAAGAAAAAGCACCCTGGGTAAGATGATCAACCCTCACTTAGAAAGACAAAAGGGATGGACATCAGATGTAGGAGAAAACAAGTAACAGAATAGGAGCCTACTACTGAGGGCCTCTGAAAGTCTTTACCTAGCAGTGTATTAAAGTAGATGCTGAGACTCATAACTAAACCTTCGGCAGAGAACAGGGAATCATATGAAAGAAGGGGGAGTTAGTATGACCTGGACAGGACAGGAGCTCCACAAGGAAGAAATACATCTGGGCACGGGGGTCTTTTATGAGACTGTATCTCCAACCAAGGACCATGTATGTATATAACCTAGAACCCCTGCTCGGATGTGGCCCATGGTAGCTCAGTATCCAAGTGGGTACCCTAGTAAGAGGAACAGGGGCTATTTCTGACATGAATTCAATGTCTGGCTCTCTGACTTCCCCCCCACACACACACCCAAAGGAAGAGCAGCCCTTAGGCCACTTTGCAGCCAGGCCTGAAGATACCTGATAAGCTAGGATCAGATGAAAGGAGAGGGGGTCCTCCCCTATCAGTGCACTTGGAAAGGGGTAGGGAGAAGATGAGGGAGGAAGGGTGGAATGGGGAGGGAATGAGGGAGTGGGATACAGCTGGGATAAAAAGTTAATAAACTGTAAGTAATATTAAAAATTAAAAATTTAATTAAAAAACAAGGAAATAATGAAATTTGCAGGCAAATGGTAGGATTTAGAAATTATTTTCCTGAGTGAGGTATCCCAGAAGCAGAAAGACACATATGGTATAAACTCTCTTATAGGTGGATATTAGACATATACTATAGGATAATCATACAAAAACCTGTACACATAAGGAAGCTAATCAAGAAGGAGGATCCCAGTAAGAATCCAAATCTTCATTCAGAAAGACAAACGAGATGGACATTAGAATAGGGAGAAAACAGGAAACAGTACAGGAGCCTATCACAGAGGGCCTCTACCCTCTGTGATAGGGTATCAAGACATTATGCTGAGATTCATAGCCAAACTTTTTGCAGAGTGCAGGAAATCTTATGAAAGAAGGGGGAGATAGAAAGACCTGGAGGGAACAGGAGCTCCACAAGGAGAGCAACAGAACCAAAAAAAAAAAAAAAAAATCTCAGCAGAGGGGACTTTTCTGAGATTGATACTCCAAACAAGGCCTATGCATGGAGATAACTTAGAAACCCTGCACAGAAATAGCCATGGCAGCTCAGTGTCCAAGAGGATTCCCCAATACTAGGGGACTGTCTCTGACATGAACGCAGTGACTGGCTCTTTGATCACCTCTGCCTGAGGAGGATAGCCACCTTATCAGTCCACAGAGGCAGACAAAGGAGCCATTCCTGAAAAGACCTCATAGACTAGGGTCAGATGGAAGGGGAGGAGGACCTCCCCTATCATTGGACTGGGGAGTCACATAGGAGAAGAAGAGGGAGGAAGGGTGGGGTTCAGAGGGGATCAGGGAGGAGGCTACAGCTGGGATACAAAGTGAATAAACTGTAATTAATAAAAGAAAAAGAACAAAAGAAAAAATTCTAAAGAAAATGTTCACCATACCAAAAAAAATCTACAGATTCAACACAATCTCCATCAATTCCAACACAATTCTTTACACACCTTGAAAAAAAGCAATGCTCAACTTTATATTAAAACAAAACAAGAGACCCAGTATAGCTACACAATCTCATCTAATAAAAGAACTTTTGGATGTGCCACTAACCCTGATTTCAAGCTCTACTACCGAACTATAGTAGTAAAAACTGTGTGGTACCTGCATGAAAACAGAGAGAGTCATCAATGGAATTGAACAAAAGACCCACACAGAAATCCATAAAACTATGAACACCTGTTTTTTTCAGAGAATCCATCAATACAAAATAAAAATAAAAGAAGGTGTCTTTAACAAATGCTAATAATTATTTGACATCAAACTAGATATCAGCATGTAGAAATCACCATGTCTATCTCTCTGCATTAAACTCCAGTCCAATGATTCAAGGGTCTCAACAGAAAACCAGAGGGAGGGAGGGCAGGATTGGGAAGGGAGGAGAGATCAACCTACAGGGGGTATACAAAGTGCTTCCTCAAAACCCAGGTATACCACTCCTAGGTATATACCCAAAGTTCGTTCAAGTACACAAAAGGGATACTTGTTCAACCATGTTTATAGCAGCTTTATTTGTAATAGCCAGAACCTGGAAACAACCCAGATGTCCATCAACGGAGGAATGGGTACAAAAATTGTGGTATTTTTACACAATGGAATACTACTCAGCAATCAAAAAGGAGGAAATCATGAAATTTGCAGGCAAATGGTGGGATCTAGAAAAGATCATTCTGAGTGAAATATCCCAGAAGGAGAAAGACAAACATGGGATATAATCACTTATATAGACCTATAAGACATGATAAACATAATGAAATCTATACACCTAAAAAAGATAATAAATTGAGCAGACATGGGGTAAGATGATCAATCCTCGTTTAGAAAGACAGATGGGATGTGCATTGAACGTATGACAGGAGTCTACTGAGCGCATCTGAAAGACTCTAACTAGCAGTGTTTTCAAAGCAAAGACTCATGACCAAACCTTTGGCAGACTACAGGGAATCATAAGAAAGAAGGGGAGTTAGTCTGATGGGGAAAGGATAGGAGCTCCACAAGGACCAAATATATCTGGGCACAGGGTCTTTTCTGAGCCTGACATTCAACCAAGGACCATGTATGGATATAACCTAGAACCTCCACTCAGATGTAGCCTGTGGTATCTCAGTAACCAATTGGTTTCCCAAAGTGAGGGGAACAGGGACTATTTCTAACAGGAACTCAATGACTGGCTCTTTGGCCTCCCCACCCCCCAAGGGAGGAGCAGTCCTGTTAGGCCACAGAGGAGGGCTTTGCAGCCAGTCCTGAAGATACCTGATAAAACAGGATCAGATGAATGGGGAGGAGGTCCCCCCTATCAGTGGACTTGGAAAGGGGCACGGTGGAGATGAGGGAGGGAGGAAGGAACTGGGAGGGAATGAGGGATCGGGACACGGCTGGGATACAGAGTTAATAAAATGTAACTGATAAAAAAAAATAAAAAAGAAAAAGAAAAAAAATGAACACCTGTTTTTTTCAGAGAATCCATCAATACAAAATAAAAATAAAAGGTGTCTTTTACAAATGCTAATAATTATTTGACATCCTCTAGATATGAGCATGTAGAAATCACCATGTCTATCTCTCTGCGTTAAACTCCAATGATCCAAGGGTCTCAACAGAAAAGCAGAAACATCGATAGCACATTCACTACCACTGACAATTAAGAATGGGGCCTCATGAACCTGAAGAGCTCTGAAGGGCAAGTGACACCATCAATAGGATAACACTACCTCGCAGAATGCAAAAAGATTTTCGACAACTTCATATATATAACAAATATATTCAAAATATCTGGAAAACTTAAGAAACTAACATTAACAAACCAAATAATCTAATTAAAAATGGGGTACAGATCTAAACAGAATTCTCCAATTCTCTTTGATGGCCTAGAAACACTTAAAGAAGTGTTCAATGTCCTTACTCATCAGGACCAATGGAGAAGATAAAAGACACAAGTGACAGCTCCTCCATTGCACTCCATTGGTGTGCAAACTTGTATAGCCACTTTGGAAATTAATATGGTGAGATCTCAGAAAATTGGGAATCAAACTACTTTGAGAGCCACCAAACCTCTCTCAGGCATATATCCAAAGGACGCTCCACCATACCACAAGGACCCCTGGTTAAATACGTTAATAGAAGATTTAGTCATAATAACCAGAAACTGGAAATGACCTAGATTGCCTCAACTGAAGAATGGGTAATGGAAATGTGGTACATTTACAGGATGAAGTGAAACTCAGTTGTCAAAAAATAGCATCATGAAATAGATTGGGTCAGAGGCAAGTGATTCTTGGGCCACCCACTCTAAGTGACATTTTCTTCATTTTGCTGTTTGATCAGAGGCCAATTCTTGGAGTTCCATTAAAACCGTGTCACTTTGATGATGGCATCTTCCTGTCTTGCTTGTCTTGACCTTTTACACCTAGAAGAAATACAACAAACACTATCAACATGTAAAAAACCTGAATGAACACAGAATAAAGGCATCTTCTGAATTTGTGAGAGCAAGCATCATTCTTCACGCATCAGGTTTTGGAAAATTCATGGTTCCTTTCAGAGGATTTGAGTAAATTTGGGAAATGAAAACCAATTTCTCCCTAGTAACTTCTACAAGTCAGCTTTGGTACTTACTACCTGGCTGGTCATAGTATCATTCAAGGAGGCTTGAAGGAAAAATAGCATGGAAAGTACACCAAGATGTAAAAATCCTGCCCAATTCTTTCCTGTATTATGATCTCACTATTTGTCATGAAATTCTTTCTGTTATGAACTTTTTATACTTAGTGAAATCAAGATAGTCTAAATTTTGCAGCAAAAACTAAGAATCCTTCCCTCAGGTGACTGTCATCTGTGGGAGATTCTCTAGTCTTGTACATACTTTCCTCTAAGTTATTCAGTGATCATGGCAGACCCCTAAGCCTCCAAAACCTGTCAATTTCAGACAGCTTACCAGCACTCACTGTGTTGACAGGTAACTGAATCTGAAGGATGAAATGCTATTTGCACACTTGTGAAATACAGACAAGAATATCTATTTTATGGCTTAAAGAGAAGGCTCCTTGGATACAGTGTTTGCTCCACAAGAAGGAGATCCAGAGTTCAAATCCTAGAAACTCAGGTAAAAAGCTAAGCATGGACACTCATGCTTCTAACCCCAGTTAACGGGAAGAAGAGACAGGAGTCTCACTGCTTCTCTTTGTCCTCCATCCAAACTCCAGGATCACCAACAGCATCCCCAGAATGGATAAAAAATGGAGAGCGTAAGGTCAAATATCTGATGTCTTTTGGTCTCTGCACACACACACACACGTGTCACACATGAACCAAATTAACATATATACTTTATACTTTATGTGCTTTGCATGAAGGCAGAGTGGGCAGAGGCATGATTTTGTCTCCTTATCAATCAACCCCTTTGTGTATCCTAGTAGAGTTCATCTTTTGTGTCTAGAGAAATCCAAGCCCACCCGAATCTATGAGGAAGAGTTTTATGCCAATCACAATGTTTACAATGGGAAAAGCCTAGTTGTCTGAATGCTTGGGAGAGAGATGATCTGAATGTTATTTCACTTTCTTTGTCACAAATCATTGCCACACAAGTCCCCTAAAGATACAGTACAGGTTTTACTCACTCATTTTCCACATCTTGGATGGAGTCAGGCAGAGGCTGATTCTTGGTCTCAGGAAGAAGATGGGGAAGAAGGCCAGAGAGAATGGAGAGGACTCCATAGATGATCCAGGGCAATGAGGCATAATATATTGTGAGCATCATAAAAAGAGGAGCCAGGGATGCCCCCAAGTTAGTAGCAGTTCCAATGAATCCCATTGCTGTTGCCCTTGGAGCATAAAACATAGTTGAGAAAAAAAAAAAACCTAGAAGACTTGAACTTTTGGTATTGTGACACAGCACCTTTCATTAATCATGGGAGTGAAAGTAAAGTATATTTCAACTCAAAGTTGGTGATGTATTTTCCTTTGGAGATTTCTTTTTTCATTTGATAGTATGTTTTAGCAAGGCATTTGTAACACTAGCTCAGAATGATAAAAACCACATTTTCTGTCATGTATACATATGACATTTTGGTGTTTATATTAGTGTGTGTGTGTGTGTGTGAGTGTGTGTGCATTTGTGTGTGTATATGAGAGAGAGAGAGAGAGAGAGAGAGAGAGAGAGAGAGAGATGGCATGGGCATTTGTATGAAATCAGCAAAGTCAACATGAAAGAGGGAGGTAAAAATCCCCAAAGGCGAACATGATAGAGATTTTTGTGGCCTAAGAGAGTGCTAGGTGACCAGATCTCCAGATTTTTAGGACCACTAAGCTGTGGCTGTGGGTAACCATACCCAAGTTTCTGAAAGAGTATAGAATGCCATGTGCTCAGGCATCCAGCTAGTACAGGACCAGACAGCACAAGTTACATAGGCCTCCAGCTAATGTAAAGTCAGAGACCAGCAACCTGGTCTCTAGCATTGTGCCCCAAGTATTCAGTGTGTGGCACCTGTGCTGAACATCCTCTGAGAGAGAAGAAGTTTGGTTCCAGTGATCTCTGAGGTCATTATGGGACAAAGTTTTGATGTTTCCAGTGTTAAATATCACTCTAGGACCTGGAGTCTATAGTTCTGTAGTGGTAAAGGTTACTTTGAGCTGTGTTATACACAGCTTTCTGATAGTGGGCAGACTTCACATGCTAAGTTTGGCATCTCTCCTTCAGCAAGTTCATAGACTCTAATATTCTAAGATTTTGATTACATCTGGTCACCTTGGTAGTTAGTATCCAGCCCCACCCTTGGTCCTTAGCAGAGAGCCATGACAACTTCAGTAATTCATCTGTGAATATCATTTCATCAGTCCTTGTAGCTGAATGCCCCATAGACATTCCTTTAAGAAGAGTCACATAGAATAGGATATCCAAATAGGCTCTGGGATATATCCAAAAGGTAGCAGAAAATCCTCTGAATAGTACAGAAAGTAGACATCCGCATTCAAGAGGTACATAAACTCCCAACAGATATAATCAGAAAAGAAGTGCTGAAGTGACACATTACAGTCAGGATGCCAAAATGCAAAGTAAAGACAGAATCCTGAAAGCAGCAAGAGAAAGACATCCACTCACATACAAGGACAGAAATGTCAGAAATACCCACACTGTTGCCAGCAACCTTAATACCCAGGAGACCATCAAATGAAAATTTTGAAAACCAACAAGCATGAGCCATAAATGCTGCACCCACTAAGGCTATTTTTTAATTTTAATTTTTTATATTAATTGCAGTTTATTCACTTACTATCCCAGCTATAACTCCATCTTTAAGTCTCTCCCAAGCTCACCCTCCCTTCCTCATCACCTCCCATACCCCTCTCCAGTACACTGATAGGCGAGGTCCTCCTCCCCTTCCATCAGGCCCCAGCTAATCAGATCTCATCAGGACTAGCTGTTTTTCTTCCTTCCAGTCTGCTCCCCTCTTCCAGGGGAAGGCGATCAAAGAACAAGCCACAGAGTTCATGTCAGAGACGGTCCCATTCCCCTTACTAGGAAACCCACTTGGATGCTGGACTGCCATGGGCTACATCTATGAAGGAGTTCTAGGTTATCTCCATTCCTGGTATTTGGTTGTAGTATCAGTCTCAGAAAAGATTCCTGTGCCCAGTTCTTGGTTCTGTTGCTCTCCTTGTAGAGCTCCTCTCCCATCTAGGTCTTTCTATCTCCCCCTTCTTTCATAAGATTCCCTGCACTCTGCCCAAAGTTTGGCTATGCTCATCAACATCTGCTTTGTTACCCTGCTGGGTAGAGTTTTTCAGAGGCCCTCTGTGGTATTCTCCTATCCTGTTCCCTGATTTCTCCTTCTTCCTATGTCTGTCCCCTTGCCTTTCTGAGTGAGAATTGATCATCTTACCCTGGCTCCTCCTACTTGCTTAGCTTATTTAGGTTGTACAGATTTTAGTATGTTTATCCTATATGATAAGTCTAATATCCATTTATGAGTGAGTATATACTGTGCATGTCTTTCTGCTTCTTGGATACCTCACTCAGGGTGATCTTTTGCATCATTTGCCTGCAAATTTCATGATTTCCTTGTTTTTAATAGCTGCGTAGCATTCCATTGGGTAAATGTACCACAATTTCTGTATGCATTCCTCAGTTGAGGGGCATCTGGGTTGTTTCCATGTTGTGGCTATTACGCATAAAGCTGCTACAAACATGGTTGAGCAAATGTCCTTGTTGTGTACTTGAGCATATTTTGGATTTATGCTCAGGAGTTGCATAGTTTGATCTTGAGGTAGGTACCTCTATTCCTAATTGTCTGAGAAAGCAACAGAATGATTTCCGAAGTGGTAGTACAAGTGTATATTCCTACCAGCAGCAGGGGCAGGTGCCCCTTTCTTCATATCCTCTCCAGCCTGAGTTGTCACTTGAGGTTTTGATCTTAGCCATTCTGATGGGCATAAGGTGACATCTCAGAGTCATTTTGATTTGCATTTCCCTGATGACTAAGGACGTTGAACATTTCTTTAAGAGTTTCTCTGCCATTTGATATGCCTTTATAGAGAATTCTCTGTTTAGCTCTGTACTCCATTTTTAATTAGATTAATTGATTTGTTGCTGTTTAACTTCTTGAGTTCTTTATATATTCTGAATATTAGCCCTCTGTCAGATATAGGGTTGTTGATTTTTGACAAAGAAGTAAAAGCCATACCATGGAAAACAGACAGTGTCTTCAACAAATGGTCTAACTGGATGTCTACATGTAGAAAAATACAAATAGATCCATACTTATCACTCTACACAAAACTAAAATCCATGTGGATCAAAGAACTCAACATAAAACCAGACACACTAAATCTGTTAGAAAAAAAGGGGGAAGAGCCTTGAACTCATTGGCACAGGAGACAACTTCCTGAACAGAACACCAACAGCACAGGTTCTAAGATAAATAATCAATAAATGGGATCTCATGAAACTGAAAATCTTCTGTAAAGAAAAGGACACTGCCATCAGAACAAAATGACAGCATACAGACTGGGAAATAATCTTCACCAACGCTATTTTCAAAATTGATGGAGAGATAAGGGAATTTCAAGACAAACACAAATTAGGGTGATTCCTGACAACTAAGCCATCACTGCAGAAAGTTCTTTGTGGAATGATTTGCAAAGGGGAAGATAAAAGATAGTCTTCTTATGAATACACGTAAGCATATAATTTATCAAAACGACAGACAAACTATATTTCATAAAGAAACAACCATGTCTATCATAGCAACTCAGCAAACCCTCTAAAGTCATACTGTAGGAAGAAAAGAAATATCAATTATTTGGAGCCAGTCCAGTCCACGCCTTTTACAGAGGCTCTGTGGAAGGACCAAGCCAATGCTAGCACTGTGATCTTGTCAATGGGCATAGTTGGCAACTTCCTGTCTGGAGCTGGGTCTTATGAGTCCCAAGGCTGCTATGTGACCGGTCTGTGAAATATTGGAATCTTGTTGCACAACATTTCTTGATTAGTTTCCTGCTAATCATCCCATTTTGTGACAGCTTCCTGCTGACTCTGTTCCATTTCTTCTCTGCAAACAGTATATAAGATGCTCAACTACTCAGTAAACTTGCTGCCATGAATCATCAATTTTTTCAGATTTCTGGATCTAAGATTTCTGTCTGGAATGGGCCAAGCAGACAAAGTTATGGCAAGGAAGTAAGCTTTCTGAAGGCAGCCCACTATATTTGCATGGATTTGATGAGGGCTTGCACCCCAGGAATTTTGTCTCCTGATTGCTTCATGGTGTTGATAGGCCTTTCCATGCTTGCCATTACTGTATCCCTCATGTATATGTCATGGTGTGGAGAGACCCTCACTACCTATTGTTTCCCAGGCATTTAACCACTTTGTGGGGCAAATTTCCTGCAGATCAATATGAAGATGTACTTTTATGAAATAATACTGTTTAGAGGAATTGATGATTTTATAATTCCTAATAATGATTTTATAGAATCCATCACTTGAGTCAAGCAAATTTAACCTTCTTGTAGAATATCAAAAACTGCTAAGAGTTCTGTGAACTTTCATATGCCACAGGCCACTTAAATTTCATTAGGGAGAGAACAGATTTGAAGCAAATTTAAAATCTAGAAAAATATTTAACCTAGGTACAAAGATGAGACCACACGCCTTGGTATGTACCAAGGATATGGAAAATTATAAACTAGGAATAGATGGTTTTATTATGAATATAAAAGAAAAAAATGATAATTAGTTGTACAAGACTTCAAAAATAAAACATAAAATAGATGACCTCTTTATTGGTAAAAATCCTTGTTAATCTGTAACACAAAAACTATTGCTTTGAACTTATAATGATCTTGTGGAATGAGAGACTGATAAAAATATTACTTTCTAACTTAATTTTTTTAGTTTATTTATTTATTTATTTTTTTCATTTTTACAGTTTATTTACTTTGTATCCCAACTGCAGCACATGCCCTCTTTCCATCCTAACCCCACCCTCCCTCCATATTCTCCTCCCATGCCCTTCCCCAAGTCCACTGATAGGGTCTTCCTCCCCTTCTATCAGGCACTATCCTATCAGGTCTCATCAGGACCTGATGCATTGTCTTTCTCTGTGGCTTGGTATGGCTGCACACCCCTTAGAAGATGGTGATCAAAGAGCCAGCCACTGAGTTCATGTCAAAGACAACTCCTGCTCCCCTTACGAGAGTACCCACTTGCAGGCTGAGCTTCCATGGGCTACATTTGAGTAAGGGGTCTCAGTTATCTCCACACATGGTCCTTAGTTGGATTATCATTCTTTGCAAAGACCCCTGGACCAAGCTTTTTTAGTTCTGTTGGCTTCCTGTGTCCTCCATGTCTTTCTATCTCCCTCTTCTTTCATAAGATTTCCTGTACTCTGCCCAAAGTTTGGCTATGAGTCTCAGCATCTTCTGATACCCTGCTGGGTTGGGTCTTCCAGAGGCCCTCTGTGGTAGGCGCCTGTCCTGTTCCCTGTCTTCTCCTGCTTTTTATTTCTATCCCGTTTGCTTTCTGAGTGAAGATTGAGCAAATTCCCTAGGGTCCTCCTTCTTGTTCCTCTTCTTTAGGAATATAGATTTTAGCATATTTATCCAATATTATAAGACTGACATCCACTTATAAGTTAAGTATACACCATTTGTGTCTTTCTGCTTCTGGGTTACCTCATTCAAGATGATCTTTCCTAGTTTCCACCATTTGCCTGCAAATTTACAATTTCCTTGTTTTTAATTGCTGAGCAGTATTCCACTGTGTAAATGTACCACAATTTCTGTATCCATTCCTCATTTGAGGCACATCTGGGTTGTATTAAGATTCTGGTTATTGTGAGTAAAGCTGCTATAAACATGGTTGTGCAAATGTCCCTGTATAATTGTGTATATTTGGATATATGCCTAGGAGTGGTATGGCTGGATCTTGAGGTAGCACTATTCCTAATTGTTTGAGAAAGCATCAGAGTGATTTCCAAAATTGTTATACAAGTTTACGTTCCCACCAGCAATTGAAGAGGGTTCCCCTTTCTCCACATCCTCTCCAGCATGTGTTGTCACTTGAGTTTTTTATCTTAGTCAGTCTGATGGGTGTAAGGTGAAATCTCATGGTCATTTTCATTTGCATCTCCCTGATGACTAAGGACGTAATTTGTTTAATGAATCTCTGCCATTGTATATTCCTCTACAGAGAATTCTCTGTTTAGCTCTGTACTCCATTTTTAATTGGATTACTTCTTTTGTTGCTGTTCAACTTTTTGAGTTCTTTATATATTCTGGGTATTAGCCCACTGTCAGATATAGGTTTGGTGAAGATCCTTTCCCAGTCTGAAGGCTGTTGTTTTGTTCTGACGACAGTGTCCTTTTCTTTACAGAAGCTTTTCAGTTTCATGAGGTCCCATTTATTGATTATTGATCTTAGAGCCTGTGCTGTTTGTGTTCTGTTAAAGGAAGTGCTAGTGAATTCACAAGGCTCTTCCCTTCTTTTTCTTCTAACTGATTTAGTGTGTCTGGTTTTATGTTGAGGTCTTTAATCCACTTGGACTTTAGTTTTGTGCAGGATGATAAATATGGATCTATTTGCATTTTTCTACATGTATACATCCAGTTAGACAGGCACCATTTATTAAAGGTGTTGTCTTTTTCTGTTGTATGGTTCTAGCTTCTTCGTAAAAAATCAAGTATCTGTAGGTGTGTGGGTTTTTTTTGGGGGGGTCTTCTATTTGATTCCATTGATCGTCCAGCCTGTTTCTGTGCCAGGACCATGCAGTTCATGTTACTGCTGCTCTGTAGTACAGCTTGAGATCAGAGATGGAGGTACCTTCAGAATCTTTTTTATTGACATTTGCACTTGTAATGAATGCGTGGAGCTAAGAGATATTTTAAAAGTGAGGTAACCCAGAACCAGAAAGACACACATGCTATACACTCACTCATAAGAAGTTATTAGTCATTCAATATAGGATAAACATACTAAAATCTATACTCCTCAAGAAGCTAAACAACAAGGAAGCCTCAAGGGAATATGCTCAGTCCTCATTCAGAAGGGCAAATGTGATAGACATAGAAGCAGTAGAAGACCGGGAACAGGACAGGAGCCTACCACAGAGGGCCTTTGAAATAGTCTACTGATTGAGGTATCAAAGCAGAGATTGAGACTCATTGTCAACTTTGGGCAGAATGCATGGAATTTTATGAAAAGTGGGGAGACAGAAAGACCTGGAGAAGACAGGAGCTCCAAAAGTAGACCAGCAGAGGCAGAAAACTGAGCCCTGGGAGCTTAGTAGAGACTGATAACTCTAACCAAGGACCATTTATGAAGAGAACCTAAAATTCCTTCTCAGTTTTCATAGATTCAGTTTTCAAATGGGTTCCCTAATAAGAGGAGCAGGGGCTGTCTCGGGAATGAACTCAGTGGCAGGCTCTCTGATCACTACATACTGGGGGATGCAGCCTTGCCAGGACAGAGGAAGACAATGCATCCAGTCCTGATGAGATCTGATAGGCTAGGGTCAGATGGAAAGGGAGGAGGACCTACCCATCAGTGGACTGGGGGATGTGCGTGGGAGGAGAAAAGGAATGGAGGGTACCATTGAGAGGAGACAAGAGAGGGGACCATAGCAGGGATACAAAGTGAATAAATTGTAAATAATAATAATAATAATAATAATTCTAAAATATGGAAAACGAAACCACCTGACAAGCAAAAAATATAAGAAAGCATGTGTAAATTCAATCCAAAACTCATAAGAAATAAAAGACACTATTAATATGAGAAACAATTAATCAAGGAAATATAACAATTTTAATTAAGCTTTTACACCACAAATATTGCAGCTTGGATTTCCTAAAATGAACATAAAATGACAAAAGATCATATTGGTTTTGAAGCAACAGTGGTAGGTTTTTAAAAAAAATTATTATTATTCAGTTTATTTACTTCACATCTCTCCTCTCCTTCTCTTCTTCCCCTCCTTCCCCCTTCCTTCTTCCTTTTCCCCCAGAAAAGAGGAGCCCCTTCCCCTCACCCTCACCTTCAACCTTGGCCAGCACATCAAGTCACACCAGGACTGAGCATATCCTCATCACCTGAGGCCAGGCAAGGCAGCCCTGCTAGGGAAAAGCAATCCAAAAGCAGGCAATAGGGTCTATGTTAGAAAAAACCCTCTACTCCCATTCACCAGGTACAACATATGAACACCATGTTGCCCTTCAGCCAGCCAAATATGTGCAAGGGGCCTAGGTCCAGACCAAGTATGCTCCTTAGCTGATATCTCAGTCTCTGTAAGCTTGAGCCTCCCAAAGGACAGTCAGGTTAGACTCCTGAATGCAAGCAGAGCAGAGCATCGTTAATAGTGTCAGGAGCTGGCTTTCTAGTGTGAGGGGGGGAGTCTCAGGTTGGGCCAATTATTGTTTGGACATTCCCTCAATCTTTTTTCCTACTTAATCTCTGCACTTCTTTTAGTCAGGGTAATGTTTGGATCACAGGTTTTGTTCCCCCTCCTTCCACTAGTCCTACCTGGCCAGGAGGTGGTCACAGTCACTTCAGTCTTCATGGCATCCCCCCTTTCCTCCCACCCCTTTAGGAGTCTCAGCTAGAGTCAGACCCATATCTCCCCAGGAACCTATCCTATCCCAGGGCTCCACCTTGACAAAGAAATTTTTCCCCCTCAGTCAAGAAACAGTCTTGAACTCATTGGCACAGGTGACAACTTCCTGAACAGAACACCAATAGCACAGGCTCTAATATAAACAATCAATAAATGGAACCACATTAAACTGAAAAGCTTCTGTGTAGCAAAGGAAACTATCAGTAGAACTATACAGCAGTGTACACATTTGGAAATGATCTTCACCAATCCTACATCTGACAAAGGGCTAATATCAAGAAAATATAAAGAAGTCAAGGATTTAAAAACCAACAAATCTAATAATCCAATTTAAAAATGGAGTACAAATCTAAAAAGAGTTCTCAACAGAGGAAAATTAAACGACAGAGAAACACTTCAGGACTAGCCACAGGATTATCACCATGGATTGCTGCAGCCATGAATCATCTGAAGGAATGGGCGGGCATGGGAGCGTTAACAGGCCTTCTGGTTTTGGTCTCCTTGGTTTGCCTGTGGAGTATATGTAAGATTAGAGTCTCACAACAGTGTAATGCAGCCATGATCATTCAGACCTTTACAGCCATTGAAGCAGGAAAGTCTCCCCAAGCATGGTTGGCTACCATAAAAAGCTAAAATGTTACGCTTAGGATGCGAGGCTAAGCACTGCACTCAGGGTCAGCCGCTTTCGACCCAGAGAAGAGCATGTCTGATTGCATGTGGGTTGGTGCCCCAGGTCCCGCCCCTGAGAAAAAGGTATCAGACGGGTCTGATGCTCTTTGGGTGGATGACACCTAAATGAACATCTGTACAAAGTCCCAATTTATTTCTAATATCAGAGATCAGACCTCTACTCTTGCCTGATGCGTCTAAAACAAAAAGGGGGAACTGTAGAGAGCTGCGGAATGCTGTGCCTTAAAGATGGAGCTGGTTTCCGCCTTCCACCTTCCTGATGGTGAGTGCTCTCTGTCAGGAACAATTCCACATTTGGCTAAGGCTGAGGATCTGGCTTGCTTCCATGTATGTGGACCTATCTGCATTGCCCACGTGGCACGCCTGGGTTGGCTACCCAGAGGCTATTTAAGCTGTGGGCTGGCTTTCCCCAGGGTCAGAAGATTGTTCAAGGTTCCTGAATAAACTGCATTGAGAACAACAACAACAACAACAAAAAGATCAGAAAGAAGGAGAGGAGGACCTCCCCTATCAGTGGACTTGGGGAGAGGCATGCAGGCAGAAAGGAGGGGAGGATGGGACAGGGAGGGGAGGAGGGAGAGGCTTATGGAGGGATACAAAAGGAATAAAGTGTAATTAATAAAAGTTAAATAAAAAATTAAAAAAAAAGAAATGCTCAACATCATTAGTCATCAGAGCAATGCAAATCAAAATGACCCTGAGATTCTACCTTATACCCATCAGAATGGCTATGATAAAAAACTGAAAGGATGACACATGCTGGAGAGGTTGTGGAGAAAGGGGAACCCTCCTCCATGGCTGGTGGGAATGTAAACTTGTACAACCACTTTGGAAATCAATCTGACACTTTCTCAGAAAATTGGGAATAGTGATACCCCAAGTTCCAGCTATACCACTCCTGTGCATATATCCAAAATGTGCTCAAGTACACAACAAGGACATTTGCTCAACCATGTTTGTAGCAGCTTTATTCGTAATAGCCAGAACCTGGAAACAACCCAGATGCCCCTCAACTGAGGAATGCATACAGAAGTTGTGGTACATCTACACAATGGAATGCTACTCAGCTATTAAAAACAGGAAATCATGAAGCTTGCAGACAAATGGTGGGATCTACAAAAGATCACCCTGAGTGAGGTATCCCAGAAGCAGAAAGACACACACGGTATATACTCACTGATAAATGTATATTAGACCTATAATATAGGATAAACATAGTAAAGTCTATAGTCCTAAAGAAGTGAAACAAGAAGGAGCACCCTAGGGAAGAGGCTTAATCTTCATTCAGAAGGGCAAATAGGATAGACATCAGAAGTAGGAGAAGACAGGGAACATGATAGGAGCCTTCCATAGGAGGCTTCTGAAAGACTCTACCAATCAGGGTATCAAAGTAGCAGCTAAGACTCATAGCCAAACTTTGGACAGAATGCAGGGAGTCTTATAAAAGAATGGGAAAAAGGACCTAGAAGGAGCAGGAGCTCTATAGGAGACTAACAGAGCTGAAATATCTGGGCCCAGGGGGACCTGCAGACAGTGATACTGCAACAGAGGACCATGCGTGGAGCGTACCTAGATGCCCTGCTCAGATGCAGCCCATAGTCAGCTCACTCTCCAAGAAGGTTCACTAGTAAGCGGAGCAGGAGCTGTCTGTGACATGGACTCAATGGCCATATCTTTGATCACCTCCCCCTGGGGAGGTGGCCTAGCTAGGCTGCAGAGAAAGAGGATCCAGACAATCCTAAAGAGACCTGATAGGCTAAGGTTAGATAGAAGAGGAGGATGACCTCCCCTATCAGTGGTGTATGGGAGGGCCATAGGGGAAGAAGAGGGAGGGAAGTTGGGACCTGGAGGAGATGAGAGAGGAGGCCACGTCTGGAATACAAAGTGAATAAATTGTAATAAATATTAATAATAAAGAAAAATTTAAACAATTGAAAGAGGGTATTATACACCATCATGAAATAAGAAGTGTGACAACTGGCAAGAAGAAATGACTATTGGAATAGGGAATAAAGTATCAAAAAGGCAGATTAAAAAAAGGAAAAACATTTTTAAAATGTTATAATATAACCCATTACTTGTTTGTACTTTAAGACCTGCACATGTGCGTACACACACACACACACACACACACACACACACACACACAAATACATGTGTGCACACAAATATATGAGGGCTGAGTGAAACCAGCTGGGAAGAAGGAATTTAGGAGGAATGGGAAATGAATAGGAATCACAGAGGGCCAATACACTGTAAATTTCCTAAAAACAGAAGTGAATGTTATAAAAAAATAATTAAAAATTAAAAGAAGTTGTATTTCTCATTTCATTTATGTTTTGAGTGATCCCACATATTTCTATAAGATGCTTATTAGTGTTGTACAGCTGTTTCGAATAAATGTATCTTGCAAAATGCAAACTTCCAATAACTTTGGCCATAGTTCTCATCACTGCAGTTGGTTGCTGTTGATAACTATGCAGGTGTTTCCATCAAGGCATGTACCTGATCACTGTGGGAAGAAGCTCATTTGAATGCAGATGAAAACTGCTCATAGCCACAGTTGAAGTTGCTGCCACCAGTGTTATCAAAATGGATTTCAGGGTTTGCATTTCTGTGGGGAGGAAGATCAGGGACAGTGGTCACATTGAGGTGAATGAATTTACTTTCCATTTCATAAGTGGAAAATATAGAGTGGAGAACCTGCACAGTTAAAAGTCCTTGATGACTAATAATTTAAAGAAGGTGACCTATCAGCACATCTGGTTTATAAAGAATCAACACTTCTCATCTACTGCATTTACACACCTAGCATCTTTTTATTAAATTTTTATTTTTATATTAATTGCAGTTTTTCGCTTTGTATCCCAGCTGTAGCCCCTCCTTCTTTCCCTCCCAATCTCACCCTCCCTCGCTCATCTCCTCCAGTGCCCCTCTCCAAGTCCACTGATAGGGGAGGTTCTCCTCCCCTTCCATCTGACTCTAGCTTATCAGGTCTCATCAGAACTGGCTGCAATGACTTCCTCTGTGGTCTGACAAGGCTGCTCCCCCATCAGTGGCAGGAGGTCAAAGAGCTAGCCACTGAGTTCATGTCAGAGACAGTCCCAGTTCCCCTTACTAGGAGAACCACTTGGATACTGAGCTGCCATGGGCTACCTCTGAGCAGGGGTTCTAGGTTATATCCATGAATGGTCCTCGGTTGGAGTATCAATAGAAGAAAAGGCCCCTGTGCTCAGAAATTTTGGTTCTGTTGCTATCCTTGTGGAGCTCCTGTCTTCTCCAGGTCTTACTATCTCCCTCTTCTTTCATAAGTTTCTCTGCACTCTGCCCAAAGTTTGTTCATGAGTCTCAGTATTTGCTTTGATACACCGTGGGATAGAGTCTTTCAGAGGCCCTCTCTGGTAGGCTCTTTTTTTTCCACTTCATTTTTATTTTTATTAATTACACTTTATTCACTTTGTATCCTCCCATAAGCCCCTCCCTCCTCCCCTCCCAATCCCATCCTCCCATCACCTTCTTCATACATGCCCCTCCCGAAGTCCACTGATAGGGGAGATCCTCTCCTTCCTTCTGCTCTTAGTCCTTCTGATCTCATCAGGAGTGGCTTCATTGTCATCTCCCACTTATAACTGAGCATGTAGCAGGTGTGTCTTTCTGCTTCTGGGATACCTCACTCAGGATGATCTTTTCAAGTTCCTACCATTCGCCTGCAATTTTCATGATTTCCTTGTTATTAATTGCTCAGTAGCATTCCATTGTGTAAATGTATCCATTCCACCTTAGAGGTGTACCTGAGTTGTTTCCAGGTTCTGGCTATTACGAATAAAGTTGCTACAAACATGGTTGTGCAAATGTCCTTGTTGTATACCTAAAGTATTTTGGATATATGCCTAGGAGTGGTATAGCTGGATCTTAAGGAAGTGCTATTCCTAATTGTCTGAGACAGAACCGGATTGATTTCCAAAGTGGTTGTACAAGTTTACAATCCCACCAGCAATGGAGGAGGTTCCCCTTTCTCCACATCCGCTCCCAAATGTATTCACTTGAGTTTTTGATCTTAGCCATTCTGATGAGTGTAAGGTGAAATCTCAGGGTCACTTTGATTTGCATCTCCCTGATGACTAAGGATGTAGAGTATTTGTTTAGATGTATCTCTGCTCTTCTATATTCCTCTAGATAGAATTCTCTGTTTGGCTCTGTATCCCATTTTTAAATTGGATTGCTTGATTTGTTGCTGTTTAACTTCTTGTGTTCTTTATATATACTGGATATTAGGCCTCTGTCAGATATAGGTTTTGTGAAGATCCTTTCCCAGTCTGAAAGCTGGTGTTTTGTTCTTGCAACAGTGTCCTTTGCTTTACAGAACCTTTTCCGTTTAATAAGGTCCCATTTATTGATTGTTGATCTTAGAGCCTGTGCTTTTGGTGTTTTTTTCAGGAAGACGTGTCCTTTGCCTGTGAATTCTGGGCTCTTCCCCATTTTTTCTTCTAACTGATTAATGTTTCTGGTTTTATCACACCTATCATCTCCTGATATCACTTCAGAAGTATAGAACTTGCTGAGTCTAAGAGGCATTCACTGACTTTCATCTTTTCTACTCAATATCTCATTATCCTTCACAAAGTATGACAGGCTGTCATTGGGGAAATTACTGAGGAATGCATACTCATTTGAATATTCAGCAGTAATGTGACATGACTAAGAAAGAGGCAGGGTGACAATGACCAGAGTATATTGTTTACCTGCATGAAATTGTCAAAAACAAAAGCTAATGATATGAAAACATAGTATGTTGTAAATTATGAGCCATATTTCTCTTGGTGCTTGTATTTTCAGTGGCTCCAAATACTCCCATGAGATGTTTATAAATGTTCTATGTGCAATATGACTGATGAGTATCATGGAAAGAGAGAAGTCATCAAGCTTAGGATTGGCTTGATTTGCTATAGTTTATCAAGACTAAAGAATAAAGACTTTTAGGATTTCATTGCCCTTTTATAGAGCCATTTTCTGCTCTGTGAAGGAAGTCCCGTGAGTGCTTCAAACACTGGAAGGTGATTTAAGAAAAGGCAGAAAAATAAGCATTGCTGCTGACATTCAAGAGTTGTGGAGATTTTAAAACATACCACAGTCCTGGGTTTCAGAAAAGCTTGGGGGACTGTCCTGGAACTCTTTTCCATGTACACATCCACTTCACTCCACAAGGTTAAGTCTGGTGGTCCCCATGCCTAGGCCACAACTACTTCCTTTCATTTAGTTTGTACTTCAACACAAGTGATCTTTATTATGTTGATACAACTCTTGGGACCAAGGTTGTACTTGTAGTCATAACTATATTCATAGAGTTTGGGAAATACCTCATCACCAAAATTGAAGCAACAAGAGTCAGTGGAACAGAGAAAGTGACAACATGTTTTGGTCATTTTGGATCAGCTAAAACCTACATGACAGCTATGAAAATGTTATTGAGAGGCAACGAGGGAGGAGGGGGTACTCCAGAAGGCTTAGAGAGAGGACAAGGCAGGGAGACATGATGTAATTACACTCTAATTAAAATATAATTGAACAATGAGTGAATGATTTATTACTTACCTACAGAAACTCGAGGATAAATGGTATAATGTTCCAGATACTTCTCAAATATGCTAGACTTTCACATACTTAAACCAAACTTACTGACTTTAGGCTCTTCTTTCAGCATGTGAGTGAAATAATATTCCCTAAATGTCTGTTTACAGAAAATTCTCTGCATATAGTTTCTCTCATAAGTAGAACCTGACAAATACTGAGTGAAGGGAGTATTTTTTCCCTCTCCCTCTAAGCTCTTTCCTTACCTTGAGGGAAATACACTGTGCCCAGAATGAAGATTCCAAGCAGGAAACAAATAACTAATTGACTTATTCTTCGGCCAAAGTGATTCAGGAAAAATAGTCCAACAACACTGGCTGGGATTGACACTGCACTACTGATACATACGATTAGGAAGGTATTACTTGTCAGGTGGTGGAGGTGGACATTGAAGCCAACAAGAGGTATCACTGATATGAATCTGTAAGAAACAAAGAGAGTCACATTATATTACTTAAAATTCATGTCTACAAGACAGATATGGTTATCCAAAAAAGACAGTTTTGATGTTAAACTATAAAAGTATATCTGTATTTTGGAATATTTGTATCAGTGAATTTAATAATCATAAAATCATCATAATATACTGACACACATATTAATAATGTTGGATTTTTAAGATGAGGTAGAGGATTTGTGGAATTCTTGACAAATCAAATCAGCTTTTAGAGTATTCTTTCTTTTCTTCTTTATTTTTTTCACTAAGTTAATCTTAGTGAGGTTTATAATACTTAAAATTTAGAAATAGTTTATCAATTATTTGATATTTACATACAGTTTTTTTATGATATTCTTCCCCAATTCATCCTCTTTATTCCTTCCTGGCCCCCACACATCTTTACCTACCCAAGCTTCATGGCCCTTTTTTTTTTAATTAAAACTACACTTTTCTTCAAACAACATACTTTGATTATGGTTCTCACAACTCCTCTTAGTTTTTAGACACCTTTCCTCCTATCTACATCCACACCTCCTTTCTGTCATTAGAAAAAGAACAGGCATCTAAGGAATAATAATAAAGTTAAGCAAGATAAAACAAAACCAAATCAAAATAGGACCAAAAACAAACCTGAACAAACAAACAAAGAGGCAATGTGGAAAGTACAAGAAACACATGTAGAGGCAGTGACACACATGGTTGCAAACAGAAGAATTCCATAAAAATACAAAACCAGAAGTCATAATGTATATGAAAGGAACTGTAAGATTTTTTAAAAAGTTATGGCACAACATTGTAAGACAAAGAACCTCCAAAGATGCCATTGAGTTCATTTTTAATTGGCCATCTAAAGTTGGGAATGGGTCCATCCCTTAGAAGTGTTTTTTTTTTCTCTTGTGAGACTCCCTTGAAAAAAGTAACTTTTCATTGGCAAGGAGACTGGGACCTCCTGCAGCCCTAAATGGGCTTAGTCCAGGTAAGGGTTATTTTATAACCTTGCCTTTGTATCTATTCATATATATATATATATACATATATATGAATTATATGTTATATATACATTATATATATATGTATTATATATATAATCAAAATTTTATCTCCATCGAAATGGAAACAGACAAATACAGAAAACCCTGTGAAGTTTACCTCAAAAGGGACAGGAGAAACACACGCCTTCTCAAGTTGGGTGTGCAGAACAAGTCACACAGAGAAGGTTTGTTTTGTGCAACCTCTAATTCTTTCTTCATGGTGGTTCTCACAACCTTTATCAATAGAATAAAAACAGTTTAATTCTCACAAAATGATGAGCATCTTGGTGCATACTAGGTGCTCACAGAATACCAGATCATTAATTATTAGTCCTTTCTAGAGAAATACACAGCCATCAAGGAACCTATGTTATTTCTAGAGAGGACATTTTAAACAGTAGTTGTCTACAGAAAATGGACTGCTAGTAAATGGTAACTACAATTCTTGTCCAAATCTCTAGTCATACTAGAATGAATTTAAATAATATGGCAACTTAGTATGGTAGTCTATGTGAGTTCACATGTATGTGCATTCTTCTCTGTGTGTGTTTGTGTGTGTTCATTTGTTTTGGTCTCATCCTTCTTTTAATCAGCTTCCTATGATTATAAAATGTTTCCAGTGGTAGAAAAATAGACTAAAAAAGTGAATTTATTCCAAGGTCTCTCTCTCTTTATGTGTGTGTGTGTCTTACTATTTGAATGAAAACATAGCAAATTGTTGAGATGTTGCTTTTTTTTGGTTTCTGGTATGTTTCAGAGGCTGAATTGCTCTTGGGAGATAAAGCTTACCTTTCTTTAATACTTAATGGTGTTTGGTATTGGAAAATGATTGCTACCCTTTGATGATGGATATGCTTCTCAGTCCCCATGATTTGACAAGTCTCTATTACAAACCCCTCTCTCAGTATTGCCAGGCATGTTCACTATGCTTAACTGAATGTTGAGAATCCATCAGCCTAGAATATTTTTATTCCATTTTGTTGTTTCTGTCGTAAATCTTTGTCAGAGCAATGCAAAAGTAGCCAACAGAATTGGTACTATAAGTCTTGTTGTTGTTCTGATAAAGCTAACCAAATTGTGGTTTGTTAGTAGAACTCGGGGGAGTTTTCAGAATCAGTACAGAGAGAATAGAATTGTCTTTGTGGAAATTCAGTATACTGAAATACTGATACAAATCTGAACAGTGAGGATCTTCTCCATGAGATTTCACATGAAAAAGAGCACTTCATTGGGAATTGGAATGGAGGACATTCATTAATTTTTCCTTGTTGAGAAAAAACAACAAATTCTAGCAGCAACCTGATCATATTCTAAAAATTTGAGTGAGGCTAAAGTCAAAGAAGTGGGGGAGATTTCCAAGATGGTGGCAGTTATTGCATACTGTCTTTGAGAAGCAGAAGGTGAGAGACCATGGGTTATGGTGAGCAGCCTAGCAACAGTTTCCAAAATACTGATATAGGTGCTTCACCCACAGGGGAGGAGAAATGTCCGGTGCAACAAATGGCTCCCTGACACAGTTTGAGTTTGGATGTTTACTGCCTAGCCAAGTTCTGGTTTCAGGTCTCAAGTGCCTGCACAACATTTCCTGCCTACAGGTTACAGGTACACTTCAGTAACCAGACCTTGGATCACTTCTGTTCCCTAGCCAAGTTACCAAAGCCAGCATCCCAAGACCAATTTACAGGACCCAAGGGCCAAGCCCAACCCAAGCCTTGTTGCAAGCCTTGTTGTAGAAACCACACAATGCTTTCTGCCTTCCTGGGGCCTTCAGGTCCAGAGACACTTTGTTGCATGAACCAGACCTAGGATCACTACCACTTCCACAAGGGCAGTGTCTGGACTGGAGGCAGCGCCCCAACCCCAATCTACTATTCTTCTGGTCCCAGTGTAGAGACCAGATTGACATTATTGGGTCCTAGGTCCAAGGTGGCAGAGTCAAGCCAACTCTGAGTGCCAGGAGTTCAGAGCCTGCTTGGGCCAGCAAGCAGCTGTGCAGCTGAATATGATCCATAACACCAGCACCCATTCACCAGTTTGTTGCAGCCTCTGAGACCTTAACACCAAGGACTGCTCCTGATCTGCCTGTTCTGTCTGACCCACCTGAGGCACAGCCAGCAAAGGGATCCTCCAGCCAGTGGTCCTCCATCTTGTGGAGGCCTGAGTTGGGCCAAACAACATTCAGTTTACAGTCCTCTCTGTGCTGAATAGCTTAAAGACACTAAGATTACAGATGTCAGCCTAGACTAATATGCCAGGCAAAAGTTTTAATTAACATTGAGGGAGAAAAACAAGATATTCCACAACATGCCAAACTTAAACAGTACCTATCTACAAAACCAGCTCTACAGAATATTCTAGAAGGAAAACTCCAATCCAAGGAAGCCAACTATACAGGTTAACAGAATGGATATGAAAACAGGATGTGACATTCTTCTGTATACAAGAATCACACCTAGGCAATAAATATAGACAGTACCTAGGACTAAATGGTGGGAAAAAGGTTTTTAAAGCAAATGGACCCAAGAAGCAAGCTAAAGTAGCCATTTTAGTGTCTAATAAAACAGGCTTTCAACCAAAATTAAACAAAAGAAATGGGAAGGACACTTCATACTCATCAAACTAAAACATCACCAAGACATCTCAGTTCTGAATATCTATGCCCCAAAAGCTTGGGCACCAATATTCATAAGATACATAATTCACAAGGAATTCTTACTTCATAAGATACAATATTCATAAGAAATTCTGTTATTTTTGCACAATGGAATACTACTCAGCAATTAAAAACAAGAAAATCATGAATGTAGAGGAAAATGGTGGGAACTAGAAAAGATCATCCCTTGTGAGGCATCCCAGAAGGAGAAAGACACACATGGTATATACTCACTTATAAGTGGATATTAGCCATATAAAATAGGATATACATACTAAAATCTATAGTTCTAAAGAAGCTAAGCAGTGAAGAGGACCCTAGGGAAGATGCTTAGTCCTCATTTAGAAGGGCAAACAGGATAGACATCAGAAGTAAGAAAAGACAGGGAACAGGAGAAGAGCCTACCACACAGGGCCTCTGAAAGACTCTAACAACCAGGGTATCAAAGCAGATGCTGAGAGTCATAGCCAAATTTGGACAGAGTGCAGGGAATCTTATGGAAGAAGGGGGAGATAAAAAGACCTGGAGGGGTTAGGAACTCCACAAGGAGACCAACCAAGCCAAAAATTCTGGGCCCAGAGGGACCTGCAAAGACTGCTACTGCAACCAAGGACCATGCATGGAGAGGAAGTAGACCCCCTGCTCAGCTGTAGCCCGTAGGCATCTCAGTCACCAAGTACGTTCCCTAGTAAGGGGAGGAGGGGCTCTCTCTGTCATGGACTCAGAGGCCAGATCTTTGATCATCTCCCCTTGGAGGTGGCCTAGTTAGGCCACAGAGAAAGAGGATCTATACAGTTCTGAAGAGACCTCCTCTGTGGCCTGGCAAGGCTGCTTCCCCCTCAGGGGGCTGGTCAAAGAGCCCACCACTGAGTTCATGTCAGAGACAGTCCCTGTTCCCCTCACTAGGGAACCCACTTGGATACTCAGTTGCCATGGGTAACATCTGAGCAGGGGTTCTAGGTTATCTCCACGAATGGCCCATGGTTGGAGTATCAGTCTCAGAAAAGACCCTTGTGGAGCTCCTGTCCTCTCCAGGTACCACTCTCTCTCACTTCTTTTTTTAAAATTTTTTTAAAACTTTTATTAGTTACACTTTATTCACTTTGTATACCCCCATAAACTTCTCTCTCCTACCCCCAATCCCACTTGCCCTCCCCTTTCTTCACGCATGCTCCTCCCCAACTCCACTTATAGGGGAGGTCCCCCTCTCCTTCCTTCTGATCTTATTCTATGAAATCTCATCAAGAGTGGCTGCATTGTCATCTTCTGTGGCCAGGTAAGGCTGCTTTCCCCTCAGGGGGAGGTGATCAAAGAGCAGGACAATCAGATTATGTCAAGGCAGTCTCTCTTCCCATTACTATGGAACCCACTTCAACACTGAACTGCCATGGGCTACATCTGTACAAAGGTTCTAGGTTAGCTCCATGCATGGACCTTGGTTGGAGTATGAGTCTCTGGAACGATCCCTGTGTTCAAATTTTCTGGTTTTGTTGCTCTCCTTGTGGAGTTCCTGTCCTCTGCAGATATTACTCTTTCCCACTTCTTTCATAAGATTCCATGAACTCTGCCCAACGGTTGGCCATAAGTCTCAGCATCTGCTTTGATATTCTGCAGGGCAGAGCCTTTCAGAGGCCCTCTGTGGTAGGTTCCTAACTTGTTTCCTGTTTTCTTCTTCTGATGTCCATCCTCTTTGCCTTTTGGGGTGGGGATTGAGCATTTTAGTCAGAATCCTTCCTCTTGATTATTTTCTTTACATGTACAGATTTTAGTAGGTTTATCCTATATTATATGTCTATATGAGTGAGTATATACCATGTTTGTCTTTCTGTTTTGGGGACAGCTCACTCAGGATGATCCTTTCCAATTTCCACCATTTACCTGCAAATTTTATGATTTCCTTATTTTTCGTTGCTGAGTAATATTCCATTGTGTAGATGTACCACAATTTCTGTATCCATTCTTCAGTTGAGGGACATCTGGGGTGTTTTCAGCTTCTGGCTATTACAAATAAAGCTTCCACAAACATGGTTGTGCAACAATAAGTAGCAATAGGGAAGAGTCCATGATGGCAGCAACCAGCATGCACCATATCTGAGGGGCCCAGGATCCAGAATTCTGAAATAACTGAGTGGAGGGGTAACTGAAGCCAGAACATCAACATTAAGGTTTCCTGTGTGAGAGGGGAGAACCTGTCAACTGGGACAGGTTGGATACATGTCACCCATGGAGGTCTGCAGGAACTGAGCGTGGTACATATTCCACCCTCCTGCACTTCCCCTTGCCCCAAGCACAGGCCTCCCTGCTTGGTGACTGAGAAGGCAGAGGTGGTCGCAGTATGGGCCTCCCAGGTCTACAGCTGTGCTGGGGTGGCGGCTAGCCCAAGGAAGAATCTCTGTGCTCCATGACTGAGATGCCAGTGGTGGCTTCCCTAAGTAGGATCCTCCAGGCTTTGTGACTGAGATGGCAGAGGTAGCTGCCCCAAGTACAGGTCTCCCTTCCCAGGGGCCAAACAGTGGACACCACTGAGCTGATGGACCTCCTACACTCACATTTACCCGTGCAGGCTCAAATCTGCGAGTAAGGAACAGGAAGAATGCCTGTGATTAGGTCTGTGAGTGAGTGAGGTTGCCTTCAAGTGAATGCATGCAGAGCCCCAGGTCCACAGTCCTTCTATTCTAGCAGACAGATATTGGATCCCTCCAACCCACACCCCTACTGTGGGAACATAGGGATCCTTGGGACCACTTTCTCAACATTGAAGTCCCTGTTCTGTGGGTCTAATACTGGAGTCCAGGCAAATGATTCCTAGGTCCCAGACAGATCTGAATACCATGAGGACAGTACAACAGGCCTGTAGGACACTGAGGTATTCAGGTCACCTGCACATGTGCAATATGCCCATGAACAGCGCCAGCAACTCCTCCTGCACTTAAGCTCCACCCTTCTAGGAATCTACATGCTCTAGCACCCTGTCCTTCAAGGCACAGTTCCACACACATGCCCACACTTGCGCACATGCTCCTGTGACCTTCCTCCCTTTGCTACAGCTGAAACACCAACATCCACTCTCAAAACAGTGGCCCTCTCTCATCTTCCTGGAGAATACTACAGACACCAGAGACAGATGGACCCAATCTGAACTACAGACTCCAGGATAAAACAGTGAAGGTTATGGATAAGCAGATGGCTACAGGTCAGTGTAAGAACACATCCAACAAAAATCAGGACATCATGGCTTCACCAGCAATACCCCAAATCAATGGATATGCTATTTCATCAGAAACACTGGAAAAATATTCTAAAGCTATGTTAATCGAGTTCTTCTAGGCACATAAAGAGGAAATGAACAAAGCTCTCAAAGAAATACAGGCAAATATAACCACACAAATAGAGGCATATGAAGAAGAAATGAACAAAAGTATCATGGAAGAAAGGAATCCACATTCAAACAGATGAAGGAAATGGTGCAAGACATGAAAACAGAATTAGAATCAATGAAGAAAACACAAATAGAGAAAATCCTGGAACTTATTAGGAACCACAAAGGTAAAGCATCACCAACAGAATACAAGAGATGGAATAGAGAATCTCAAGCACTGAAGATACAATTGCAGAAATTGATATGTCTCTCAAAGAGAAAGTAAAATCGGAGAAGTTCCAAACAAAGAGCATCCAAAAAATCAAGGATGCCCTAAAAGAAGAAATCTAAGAATAATAGGAATATAAAAAAAAGAAGATTCCAGCTTCCAAGGTCCAGAAAATATTTTCAAGAAAATCATAGAAGAAAATTTTCCCAACCTAAAAGAAAGAGATGTCAATTAACATAAAAGTGGCCTTCAGAACACTAAATAGACTAGACCAGAAAAGAAACTCCTCATGTGACATTATAGTCAAAACACTAAATCTTCAGAACAAGGAAAAAAATATTAAAAGCAGCAAGGGAAAAAGGCCAAGTAACGTATAAAGGTAGACCTATCAGAATCACAGCAGACTTCTCAATAGAAACTATGAAAGCCAGAAGGGCGTGGGCAGTTGTCATGCAAACTCTAAGGAAACAGTTGCCAACCCAGACTACTATACTCAGCAAAGCTTTCAATCAACATAGATAGAGAAACAAAATATCCATGACAAAACTAAACTTAAGCAATATCTACACAGCAAACTAGCCCTACAGAAAAAACTAGAAAGAAAACTCCAGTCTAGCAAAAACCACTACATCCAAGAAAACACAGGTATAGATAACTTCACAACAAAAAATTAAAAGAAAACAAACATTGAAACACAGTAACACCACCAATTCCACAATAAAAGAAACTATCATTCATTGGTCACTATTATATATCAACATCAATGGACTCAATTCTCCAATAAAAAGACACAGACTAACAGAATGGTTGCAGAAACAGTATCCAACATCCTGCTGCAACCAAGAAAAACACCTCTGTAACAAAGATAAATACTACCTCAGAATAAAGAGCTGGAAAACTGTTTTTCAAGGAAGTGGACCCAGAAAATAGGCTGACGTAGCTCTCTTAATATCTAATAAAATAGACTTTCACCCTAAATTAATTTAAAAAGATGAAGAGGAATGCTTCATTTTCATCAAGGGAAAATTTTACCATGAGGACACCACAGTCCAGAACATATATGCCCCAAATACAAGAGCAACTGCATTTGTAAATGAAACATTATTAAAGCTGAAATCACACATCGAACCAACCCACATATCCATCAGTGGAGGAATGGACACACAAATTGTGGTATAGTTACACAATGGAACACTACTCAGCAATTAAAACAAGGCGATCTTGAAATTTGCACACAAATGGGGCGAACTGGAGAAGATCATCCTGAGTGAGGTATCCCAGCAGCAGAAAGATACATATGCTATATACTCACTTATAAGTGGATATAATCTAGGATAATATAGGATAAACATTATAAAATCTGTACACCAAAAGAAGCTAAAAGAGGACCCTGGGTAAGATGAGTAATACTCTCACAAAAAGGCAAACAGGATGGACATAGGAAGAGGGAGTAAACAGGGAACAGGACAGAAGGCTACCACAGAGGCCCTCTGAATGACTCTACCCATCAGGGTATCAAATGCTGAGACTCATAGCCAAACTTTGGGCATAATGCAGGAAATCTTACAAAAGAAGGGGGATATAGAACGATGTGGAGAGGACAGGAGCTCCACAAGGTGAGCAAAAGAACCAAAAATTCTGGGCAAACAAGTCATTTTTGAGACTGATACTCCCACCAAGGTCCATGCATGGAGATAACCTAGAACCCCTCCACAGATGTAGCCCATGATCTCAGTCTCCAAGTGGGTTTCCTAGTAATGGGAACAGGGGCTGTCTCTGACATGAATTCAGTGGCTGGGTCCTTGCTCATCCCCCCCTGAGGGTAAGCTCCTTACTAGGCCACAGAAGAAGACAGTGCAGCTAGTTCTGATGGGACCTGAGAGGCTAGGGTTAGAGGGAAGGGAGGAGGACCTACCCTATCAGTGACTTGTGGAGGTGCATGGGAGATGATAAGAGAGGGATGTTGGGATTGGGAGGGGATGAGGAAGGAGGCTACAGCTGGGAGACTAAGTGAATAAACTGTAATTAATAAAAAAATAAATTTTGAAAAGAAGCAATAGGAGTGGTAATGAAGGGATTTTAATAAAACAATACATTTTGTGCATGTATAAATTTTAGAATTAATTCATTGTGTATAAATCATGACTTTATAAAGTGTTTAAATATGAATGATACCATCTAAGGGTTTTTTTACACCATTCTCTTTGAATGAAAGAACTATATCCGTAGAGACTCCAAGATGGCGGTGAGCAGAGCACACCGTTTTGGAGAGGCAGAAGACATGAATCTCCTTAATTGGTGAGTGGAGAGTCAATCAAAGCTAGAATTTGGACTTTAGGGCTTTCTAAAGGAGAGGGGCCACCACAGAAGCGTGGAGTGCTTGTAGATTTAGATTGGGTGCGGACTTCTCCTGGAAGGAAATAGGGTGCATCCCTTGTCCGGGCCTCCCTCAGGGAAGGAAGCTCAGGGAAACCCACACACAGCACCAGGCAGCTGAGCACAAATCTCACTTCCAGGAGATCAAGGCAGCAGAGACAGTGCTCCGGGCCCCTTACAGCAGTGGTCTGCTGTAACCACCCGTTGAACACCCGTCCCCTCCTTGGACACACGTCCCACTCGGGGCCCTCTGGTCCCGAGGAGCGTCCCCTCCCCCATCTCGCTGATGTTATGCTGCGGCTAGACGCAGCAGGAAGTGCAGTGGAGCTCAAGTCCCAAGTGGCCAGAGCACAATAACCCCAAAACCTCCTCACAGGAGAAGCACAGGACCAATCACAGAGCTCCAACCACTGAGCGCTAACCACAGAGACTCAGATCCACAATACAATTCTTCCTGGATACCTTAGCAGCAAATCTCAGAGTCTGGGACCCAAGATGGGCGGAGGCAGGGAGGCAGGGCTCCAGACCCCGCTGCTGCAGCAGAGAGCAGTAACGAAGTGCTGAACGCCACCACTCAGAGGAGAACACACCTGACTTAGGGCCCTCTCGCCCAGCTCTTGACCCATGGAACACACGCCCCACTACCACCACCCGGCTCTGCAGGAGTGCAGGTACCGCCAAAACTCCACCCTGCCAAAGCGCATGCCCAATACAGTGCTAGCCACAGAGACTCAGACCCACAGTACAACCCGTCCCAGATCCCAAGGCTGCAAGTGGCAGCACGGACTACACAGGGCTGCCCAGCCAGTGATTGTATGGGCCATCCAACTCCTCAATGGCAGAAAACCAGCTGAATAGACACCAAAGACCAGCAGACCTGTAAAATCAATACACACACGCATTCTTCAACAGCGCTTGCGATCCCTTAGCGCCTGCAACAACTTCAGTGCCTGCAAAACACCCCTCTCACACACTGAAGGCCTCCTCATTCACCAACACCCTGTCCCTTAGGACACACCCGCAAGCACATGCTCAAACACACGCTACCCCACATTTGCCCTTCTGCGCCTGTGAACTTTCCTTCTACAGGTATAGCTGAATAACCAACTCACACACTGAAACCACTAGACATCACTAGACCTTCATTTTTCTGAAGAATTCTCCAGATACCAGAGAAAAAACAATCTGACCTGCAGAATCCAGGAACAGACAGTGAACATGACAGATAACCAAGTGGCCAGAGGTTGGCGAAAGAACACAACCAACGCAAATCAAGATATCATGGCTTCACCGGCAACCTCCAAAATTATTGGACACTCCAACTCAGCAGAAACAGAAAAAGAAAATGATTTTAAAGCTATGATTATCCAGTTATTTGAGGCACATAAAGAGGAAACCAAAAAATCTCTCAGAGAAATAGTCGTAGAGATTCAAACAGTTAAAGAGGATACAAAAAAATCCCTTAAAGATTTGGCCTCCCAAATAGAAACAAAGAAAAACGAAGTGAACGAAGAAGCTCTTAAAGAAACACATGCAAATATAGCCAAACAATTGGAGGCAGAAGCAGAGGCACTAAGAGAGGAAACAAACAAAAAATAGAGACCATCTTGGAGACACAGGAATCCACACTCAAACAGATGAAGGAAATGTTGCAAGACATGAAAACAGAATTAGAATCAATAAAGAAAACACAAACTGAGAAAACCCTGGAACTGAAGAACTTAGAGAAAAGAGAAGGAATCACAAAGGTAAGCATCACTAATAGAATACAAGAGATGGAAGAGAGAATCTCGGGTGCTGAAGATACACTCACAGAAATTGATACATCTCTCAAAGCAAAAATAAAATCAGAAAAATCCCAAACACAAACCATCCAAGAAATCAAGGACGCCATGAAAAGGCAAAATACAAGAATAATAGGAATTGAAGAAGAAGAGGTTACAAGGTCCAGAAAATATTTTCAAGAAAATCATAGAAGAAAAATTTCCCAACTTAAAGAAAGAGATGTCCACAAACATACAAGAGGCCTACAGAACACCAAATAGACTAGACCAGAGAAGAAACTCCTCACGTCACATCATAGTCAAAACACTTAATCTACAGAACAAAGAAAAGACCTCAACATAAAACCATAAAACCAGATATGCTAAATCTGTTAGAAGAAAAAGTGGGGAACAGCCTAGAACTCATTGGCACAGGAGACAACTTCCTGAACAGAAAACCAACAGCACAGGCCCTAAGAGCAACAATCAATAAACGGGACCTCATGAAACTAAAAACTTCTGTAAAGCAAAGGACACCATCATCAAAACAAAACGACTGCCTACAGATTGGGAAAGAATCTTCACCAACCCTTTATCTGACAGAGGGCTAATATCCAGTATATGCAAAGAACTAAAGAAGCTGAAAAACAGCAAACCAAGTAATCCACTTAAAAAATGGGGAACAGAGCTAAACAGAGAATTCTCTGTAGAGGAATATCGAAAGGCAGAGAAACACTTAAAGAAATGCTCAACCTCATTAGCCATTAGGGAAATGTAAAGGAAAATGACCCTGAGATTTCACCTTACATCCATCAGAATGGCCAAGATGAAAAACTCAAATGACAACACATGCTGGAGAGGTTGTGGAGAAAGGGGAACCCTCCTCCACTGCTGGTGAGAATGTAAACTGGGACAACCACTTTGGAAGTCAATCTGGTGCTTTCTCAGACAATTAGGAATAGCACTTCCTCAAGACCCAGCTATACCACTGCTAGGCATATACCCAAAATTTTCTCAAGTACACAATAAGGACATTTGCTCAACCATGTTTGTAGCAGCTTTATTTGTAATAGCCAGAACCTGGAAACAACCCAGATGTCCATCAACGGAGGAATGGATACAGAAATTGTGGTATTTTTACACAATGGAATACTACTCAGCAATCAAAAAGGAGGAAATCATGAAATTTGCAGGCAAATGGTGGGATCTAGAAAAGATCATTCTGAGTGAAGTATCCCAGAAGGAGAAAGAAAAACATAGAATATACTTGCTTATAAAGACCTAAAAGATAGGATAAACATGATGAAATCTATACACCTAAAAAAGATAATCAAGAAAGCAGACACGGGGTATGATGATCTATCCTCATTTAGAAAGACAAATGGGATATGCATTGAACGTATGACAGGCATCTACCGCAGAAAGCATCTGAAAGACTCTACCTAGCAGTGCTCCAAAGTAGACACTAAGACTCATAACCAAACCTTCGGCAGAGTGCAGGGAATCATATGAAAGAAGGGGAGTTTGATGTGGAAAGGATAGGAGCTCCACAAGGACCAAACATATCTGGGCACAGGGTCTTTTCTGAGATGGACACTAAACCAAAGACCATGAGAGGATAAAACCTAGAACCTCTGCTTGGATGTGACCCGTGATAGCTCAGTAATCAATTGGTTTCCCATAGTAAGGGGAACAAGGACTATTTCTAACAGGAACTCAATGACTGGCTCTTTTATCTCACCACCTCCCAAGGGAGGAGCAGTACTGTTAGGCCACAGAGAAGGACTTTGCAGCCAGTCCTGAAAATACCTGACAAAAGGGAGTCATATAAGGGGAGGAGGTCCTCCCCTATCAGTGGACTTTGAAAGGGGCAGGGAGGAGATGAGGGAGGGAGGGTGGGACTGGGGAGGGAAGGAGGGATACAGCTGGGATACAGAATTAACAAAATGTAACTAATGAGAAAAATAAAATTAAAAAAAAAGAACTGTATCCAATGACTTAATGAGATCATATATTATCTTGGGCACTAACTCATACACTTTTCAAAGATTGTGTATTTTGTGTCATAAAAAGCTGGCATTATGCTCACCTCCATGGTAAGGATGTCTTCAGAATACTTCATTCCATTCTTGCATGCAACTTTTCGAAGTTCCTTTAAGGCCTTTTGGGGTTTGTTAGTCACAATAAGCCACCGAGCTGACTCTGACACCCACCTGCTCAAAATGATGTGGACATAAATTCTCACAGGGTCATTTTCTACATTAAATTTATTCTTGAATAGTTTTATTTTTAATCTAATACCTACCAGTCATTCAGTTATAACAAAAATCTATAGTATTATATCATGATGTACAGTTTTTAGGAAAATAGAACATGATTCAGTTAGGCAGTGTACCTGCACTTCTGGAATACAGAGCTGGAGTCACATTTGTCTGTCTCCCTCATATAGATATATATTTTAATAGAGGTTATATAACTTGAATACGGGGGAGCATTTCTCGAGACAATTGCTGATTTTTTGTTAGGCTGTAGAAAAATTTTATTTATCATGTATCCTTCTCTAAATTAAGAACTCCTGAATAAATTTTCCTCACTAATAATATCACCCAGAGCAGTAATGATGCCAAGGATACATTGTCTTCCCAACATGACAAGAGTGACAGACATATTAATTACAGAGATTGTGATAAGTGCATTTCTTACATCTTGATTCATGGCATGGTCACCTCAAAATTTCAAACGATAGGGCAGGAAAGAAAGCTCATACCTTGTAGGTATAAGGAAGAAAAATAGTGGCACAGACATTACCAGCTGGAGGTGCTGCCAGTTTTGAAATGCAAATGCCAGGCCTGCCATTGTTGTGTTTCCAAAAGCATTAGCACATCCCCACAGTGATGTCACCAAGGCTTGGAATTTAGGGCTTGTCCATTCTATCACTGAAAAGAAAAAAAAATGAATCTTGACTTCTAACAATGTTGTAAAGAGCAAAAGCTTGTACAATGTTTATCAAAAAGTATGACTTACTGAGAAAAAGACTGTTTGAGGTTGTTACTAGAACACAAATCCCTAACAAGAATCGAAGTGAGCAGTAGATGAGGAAGGTGGGAGCCCAAGCTGCACAGGTCCCAGTGATGGCCATTAGGAGTAAAGCACATCTAAAGACTAACTTCCTCCCAAACCTGAGGAAAAGACAAAGATTCCATCATGGACAAATTCAGTTATTAAAAACCAAAGATAGGCAGCGCTTTGTCTCATCCTCATATTTAACTCTTCTCATCACCAAACTTCTGCCATCTGTCTGTAACCCCTTTGGAACTTATAAGCTGTTAGTTCTCTGTCAAAAAAACAGAGATGTTTGAGCCCAAATAGGTATGTATGTTTGTGCTTAGTGATCTCTAGGATCAAAGGCACACATAGAGAAACATAATCTTTAATGACTACATCTTTTTGAAAAGTTTAAGTTAATTAATTAGCTAATTAATTAGTTCATTGGTTGTTTAATTAGTTAATTAATTACCTTTAGGTTCCGATTATAGATTTCCCAAGTTCCACCTAATATTTGGATGTGGGTCACTGCATCTGTTTCCATCAGTTGCTGCTGAAGCCTCTCAGATGACAGTTCTGCTAAACACCTGTCTGCAAGTATAGTAGAGTATCTTTAATTATATCAGGGGCGTGCTCTCTCAAATGGCATGAGTGTCAAGCTGGGCCAGTCATTCATTAGTTCTCCTTCAATTTCTGCTCCATTTTCATGCCTGTACCTCAGGCAGGACAAATTTTGAGTCCAAAGTTTTGTGGTTGGGTTGATGTCCCAATCCCTCCATTGGAAGACTTTGAAGACTTTTCTGGTTACTGGAGATGTCTGTTCCAGGTTCCATATCTACCATTGCAAAGAGTCTTCGCTAGGGCCATCCTCATAGATTCCCAGGAGTTTCCACTGTTCTAGGGTTCAGCTCATCCCAGAGACACCCTCCCACTCTTCCAGTTGTCTCTACCCCCATTCTCCCCCACCTGATATCTCCTGTTCTCATTCCTAATCACTTCCCCACACAGTTCCCTCCTTCCCTCCACCTGTGACATCTATTTTTGTTTTCAGATTTTTACTCAGTTCATTTAGAGTTTAGGGGTGAAGAGTCATTGCATTCTTTGCTCATTTCCTCCACTTGTAGTGCCTCCAGGGCTTGTGAGTTACAACCATCATCCATTTTCTCCAGAGGCTCAAATTAGACTGGGAGTCTGTTAGACTTCTCAGCCCTACCACCTATATCCAACCAAGTCCTGTTACTGTTAGGGCTTTTTTTTTTTTCTTTTCTTTTTTTCCAGTGCTACATAAGCCTAGCATGTTGGAGCTTCTTTTTTTTTTCTCCCAATATTTTTATTACTATTTTTATCATTTATTACAATTTATTCAATTTGTATCACTCCTGTGAACTCTATCTTGTCTCCTTCCAATCCCACCCTCTTTCCTTCTTTTCCCCATATGTCCTTCCCCTAGTCCTGTGATAAGGGAGGTCCTTCTACCCTTCTATTAAACCCTAGCCTATCAGGTCTTAACAAGATTGGTTGCATTGTCTTCCTCTGTGGCCTGGCAAGGCTGCATCCCCCAGTGGGAGGTGATTAGAGCGTCTGCCACTGAGGTCACACCAGAGAAAGCCCCTGCTTCCCTTATTCAGGAACCCACTTGGAGACTGAGTCTATGAGCTCCATCTGAGCCAAGGTTTTAGATCCTCTCCATGCATCGTCCTTGGTTGGGGTAGCATTCTCTTCAGGGCCCCTACGGCTCAGATTTTTTTTTGTTATTTTGTTGTTGTTGTTGTTTGGCTTCATTGGTATTTCTTGGAGCTCTTGTCCCCTCCAGGTCTTTCTATCTCCCCCTTCTTTTAAAAGATTCCATGCACTATGCCCAAAGTTTGGCTATGAGTCTCAGCCTCTGCTTTGATACCTCATCAGTAGAGTATTTCAAAGATCCTCTGTGGTCAGCTCTTGTCCTTTCTCTGTCTTCTACTGCTTCTGATGTCTATAGCTTTTTCCCTTTTGAAGGAGGATTGAGCATGTTTCCTAAGGTCCTTCTTGTTGTTTAGCTTCTTTTAGCATGTTTATCTTATATTATATGGCTAATATCCATTTATGAGTGAGAATATACAATGTGTGTCTTTGTGTTTCTGAGTTACCTCACTCAAGATGACTTTTCCTAGTTCCCACGATTTGCATACAAGTTTTATGATTCCCTTGTTTTAAATAGGTGAGTAGTATGCCATTGTGTAGATGTACCACAATTTCTGTATCCATTCCACAACTGAGGGACATCTGGGTTGTTTCCAGATTCTGCCGATTACAAATAGAGCTGATACGAACATGGCTGGGCAAATGTCCTTCTTGTATACTTGAGCATATTACAAATATATGCCTAGGAGTGGTATAGCTGGATCTTGAGGTAGCACTATTCCTAATTGTCTGAGATAGCACCAAGTTGATTTCCAATTTTGTTGTACAACTTTACATTCCCACCAGCAAAGTAGGAGCATTCCCCCTTTTCCACATTTTTTCCAGCATGTGCTTCACTTGAGTTTTTGATCTTAGCCATTCTGATGGGTATAAGGTGAAATCTCTGGGTCATTTTAATTTGCATTTTCCTGATGACTAAGGATATTGAGCATTTATTTATGTGTTTCTTTGCCATTCTATATTCCTTTAGAGAAAATTCTCTGTTTAGCTCTATACCGCATTTTTAATTGGATTACTTGGCTTGCTGGTGTTTAAGTTTTTGAGTTCTTTATATATTCTGGATATTAGCCCTCTGTCATATATAGGGTTGGTGAAGATCCTTTTCTAGTCTGTAGGCTGCCATTTTATTCTGATGACAGTGTCCTTTTCTTTACAGAAGCTTTTGTTTCATGAGGTCCCGTTTATTGATTGTTCCTCTAAGAGCCTGTGCTGTTTTTCTGTTCAGGAAGTTGTCTCCTGTGCCAATGAGTTCTAGGCTCTTCCCCACTTTTTGTTCTAACAGATTTAGTGTGTCTGGTTTTATGTTGAGGTCTTTGATCCACTTGGACTTTAGTTTTGTACAGGGTGATAAATATGGATCTATTTGCATTTTCTACATGTAGACATCCAGTTAGACAAGCACCATTTCTTTCTTTCATTGTATGGTTTTGGCTTTTTTTTTTTTTTGTCAAAACTCAACTATCTGTAGGTGTATGAATTTATTTCTGGATCTTCTATTCAATTCCATTCATCCCCCAGCATTTTTCTGTGCCAGTATCATGCAGTTTTTATTATTGTTGCTTCTTCCAGACCATCTGTTATTGTACACGATTGTTCAAGCAATTCTGAGGTTTTTTGTTTTGTTTTATTTTTCCATATGAAATTGAGAATTATTCTTTCAAGTTCTGTAAAGAATTGTGTTAGTATTTTGATGGAGATTGCATTGAATCTGTAGATTGCTTTTGGCAGGATGGCCATTTTTACTACATTAAGCATACCTATCCATGAGCATGGGAGACTTTTCCATCTTCTGATATCTTCTTCAGTTTCTTTCTTCAGAGAGTTGAAGTATTTTTTTTTTCATACAGGTCTTTCACTTGATTGCTTAGAGTCACACCAAGGTACTTTGCGTTATTGTAGCAATTGTAAAGGGTGTTCTTTCCCTGATTTCTTTCCCAGCCTTTTAGCCTCTTGTATACAGGAGGGCTACTAATTTTTTTTGAGTCAATTTTTTATCGAGACACTTTGATGAAAGTGTTAATCAGCTGAAGGGATTCTCTGGTAGAATTTTTGGTGTCACTCATGTATACTATCATATCATCTGCAAATACTGATATTGTGACTTCTTCCTTTCCAATGTGTATTCCCTTGATCTCCTATAGTTGTCTTATTGCTCTAGCTAGAACTTCAAGTACTATGTCAAAGAGATAAGGAGAGAATGGGCAGCCTCGCCTTGTCCCTGACTTCATTGGGATTAATTTAAGGTTCTTTCCATTGAGTTTGATGTTGGCTATAGGCTTACTGTATATTGCCTTTACTGTGTTTAGGTATGTGCCTTGTTTCCCTGGTCTCTCCAAACTTTAAACATGAATGGGCATTAGATTTTATCAAATGCTTTTTCAGTATCTCAGGAGATGATCATGTGGGTTTTCTCCTTCTGCATGTTTATGTGGTGGATTTTTGTATATTCAACCACCCCTGCTTCCCTGGAATAAAGCATACTTGGTCATGGTGGATGATATGTTTTATGTGTTCTTGGATTTGGTTTGCAAGTATTTTATTGAGTATTTTTGCATCAATGTTCATAAGACAGATAGGTTTGAAATTTTCCTTTTTGTTGGGTCTTTGTGTGGTTTAGGTCAATGTGACTGTGGCCTCATAGAGTTTGGTGATGTTCCTTCTGTTTCTCTTCTGTGGAATAGTTTGAAGAGTATTGGTGTCAACTCTTTCCTGAGCATATGGCAGAATTTTGTGCTGAAAACACCTGGTCCTGTTTTTTTTTTTGTTGTTGTTGTTGTGGTTGTTGTTGTTGTTGTTGTTTTGGCAGGGAGACTTGATGACTGCTCCTATTTCCTTGGGAGATATAATATAGGACGGTTTAATCTAGTTATTTGATCTTAGTTTAGATTTGGTAAATGGAATCTATCAAGAAAATTGTCCGTTTCATTTAGATTTTCAAATTTTGTGGCCTAGAGGCTTTAGAAGTAAGACAAAATGATTGTTTGCATTTCCTCAGTGTCTGTTGTTATGTTCCCCTTTTCATTTCGATTTTGGTGATTTGAGTAGTTTCTCTCTTCCTTTTAGTTATTTTTGGTAAGGGTTGGTCTATCTTGTTGATTTTCTCAAAGAACCTGCTTTTGGTTTGATTGATACTTTGAATTGTTTTCTTTGTTGCTAAATATTGACTTCAGCCCTTAGTTTGATGATTTCTTACTGTCTACTCCTCTCTGGTGTGTCTGATACATTTTTTCTTTTAGGTCTTTCAGGTGTGCCATTAAATTGCTTATATGCGATATCTCAAACTTATTTCTGAAGGCACTTAGTGCCATGAACTTTCTTCCTAGCACTGCTTTTTTTTGTGCCCCATAAGTTTGGGTATGATGTGCATTCCTTTACATTAAATTTTAGGAAGTTCAAATTTTCTTTTTTAAAAATTCTTCCTTGATCTAGCTGTCATTGAGTAGATAGTTGTTTAGGTTCCATGCATGTGTAGGCTTTCTGTTATTTCTGTTGCTGTTGAGGTCTAATTTTAGTCTATGGTGGACCTCTGTAAGTGCCATTATTTCCATATTTAACTTCTGTGTAGATGATCTGCCCCTCAGTGAGAGTGGAGTGTTGAAATCTCCCACTATCAAGGTGTTGGGATTGATTTGTGATTTCAGCTTTAATAATGTTTCATTTACAAATGCTGTTGCTCATGTATTTGGGGCATAGATGTTCAGAACTGTGATGTTCTTTTAGTGGATTTTTCATTTGATGAGAGTGAATGTCTCTCCTCATTTCTTTTGATTTATTTTGGTTGAAAGTCTATTTTATTCGATACTAAGATAGCTACTCCAGCTTGTTTTCTGGGTATGTTTGCTTGAAAAACCTTTTCCAGCTCTTTACTCTGAAGTGGTGTTTATCTTTGTTGTAGAGGTGTTTTTTTTTTCTTGGATGCAGCAGAATGTTGGATCCTTTTTCTGCAACCATTCTGTCAATCTGTTTCTTTTTATTGGAGAGTTGAGTTCATTGATGTTCATAGATTACAGTGACCAATGAATGTTAGTTCCTTTTATTGTGGAGGTGATGGTACTAGTGTGTTTGCATGCTTGTTTTCTTTTGAATTTTTGTTGTGTGATTATCTATATCCTATGTTTTCTTGGGTGTAGTTATTTTTGTTGGATTGGAGTTTTCCTTCTAGTATCTTCTGTATGGCTGGGTTGCTGTGTAGATATTGTTTAAGCTTATTTTGTCATGGAATATTTTGTTTTCTCCATCTATGTTAATTGATAGTTTTGCTGGGTATAGTAGTCTGGCTTATCATCTTTGTTTTCTTAGAGTCTACATAACAAGGCCCAGGCCCTTCTCACTTTCATGGTTTCTATTGGGAAGTCTGGTGTGATTCTGATATGCCTACCTTTGTTCATTCCTTGGCCTTTTTCCTTTGATGCTTTTAATATTATTTCTTTATTCTTTAGATTTAATGTTTGACTATTATGTGATGTGAGACACTTACTTTCTGGTTTAGTCTATTTGGTGGTCTGTATATGCCTTTTGTATGTTTAAGGACATCTCTTTCTTATTTATTTTTATTTTTATTAATTACAGTTTAATCACTTTGTATCCCCCCTGTAGGTTGATCTCTCCTCCCTTCCCAATCCTTCCCTCCCTCCCCCTTCTCCACCCATGCTTCTCCTCCAGTCAACTGATAGGGGAGCTCTTCTTTCCCTTTCTTCTGATCCTAGTTTATCAGCTGTCATCAGGACTGGCTGTATTGTCTTCTTCTGTGGGTTGGTGAAGCTACTACCCCTTTCTGGGGAGGTGAGCAAAGAGCAAGCCAATCAGTTTCTGTCAGAGACATTCCCTGTTTCCATTACTATGAAATCTACTTGGACACTGAAATACCATGGGCTACCTCTGTGCAGGGTTTCTAGGTTTTCTCCTTGCATGGGCCTTGGTTGGAGTATCAGTCTCAGAAAACACCCCTGGGCCCAGATTTTTTGGTTCTCTTGCTCTCCTTGTGGAGTTCCTGTCCTCTCCAGGTCTTACTATTTCCCACTTCTTTCATAAGATTCCCTGCACTCTGCCCAAAGTTTGGCTTTATATCTCAGCATCTGCTTTTATACCCTTCAGGGTAGAGCCTTATGTTGGGAAATTTTTCTTTTTGGTACCTTGGAGCCTGGAATCTTTTTTTCTCGTATATTCCTATTATTCTTTTATTTCATCTTGTCATGGCATCCTTGATTTCTTGGATGTTTTGTGTTTTTAAGTTCTCTTTTACTTTTTCTTTGAGAGATATGTCAATTTCTGCAATTGTATCTTCAGCTCCTGAGAGTCTCTCTTCCATCTCTTGTATTCTATTTGTTATGCTTACCCTTGTGGTTCCTGATCTTTTCTCAAAGATTCCTCTGGTAAGAATTCTCTGTTTAGCTCTGAACTTCATTTTTTAAGTTGGGTTATTTGGATTTGTTGATGTCTACTTTCTTGAGTTCTTTATATATTTTGGATATTAGCCCTATGATGTAAGGTTGGTGAAGATATTTTGCCATTCTGTAGGTTCCTGTTTTTTCCTTCTGAAAGTGTGCTTTGCCTTAGAGAGGCATTTCAGTTTCATGAGTCCCCATTTATTAATGTTTATCTGAGTACCTAAGCTGTTGGTATTCTGTTCAGAAAGTTGTATCCTGTGCCAATGTGTTCAAGGTTATTCCCTACTTTTTCATCTATCAGATTTAGTGTATCCTATTTTATGTTGAGGTTCTTGATTCACTTGGACTTGATTTTTGTGCATAGTAATAAATATGCATCTAGTCATCTCCCTGTATGTCTTCCTTATTACTTAGTCTCTCTTAGTCTAAGGACTGTAGCATTGTTATCCTTCAATTTGCACACATTATCCACTTATAAATGAGTATGTATTGTGTTTGTCTTTCTGGATATGGATTACCTATACCCAAAAGACATTACATCCTATCACAAAGATACTTGCTCAAACATGGTCATAACAGCTCTATTCATAATAGCCTGAAACTGCTGAAAAATTATATGTCTCTCAACCAAAGAATGGATCAAAAAAAATCTGGTACATTTACATGATTTAGTACAACTCAGTCATTTAAAACAAGAACAAGAAGTTTGCAGACAAATGAATGAAGGTAGAAAAATTACTTACAAAAAAAGAAGCTGGGGCAAGAAAAATGGTTCAGAGGTTAAGAGTACTGTCTGCTCTTCCAGATGGCCTGAGTTCAATTCCCAGCAACCACAGGTTGACTCACAATCATATCATGAAATCTGGTGCAAAGACCTACATGCTGGCAAACACTATATATATAATAAACAAAAAAAAATTTTATTTTATTTTTTAAATTTTATTTTATTTTTTATTATTAGTTACATTTTATTAACTCTAAATACAGCTGTATCCTACCCCCTTATTCCCCCCAATCCCAACCTCCCTCCCTCATCTCCTTCTTGCCCCTTTCCAAGTCCACTGATTAGGGAGGACCTTCTCCCATGTAATCTGACCCTGTTTTATCAGGTATCTTCAGGACTGGCTGAAAAGTCCTCCTCTGTGGCCTAGCAGGTCTGCTCCTCCCTTGTGGTGTGAGGAGGTCAAAGAGCCTGCCATTGAGTTCCTGTCAGAAATAGTCCCTGTTCCCCTTACTAGGGAAAACAAATTGGTTACTGAGCTACTAAGGGCTACATCCGAGCAGAGGTTCTAGGTAATATTCATACACAGGACAGGGAAATAGAAAAGATATAACTAGTGGCTTGGGGGAAGGTGGGGCTAGGATTAGGAGGGCTCACATGGGAATAGCATGGAAAAACAGAGTACTGGGAGAGCCAGCTGAAATTGGAGGGCAATTCAGGGGCAAGGTAGAAACCTAGAACGATGGAAACTACAAGGAATCTATGAGGGTGCCTCTAGGCACAAGCCTGCTGCTAATGGGATATGGAGCCTGATGCAACCATCTCCATAACCAGGAAAAACCTCAACTGGAGGGTTTGGGCCACCAGTTCAGCCATAAAACCTTTCAATAACAATCTGTCCTGCTAGCATGTTGTGCTGAGTCAGAAATTGTGGGAAAGGCCAAACAGTTGCTTGTCCAGTTTGTGATCTAGTACACACGAGGGATCTGGCTGCTGAAATTGCCTACAAGACCAGAAACCAGAGGTTAAATGACCCAGAAACCTTGGATAGGCAAAAACAATGTCAATCAAATGATGCCTGATGATATTCTGCTGTATTAATTGGTGCCTAGCCCAACTGTCTTCAGAGAAGCTTTATCCAGCAATCGATAGAGGCAGATGCATAAATCCACAGCCAAACATTGGTGAATTTTGAGAATCTCTCTGAAGAGGGGAAGAAGGATTATAGAAGCCAGAGGGGTCAGGAACATCACAAGAATCATAGAATCAACAAACATGTCCTTATAGAGACTCACAGAGACTGAACTGCAAACCAGAAAGCGTGTATAGGATTGACCCAGGCCCTCTGTATATATGTTATATATATGTAGCTTGGCGTCTTAGTGGGATTACTAGTAGAATGAGTGGGTGCTGTTTCTGACTCTTTTGCCTGCTTTTCAGACCCTTAATCTCCACTAGTTTGCCCCTAATATGAGGGGATGTGCCTAGTGTTATTGCAACTTGTTATGCCATCTTTGGTTAATATTCCTGGGATGCCTGCTCTTTTCTGAATGAAAATGGAGGATGAATGGATAGTGAGGGAGGGAATGAGAAAGATAGTGGAAGTAAAGGCCAGAGGGAGGAAGAAGAAACTGTGGGCAGAATGTTATACCTGAGAATATAAATTAAAAATTTAAATATAAATATAAATTAAATATAGAAAAAAATGCCTCCATACAACAAGGACATTTGCTTAAGTATATTCATAACAGCTTTGTTCACAATAGCCAGAATCTAGAAACAACCTAGATGTCCTTCAACCAAAGAATGGATAAAGAAACTGTGGCACATTTATACAATAGAATACTACTCAACTATTAAAAACAAAGAAATCATGAAATTTGCAGGCAAAAGGATGGGAGTAATATCATCCTGAATGAAGTAACCAAGACAAAGAAGGACACACACACACACACACACACACACACACACACACACACACATTCATGTGGATTTTAGCCATAGAGTATAGATAAGCATACTATGAGGCATAGACCCAAAATGATAAATAACAAGAAGAATCCAAGGGACAATGCATAACTCTCACTTAGAGGGGGAGAGAGGATAGACAGAAGTTGTGGCTAAAGAGAGGGACCTAGGTAGGATAGAGGAAACAGAGAGTTAACAGGGTAGAGATTAGATCTGGGGCAAACAAGTGAAGACAAGAGTACAGAAGGCCTGTAGAGAAAAGAGAAATGAGGATCAGGGTATTTCCATGACAAGCTGGAGGTCTAAGTAAGGGCAGGCTCTTAGGAGGCTATGAGGAGAATTCAAACAGAGACTGAAGAGGCCACTCTCTAATTAGATAAGTCTCCTAACAGAGGGAGGGGAACACAAACCCACCCACAAAAACTTTGATCCAAGATTTTTCCTGCTTGCCAGATGCACAAGGATAAAGATAGAGTAACTAGAGTAGAGATTGAGGGAATTCCCAACCAAAGATCCACTCTATCTGAAAGTGCCAACCTCTGACATCGTGAATGATAATTTGTTAGCTTTCAGACAGGAGACTGACAGAGTTGTCCTCTGAAAGCCTCTACCCAACAGTGCCTCAAAACAGATACTGAGACTTACATCCAAACACTGGGTGATGCATAGGGTGTATTATAAAAGAATGAAAAAAAAAAAGGTACCTAGAAGTGGCAAGAGCACCACAAGATGAACAACAGAGGTAACTAACCAAGACCCAGTGGGTCTAGCTGAGACTGGAGCATCAACCATGCACATACTGGGCCTAGCCCTCCTACAAATATGTAGTAGATGTGCAGCTTAGGCTTCATATGGGTCTTAGAGTAAGGGAAGTGGGGGCTGCATTGTACAGGGACTCAGTTGCCAGCTTTTTGATCACTTCTCCTTGATGGGGCTGTCTTGCACAGGGGAAGAGGACATGCTCAGTCCTGATGCAACATGATGAGCTGGGGTGGATGGGAAAAGGAGATTCCCTTTTCTGAGAAAAAAGGAGGGGAAAGGGGATGTGGAAGAAGGGAGTATGGGACTGGGCGGGGAGAAGATTACAAGGATGTAAAGTGAATAAAATTTTTAGGGGCTCAAACCAAGCTTAATGGCTTTGTCTCATGACTGCCTGTGGATCCAGGTGTAGAAGTCTCAGCTACATCTGTAGCACCACATCCACCTGCATGTTGCTCTGCTTCCCACCATGATGGTGATGGATAAAATCTCTGAGCTATAAGTCAACTTCAGTTGAATGCTTTCCTTTATAAGTGTTGCATTGGTCATGATGTCTCTTCACATCAATAGAAACCATAAAAAAGACAGAATTGGTACCAGAGGTGGAGTATTGCTGTGATAGGCCTGACCATGCTTTTCTTTGCTGGAATGTGGATCTTGGAACTTTGGAGTAGTTAAGCATTCCAATGCTTTACATATGCTGTCTTAATGAACCAATGTAGCAGAAGTAAGAAAGAGAGCGGTCTGATTCTGATTTGAACAGTGGGAATCCAGCTCAAGACATTTCAGACAAGACTATTAGGATGTGTCTTAATGATCATTCTAGGGATTAATGAGGCTATTTTCTACCCTTGTCCAAAAAAATTTGCTTGAGCATAAATTGAAAAGCTTTGTATTAACAGTTTTAGCAGAGGAGATTTCCAGACTATATTCCTTGGTTATTAATGGCCAGTCTCATACAGCACTGTAATGAAAAGCAGCAAAAATGAACAAAAAATATAACATTTGGAAAGGAAAAGAGCACCAGGAAAGAGTTCAAAGAAAATCCTGGTCCCAAATAAGGGAAAGGTTGTGATGACCTTAAAAAACAACAACAACAACAACAAAAAAGACACCAACACATAAGCTTCTAACTTGTGAAAGGAAATTAAAGAAAAGCTTAGGGACGGGTGTGGTGGTAAAGTTTGTTTTTTATCTTAGAACTTGAGAGGCAGAGGCAGAGCCAGAGCCAGGCATACCTTTGAGTTTCAGGCCAGCCTGGTCTACAGAGCAAGTTCTAGGAAAGCCAAGCATAGACAGTGAAGGAAATCATGGAAAACAGAAATGTGGGGAAAATGTGTTTAAATAAAGGGGCCATGTTCCAGACCCAGAAAGCAGCAAAACTTGTTAGCTTTGATCATGTGGTTCTTACTTTAGAGTCAAGGATATACGAAAGGGGTTTTGTAATCGCCCTCTACAATTGAGTCAGGCTATTGAGATCAGGCATATAATACAGGTGTCCCTACATGGTGGTCAATAGTGGCCATACTGTGAAGCTGTGGATGTGACACTTGGATTGCCTTAGAGACCTCAAGATGTTGGAGTTGCTAGAACTGTAGGTACCTGCCAAAGAAATATGCCAACAGAGTGAACCACCCAAAGAAAAAGAAGTGGGCTGCAGTCAACAAAGTTGAAAGGAGGTGGAGATCTGAGGAGCCCTTTCACAACAGATATGAAGATGCAGAGTTTGGAGTTTGCCTGGCTGGTTTTTGGTCTTGCTTTGGTCCAGCATTTACCATACTTTTTGAGTTGAATGAAATAGCTTTTTTATTCTGCTATGACTGCAAGCCTTTGGGAAACAGAGAATGGAAGTGGCTTATATGGAGTGGCATTATTACATTTGCCTTTGTAGGATTAGCAGTTGTTTTGTTGGATGAAGCATATCACTGGATTTCAGGCTTCCAAAGCTCAAGCCAGGCCTAGTGTATCTCTCTTGATGTCACCTGTGGATCCATATACAAAAATCTCAGTTATCTCTTTCACACTATGCCTACCTGCATGTTACCATGCTCTGCCCCATGATGATAATGAACTAAACCTCTGAAATGTGAGCCTGCCTCAATTAAACACTTTCCTCCAGAAGAGTTGCCATGGCCATGGCTTCTCTACCCAGCAGTAGACACCTATATAAGACACATGACTTGTAGCGGATAAACATACTGTTATGTAGAGAAAGGTATAACGAACAGATACTTACCTGTCTGATATGTGGCCACCTAGGATACTTCCTGTCAAAATGCCAAATAAGATCACAAATTTAGCGACTGATCTCAATGCCTGAGATCCACACACCAGGTCCCACTGGAAGAGAAAAACAGCATGGTAGTCTGTTAGTTTAATTTGTTCAAATTCTTCAACATGATCTTCCCCTTCCACTGTACCAACCCTCTTCTTTCTCTCCAGCTTTCCTTTCAACATCATTTGACTTATACCATTCAGTGTCACCTTAAACAAACTGGTTTCCAGGAGTCCTCCTAGACTGCTGTAGGTTGTATTAAGTGATTTCTAACCTATGTCAAGAAGCTCTCATATGTGGTCATATATGATTTGATATCATTAACTTTTTTTTTTACTGGATCCTATATATCAGTGTACAACCTCCTCAATGGCTCTTCTTGGATAGAGCTTGATCACTGTTTTTGTTTTATTTATTTACTTCTATACTTGTGGCAAAAGTCTAAGGATACCTACCACTCAGCCCATGCATAGGTAAAGTGTATTAGCAATTACTCACCTTCTGGTCTATAAAAGAATATAAACTACTCGGAATTATTTTTTTTATTTTTTTATTTTTTTGGCTGTGCTCTGTACTAAATCTTGGTCCTTACTTGTGCTACAGATGCAAGATGCATTTTGTCATGAACCTACATTTCTAGGTATCACTGTTGCATGTATAACCTAGATATTTCAAATTTTAAATCAAAGCTAAATAATGTTGACTGGTCACAATACATGGACACTTTACTGAAACTAAATTGAAAGATGATATTTACTCCTTTTAAATACATTTTATTATTTATTCTTAGGAATTTCATATATATATATAAAACACACACACACTGCACTATAATAATATTCTACCTTCAAAAACTCTACAACTTCCTCCAAGATGCCTGAACACATATGTCTCCAAACCTCATGTCCTTTTTTTTTTTTTCCATATTCTACTGTTTGGTTAATGTTGACTATATGTTCACTGGAACATAGGCAACCTAGTACTGGCCATACCTCTAAGATCTTTTGCTGGTGTTGTACAAGTTACCACTGTTCCTTTGAGTTCATCTATAAGGACATTTCCTCCTCTTTCAAATTCTATTTTTGTTATTAAAAATTTTAACTAAAGTATAATCACACAACTTCCATTATGTTATAGCTTGAGTAGGTATGCTCACCATAAACTCGTGTTTAAATATTTTGCACATAGAAAGGGATACTATTAAAATTGTGACTTAGTTGGAATAGATACAGCCTTGTCAGAGGAAGGGTGTCACTGTAAGAGGCAAGCTTTGAGGACTCCTATTCTCAAGCTATGCCCAGTTTGGGACAGAGTCTCCTTCTGGTGTCTGCAGATCAACATGTAGAACTCTTAGCTTCTTATCCAGTACCATGCTAGCCTGCATGCCACCATGTTTCCCACCATGATGATGATGGACTAAACCTCTGAAACTGAAAGCCAAACCCAAGTAAATTTTTCCTTTATAAAAGTTGCCATGGGGGAGGTGGAGACAAGACGGCGACTAGCACACACAGTTTCTGAGCTGTGGAACAACTAAACTTCTGAGTTGGTGAATGGAAGGACCTCTAACCCAGGAAAACAACGGTGAGGCTTTCTAAACAACCAGGAACATCGCAGGAGGTAAAAACTTTGGTCTCTGGTCACCAGGGGACTAGTTTGGGGAAGGTGAGAAACGATCCTTTGATCTCGTGGCATTCCCCTCCCCAAGAACTCCTTCCTCCTCAGCACAGCGGCACAGCGGACTCATCTTTCTCAGAGCAGACCTAACTGCCCGGGATCTACAGCCGCTGAGGCAGAGCTCCAAGCCCTTTAGTGGCAAAGGCCAGCAGTAAGTGTCTCAGAGTTCCAGATTCACATGTTGGCTGCACCATCCTCCCAGGGCCCGAGTCTGCTAGACGCTATACTAGCTCTGCAGGATTGCCACCACTGATGGTAGGGCCTGCCCAATCCCACAGTGACAGAGAATATGCTATATACTCACCAAAAACAGGCAGAAACGCCATACAAGCTAGACACACCAGGGGCTGGGCCTCCCAAGCTTGGAGAGCACAGTGAAGAGACCCCAGGACTTCCCAGAAAGCATTGTGACTAGCGACCCAGTCTCCAGTTACAGCACGACTTTCTAACCTGGCGGCAGAGCAGCACTGAGCTGGCGGGGCACAACAGCCCTCCAGTTTAAGACTAACCAGAGCCAAACCAGAGAACAGAGAGCCTGGTTACCCTAATCCCTACTGACGTGATCACCCTGAAATCTCCAGCTGCAGCAAGACCTCAGAACCTGGCAGTGACAGCAGCACGGAGCTGGCAGAGCACATCAAAGAAGCAGGGCCAAACCAGAAAGCAGAGAGCCCGGATACCCCGATCTCTGCCAAGTGACCTGTCTGTAAGTGAGTGTACCTTTGAGAATCTGCAGATCCCCAGATCCTGGGTCCTTCTAAAACAGAAGCCAGGCTTCGAACCCCCTCCCACCCACATACCCACTTTGGGAATCAGAGGAGCACTAGGGACATTGAAGTTCCTGCTCTGTGGGTCTAATTGAGGAGTTAAGGCAGTTAATGCCAGAAATTGTGCTGCAATCATCACTAGCACCTGTGAAATATACAGTGAAGAGCCCCTCCCACACACTCAAGGGTTCAACATTAGCCATCACTCTGTCCCTCGAGAAACTCATCCACGCACACTTACACGCACACACACACACACACGCACACTTACACTTCCCCGTTTGCGCCTGCGTACTTTTCTCCCACAGGTACAGCTAGCCCTCAGCACATGCTGAGAGTTCTCAGCTTCCTGAAGAACTCTCCAGATGCCAGAGAGAGACAGTACCAGTCTGATCTGCAGAATCCAAAAACAAACAGGGAAGGTTTCAGATAAGCCAATGGCCAGGGGTAGGTGAAAGAACGCTTCCAACATAAATCAGGACATCATGACTTCACCAGCAAACCCCAAAGTCGATGGATACTCCAATTCATCAGAATCACAGAAAAATGATTTTAAAGCCATGCTTGCCCAATTATTTGAGGCTCATAAGGAGGAAATGAACAAATCTTTCAAAGAGTTGGCCAGTCAATTGGAGGTAAAGAAAGAAGAAATAGACAAAATCCTTAAAGAAACACAGGCAAACATAGCCAAACAAATAGATACACAATTAGAGAAAAAATTAGTGGCATATAAAAAGGAAATGAAAAAAGAAATAGAGGCCATCGTAGAGAGACAGGAATCCAAATTCAAACACATGAAAGAAATGGTGCAAGGCATGAAAACAGAATTAGAATCAATAAAGAAAACACAAAATGAGAAACCACTTGAGCTGGAGAACTTGGAGAAAAGATCAGGAACCACAAAAGTAAGCATCACCAACAGAATACAAGAGATGAAAGAGAAAATCTCTGGAGCTGAAGACACACTTGCAGAAATTGATACTTCTCTCAAAGAAAAAGTAAAATCAGAAAAGTTCCAATCACAAAATATCCAAGAAATCAAGGATGCTATGAAAAGACAAAATCTAAGAATAATAGGAATTGATGAAAAAGAAGACTCCAGGCTCCAAGGTCCAGAAAATATTTTCAAGAATATCATAGAAGAAAATTTTCCCAACTTAAAGAAAGAGATGTCAATAAATATACAAGAGGCCTACAGAACACCAAATAGACTAGACCAGTAAAGAAACACATCACGTCACATCATAGTCAAAACACTAAATCTACAGAACAAAGAAAAGATATTAAAAGCAGCAAGGGAAAAAGGCCAAGTAACATATGAAGGTAGACCTATCAGAATCACACCGGACTTCTCATCAGAAACTATGAAAGCCAGAAGGGCCTGGGCAAGTATCATGGAGACTATTAAGAGATCACAAATGTCAACCCAGACTACTATACCCTGCAAAGCTTTCAATCAACATAGATGGAGAAAACAAAATATTCCATGATAAAACTAAATTTTCGCAATATCTACACAGCAAACCAACCCTACAGAAGATACTAGAAGGAAAACTCCAAGCCAACGAAAACAACTTCACCCAAGAAAACAGGGCATACAGATAATATCCCAACAAAAATGAAAAGAAAACAAGCAATGAAACAGGGTAAGATCACAAACTCCATTGCAAAAGGAACTAACATGCATTGGTCACTATTATCTATCAATATCTATGGACTGAACTCACCAACAGAAAGACACAGGCTAACAGAATGGTTAAGGAAACAGGATCCAACATTCTGTTGCATCCAAAAAACACACCTATGCAACAAAGATAAACACTACCTCAGAGTAAAGGGCTGGAAAACTGTTTTTCAAACAAATGGTTCCAGAAAACAAGCTGGAGTAGCCAAATCCATTCAATGGAAAAAAGACAGCATCTTCAACAAATGGTGCTGGACCAACTGGATGTCTACATGCAGAAAAATGAAAATAGATCCATATTTATCACCCTGCACAAAACTAAAGTCCAAGTGGATCAAGGACCTCAACATAAAACCAGATACTCTAAATCAGTTGGAAAAAAAAGTGGGGAACAGCCTAGAACTCATTGGCACAGGAGACAACTTCCTGAACAGAACACCAACAGCACAGGCTCTAAGAGACTTTGAACTTTGGACTTTTAAACGTTGTTGAGACTGTGGTAGACTCTGGGGACTTCTGAAGTGGACTAAACACATTTTTCATTATGTTATGGCTACCATACTATGGGGGAGGAGAGAATAGAATTTCTTGCATACTGCATGGAAGCATCACCTATCAATAATAAGCTGATGGCCTCTTAGATGAGGCAGGACATAAGAGGTAGGAATTCCAGCAGAGAGAGATGAACTATGGCATAGAGTCAGAAGCAAGATATTTGTCCTAGACTCTAAAGAAGTAAGACATATGAAATGGAGGACAGGTAACCAGCCATGTAGCACATACAGAATAGAATAAACAGGTAAATAAGTTATGAGCTAGTAGCAGAACCAGCCAAAGCTTATGGCCTAGGCATTTATTAAAAAACTATTAAGTCTCAGACTCATTATTTATGGAACTAGGGCATGGAAAACGCAGTTATAATAGTTACAAATGGTTTACCAAACCTAGGGCAAGAACTTACACAGAATCCAAGGTTAGGCACTAGATTCAGGGATTAGACCAAAAGTTTCAGAACACAGAGCCTGCCGCAATGTCCTGTCATCTGAGAAGCTGGAGAATAGGTAGAAATACCTGCTTCAGTACAGAGCTGGGAAGGGTAGGCAGCAATCCTGGCCAAGAGCAAAAGATGGTTCCTTTAGGATCCCTGACTTGCAGCAAAATCTGTTTCAGGATAAGAGCTAGGACACTTCCTGGAGTTGTGGTGCAATTCACAGGTGCAAGGATTTAATACAAGGAATTAAAAGGAACAAGACACATAAAAATGCAAAATGCAATGACAGGGCATTTGGTTACCATATACTTTTGTTATGCTTACCAGCATAAAAATAATCATATTTTCAGTAATAATTGCAATTTTATATATCCTCTTTAAGAAAGATTAGAAGATGCTATCTTTTTTCCATTGTATGGTTTTGGCGTCTTTGTCAAAGATCAGGTGTCCATAAGTGTGTGGGTTTATTTCTGGGTCCTCTGTTCCGTTCTATTGATCCACCATTCTGTTTCTATGCCAGTACCATGCAGTTTTTAAAACTGTTGCTCTATAGTACAACTTAAGATCAGGGATGGAGATAACTCCGGAAGATCTTTTATTGTAGAGGATTGTTTTAGCAATTCTGGGTTTCTTGTTATTCCATATGAAGTTGAGAATTTTTCTTTCCAGGTCTGTAAAGAATTGTGTTGGTAATTTGATGGGCATTGCATTGAATCTGTAGATTGCTTTTGGTAAGATGGCCATTTTTACTATGTTAAACCTACCAAGCCATGAGCATGGGAGATCTTTCCATCTTCTCATATTTTCTTCTAATTCTTTCTTCAGAGATTTGAAATTTTTTTCATACAAGTATTTGACTTCCTTGGTTAGGGTTACTCTGAGGTACCTATGTCATTTGTGCCTATTGTGAAGGGTGTTGTTTCCTTAATTTCTTTCTCAGCCCTTTTGTCTTTTGTATACAGGAGGGCTACTGATTTTTTTGACTTAATTTTGTATCCTGCCACTTTGCTGAAGGTGTTTATCAGCTGTAGGAGTTCCCTGGTAGAGTTTTTGGGGTCACTCACGTATACTATCATATCATCTGCAAATAGTGATAATTTGACTTCTTCCTTTCCAATTTGTATCCCCTTGATCTCCTTCAACTGTCTTATTGCTCTAGCAAGGACTTCCAACACTATGTTGAAGAGATATGGAGAGAGTGGGCAGCCTTGTCTTGTCCCTGATTTCAGTGGGATTGCTTTAAGTTTCTCTCCGTTCAGTTTGATGTTGGCTATAGGCTTGCTTATATCGCCTTTACTATGTTTAGATATGTGCCTTGTATCCCTGATCTCTCCAATACTTTGAACATGAATGGATGTTGGATGTTGTCAAAGGCTTTTTCAGCATCTAGGGAGATTATCATGTGGTTTTTTTCTTTCAGTTTGTTAAGATGGTGGATCACATTGATGGATTTCTGTATATTGAACCACCCCTGCATACCTGGGATGAAGCCTACTTGGTCATAGTGGATAATATCTTTGATGTGTTCTTGGATTCGGTTTGCAAGTATTTTATTAAGTATTTTTGCATCAATGTTCATAAGGGAGATTGGCCGGAAATTCTCTTTCTTTGTTGAGTCTTTGTGAGGTTTAGGTACCAAGGTGACTGTGGCTTCATAGAATGAATTTGGTAATATTCCTTCTGTTTCTATTTTGAGGAATAGTTTGAAGAGAATTGGTGTTAGCTCTTCTTTGAAGGTCTGGTAGAATTCTACGCTGAAGCCATCTGATCCTGGGCTTTTTTTGGATGAGAGACTTTTGATGACTGCTTCTATTTCTTTGGGAGATATAGGTCTATTTAGTTGATTTACCTGGTCCTGGGTCAGCTTTGGTAAGTCAAATCGATCAAGAAAATTGTCCATTTCATTTAGATTTTCAAATTTTGTGGCATATAGACTTTTGAAGTAAGTCCTAATGATTGTTTGGATTTCCTCAGTGTCTGTAGTTATATCCCCCTTTTCATTTCTGATTTTGTTGATTTGGGTGGTGTCTCTCTGCCTTTTGGTTAGCCTGGCTAAGGGTTTGTCGATCTTGTTGATTTTCTCAAAGAACCAGCTCTTGGTTTCATTGATTCTTTGAATTGTTTTATTTGTTTCCAATTGATTGATTTCAGCCCTGAGTTTGATTATTTCCAGCCGTCTACTCATTCTTGGTGTGTCTGCTTCTTCTTTTTCTAGGGTTTTTAAGTGAGCCATTAGGGTGCTTGAATGAGCTGTCTCGAATTTCTTCTTGAAGGCACTTAGTGCTGTGAACTTTCCTCTTAGCACTGCTTTCATTGTGTCCCACAAGTTCGGGTATGTTGTGTCTTCATTATCATTGATTTCTAGAAAGACTTTAATTTCTTTCTTTATTTCTTCCCTGACCCAGCTGTCATTAAGTAACAAGTTGTTCAGTTTCCATGTGTGTGTAGGCTTTCTGTTATTTCTGTTATTGTTGAGGTCCAGCTTTATTCCATGGTGATCAGACAAGATACATGGGATTATTTCAATCTTCTTGTATCTGTTGAGGCTTGCTTTGTGACCCACTATGTGGTCTATTTTGGAGAAGGTTCCGTGAGGTGCTGAGAAGAAGGTAAATTCTTTTGTGTTTGGGTGTAAAGTTCTGTAAATGTCTGTTAGGTCCATTTGATTCATGACCTCTGTCAGAGACATTGTTTCTTTGTTTAATTTCTGTTTGTTTGACCTGTCCTTTGTTGAGAGTGGGGTGTTGAAGTCTCCCACTATTAATGTGTGGGGATCTATATGTGCTTTAAATTTTAACAATGTTTCTTTCACAAATGTGGGTGCCCTTGTATTTGGGGTATAGATGTTCAGGATTGTGATGTCTTCCTGGTGGAATTTTCCCTTGATGAGTATGAAGTGTCCTTCCCCATCTCTTTTGATTAATTTTGGTTGAAAGTCTATTTTATCAGATATTAGAATGGCTACTCCTGCTTGCTTCTTGGGTCCGTTTGCTTGGAAAGTCGTCTTCCAACCCTTTACCCTCAGGTAATGTCTATCTTTGTGTCTTAGGTGTGTTTCTTGTATGCAACAGATTGCTGGGTTTTGTTTACGTATCCATTCTATTAATCTGTGTCTTTTTATTGGAGAGTTGAGTCCATTGATGTTGAGAGAGATTAATGACCAGTGGCTGTTAGATCTCTTGATTCTGATGTTGGCTGTGGTCATCAGGTTGTGTGCTTGGTTGCTTTTTGTTTTACTGAAGTCTACATGTAGAAAAATGAAAATACATCCATACTTGTCACCCTGCACAAAACTGAAGTCCAAGTGGATCAAAGACCTCAACATAAAACCAGACACATTAAATCGGCTTGAAAAAAAAGTGGGAAATACCCTAGAACTCATTGGTACAGGGAAAAACTTCCTGAAAAGAACACCAACAGCACAGGCTCTAAGAGCAACAACCAATAAATGGGACCTCATGAAACTGAAAAGCTTCTGTAAAGCGAAGGACACCATCATCAAACAAAACGACTGCCTACAGATTGGGAAAGAATCTTCACCAACCCTTTATCTGACAGAGGAATCATATCCAGTATATATAAAGAACTAAAAAAGCTGAAAAGCAGCAAACCAAGTAATCCACTTAAAAAATGGGGAACAGAGCTAAACAGAGAATTCTCTGTAGAGGAATACTGAATGGCAGAGAAACACTTAAAGAAATACTCAACCTCACTAGCCATTAGAGAAATGCAAATCAAAACAACCCTGAGATTTCACCTTACACCCATGAGAATGGCCAAGATCAAAAACTCAAGTGACAACACATGCTGGAGAGGTTGTGGAGAAAGGGGAACACTCCTCCACTGCTGGTGGGAATATAAACTTGTACAACCACTCTGGAAATCAATCTGGTGCTTTCTCAGACAACTAGGAATAGCGCTTCCTCAAGATCCAGCCATACCACTCCTAGGCATATATCCAAAAGAGGCTCAAGTACACAAAAAGGACATTTGCTCAACCATGTTTGTAGCAGCTTTATTTGTAATAGCCAGAAGCTGGAAACAACCCAGATGCCCCTCAACTGAAGAATGGATGCAGAAATTGTGGTACATCTATACAATGGAATATTACTCAGTAATGAAAAACAAGGAAATCATGAAATTTGCAGGTAAATGGTGGGACCTGGAAAGGATCATCCTGAGTGAGATGTCCCAGAAGCAAAATGACACATACGATATATACTCACTCATATAGACATACAACATAGGACAAACCCACCAAAATCTATGCATCTAAAGAAACCAAGCAAGAGAGAGGACCCTAACTAAAATGTTCAATCCCCACCTGAAAGGCAAAGAGGATAGACATCAGAAGAAGAAGAAAATAGGAAACAACCTAGAAACCTGCTACAGAGGGCCTCTGAAAGCCAGAAGAAGAAATCAGGAAACAAACTAGGAACATACCAGAGAGGGCCTCTGAAAGCCTCTGCCCTGCAGACTATCAAAGCAGATGCTGAGCCTGATGGCCAACTCTCAGGCAGAGTGAATGGAATTTTATGTAAGAAGTGAGAAATAGGAAGAGCTAGAGAGGACAGGGTCTCCACAAGGAGAGCAACAGAACAAGAAAATTTGAACACAGGGAACTTCCCAGAGACTCATACTCCAGCCAAAGACTATTCATGGAGATAACCTAGAACGCCTGCACAGATGTAGCCCATGGCACGTCAGTGTCCAAGTGGGTTACATAGTAATGGGAATATGGACTGCCTCTGACATAATCTGATTGGCCTGCTCTTTGATCACCTCCGCCTGAGGGGAGAGCAGCGCTACCAGGCCACAGAAGAGGACAATGCAGCCACTTTTGACGAGAACTGATGGACTAAGATCAGAAAGGAGAGGAGAACTTCCCCTATCAGTGGACTTGGGGAGGGGCATGTATGCAGAAATGGGAGGGAGGGTGGGATCGGGAGGGGAGGAGGGAGAGGCTTATGGGGGTATACAAAATTAATTAAGTGTAATTAATAATAAAAAAATGAAAAAAAACAAAAAAAATAACTGGAGCACTCAAAGTTGTGTAATTCCAAAAGATTGGAGTGATTTGGTAACAGCCATCTTAGAACTTGGTTCCCTGATACAATGGCTAACATGGTGGAAAGATAAGGCTTCAATTATTGGAGCAACAAAAAAAGACTAGAGGCATTGATATTGTCAGGGATTAATTACTAGGTGAAGGTTCATTATCTGAATGGAGAATCCAGATTACTCTTGATGATGTTGTCCTAGAACAATATTATACAATAGCCTAAATGCTTGGGACATGGCTGTTCACTAGGGACAAGCTGAATCATTTACAAAGATAAACCAAGGTTCAAATTAATCTTTTTATAAAGATGAAGTACAGCTCCAAACAAAGCAATATCAGATCCAACTGCTATAGAATTTTAATTTAACCTTTAGCCTTTGAAAATGTTAATGCTGGAACAGCAGGGAGAGTCCAAGATGGCAGCACCAGGAGGACACTATGTCTGAGGAGCAGGAGAGCAGTGTCAGTACAGCGACCAAGAGACTGAACTCTGGGCCCTAAAACAGCAGTGATTGTGTTTCCCAGGTGAGAGGAAACCCCAGCATGTGGGATCAATTGGGTCCATTCTCAGATCACAGAGCTAAAACCCAGAAGAGATCCCAGGTCCAGCAGGCACTTGGTCGCCACATGCCAGAGCCACATTCCTGCATGTCTTGATCATCTTCCCAGGCTCAAATGTGGGCACTAAAACACCAGAGACTGGGAGTCCCAGTCATGTGAAAACTCCACAGGGAAGGAAGCTAATGGGACTGACCTCAGGTCACCGAGTCTTTCCCTGGAAAAGGTCCCGCAGACTGATGGGTGCACAGCCACCAGCCCAGAGAGGGGCTCCAGCTGGGAGCAAAGAGACCTGCTGTGTGCCCAACTCTATCATAGACAGAACTGTGGGCCCCAGGGCACCAGAGACTGGGTTTCCCTGTCAGAAGAAAACCCCACAGCGAGAGAAACAGCAGGATGGAGCTTAGAGCACTCAGCTGACTCCCCCCACCACACACAGAAAAGTTCTTGGTGGTAAAAGTTCCCAGGTTCCTGCCCAGTCACCAGCTGGGAGCCACCACCTGCCAGCGCCTGAACGCTCTATGTGCCACCCCAAACACCACAGACTGGGTCTCCCTGTTGGGAGGAAACCCCACAGTAAGGGAAATTTCTGGCCCTCTCTCAGGACACCCAGCTCAGGAAAAGATTCTGGGTATCCACAGGCTCCAGGCTCTAGCCTCCTGCTGCATAAATGAGATCTGTGCCTACCTGCCACTGATTACTGCTTGGATACTGGGGCACAGAACTCCAATCTCAGACCTAGAGAAGCCTGGGATCCCTGAGATCAGCCCCAGATAGTGCTCTAAGGGGCAACCAGTTATCCCTAACTAAACTGACCAAACCACGAGGCATCCAGGTTACAGCAGCAGCTCACTAAATTTATAGCAAGAAACACAAAAGCAGGGCAGCTGTCTCCAGGACTTCTCCAGGTGAGAAGAGAGTCCCTTTGACAAATGAAAACAATAGTTACCACTCATGTCTATACGCCTCAGGTAAGATGTGGCAATTCCTGAGAAACACTGGCCATTCAGTGACCATACCCAAAAAGCTGAGGAGGCCTCCTTCAGGAAAAATCATCTTCCTGCCAAGGGGATTCTTCCCCTTCACAGGATTCCAGGAACTACCAGAAACTAACACCCAACACCTAAGATACCCAATGGGTAGACACCAGTGTTAAAGCTCAACCAAAAAAGACAAAGCAATATGGAATCTCCAGAACCCAGTTATCCAGGGACAAGCAACCCTGAACACCCCAGCTTAATTGAAATTCAAGAAGATGACCTTACATTTATGCTTATGAAGAGGATAATAGAGGAAACAAATAAAATGCGTAAAAAACTAGAGGAAGATAAAGTCAAACAGATTATGGCCATCAGTAAAAAAATGGAGGAAGATAGAGTCAAACAGATTATGGACATCTGTAAAGAAATACAGGAAGATGTAGCCAAACAGTTTGTGGCCTTTAGAAAGGAAATATACTTAAATCACTAAAACAAATAAAAGAAACAGAGAATTGTTCAAACATCTGAAGCAATTGAAGGAAAACAGTAAAATACAGTCAGACAGGTGCAGGAAATCAACAAAACGGCTCAATATCTGAAGATAGAATTAGAGATAGAACTAAAGTAAACACAAATGGAGAAAACTGTGGAGAAAAAGAACTTAGTGAAGGAAACAGGAACTAGAGATGTAAGTGTTGATATAATGTTCTTTTGAAATGTATACACCTTACCCTTGTTCATTCAAATGCTAATTTCTCTTCCCCCCCTCTGGTTTCAATTCAGACATTGCATTGTGATACTTTTTCTAAGCATCACCTGTTGGTATAATGTTCTTTTAAAATGTAGACACCTTACTCTTGTTCATTCAAATGCTGATTCCCCCCGCCCCCTAATCTCTGGTTTCAACCCAGATATTGCATTGTGATACTCATTCTAAACATCTTGTCTCAACTCTTGTGTAAACAGGCCAAAATTAAACAACTAGACACAAAGTTGAGCTGGGAGGAGCCAGAGGACAGGAAAGAGGGGAGGAGCTAGAGGGCAAGAAATGAACAGAAGGAAAAGGGGTGAGAAGAGAGCTGGGTGAGAGAGCTGGAGGAGGGATCTTGAAACTATGTGGAGATGGACTGGATATAATATTTCACAAAAAGCAAGTATAATGTGGGAAATCTAAGTGTTAGGGCTTGGAGGTTTAAGATGGAGTAACTATTGCCCAGCATTGTATTCTAGGTTAACTAAATAAACCCAGTCTCTGTGTGGTGATGTGGTTATACAGCGGTTTAGGACTAATAGCAGCTTTACCAGAAGTTAATTAATAGTAAATATTATTAGTATCATACAACAAATGGCTCCCAACTAATCTAAGTATCCACAGCCTTTAAATCATACTTAAAGATAATTTGTACCCAGTGATAAAAGCAAAACTAAAAAACTTAAAAACTCCCAGATCAGTTACTGACTCTTTAAGAGAGACTCTTAAAACAGCCCAGGAGCAAAAGACAGCCTCCTGTGGGCAGACCTGAGACTTCTATAAAAAAAAACCTGGCTGCTGCTGAAGTCTATCTGAGGGGTAAATAAGCATGGCTCCTTTATGCTGTGGCTGGCTCAATTGGCTCAGCTCCATAGCCATGGCAGATTAAGAAAGGAACTGAACGCAGACAAACCTCTAAACAGACTTTTGCCTAAACTGCATCTACAATTAAAAAAAAAAAAAAATGCCACGGCAGAGGGTGTTATAATCTTTTTTGGGTTCATTTTGGTTGTCATATTCATGTATCTGGTTGGAATATGTTTCATGGTGTTGGTTCTTCTCCATGCCTTCTCCAAGAAAGTTCAAGGAGAAAATGGGGAAAAAGCCAAGGATTCAAGAAAAAGGGCACTCTTCCTAATAATTAGATTAATAACGGCTAAAATTCAAAGCTCCTTGGCTGCAAAATATTTGTCAGCTTTCTGGTAAGGGTCTGCCAATCCACTGAAACAGCAACTTAAAATAACCAACTGGGCTTTGTTTGTTACAGCGTAAATTGGCACAACAGACCCAACTTAAAACTTTCTTTTCTCTTTGCTTGATTTTCATTTAAAGGTATTGAGTTATAATGATACTGATTTGAAAAAATATATATATATATGTGTGTGTGTGTGTGTGTGTGTGTGTGTGTGTGTGTGTAAATATCTGAACAATTTGGTGAAGGCACATGCCTTTCTTCCCCACACAAAGTAAAAAGAAATCTCTGAGTTCTGGATCAAGCTTATTTACATACTAAAAGCCAGGATGGCAACTGCTGCTGTTTAGCCATTTGCAGAGATACTCTAAGATTAAAAATGACAAAATTTTCTTTAAGGTTACCATGTAAATTCTTTTTTCTTAATAATAGATGTTATGTCCTTATTGCTCTGAAGGTGGGACTCACATCATTTTTAGGTTTATGTAAAGACAGATAATGTCACACTGCTCTGGAAACTGCCTTATCCTTTTAAACATGAAACATTTTCATGGGGGATTAATGTTGATCATGCCTAGGTAAAAAAGGTACAAGAGGCTTAAAGATGGCAAAGCACATGCCAACTTAGTTTAGTCCTAAAAACTCAAAAATTATATTCATATCTTTAAAAACCAAAACTGTCCTTCCCATATCAAAAAGGGGGCAAGCCAAAGAATAGCCAAAACCAATGTAAAAACCCAGGTACAGGATACCTAGGATATACTTATATGCTAATGCTAAGAGAGTTTATATAAAGTTTGGCTATAAAGGCATAAATGTCCATTCTGTATAAAAAAGGGTCAAGCCAACACAATAGCTACTATCAATGTAAAGTCCACATACAAGATCCCTAGGATATACTTAAATGCTAAGGGTAAGAGAGTTTATATGCTAATACTAAGAGAGTTTACATAAAGTTCAGCTATAAAGGCATAACTGTCCAGGATGTATAAAAAAGGGGCAAGCCAAAAAATAGCCACTATTAATGCAAAGCCCAGGTACCAGATGCCTAGGGTATGTTTAAATGCTAAAGGTAAGAGGGAGTTTAAATAAAGTTTGGCTATGAAGGCATAACTGCCCATCCTGTATAAATAAAGGGCAAGCCAAAAAATTGCCACCATGTAAAACCCAGGTACAAGATGCTGTAGGGTATGAATAAATGCTAAAGGTAAGAGGGAGTTTAAATACAGTTTGGCTATAAAGGCATAATTGCCCATTCTGTACAAACAAGGGGATAGGACAAATAGCTACAACATATATAAAAATCTAGAGCTTAATCTCAAAACAGGTACAAGATACCTATAGTATACTTATATTCTAAATTAAAAAAGAATTTATATAAAGTTTACTTAAAACATGCATTTTCTATAGCTCAAGGCAACCAGCTTGTCTCTAATGGGAAGCTTCTCTAGGGAAATAGGTAGCAACTTGACCTAATGCAACAGGCATGCAAGAGCCCAAAAAGATATTTTAATCTATCCAACCTTGTTTTGATTTCAACATGATAATGATTGTATGTTCAATAATAATGGTAACTTATATTGCTAATCCCTATACTGGGGAACAACTCTAAAACTAACTGAGACATAAAATATGTCTCCAGCTAAAAACTTCAACAATACTTGGCCAATAAATCCTTGGCTATAATATCCTCAAAATGTATTATGCTAACCTTTTAATTTGCATAGATAAAATTGACTTACAATTTAGTGTCATCCTGCACATCTCATACATTTATAACTTTAGAACTCTATACTGCTTGTAAGAAAGTATATGTTTGCAGAACAAAAGAACTGGATACCAAAGATGCTAGATCAAACCTAACAGACTCATTCTTCAGCATGCTGAGACATTGACAAATCTGTTCCAGCATCTTGCATGTTCCAGCATTTTGCTTGTTCCTGCCTCAACTGCTTCAATTGCTTTTTTCTCATCAAAGCCTGCTCCCAAAAGAACTTTGAAGAAAGCTACTAATCTTAATTGTTCCAGCATTTTAGACTGTTCCACAGAGGACTTTTATTAAGCCTGAAATTTCTCAACATTCAAAGACTGGACCATAAACGTTATTGCTTGCTTAATTATCCATTTTCCCCAATTTTATTTGGGCCCCCTACAGGATTTCTACATGACCAAAATGTCGGCTAGAAGAAATCCAGGAGAACGGCATCCAATTTTCCTTAAAGGGGGTTGTGTATGTTTTGGTTGTTTGCTATGGCTACGAAATTTTATTGTCATTGGGAGATGTTTATTATTAATGGTCTCATTCAAAGTGAAACAAGGAATATACAGGGTTATCTTTTTTTTTCAATGCAGTTTATTCAGGAACCTTGAACAATCATCTGACCCTGGGGAAAGCCAGCCCACAGCTTAAATAGCCTCTGGGTAGCCAACCCCAGCGTGTCACGTGGGCAATGCAGATAGGTCCACATACATGGAAGCAAGCCAGATCCTCAGCCTTAGCCAAATATGGAATTGTTCGTGACAGAGAGCACTCACCATTGGGAAGGTGGAAGGTAGAAACCAGTTCCATCTTTAGGGGACAGAATTCCGCAGCTCTCTACAGTTCCCCCTTTTTGTTTTAGACGCATCAGGCAAGAGTAGAGGTCTGATCTCTGATGTTAGAAATAAATTGGGACTTTGTACAGATGTTCATTTAGGTGTCATCCACCCAAAGAGCATCAGACCCGACCGATACCTTTTTCTCAGAGGCGGGACCTGGGGCATCGACCCGCATGCAATCAGACATGCTCTTCTCTGGGTCCAAAGCGGCTGACCCTGAGTGCAGTGCTTAGCCTCGCATCCTTAGCGTAACATTTTAGCTTTTTATGGTAGCCAACCATGCTTGGGGAGACTGTCCTGCTTCAATGGCTGTAAAGGCCTGAATGGTCATGGCTGCATTACGCTGTTGTGAGACTCTAATCTTGCATATATATCACAGGCAAACCAAGGAGACCAACACCAGAAGGCCTGCTAACGCTCCCATGCCCGCCCATTCCTTCAGATGATTCATGGCTGCAGCAATCCATGATGATAATACTGTGGCTAGTCCTGCGTCCACTCTGGTAGAATTTACTGTGACAATGGCCACTCTCAGCTGCTCCATCGTAGTATCGAATTCTCCAGTCCAATTACCTAAAATATAGCTCGACAATTGTTTAGACAGATTTGCAGCACAGGAAAAATTCTCATGTTATATGCTAGTGACTCAAAGTCCAGCATATTTTCATTGACAGCCAAGTTGAGCGATTTGCCATAGGGTATCAATTTGCTCCTGCACGAGGTCAATCCTCTGATTGAACACCATCAAGCTTCCTTTTAGTTGAGCATTAATTCCTTTTTCTACAACTAAGGCATGAGCTACATTGGCTAAATGATTATTCAGGGTCTGAGCAGTCTGCCCAGTATGACTCATGGCTAATGTCCTGGTGGTAGCTCCAACAGCCGCCAATGAGATGGCAGTAACAATGGTGGCTGTAGTTCCAAGATCCCTTTTCTGTCTGAAGAGAGTCATAGCATGAGAGGCATCAACGGGCACAGGCACCCAGCAAGGCATGCAAGTAACCAGGGCATACCTAAATTTACTAACATTCCAGCATTGGGCAAAAAAGCAAGTATCATTACCACAATTACTTGGCTCTATCTGGCTAATAATGAATAAAAATGGGGAATATAAACAAACAGGTGTGGGCTTATAGGAAATATTATGAGGAGCCTTAACCCCCTTGTTGGAACATCCTGCATCAGTTCTAGAACTAGCAGTGGTGGTGTCCGAGGTCTGAGTAGGTTCAGGAGACCATTGCCCCCAGGGGCGAGACGTGCTCCATGCCAATTGACTAACTCCATGTTTTCCTCCACTTTTGAAAGTCATTTAAGGTTCTTAAATTATTTTTTCCCTTTTTTTTTAAATTTTTCATCAATTACACTTATTCATTCTGCATCCCCCCATAAGCCCCTCCCTCCTCCCCTCCCAATCCCACCCTCCCTCCTCCCTCTGCATGCATGCCACTCCCCAAGTCCACTGATAGGGGAGGTTCTCCTCTCCTTTCTGATCTTAGTCTATCAGTTCACATCAAAAGTGGCTGCATTGTCCTCTACTATGGCCTGGTAAGGCTGCTCCCCCCCAGGGGTAAGTGATCAAAGAGCAGGCCAATCAGATTATGTCAGAGGCAGTCCCTCTTCACATTACTATGTAACCCAATTGGACTCTGAACTGCCCTGGGCTACATCTGTGCAGGGGTTCTGGGTTATCTCTATGAACAGTCCTTGGTTGGAGTATGAGTCTCTGGGAAGTTTCCTGTGTTCAAATTTTCTGGTTCTGTTGCTCTCCTTGTGGAGACCCTGTCCTCTCCAGCTCTTACTATTTCTCACTTCTTACATAAAATTCCATTCACTCTGCCCAACAGTTGCCCATCAGGCTCAGCATCTGCTTTGATAGTCTGAAGGGCAGAGCCTTTCAAAGGCTCTCTGTGGTAGGTTCCTAGGTTGTTTCCTGTTTTCTTCTTCTTCTTCTTCTGATGTCCATCCTCTTTGCCTTTCCAGATAGGGATTGGACATTTTTGTTAGGGTCCTCTCTCTTGCTTAGTTTCTTTAGATGCACAGGTTTTAGTGGGTTTGTCCTATGTTGTATGTCTATATGAGTGAGTATATACCATGTGTGTCTTTTTGCTTCTGGGACAACTCACTCAGGATGATCCTTTCCAGGTCCCACCATTTACCTGCAAATTTCATGATTTCCTTATTTTTCATTGCTGAGTAATATTCCATTGTGTAGATGTACCACAATTTCTGCATCCATTCTTCATTTGAGGGGCATCTGGGTTGTTTCCAGCTTCTGGCTATTACAAATAAAGCTGCTACAATCATGGTTGAGCAAATGTCCTTTTTGTGTACTTGAGCCTCTTTTGGATATATGCCTAGGAGTGGTATGGCTGGATCTTGAGGAAGCGCTATTCCTAGTTGTCTGAGAAAGCGCCAGATTGATTTCCAGAGTGGTTGTACAAGTTTATATTCCCACCAGCAGTGCAGAAGGGTTCCCCTTTCTCCACAACCTCTCCAGCATGTGTTGTCACTTGAGTTTTTGAGCTTGGCCATTCTCATGGGTGTAAGGTGAAATCTCAGGGTTGTTTTGATTTGCATTTCCCTAATGGCTAGTGAGGTTGAGCATTTCTTTAAGTGCTTCTCTGCCATTCGGTATTCCTCTACAGAGAGCATCGAAGAACCTCCATATGGAGATGGTTTCAAATGTGGCAAACAAACCACTCGGGTAAAGAAAATACCCTCGCTTCATGACAGACAAATTCTGCCAAAAATGGGCAAACTTAAATGCAGGTCAAGTCGACTGCTGAACTCTGCCAAGACAGGGTAAGCAAGTCCTAAATAGTTCCTGTTTCACATATATGTCTGTCAAATATTCTGAGCCAGAGGGCTGAAGATGATGCTCCAAAATTACAGAAAGTTATGGATGACTGTTCAGGCAGCAGACTGTCTCTGTCAAATGTTCATCTTTTGAAAGCTGCTAACATGTACTTCCTATTTTTTCTAATAACTAATTTTATTCCTTCTCAATTCTCTGATGGCGTTGAAGACCAAACAGTCATAGTGCCACAATTAAGCTTTAGTTGGTTAGAAGTTAAAAAATCTTTTCATATAGGTAATACCAATGAGGATAAAAGTTAATTTAGGTATAGAACTTTTAACTTTTCAAGATAGATAGGATAATCAGATATTTTCTCCTAAAATACCCTCTCCATGTACTAAATACACATGGACTAGACATTGCACATGTAGATTTGACCTAACAGTTTTCATAATTTCATAATCATGATTGTATTGAAAGGAGCGAAAGGAGCCTTTTATTGGACTTACAGGGGTAAATGTTGGTATAATGTTCTTTTAAAATGTATACACTTTACCCTTATTCATTCAAATGCTGATTTCTCCCCTCCCCACTCTCTGGTTTTAATCCAGATATTGCATTGTGATACTCATTCTAAGCATCCTGTCTGAACTCTTGTGTAAACAGGCCAAAATAAAACAACTAGACACAATGTTGACAGGGGAGGAACCAGAGGACAGGAAAGAGGGGAGGAGCTAGAGGGCAGGAAATGAATGGGAGGAGAAGGGGTGCAAAGAGAAATGGGAGAGAGAGCTGGAGGAGAGATCTTGGAAATACATGGAGATGGACTGGACATAATATTTCACAAAAAGCAAATATATGTGGGAAATCTATTGTTAGGAAACTATAAGGGCTTGGAGGGTTAAGATGGAGTAACGATTGCCCAGCATTGTGTTCTAGGTTAATTAACTAAACCTAGTCTCTGTGTGGTGATTTGGTTATACAGCTGTTTAGGACTAATAGCAGCTTTACCAGAAGATAATTAATAGTAAATATAATTTATATCATACAGTTTCAACTGTATGATCACCTGTTTCAACTTTGTGTAAACATGACAAAATAAAACAACCAGCCACAATGTTGAGAGGAAGTAGTAGATGGGAGAAGGGAAGAGCCAGAGGACAGGAAAGAGTGGGAGGAGAAGGGCAGGCGAGAGCTGGGAGAACAGAACTGAGAGAGAGATGTTGGAACAATGTGGAGAGATGGACTGGACCTAATATATCACTAAAAGCAACTATAATGTGAGTAATCTAAATGTTATGAAACTATGAGGGCTTGGAGGTGTAGGCTGGACTAACTATTGCCCAGCATTGTGTGCTAGGTTCATTAAATAAATCCCAGTCTCTGTGTGGTGATTTGGGTATACAGCTGTTTAGGATTAACAGCAGCATTAATAAAAGATAAACCAATACTAAATATTAGTTGTGACTTACAACATGTAAGCATAACCAATAGACTACAAAAAAAGCAAGAAAGAATCTCAGGTGTGGAAGATACAATGGAAGAAATCAATGTATCCATCAAAGAAAATGTTAAATCTAAAAAAATTCTGACACAGACTGTCCAAGAAATCCAAGACAATATGAAAACATAAAACCTAAGAATAATAGGAATAGAGGAAAAAGAAGATTCCTCCACCAAGGCCCAGAAACCATTTTCAACAAAATCATAGAGAGAGGCCTTAAGAATACAAGAGCCCTAGAGAGCACCCAATAAATTAGACCAGAAGAGAAAATCCTCCCACCACATAATAATCAAAACAGTAAGTATACAGAACAAAGAAAAAAATACTAAAAGCTGCAAGGGAAAAAGGCCAAGTAACATATAATGGCAAACCCATCAGATTCACACCTGACTGCTCAACAGAGAAGAGTATGAAAGCCAGAAGGGCCTGGACAGACATCCTGAAGAGATGTCAGCCCAGATTACTATACTCAGAAAAACTCTCAGTCCTCATAGATGGAGAAAACAAGATAATCAATGACCAAAACAAATTTTAACAATACCTACACACAAATCCAGCATTATAGAAGATACTAGAAAAAAATATAATCCAAGAAAACTAACTACTTTCAAGAAAACACAGGAAATAAATAACCTCACTACAGCAAAACAAAAAGTAGCCAAGCACACGAACACACTACAACAGCCAACATCAAAATCAAAGGATCTAACAGCTACTGGTTGTTAATCTCTCTCCACATCAGTCGACTCAACTCTACAATAAAAAGATTCAGACTAACAGAATGGAGTCATAAACAAGACCCAACAATCTTTTGGATACAAAAAACATACTTAAGTCACCAAGATAGACATTCCCTGAGAGTAAAGGGCTGGGAGACGCTTTTCCAAGCAAATGGACCCAAGAAGCAAGCAGGAGTAGCCATTCTAATATCTAATAAAATAGACTTTGTACCAAAATTAGAAAAAAAATGGGGAAGGACACTTCATACTCATTAAGGGAAAATTCCACCAGGAAGACATTGCAATCCTGATCACCTATGCCCAAAATACAAGTTCACCCACATTTGAAAAAAATATTAGTAAAACTCAAACCACACATACATCATCACACATTAATAGTGGGAGACCTCAACACTCCACTCTCACCAAAGGACAGGTCAACAAAACAGAAATTTAAACAAAGAAATATTATCTCTAACAGATATCATGAATCAAATGGACCTAACAGACATCTACAGAATGTTACACCTAAACACAAAAGAATTTACCTTCTTCTCAGCACCTCCTGGAACCTTCACCAAAATAGACCATATGGTTGGTCATAAAGCAAGCCTCAACAGATACAAGAAGATTGAAATAATCCCTTGTATCCTATCTGATCATCAAGGACTAAATCTGGACCTCAGCAACAACAGAAATAGCAAAAAGCCACACACACATGGAATCTGAACAACTTGCTACTAATGACAGCTGGGTCAGGGAAGAAATAAGGAAAGAAATTAAAGTCTTCCTAGAATTCAATGAAAATGAAGACACAACAAACCAAAAATTATGGGACACAATGAAAGGAGTGCAAATAGGAAAGTTTATAGCACTAAGTGCCTACAAGAAGAAGTTCAAAATATCTCATTCAAGCCACTAAATGACTCACCTAAAAGCCCTAGAAAAAAAAAGAAGCAGACGCACCTAAAAGGAGTAAATGGCTGGAAATAATCAAACTCAGGGCTGAAATCAATCAATTAGAAACAAAGAAAACAATTCAAAGAATCAATGAAACCAAGAGCTGGTTATTTGAGAAAATCAACAAGATAGACACACACTTAGCCAAACTAACTAAAAAGCAGAGATACACTATCCAAATTAACAAAATAAAAAATGAAAAGGGGGACATAACAACAGACACTGAGGAAATCCAGAAAATCATTAGCACTTACTTTAAAAGACTATGCGCCACAAAATTTGAAAATTTAAATGAAATGGATGATTTTTTTGATTGAGTCCACTTGCCAAAGCTGAATGAAGGCCAAGTAAATCATTTAAATAGTCCTATATCCCCTAAGGAAAAAGAAGCATTCAACAAAAGTCTCCCATGGGAAAAAAATAGACTGAACCAAGAACCCAACAAAGAAAGAGAATTTCAGGCCAATCTCCCTTATGAACATTGATGTACAATACTCAACAAAATACTTGTAATACTCAACCATATACAAGAACACATGAAATATATCATTCATTATGACCAAGTAGGCTTCAACCAAGGCATGCAGGGGTGGTCCAATATTTGGAAATCCATCAATATGATCCACCATATAAACAAACTGAAAGAAAAAAGATAACTTGAAAATCTCCTTAGATCGTAAAAAATTATGTGACAAAATCCAGCATCCATTCATGTTTAAAGTCTTGGAGAGATCAGGGATACAAGGCACATACGTAAACATAGTAAAGGTAATATACAGCAAGTCTATAGCCAACATCAAACTCAGTAGAGAGAAACTTAAATCAATCCCACTGAAATCAGGGACAAGGCAAGGCTGCCCACTCTCTCCATATCTCTTCAACATAGTTCTGGAAGTCCTTGCGAGAGCAATAAGACAGTTAAAGGAGATCAAGGGGATACAAATTGGAAAGTAAGAAGTCAAATTATCACTATTTGCAGATGATATGATAGTATACCTGAGTGACCCCAAAAATTCTACCAAGGAACTCCTACAACTCATAAACACCTTCAGCAAAGTGGCTGGATACAAAATTAACTCACAAAATCAGTAGCTCTCTTGTATACAAAAGACAAAAGGGCTGAGAAAGAAATTAGAGTAACAACACCATTCACAATAGCCACAAAAGACATAAAGTACCTGGTGTGACCCTAACCAAGCAAGTCAAAGACTTGTATGAAAAAAATTTTCCATTGTCTGAAGAAAGAATTAAAGAAGCTATCAGAAGATGGAAAGATATCAGATGCTCATGGCTTGGCAGGATTAACATAGTAAAAATGGCCATCTTACCAAAAGCAATCTACAGATTCAATGCAATTCCCATCAAATTACCAACACAAATTTTACAGACCGTGAAAGAATTCTCACCTTCATATGGAACAAGAAGAAACCCAGAATTGCTAAAACAATCCTCTAAAGTAATAGACCTTCAGGAGGTATCTCCATCCCTGATCTCAAGCTGTACTATAGAGTAACAATACTAAAAACTGCATGGTACTGGCATAGAAAGAGACTGGGTGTCCCAGTCAAAAGAAAAAAAAACAGGAAGAAAGACAGTGGGACTAGCCACAGGTCATCCAGTCTTTACCTTGAAAGTCTCACAGACCTGTGGGTACGAGCCACCATCACTGAACTGGGCCCAAGCCAGGAGCACAGAGAGTTGTTGGGCACCCAGCTCTCTGGCACAGACAGAGCTGTGCACCCCAGGGCAACAGAGACTGGGAGTCCTTGTTGGGAGTAAACCCCACAGGGAAGGAAAGAAACAGGGGCCTGAATTAGGTCATCCAGTATATCCCTGGGAAAGGTGCCTCAGACTAGCAGGCTGGTGTAAGCACTGCCAGCCCAGAGACCTGCTTTGTACCAACTATTCCTCACAGACAAAACTGTGCATCCCAGGACACTTAGAGTCTTCCCAGAGACTTAGAGTCACTGTCGGGAGAAATCCTCACAGGGAACGAAGCAAAGGGGACTGGCTTAGGCCACCCAGTATATCCCTGGAAAAGGCCCTGCAGACTGGTCCAACCCAGGGACCTGCTGTGCACCAGATAGCCTGCTGTTACCAGGAGAGTGGTACTCAGCTGCCACAGATTAACGTTTGGGTACTGAGACACAGAGCCCCAAAATCAGACCTACAAAAGCCTGGGATGCCCGAGACCAACCCCCAGATACTGCTCTAAGGGGCAACCAGTTATCCCTAACAAAACCGACCAAACCAAGGGACACACAGTTTACAGCAGCAGCTCACTAAATTTACAGCAAGAAACCCAGAAGCAGGGCAGCTGCCTCCAGGACTTCTCCGTGTGAGAGGAGAGCTCTCTTGACTAACAAGGACCAGAGTTACCACGCAGGTCTCTATGGCTGAGGTGAGCTGTGGCAACTCCTGAAAAACACCAGCTGTACAGTGACTATACCCAAAAAGCTGAGGAGGCTTCCTTCAGGAAAAACCATCTTCCTGCCAAGGGGATTCTCTCCACCACACGACTCCAGGAAACACCAGAAAATAACACCCAACACCTAAGATAGCCCAATGGGTAGATGCCAGGATAAAAGCTCAACCAACAAAAGACAAAGCAATATGACATCTCCAGAACTCAGTTATCCAGGGGCAAGTAGCCCTGGACACCCCGGAATAAATGAAATTCAAGACGATGACCTAACATCTACGCTCATGAAGAGGATAACAGAAGAAACAAAAAAAATGTGTAAAGACCTAGAGGAAGATAAACTCAAAAAGAATATGGCCATCTGTAAAGAAATAGAAAAAGATAAAAACAAGCAGACTATGGCCACCTGTAAAGAAATAGAAGAAGGTAAAGAAAAACAGATTATGGCCATCCATGAAGAAATACAGGAAGTTGCAGCCAAACAGTTTATGGACTTTAGAAAGGAAATACTTAAATCACTGAAAGAAATAAAAGAAACAGAAGATTGCTCAAGCAAACAGCTGAAGGAATTGAAGGAAAAACAGGAAAATACAGTCAGACAGGTGAAGAAAATCAACAAAATGGCTCAAGACCTGAAGATAGAATTGGAAAAATTAAAGAAAACACAAATGGAGGAAATTGTGGAGAGAAAGAACTTAGGGAAGAAAGCAGAAACTACAGAGGTAAGCATAACCAATAGACTACAAGAGATGGAAGAAAGAATCTCAGGTGTGGAAGATACAATGGAAGAAATCGATGTATCTGTCAAAGAAAATGTTAAATCTAAAAAATTCCTGACACAGACCGTCCAAGAAAACCAAGACAACATAAAGACAAACCCTAAGAATAATAGAGGAAAAAGAAGATTCCCTCCTCCAAGGCCCAGAAAATATTTTCAACAAAATCATTGAAGAAAATTTTCCCAACTTAAAGGAGAAGCCAATCAGAATAAAAGAGGCCTACAGAATAACCAATAAATTAGAGCAGAAAAGAAAATCCTCCTGCTACATAATGATCAAAACCATAAGTATACAGAACAAAGAAAAAATACTAAAAGCTGCAAGGGAAAAAGGCCAAGTAAAAATACTAAAAGCTGCAAGGGAAAAAGGCCAAGTAACATATAATGGCAAACCCATTAGAATCACAAATGACTGTTCAACAGGGACTATGAAAGCCAGAAGGGCCTGGACAGATATCATGCAGACCCTAAGAGAACACAAATGTCAGCCTAGGTTACTATACCCAGCAAAACTCTCAATCCTCATAGACTGAGACAACAAAATATTCAATGACAAAAACAAATTTCAACAATACCTACAAACAAATCCAGCGTTACAGAAGACACTAGAAGGGAAAATACAACCCAGGAAAACTATCTACTTTCAAGGAAACACAGGAAATAATTAACCTCACTACAGTAAAACAATAAGCACCCAAGCACACAACCTTATGAGCACAGCCGACATCAATATCAATGGATCTAATAGCTACTGGTCATTAATCTGAAGTACAGATTCCAGGAACAAACAGCAAAGGTTACAGATAAGCAGATGGCTAGAGGTTCCTTTAAGAACATATCCAACAAAAATCAGGACATGGCTTCACTAACAACCCCCAAAATCAATGGCTATTTTCATTCATCGAAAACACAGGAAAAATAATTTTAAAAGTATGCTTATCCAGTTATTAGAGGCACATAAAGAGGTAACGGACAAATCTCTCAAATAAATAGCCACACAAATGGAGGCAAGTAAAGAGGAAATTGTGGGGTCTAGAAAAGATCATTCTGTGTGAAATATCCGAGAAGGAGAAAGACAAACACGGTATATACTCACTTATATAGACCTATGAGATATGATAAACATAATGAAATCTATACACCTAAAAAAGATAATCAAGGGAGCAGACATGGGGTAAGATGATCAATCCTCGTTTAGAAAGACAGATGGAATGTGCATTGAACGTATGACAGGAGCCTACTGAGGGCATTAGTTCTTACTACAAAAGCCTAAATGTCATAAAATTTGAAAGATCTAAATGAAATGGACATTTTCCTTGATAGATTCCATTGACCAAAACTAAATCAGGATCAGATAGAAAGACTGAATAGTCCCATATTCCCCAAGGAAACAGAAGCAGTCATCAAAAGTCTCCCTTAAAAAAAAAAAAAAAAGGCCAGGGCCAGATGGTTTCAGTGCAGAATCCTACTGGACCTTCAGAGATGAGCTAACTCCAATTCTGTTAAAAATATTCCACAAAAGAGAAACAGAAGGAAAATTACCAAGGTCTTTCTAACAAGCCACAGTCACCTTAATAACTAAACCAAAAAAAGACCCAAGAAAAAAAAAGAGAACTTCAGATCTATCCCTCTTATGAACATTGATGTAAAAATACTCAATAAAATACTTGCAAACCGAATCCAAGAACACATCAAAGTTATTAACCACCATGATCAAGTAGGCATACAGGGTGGTGCAACATACAGGAATCCATCAATGTAATCCACAATATAAACAAACTGAAGGAGAAAAACACATGATCATCTCCTTAGATGCTGAAAAAGCATTTGACAAAATCCAACACCGATTCATATTTAAAGTCTTGGAGGGATCAGGAATAAAAGGCACTTACCTAAACAATTCCACATTTGGCTAAGGCTGAGGATCTGGCTTGCTTCCATGTATGTGGACCTATCTGCATTGAAAAAAATAAAATAAAATAAAATAAATAAAATAAAATAAAATAAGAAGTATTGACAAAAGAAAAAAAAAAAGAAAGTAAATAAGAAAGGGAACTTGGGAGGGGATGGAAGGAGGGAGGAGTTTTCTCTATCGGAGGACTCCTTTGAGTATAGTAGAATTTTCATCATTTCAGAAGGATTTTCTATCAAGAGTGTGCATGGGAAGGTGAGGGACAGCCCACTGGCACAAAGGCAGCAGGACCAAAACGAGGCAGCACCTTCCTCAGATTCCAAGACATTTTCCAGACGACCGGGCTTTAGGGGCTGCAGCCAGGACCTTTCCCTTGAAAACCCAAAGCCTCCAGAATTCTAATCTTAGAGACCAGGCTTTCTTCCCATGAGAGCTGTCCTCCCTGACACTTTTACACCAGACCACCAGCAGGTGTTTATGCTCTGCCAGGGAAAGCAGATACTTAGATAGGCCTCCTTGGCGGGGCTGGCTCTGGATAGACCAAGTGGTATGCCTGCAGGACGTGTAATTGACGACGCCCAGGTGAACCCAGGAGCTCAGCCCTGGTTCCTGTTCCTGGCCTCTGCATCAGCATGGGCCTTCTGGGAGAAGCAGCAGTATCTTAGAGGAGAAGGCATCACTATTTCTATGAAAGAACAATTGAGTGCCTGCAAATCTATGTACCTCCTTGGTACATAGAGAGAGCCATAACCCGTGGGTTGACAGCTGTATTCAGCTAGATGGCACTGTGATTCGCTGGTGCCCTGGCCTTTGGCAGCATGTATGCATCCAGTAATAAGGCAACACGCACCACACTGCACATCACCCCTGGCTATCTATGTAGCCAGTGAGGTTGGTGCTCCCGGGATCACAGCATGGAAAACAGACTTCTGTGTTTAAAAGAACTTTTATTATCAAATGAGGTCTCCTGTGCAGTCTGGATAGATACAGCCCTGTTATAAGTTGGAATGAACGCTTTCCCTTTTAATATATACCTTTACAGTGTAATTAAATGACATACAGCTTTAAAAAAAAAATTCCACAAAAGACAAACAGGAGGAAAATTACCAAGGTCTTTCTAAGAAGCCACAGTCACCTTAATAACTAAACCAAAAAAAGACCCAAGGAAAAAAAAAAAGAGAACTTCAGATCTATCCCTCTTATGAACATTGATGCAAAAATACTCAATAAAATACTTGCAAACCGAATCCGAGAACACATCAAAGTTATTAACCACCATGATCAAGTAGGCTTCATCCCAGGCATACAGTGTGGTGCAACATACAGGAATCCATCAATGTAATCCACAATATAAACAAACTGAAGGAGAAAAACACATGATCATCTCCTTAGATGCTGAAAAAGCATTTGACAAAATCCAACACCCATTCATATTTAAAGTCTTGGAGGGATCAGGAATAAAAGGCACTTACCTAAACATAGAAAAGACAATATACAGCAAGCCTATAGACAACATCAAACTAAACGGAGAGAACTTGAATCAATCCCACTGAAATCAAGGACAAGGCAAGGCTGCCCACACTCTCCATATCTCTTCATCATAGTACTTAAAGTCCTAGCTAGAACAGTAAGATAACTAAGGGAGATCAAGGAGATAAAAATTGGAAAGGAAGAAGTCAAAGTGTCACTATTCGCAGATGATGTAATAGTATACATGATCGACCTCAAAATGCAACCAGGGAACTCGTTCAGCTGATAAACACATTCAGCAAAATGGCTGGATTCAAAATTAACTCAAAAAACCAGTAGCCCTTTTGTATATGAAAGACAAAAGTGCCGAGAGAGAAATTAGGGAACAACACTCTTTACAATAGCCACAAATAATATAACGTTACTTGGTGTGACTCTAATCAAGCAAATGAAAGACCTGTTCAAAAAATTTTTTTGATGTCTCTGAAGAAAAAAATTAGATAGAAGGTGGAAAGATCTCCCATGCTCATGGAACGGTAGGATTAACATAGTGAAAATGGCTAACCTGACAAAAGCAATCGATAGAGTCAATGTAATTCCCATTAAAATTCCAACAAAATTCTTTACAAAATTTGAAAGAACAATTCTAAATTTTGTATGGAAAAACAAAAGACCCAGAATACATAAAACAATCCTATACAATAGAATAACTTGTGGAGGTTTCTCCATCTCTAACCTCAACCTGTACTAAAGAGCAATAGTAATAGGAACTGCATGGTACTGGCATAGAAATAGAATGATTGATCAAAGGAATCAAATAGAAAACCCACACATAAAGCACATACCTATATATACTTGATTTTTCACAAAGAAGCCAAAACCATTCAATGGAAAAAAAAAAAGACAGCATTTTCAATAAATGGTGCTTGCCTAACTGGATTTCCTACATGTAGACATATGCAAATAAATCCATATTTATCATCCTGCACAAAACTAAGGTCCAAGTAGATTGAAGACCTCAATATAAAACCAAGCACACTAAATGTGTTAGAAGAAAAGTGGTTAAAAGCCTTGACCTCACTAGCAAAGGAGACAACTTCTTCAACAGAACACCAAGGGCAAAGGCTCTAAAATCAACAATCAATAAGTGGGACCTCATGAAACTGAAAAGCTTCTGTAAAGCAAAGGACATTGTCTTCAGGACAAAATAACAGCCTACAGACTGGAAAAGGATATTCACTAACCTTATATCTGAAAGAGGGCTAATGTCCAGAATATATAAAGAACTCAAGAAGTTATAAAGCAATTATTCAAGTAAACCAACTAAAAATGGGTTATAGAGCTAAACAGAGAATTCTTTGTAGAGGAATATCTAATGGCAGAGAAATACTTAAAGAAATCCTCAAAGTCCTTAGTCATCAGGGAAATACAAATCAAAACAACCCTGAGATTTTACCTTATACTCATCAGAATGTCTAAGACCAAAAACTCAAGTGAAAACACGTGCTGGAGAGGATGTGTGGAAAGGGGAACCCTACTCCATTGCTGGTGGGAATGTAAACATATGCAACCAATTTCAAAATTAACCTGTCCCTTTCCCAGGTAGCACTTCCTCAAGATACAACTATACCACTCCTAGGCATATATCCAAAAGATGTTCATGTACACAACAAGGATATTTGCTCAAGTTGTTTGTAGCCGCTTCATTTGCAATTGGCTGAAGCTGGAAATATCCCTCAAGGAAGGAATGGATAAAGAACTTCCATTTACATAATGGAATACTACTCAGTAATTAAAAACAAGGAAATCATGAAATTTGCAGGCAAATGGTGAGATCTAGAAATGATTATCGTGAGTGAGGTATCTCAGAAGCAGAAAAACACACATGGTATATCCTTACTTATAAGTGGATATTAGACATATAATATAGGATAAATATACTAAAATCTGTACACCTAAAGAAGCTAACCAAGAAGGAGCACCCTGACTAGTAAGATGATCAATCCTCCCTCAGGAAGGCAAACTGTTTGGACATTGGAAGAAGGAAAAAACAGAAAACAGGACAGGAGCCTACCACAGAGGGCCTCTGAAAGACTCTACCCAGCTGTATGTCAAAGGAGATGTTCAGGTTCATAACCAACTTTGGGCAGAGTGAACAGAATCTTAGGAAAGAAAGGGGACAGAGAAAGACCTGGAAGGGACAGGAGCTCCACAAGGAGAGCAATGGAACCAAAAATCTGGACCCAGGAGTGTTTCCAGAGACTGATACTCCAACCAAGGACCAGGCATGGAGATATCTTAGAGCCTCCCCGCTCAAATGTAGCCCAGGGCAGCTCAGTATCCTAGTGGGTTTCCTTGTAAATGGAACAGAGGCTGTCTCCAACATGAACTCAGTAGCTGGCTCTTTGAGCATCTCCCCCTGACTGGGGAGCAGCAGATAGAGGAGGACCTTCCCTATCAGTGGACTTGGATAAGAGCATGGAAGGCAATGATGGAGGAGGGTGGGAATAGGAGGGAATGTGGGAGGGGGCTACATCCAGGATACAAAGTGAATAAATTGTAATTAATGTAAAAATAAAATTTAAGAAAAGAAATGCAGATCCTGTTTAGTGTTGTATTGGAACAAGGTCATTCAGTGGCTGGTGTGCTCCATTTTACAGAGTTTGGATAACTGAAATACACACACTATGCCATAGATTCATATTCAGAATTCCAGTGGGCTTTTGCCTTAAATTCTGGAGAGCATGATCCTTTGGTTGCAAATTTCTTAGAGATGATGAATATTTTGGAGATGCCCTTGCAAACTGGGGCTGATGATGCTTCAGCTTGTACATCCATTGGAATTCAACAATGTTTTCGACATTATGACATGAAAACTGTTACAGATATAACTAATAATCCCACAGGTCAAACAATTATGAAAATATCTAACAGTAGTTTTTAAAAGATGGTCATAAAAAGAAGGGAAACACAATATTTCCCAAAAAATGATTAACAATGATTTATCTATTAATGAGATAAACACCTGTAAGAAACAGTGGAATTTGGAAAGGACTGCTGAATTAGAACAGCATATAAAGGTCCTAATTCCAAAATGCAGAACAGAGAATGTATTACCCTGGGAAAGAGATTTTGCATATATTCATATAGGAGAAGAGAAATTATGAGTTCCATCAAAACTAATAAAAATCAGATATGACAGAGGAAGACCACACAGAAGAAGAGAGAAATCAAGAAGACTAAACAAAACAGGTAACATAAATTGATGATTCCTTCACATGGGAACAGCTGTGAAACTGACTGAGAAATAAAAAATGTCTCCAGCCAGAACTTCAATATTACATGGCCAATAAACATTTGGCTGCAATATCCTCAAAATTTATTATGTCATTCTTTTAATTGGCATAGATAAAATTGATTTACAGTTTCATTCCATCCTGCACATCTTATACATTTATAATTTTAGGACTGTATAATGCCTGTAAGAAATTATATGTTTGTAAAACAAAAGGACTAGGCACTGGAGATGCTGGATGAAACCTGACCGAGTTCATCCTTCTAGCATGCTGAGACATGGACACATTTGTTCCATTATCTTGCATGTTCCAGCATTCTGGTTGTTACTGCCTCAACGGCTTCAATTGCTCGTTCTCATCAAAGCCTGCTCCCATGCAAGCTTTGAAGGCTGCTACTAACCTCAATTGGCCCAGTATTTTAGACTGTTTCCAAACAGGACTTCTATTAAATCTGAAATTTCTCAACACTCAAAGACTGGACCACAAATGTTATTGCTTGCTTAATTAAGCATTTTCCCCAATTTCCTTTGGGCCCCTTAACAGGATTTCTGCATATCCAAAAAGTCAGCTAAAAAATTTCATGAAAACAAAGTCCAATTTATTTTAAAGGGGGGTTGGGTGGGGTTTTGGTTGTTTTCTGTGTCTATAAATGTTTATTGTCATTAGGAGATGGTTATAAGTTGTTAATGAATTCAGAGAGAAAATAAGACTAGACTATCAGGTATTGCAAGCTAATTGCTAGTTAATCAACTCATAATCATGCCAGATATTAGTCTAATTTATCACAGCAGTATACATCCTAGGTTTAACAGATAGATATGACAATATATATAATTGACCTGTCTAAAGGTCAATTATATGAAGATATGTAAGTCTTCAAAAACTTCAGAGACCTGATGTATATGACTTTTAAAAGGTTTTTTATTATTTTCAAGATTCTTTGACAATGAGACAGGACATCTCCTGGCAGCACTCAGCCTATCTCAAAGAAGGTGATGAGCATAAAATAACCTTCATATCAAGATGGCTTCACATGTGGCAAATGAGCCAGCTGGGCAAAAAGAAAATGCCCTTGTTTCACAACAGACAGAATTCTGCCTAAAATGGGCAAGCTTAAATGCAGGCTGAGTTGACTGTGGAACTCTGCCAAGACAGGGTAAGCAAGTCCTAAATAGTTCCTGCTTCACATACATGTCTGTCAAATACACTGAGCCAGAAGACTGAAAATGATGCTCCAACATTACAGAGAGTTTGGGGTGAGTGTTCATGCAGCAAACTGTCTCTGTCAATTTTTTTATTTTTTGGAAGCTGCTATCATGCACTTCCTATTTCCTCCAGTATCTAATATCATTCCTTCTCAAGTCTCTGATGGGGTTGAAGACCAAATAGTTATAGTTTCACAATTAAGCTTACATTATTTAACAATTAAGAAAATGTTTTCACATAGGTAATAATAATAAGGATAAAAGTAAATTTACATATAGAACTCTAAACTTATCAAGATAGGATACTCAAATACTTTCTCCTTAGTTTCCAAAGGCACATGGATTGGACATTGTACGTGTAAATCATACCTAATAGTTTCCATAACTGTTTTATAATTATTATTGTATTGAAAGAAAAGGAGGCTTTGTTGGACTTAAAGGGGGAAAATGTTGGAATAATGTTCTTGGGCAATGAATACAATTTATCCTACTTCATTCAAATGGTGATTTCTCTACCCCACTATGTGGTTTCAATCCTCACATTGCATTGAATAATGTCTCAAGTTTGTGTAAACATGCCACCATTTGTTCTCTGTATTGTCAACAAAACAACAAGCTAATGCTGAGTAATGGAGAGAATAGGGTGGGACATCCTGGTCCTAAGGGAAGGAGAAAGAAATGAGTGGGAGGAGAGTAAGAGGACAGAGATCTCAGAGGAGAGGACCCAGAACCGTCAGGAGAGATTAACCCAGACTTAAGAAATGACTAAAAGCAGTTTAATATGGGAAATTTGAATAGGAGGAAGCTATGTGGGATGGATGTTTAGGACTGAGTAATTATTGCCCAGCATTGTGCTCTAGGTTAATTAAATAAATCCTAGTCTCTGTGTGGTGATTTGGGTATACAGCTACTTTAAGAACCACTGCTGTTTAACTAAAAGACACATCAATAGTAAATATTAATAATCAACAGGAGGACCCAAAAGAAATATTTCCTCCGGCCAGCACGAAGACATTTAAGAATATGATGCCCCATTTCCAAAAAGTGGGATAAATGTTTTTTGGTTTTTTCAGTATGTTGTGTATTGTATGGTCTTGATCACTGAGGAAACATGGTATAGAAGCTTAGGCTCAGGGTTTTTGTGTGTCATCAGAACAATAAAACTCTATCAAAGATATGCTCTTCTATTTTGTCACTTCAATTAATTTCTCACTCAAGCATCTCCATGAAAGATTTGCATAAAGCCTCAAGGAGATTTTTACTGTTGAGTAAGAAAAATTCATACTATAATTTTAAAGGAGAAATTTGAAAGGTTTAATATTTGGGTGAACATAGCTGCTCACAGAAGATCTGGGGTGTTAAGCAGTCATGCCAGTCATATATAATAACTTTGTATTTGGTTAGGGATACTCCACAGTTCTTCCAAACAACTTTGAAAGTATTGCTGTTATTCACCTACTCTCAGTAAATGTTAAGCTCCTACTGTGGAAGACACCACACAGTCTTTTTTCAGGACAAAGATATCACTGCAAAAACAAACTACAATCTTTCTCCTTGTTAGCTACCTTTCATAGTGCCAGATGTTGCTATGTAGAATGCTCTTAAGTAAAGACAGCAATGTTCTTATCCAGAACTTATCCCCTTATATTGCAATACCAACCTGCAAGACAACATGGCCATTGGTGCAATAGTTACATAACTGCTATAGGAAAACCAAACATTTCTGGTAGGATATGAAGCTTGCTTCCGAAGAAGAAAGTCAACCTGATAATTGAAAAGCCACTTAGAAGGCCAAGGCTTGGGAGGAGATAGGCCCTCAGATAAAATCTACTGTTCTTATCTTGCTAAATTGTCTTGTTAAATTTCCTTCTATGAACTGATTTTTAATCTGAGGTCATCCCTTAAATGAAAGTACAAGACAAGTACATTTTTATTTATGTTTGAAGTCATTAAAATCATTGAATAAGACTCTTGCACTTAATAAGACAATGACTAAGCTCAAAGCATATATACTATTTGAACTATTGCTGAGTTGTTGTCATCAGTTCACTGACGGGTTGGTATTATATTGAAGCCACTTACCTCAGTCACAATGGTGGAGAGAAAAGTGCTTTGGTCATACACCCAGCCATCCTTACAGGGCTCTGTATCTGGCTCTATCACATTGAAGAAGGTATCATTAGAATGTAGGAGATGCCACTGTGGTTGAACAAAGCGACGACACTTCTCTGGCCTCAGGTTGGAGTCCAAGGGAATGGAGATTCTCAGGAGGTCATCTTGGCTCAGGATCCTGCTGTCATTGTCAGAGACGTTGCCACTGTCTAGGATGGAGACCCAGCATCGATGACCAGGGATCGCTGCAGTGAAGTTTTCCAATAGTATATGAGGTGTCACCATCATATTGCAGATCAGAAAGAAAGCCATCTGAAGGATTTGAAATCTCCCTATGCCTCCTACCAGATTCAGGAGATCGTGAAAGGCCATAGAGGCTGAATAACTGTCTCCAACGGGAAGCAGAAATACTTATACCTAGGTAAGTATAAACCTTTAAACAAAGTTCTGCTTCACAGAAACACACTATGCAGGGTTGATGTTCAGTTCTTCCTAATGTGCTGTTCCTTGCTTACTTCAGACCAGAGTCATAGAACTGGAATCTGTAGGTTGTTGGCATTAGGGAGTGACCTGTTTCCTAGACTAACAAAAAAATACCTGGTAATATATACATATATATATATATATATATTTTGTAATCCAGTCTGTTAAATATTTACTTTCTGAGAACCTTTTTGCACCATCCCCCATGGTTAACTCTGGAAAATGATCTGCAAATTCCTTGAAAATGAGCCAGAGTTATTCTGTTCCTCTACATGCAGCTTTTTGTAGAATGTAACGCATACTGGGAATAACAGTGAATTATTTTTCATTTTGTATTTTTTGCAGGTATTTTGCTTTGTCTTGAATTGATTCAACACAGTTAATAAAAAGAATCTGGAGGTGATTGCAAATCAATTATGGTGCAATTCTCCACCTTTGCTACCTGACCTGATTTAGATCACTTTATTCCTACTGTAAACATATGAAAGTTGTTAGAGGCTGGATAAAGACAGGGCCTTAAATGCACATCACTGCAAGTCTCACTTAAAAGTTTGATGATTCAGACAGCAAGTGTGAGGGGCTCTTGTTATCTAATGCAAAATGTGGTTTCATGTAGACATGCAGTAAGCCAAGATAAGTGTTGGAGATTTTGTAGTTCCATGAGTAACAGACAGGCACATAGAGAGTTACATTTCCTAGTAAGGGGAGCATGGGCAGTCTCTGGCATGAACTCAGTTGTCTTCTCTTTGATAAACATCCCCTGATGTGGTGGTCTTACTAGGCCACAGAGAAAGAGGATACAGACAGCCCTGATGAGACCTGATACGCTAGGAGTTCACTGTATCTTTAGAAGTCCATTCATTTCTTTTGCATAAATAATTCTGATAAATTGAATAAACACATGAATAGACTCATACCTTGGTGTACATAGGGCAGTTAAGTGTGAGATACCCCGGCATATTGATGAGAAATATAGTATTAGCTTCACTATACTATGTTGACAAGCTGTGTCATTAGTCTATAATTTTACATTTAGATTTTCTTCATTAGTTTAATATCTCTGACTTTATTGTTCAAGAAATTCAACTTAGTTTGAGGTTGAATCCTGTTATAAATATAGGGATGGGCCAAACAATACCCTTCAGGTCTGTGGAACTTATGATCTAATATGAATCGTGTCTTCTACATATGATCTTACATTCTCTATTTCCACAATATATTTCCAGTCTCTGAAGAAATAATTAGAAGAATGTATCAGAAGATGGAAAGATCTCCCATGGCTCACTTTCTTTTTGTTCCCTGACTGTAGCAGGTATTTCAATAAGTAACTAAATTACCATATTGTACCCTGCTACATAGCAGCTTTCAAAACACCCTGACTTGATTTAGTTAATTGTATATTTATAAAAACCTTGACCTAATCTTTTTTTTTCTCAGAAATCTTTAGTTAAATCATTAATCTATCTGTGTGACTTTATTTTTTGGGACATGATCACTATTGGTATGCACTGTGATTGCATTGCCCAGTGAGGAATTAGAAACCTCCTAAGGATATTCATACAGGGCAAAAAAACCAGGGTGACTAAGGCAGCAATAAATATAGTCAGAGCTAGCAGCAGCAAGAGGTCTTTAGAAAACAGGACCCTCTGTGATTTGCTTTTTTGTTCTTTTTTAATTGACTTATTGTTTATTTAGTTTATTATTTATTCATTAAATTTTATTCACTTTTTATCCCAGCTGTAGCCCCCTCCTTCATCCCCTCCCAACCCCACCATCCCTCTCTCATCTCCTCCCATGCCCCTCCACAAGTCCACTGATAGGTGAGTTCTCTTCCCCTTCCCTGTGACCCTAGCCTATCAGGTCTCATCAGAACTGGCTGCTTTGTCTTCCTCTATGGCCAGGTAAGGCTGCACTCCCATAAGGGGAGGTGGTCAAAGAGCCAGCCAGTGAGCTCATGTCACAGACAATCCCTGTTCCCATAAATAAGAAACCCACTTGGACACTGAGCTACCAGAGGTTACATCTGTGCAGGGGTTCTAGGTTTTCTCCATGTATGGTCCTTGGTTGGAGTATCAGTCTCAGAAAATACCCCTGGGTCCTGATTTTCTTGTTCTTTTGCTCTCCTTGTTGAGCTCCTGTCTTCTCCACATCTTTCTGTCTCCCTCTTCTTGCATAAGATTTCCTGCACTCTGCCCAAAGTTTGGCTATGAGAATCAGCATCTGCTTTGATACACTACTAGGTAGAGTCTTTCAAAGAGCCTCTGTGGTTGGTTGTTGTCCTGTTTCCTGTTTTCCCACTCTTCTAATGTCTATCCTGTTTACCTTTCTGAGTGAGGATTGAGAAACTTTCCTAGCTTCCTCCTTCTTGTTTAGGTTTTTTAGGAGTACAGATTTTAGTCTAATTATCCTATATTATAAGTCAAATATCCACTTATAAGTGAGCATATAGTCTGCGTGTCTTTCTGTTATGGGATACCTCACTCAGGATGATCTTTCCTAGATCCCACCATTTGCCTGAAATTTCCTAATATCTTTGTTTTTAATTGCTGAGTAGTACTCTATTGTGTAAACATACCACAATTCAGTTGAGGGACATCTGGTTTTTTCCAGGTTCTGCCAATTATGAATAAAGTTGCTTTAAACACAGTTGAACAAATGTTCTTCTTATATACTTGAGCATATTTTGGGTATATTTCTAGGACTGGCATAGCTGGATCTTGAGGAAACACTATTCCTAATTGTCTGAGAAAGCGCCAGATTGATTTCCAAAGTGGTAGTACAAGTTTACATTCTCACCAGCAATGGAAGAGGGTTCCCCTTTCTTCACAATCTCTCCAGCATGTATTGTCACTTGAATTTTTTATCTTAATAATACTGATGGGTATAAAGTGAACTCACAGGATCATTTTGATTTGCATTTTCCTGATGACTAAGCTTCACATATTTAGTACCCATTGGTTACTTTTACAATACCATGACTAAAAATTCTGGAAGAAATGGATTAAAGGCAAAAACCTCAGTTTGATTCATGAATTTAGATGTTCAGTCAACCATACTCGAAAGAATATGGCAGCATTTATATGGGCAGGTGCTGGTGGCAGAGGATTTTCAGATTATGGGGCCCAGGATGCATGACTATAATCAAAGGCTAGACCTTGCGTGACCTATTTGACAGGAAGACCTTATCTCCTGAAGGATTATTACCCTCCAAAATATCAGTGTTTCAAAGTGAACCTAGTAGGTGTAAATTTTTTTAATATCATCCTCAACAAAATTCCAGGCATAAAGATACAGTGTACCATGTTTTGCTTTAATTAGCATGACTTTTAGCCATTCTGATGGGTATAAGGTGAAATCTCAGGGTCATTTTGATTTCCATCTCCCTGCTGACTAAGGATGCTGAACATTTAAGTGTTTCTCTGCCATTTGATATTCCTTTTTTCTTTAGCTCTATACCCCGTTTTTAAATTCAATTACTTAATGTGTTGCTTTTTAACTTCCTTAGTCCTTTGTATATTCTGGATATTAGCTCTCTGGATATTAGATATAGGGTTGGTGAAGATCCTTTTCCAGTCTGTGGGCTGTCGTTTTGTTCTGATGACAGTGTCTTTTGCTTTACAGAAGCTTATTTTCATTAGATCCCATTTGATAATTGTTGATCTTAGAGCCTTGAATAAACCCACACACCTACAGATACTTACTTCTTTTGATAAAGAAGCTAAAACCATGCAATGGAGAAAAGACAGCATCTTCAACAAATAGTGCTGGTGTAACTGGATGTCTACATGTAGAAAAATGCAAATAGATCTATATTTATCAACCTGTGCAAAACTAAAGTCCAAGTGGATCAAAGACCTCAACATAAAACCAGACACACTAAATCTGTTAGAAGAAATTGTGGGGAAGAGCCTTGAACTCATTGGCACAAGGGGCAACTTCCTTAACAGAACACCAACAACACAAGATTTGCTTCTCAGGTTATACTTATTGTGGCTTTGCAGTCTGGGGAGTTGTTTTCTTCAGGCCATCATACTGGCTAAAGCTCTTCCTGCTGCAAAGCTACCACCATGTTTTTTTTTTCCAGTTTGTAAAATGTTTGAAAATGTGATCAGAATAAAGCAGAATTTTATTTATTTTAGTTTTTAGACTTCCAAATACAGGCACATTATCTCCAAAGTAAAATTTTGTTCAGTGATATGATAAACCTTTATCTCAAAAGTGTCCACACCAGTAAATAGCATGTAATTCTGAAACTGAGGTGCCTTTATCCATAAGTTGTTTAACGTTACATTAGAATTTATTGGACAAACAATTTTATAACTTATTCAAGTGATTCTTTATCATTAACAGAAAATGCTTGTTGAATCCCCTTAGGATCTTTTGGTCTTTCCTCTCTCACTTTTTAGAACTTCTCAACCTTACACACATAATCAATGTCCATCATCAACAAAATAATGATATAATCAGCGAGGATGTTATACTCCACTCCACTAGGTCCAATGTAAACTAGGGAAGCTTCTATGAACATTGGTGTGGTGGTTCCTCAAGAAAACAAACCTTGGACTACAAGATGGTACTAAGCACAATTGTCATAGTAAAATAGCCTTAGAGCCAATTCACAGTTGAATGTGTAAAGAAAACATGGTGAATTGACACACAAAGGAGATAGAAATATATACATATATAAGTAGATACATACATAGATACATAGTGTCCTAAGGTTTTATTGCTTGGAAGAAATACCATCACCATGACAACACTTAAAAGGAAAACACTTAATTAATAGTTTAGAACTTTGGTCTTTTATCATCATGGTTGGAAGCAAGGTGGCAAGCAGGCAGACATGGTACTGCAAAGGTAGTTGAGACTTCTACATCTGGATTTGAAAGATTTTCTCTAATCTGTTTTTCTACTTGAACACCAGACTGAGATCCATTCCACTTCCTGGTGCCTCAAACTGTACATTTTGTATTTGTTTCTTGCTTAACTTACTCCTTTTTATTATAAATCTGGATAAGAGTGAACACTAGTTAGAGTCTTTCAGATGCGCTCAGTAGACTCCTGTCATACGTTCAATGCACATCCCATCTGTCTTTCTAAATGAGGATTGATCATCTTACCCCATGTCCGCTCAATTGATTATCTTTTTTAGGTGTATAGATTTCATTATGTTTATCATATCTTATAGGTCTATATAAGTGAGTATATCCCATGTTTGTCTTTGTGTTTTCAAAGCAAAGACTCATGACCAAACCTTTGGCAGAGTACAGGGAATCATAAGAAAGAAGGGGAGTTAGTCTGATGGGGAAAGGATAGGAGCTCCACAAGGACCAAATATATCTGGGCACAGGGTCTTTTCTGAGACTGACATTCAACCAAGGACCATGTATGGATATAACCTAGAACCTCTGCTCAGATGTAGCCTCTGGTAGCTCAGTAACCAATTGGTTTCCCAAAGTGAGGGGAACAAGGACTATTTCTAACAGGAACTCAATGACTGGCTCTTTGGTCTCCCCACCCCCGAAGGGAGGAGCAGTCCTGTTAGGCCACAGAGGAGGGCTTTGCAGCCAGTCCTGAAGATACCTGATAAAACAGGATCAGATGAATGGGGAGGAGGTCCCCCCTATCAGTGGACTTGGAAAGGGGCATGGAGGAGATGAGGGAGGGAGGGAGGGACTGGGAGGGAATGAGGGATCAGGACACGGCTGGGATACAGAGTTAATAAAATGTAACTGATAAAAAAAAGAGTGAACACTAATAACCACATGACAGAGTCAATACAAGGCTGTTTTGAGATTTCCTCTGCCAATACACCTAATCCAACACTCTTCAATTTAGCCTCAGTAAAGTTTTTTTCTTTTTTGGAAAGGACAAAAAGCATGCACATTCTTAGTGGACATCTCATAATAATGATTACTACGCCACATACAAATATTCTCCTCTGAAACTTTTGAGCTCAATATCAACAGTTCAATCTACCCTCGGCACCACTGTCTTCCATTCTCCTACTTCTTTGGCCCACTAAGCCTCACTTAAAGCATTCAGCTACATTCCTGATCCAAAGTAACAGAGTTCATATTTCTCAAAACAAAAGATTGATCTGGTCTATCACAGCAATATCCTAATCCCTGGCAACAACTTATGTTTCTGTGTTGGCTAGATAGATGAGTTCAAGGGAGATGTAGTAGGAATCACCAACCATTCATTTTTAAGTCCTCGATTGTGGTACTAATTTCTGCAATTCCTCAATGGATCAATACTGGTTTTTGTAGTACGATTTATTTTGTGTGCCTGGACCTTTAAAGGATCTGCAGTCACTAGCCAACTGGCCAACTGGCTCTTTTAGAATGTTTAACCAATGGAGCTGCCTGATCCTATGACCTTCAGGGTTGGTTGCCTTTTGCACTTCTGAGAACAGGAGAGGGAAGAAAAAGCCTGAGAAAGATTGAGTAGGGTTAGAAAAGACACTTGATGTAGAAAGAAAATAGGACTGCATAGAATTAGAGAAGACAGTTGATACAGGAAGAAAAAGATTGAGTAGGACTAGAGAAGAGAAGAGATCAAACAGAGTGAAAACAGGAGACAGTTTAAAGTGAACTGAGCTAGCAGAGTAAGAAGAGAAGACAGCTGGTGACAGCTGAGCCAGGAAAAGCTGAGCTGAGCAGAAAAGATTTTTTTTGGAGACAGTTGTGAGAAGAATCCATGAAGTAACAAAAGAAAAGGCAAAAAGCTACAGATTTTGGTTCACTATTTTCTTTGACTGACTCAAGTATAAAGGCAATTATAAAATTCCTAACACTGCAGGTAGGGAACCAATATAAGAAGTTTGTGAATTTTTTTTAACATTTTTTTATTTTATTATTATTATTATTATTTCAATGCAGTTTATTCAGGAAATCGAAGAAGATATCAGAAGATGGAAAGATCTCCCGTGCTCATGGATTGGTAGGATTAACATTGTGAAAATGGCCATCCTGCCAAAAGCAATCTACAGATTCAATGCAATTCCCATCAAAATACCAACTCAATTCTTTACAGACCTTGAAAAAAAGATTCTCAGCTTCATATGGAGAAACAAAAAACCCAGAATCTCCAAAACGATCCTGTACAACAACAGATCATCTGGAGGTATCTCCATTCCAGATCTCATGCTGTACTACAGGGCAACAGTAATAAAAACTGCATGGTACTGGCATAGAAACAGAAAGGAGGATCAATGGAACCGCATAGAAGACCCAGAAATAAATCCACACACCTATGAATACTCGATATTCGACAAAGAAGCCAATTCCATTCAATGGAAAAAAGACAGCATCTTCAACAAATGGTGCTGGACCAACTGGATGTCTACATGCAGAAAAATGAAAATAGATCCATATTTATCACCCTGCACAAAACTAAAGTCAAAGTGGATCAAGGACCTCAACATAAAACCAGATACCCTAAATCAATTGGAAAAAAAAGTGGGGAACAGCCTAGAACTCATTGGCACAGGAGACAACTTCCTGAACAGAACACCAACAGCACAGGCCCTAAGAGCAACAATCAATAAACGGGACCTCATGAAACTGAAAAGTTTCTGTAAAGCAAAGGATACCGTCATCAAAACAAAACGACTGCCTACAGATTGGGAAAGAATCTTCACTAACCCTTTATCTGACAGAGGACTAATATCCAGTATATACAAAGAACTAAAGAAGCTGAAAAGCAGCAATCCAAGTAATCCAATTAAAAAATGGGGAACAGAGCTAAACAGAGAATTCTCGACAGAGGAATATCGAATGGCAGAAAAACACTTAAAGAAATGCTCATCCTCATTAGTCATCAGGGAAATGCAAATCAAAACGACCCTGAGATATCACCTTACACCCATCAGAATGGCCCAGATGAAAAACTCAAGCGATAACACATGCTGGAGAGGTTGTGGAGAAAGGGGAACCCTGCTCCACTGCTGGTGGGAATGTAAACTGGTACAACCACTCTGGAAAGCTATCTGGCGCTTTCTAAGACAAATAGGAATAGTGCTTCCTCCAGACCCAGCTATACCACTGCTAGGTATATACCCAAAGTTTGTTCAAGTACACAAAAAGGACACTTGCTCAACCATGTTTATTGCAGCTCTATTTGTAATAGCCAGAACCTGGAAACAACCCAGATGTCCATCAACGGTGGAATGGGTACAGAAATTGTGGTATTTTTATACAATGGAATACTACTCAGCAATCAAAAAGGAGGAAATCATGAAATTTGCAGGCAAATGGTGGGATCTAGAAAAGATCATTCTGAGTGAAATATCCCAGAAGGAGAAAGACAAACATGGGATATACTCACTTATATAGACCTATAAGATATGATAAACATAATGAAATCTATACACCTAAAAAAGATAATAAATTGAGCAGACATGGGGTAAGATGATCAATCCTCGTTTAGAAAGACAGATGGGATGTGCATTGAACGTATGACAGGAGTCTACTGAGCGCATCTGAAAGACTCTAACTAGCAGTGTTTTCAAAGCAAAGACTCATGACCAAACCTTTGGCAGAGTACAGGGAATCATAAGAAAGAAGGGGAGTTAGTCTGATGGGGAAAGGATAGGAGCTCCACAAGGACCAAATATATCTGGGCACAGGGTCTTTTCTGAGACTGACATTCAACCAAGGACCATGTATGGATATAACCTAGAACCTCCACTCAGATGTAGCCTGTGGTAGCTCAGTAACCAATTGGTTTCCCAAAGTGAGGGGAACAGGGACTATTTCTAACAGGAACTCAATGACTGGCTCTTTGGTCTCCCCACCCCCGAAGGGAGGAGCAGTCCTGTTAGGCCACAGAGGAGGGCTTTGCAGCCAGTCCTGAAGATACCTGATAAAACAGGATCAGATGAATGGGGAGGAGGTCCCCCCCATCAGTGGACTTGGAAAGGGGCACGGTGGAGATGAGGGAGGGAGGGAGGGAGGGACTGGGAGGGAATGAGGGATCGGGACACGGCTGGGATACAGAGTTAATAAAATGTAACTGATAAAAAAAAAAAAAGAAAGTAATATTTTAATCTGCCTCTCATTCCACAAGATCATTATAAGTTCAAAGCAATATTTCTGTGTTACAGATTAACAAGGATTTTTACCAATAAAGAGATCATCTATTTTATGTTTTATTTTTGAAGTCTTGTACAACTAATTATAATTTTTTTCTTTTATACTCATAATAAAACCATCTATTCCTAGTTTATAATTTTCCATATCCTTGGTGCATATCAAGGCGTGTGGCCTCATCTTTGTACCTAGATTAAATATTTTTCTAGATTTTAAATTTGCCTCAAATCTGTTCTCTCCCTAATAATATATAAGTGGCCTGTGGCATATGAAAGTTCACAGAACTCTTAACAGTTTTTGATATTCTACAAGAAGGTTAAATTTGCTTGACTCAAATGATGGATTCTATAAAATCATTATTAGGAATTATAAAATCATCAATTCCTCTAAACAGTATTATTTCATAAAAGTACATCTTCATATTGATCTGCAGGAAATTTGGCCCACAAAGTGGTTAAATGCCTGGGAAAAGATAGGTAGTGAGGGTCTCTCCACACCATGACATATACATGAGGGATACAGTAATGGCAAGCATGGAAAGGCCTATCAACAGCATGAAGCAATCAGGAGACAAAATTCCTGGGGTGCATGCCTTACAAGAGCAAACTCATCAAAGCCATGCAAATATAGTGGGCTGCCTTCAGAAAGCTAACTTCCTTGCCATAACTTTGTCTGCTTGGCCTATTTCAGACAGAAATCTTAGATCCAGAAGTCTGAAAAAATTGATGATTCATGGCAGCAAGTTTACTGAGTAGTTGAGCATCTTATATACTGTTTGCAGAGAAGAAATGAAACAGAGTCAGCAAAAAGCTGTCACAAAATGGGATGATTAGCAGGAAACTAATCAAGAAATGTTGTGCAACAAGATTCCAATATTTCACAGACCAGTCACATAGCAGCCTTGGGACTCATAAGACCCAGCTCCAGACAGGAAGTTGCCAACTATGCCCATTGACAAGCTCACAGAGCTAGCATTGGCTTGATCCTTCCATCCTCTGAAAAAGGCGTGGACTGGACTGGCTCCAAATAATTGATATTTCTTTTCTTCCTACAGTATGACTTTAGAGGGTTTGCTGAGTTGCTATGTTAGACATGGTTGTTTCTTTATGAAATATAGTTTGTTTGTCTGTGGTTTTGATAAATTATATCCTTACATGTATTCACAAGAAGACTATCTTTCATCTTCTCCTTTGCAAATCATTCCACAAAGAACTTTCTGCAGTGATGGCTTAGTTGTCATGAATCACCCTAATTTGTGTTTGTCTTGAAATTCCCTTATCTCTCCATCAATTTTGAAAATAGCTTTGGTGAAGATCCTTTTCCAGTCTGTAGGCAGTCGTTTTGTTCTGATGGCAGTGTCCTTTTCTTTACAGAAGATTTTCAGTTTCATGATTATTTATCTTAGAGCCTGTGCTGTTGGTGTTCTGTTCAGGAAGTTGTCTCCTGTGCCAATGAGTTCAAGGCTCTTCCCCCTTTTTTTCTAACAGATTTAGTGTGTCTGGTTTTATGTTGAGTTCTTTGATCCACATGGATTTTAGTTTTGTGCAGAGTGATAAGTATGGGTCTATTTGTATTTTTCTACATGTAGACATCCAGTTAGACCATTTGTTGAAGACACTGTCTGTTTTCCATGGTATGGCTTTTACTTCTTTGTCAAAAATCAACAACCCTATATCTGACAGAGGGCTAATATTCAGAATATATAAAGAACTCAAGAAGTTAAACAGCAACAAATCAATTAATCTAATTAAAAATGGAGTACAGAGCTAAACAGAGAATTCTCTATAGAGGCATATCAAATGGCAGAGAAACTCTTAAAGAAATGTTCAACGTCCTTAGTCATCAGGGAAATGCAAATCAAAATGACTCTGAGATGTCACCTTATGCCCATCAGAATGGCTAAGATCAAAACCTCAAGTGACAACACAGGCTGGAGAGGATAGAAGAAAGGGGCACCCGCCCCTGCTGCTGGTAGGAATATACACTTGTACTACCACTTCGGAAATCATTCTGTTGCTTTCTCAGACAATTAGGAATAGAGGTACCTACCTCAAGATCAAGCTATGCAACTCCTGAGCATATATCCAAAATATGCTCAAGTACACAACAAGGACATTTGCTCAACCATGTTTGTAGCAGCTTTATGCGTAATAGCCACAACATGGAAACAACCCAGATGCCCCTCAACCGAGGAATGCATACAGAAATTGTGGTACATTTACCCAATGGAATGCTACGCAGCTATTAAAAACAAGGAAATCATGAAATTTGCAGGCAAATGATGCAAAAGATCACCCTGAGTGACGTATCCAAGAAGCAGAAAGACATGCACGGTATATACTCACTCATAAATGGATATTAGACTTATCATATAGGATAAACATACTAAAATCTGTACAACCTAAATAAGCTAAGCAAGTAGGAGGAGCCAGGGTAAGATGATCAATTCTCACTCAGAAAGGCAAGGGGACAGACATAGGAAGAAGGAGAAATCAGGGAACAGGATAGGAGAATACCACAGAGGGCCTCTGAAAAACTCTACCCAGCAGGGTAACAAAGCAGATGCTGATGACCATAGCCAAACTTTGTGCAGAGTGCAGGGCATCTTATGAAAGACGGGGGAGATAGAAAGACCTGGATGGGAGAGGAGCTCTACAAGGAGAACAACAGAACCAAGAACTTGGCACAGGAATCTTTTCAGAGACAGATACTACAACCAAGGACCAGGAATGGAGATAACCTAGAACTTCTTCACAGATGTAGCCCATGGCAGTCCAGCATCCAAGTGGGTTTCCTAGTAAGGGGAACGGGACCGTCTCTGACATGAACTCTGTGGCTAGTTCTTTGATCACCTTCCCCCCGAACAGGGGAGCAGCCTGGAAGGAAGAATGCAGCCAGTCCTGATGAGACCTGATTAGCTAGGGCCTGATGGAAGGGGAGGAGGACCTCGCGTATCGGTGGACTTGTAGAGGGGTATGGGAGGTGATGAGGAAGGGAGGGTGAGCTTGGGAGAGACTGAAAGATGGAGGTATAGCTGGGATACAAAGTGAATAAACTGCAATTAATATAAAAAATTAAAATTAAAAAATAAAATAGCCTTAGTGGGTGCAGCATTTTTGGCTCATGCTTGTTGACTTTCAAAATTGTCATTTGATGGTCTCCTGGGTATTAAGTTGCTAGCAACAGTGTGGGTACTTCTGACATTTCTGTCCTTGTATGTGAGTGGATGTCTTTCTCTTGCTGCTTTCAGGATTCTGTCTTTACTTTGCATTTTGGCATCCTGACTGTAATGTGTCACTTCAGCACTTCTTTTCTGATTATATCTGTTGGGAGTTTATGTACCTCTTGAATGCGGATGTCTACTTTCTGTACTATTCAGAGGATTTTCTGCTACCTTTTGGATATATCCCAGAGCCTATTTGGATATCCTATTCTATGTGACTCTTCTTAAAGGAATGTCTATGGGGCATTCAGCGACAAGGACTGATGAAATGATATTCACAGATGAATTACTGAAGTTGTCATGGCTCTCTGCTAAGGAACAAGGGTGGGGCTGGATACTAACTACCAAGGTGACCAGATGTAATCAAAATCTTAGAATATTAGAGTCTATGAACTTGCTGAAGGAGAGATGCCAAACTTAGCATGTGAAGTCTGCCCACTATCAGAAAGCTGTGTATAACAGAGCTCAAAGTAACCTTTACCACTACAGAACTATAGACTCCAGGTCCTAGAGTGATATTTAACACTGGAAACATCAAAACTTTGCCCCATAATGACCTCAGGAACCAAAGCTCTTGTCTCTCAGAGGATGTTTGGCACAGGTGCCACACACTGAATACTTGGGGCACAATGCTAGAGACCAGGTTGCTGGTCTCTGACTTTACATTAGCTGGAGGCCTATGTAACTTGTGCTGTCTGGTCCTGTACTAGCTGGATGCCTGAGCACATGGCATTCTATACTCTTTCAGAAACTTGGGTATGGTTACCCACAGCCACAGCTCAGTGGTCCTAAAAATCTGGAGATCTGGTCACCTAGCACTCTCCTAGGCCACAGAAATCTCTATCATGTTCGCCTTTGGGGAGTTTTACTTCCCTCTTTCATGTTGACTTTGCTGATTTCATACAAATACCCATGCCATCTCTCTCTCTCTCTCTCTCTCTCTCTCTCTCTAACACACACAAAAATGCACACACGCACACTAATGTAAACACCAAAATGTAATATGTATACATGACAGAAAATGTGGTTTTTATCATTCTGAGCTAGTGTTACAAATTCTTGCTAAACGTACTATCAAATGAAAAAAAAGAAATCTCCAAAGGAAAGTACATCATCAACTTTGAGTTGAAATATACTTTACTTTTACTCCCATGATTAATGAAAGGTGCTGTGTCACAACACCAAAAGTTCAAGTTTTCTATGTTTTTTTTTTTTTCTCAACTATGTTTTATGTTTTATGCTCCAAGGGCAACAGCACTGGGATTCGTTGGAACTGCTGCTAACTTGGGGGCGTCCCTGGCTCCTCTTTTTATGATGCTCACAATATACTATGCCTCATTGCCCTGGATCATCTATGGAGTCCTCTCCATTCTCTCTGGCCTTCTTCCCCATCTTCTTCCTGAGACCAAGAATCAGCCTCTGCCTGACTCCATCCAAGATGTGGAAAATGAGTGAGTAAAACCTGTACTGTATCTTTAGGGGACTTGTGTGGCAATGATTTGTGACAAAGAAAGTGAAATAACATTCAGATCATCTCTCTCCCAAGCATTCAGACAACTAGGCTTTTCCCATTGTAAACATTGTGATTGGCATAAAACTCTTCCTCATAGATTCGGGTGGGCTTGCATTTTTCTAGACACAAAAGATGAACTCTACTAGGGTAAACAAAGGGGTTGATTGATAAGGAGACATAATCATGCCTTCTGCCCACTCTGCCTTCATGCAAAGCACACAAAGTATAAAGTATATGTGTTAATTTGGTACATGTGTGACATACATGTGGGTGTTCAGAGACCAAAAGACATCAGCTATTAGAACTTACGCTCTCCATTTTTATCTATTCTGTGGATGCTGTTGGTGATCCTGGAGTTTGGATGGAGGACAAAAAGAAGCAGTGAGACTCCTGTCTCTTCTTCCCGTTAACTGGGGTTAGAAGCATGAGTGTCCATGCTTAGCTTTTTACCTGAGTTTCTAGGATTTGAACTCTGGATCTCCTTCTTGTGGAGCAAACACTGTATCCAAGGAGCCTTCTCTTTAAGCTATGAAATAGATCTTCTTGTCTATATTTCACAAGTGTGCAAATAGCATATCATCCTTCAGATTCAGTTACCTGTCAACACAGTGAGTGCCCGTAAGCTGTCTGAAATTGACAGGTTTTGGAGACTTAGATGTCTGCCATGATCACTGAACAACTTAGAGGAAATTATGTACAAGACTAGAGAATCTCCCACAGATGACAGTCACCTGAGGGAAGGACTCTTAGTTTTTGCTGCAAAATTTAGACTATCTTGATTTCACTAAGTATAAAAAGTTCATAACAGAAAGAATGGCATGACAAATAGTGAGATCATAATACAGGAAAGAATTGGGCAGGATTTTTGCATTTTGGTGTACTTTCCATGCTATTTTTCCTTCAAGCCTCCTTGAATGATACTATGACTGCCCAGGTAGTAACTACCAAAACTGACTCGTAGCGATTACTAGGCAGAAATTGGTTTTAATTTCCTCAGATTTACTCAAATCCTCTGAAAGGAACCATGAATTTTCCAAAACCTGATGCGTGAAGAATGATGCTTGCTCTCACAAATTCAGAAGATGCCTTTATTCTATGTTCATTCAGGTTTTTTACATGTTGATAGTGTTTGTTGTATTTCTTCTAGGTGTAAAAGGTCAAGACAAGCAAGACAAGAAGATGCCATCATCAAAGTGACACGGTTTTAATGGAACTCCAGGAATTGGCCTCTGATCAAACAGCAAAATAAAGAAAATGTCACTTAGAGTGGGTGGCCCCAGAATCATTTGCCTCTGCCCCAATCTACTTCATGATGCTATTCTTTGACAACTGAGTTTCACTTCATCCTGTAAATGTACTACATTTTCATTACCCATTCTTCAGTTGAGGCAATCTAGGTCATTTCCAGTTTCTGGTTATTATGACTAAATCTTCTATTAACGTATTTAACCAGGGGTCCTTGTGGTATGGTGGAGCGTCCTTTGGGTATATGCCTGAGAGAGGTTTGGTGGCTCTCAAAGTAGTTTGATTCCCAATTTTCTGAGATCTCACCATATTAATTTCCAAAGTGGCTATACAAGTTTGCACACCAATGGAGTTCAATGGAGGAGTTTTTCTCTTCCACATCCTCACCAGCATGAGCTGTCACTTGTGTCTTTTATCTTATCCATTGGTCCTGATGACTAAGGACATTGAACACTTCTTTAAGTGTTTCTAGACCATCAAAGAGAATTGAGAATTCTGTTTAGATCTGTACCCCATTTTTAATTAGATTATTTGGTTTGTTAATGTTAGTTTCTTAAGTTTTCCAGATATTTTGAATATATTTGTTGTATATATGAAGTTGTCGAAAATCTTTTTGCATTCTGCGAGGTAGTGTTATCCTATTGATGGTGTCACTTGCCCTTCAGAGCTCTTCAGGTTCATGAGGCCCCATTATTAATTGTCAGTGGTAGTGAATGTGCTATCGATGGTTCTGCTTTTCTGTTGAGACCCTTGGATCATTGGAGTTTAACGCAGAGAGATAGACATGGTGATTTCTACATGCTCATATCTAGAGGATGTCAAATAATTATTAGCATTTGTTAAAGACACCTTCTTTTATTTTTATTTTGTATTGATGGATTCTCTGAAAAAAACAGGTGTTCATAGTTTTATGGATTTCTGTGTGGGTCTTTTGTTCAATTCCATTGATGACTCTCTCTGTTTTCATGCAGGTACCTCACAGTTTTTACTACTATAGCTCGGTAGTAGAGCTTGAAATCAGGGTTAGTGGCACATCCAAAAGTTCTTTTATTAGATGAGATTGTGTAGCTATACTGGGTCTCTTGTTTTGTTTTGTTTTAATATAAAGTTGAGTATTGCTTTTTTCAAGGTGTGTAAAGAATTGTGTTGGAATTGATGGGGATTGTGTTGAATCTGTAGATTTTTTTTGGTATGGTGAACATTTTCTTTACAATGTTTTTCTTTTGTTCTTTTTCTTTTTATTAATTACAGTTTATTCACTTTGTATCCCAGCTGTAGCCTCCTCCCTGATCCCCTCTGAACCCTACCCTTCCTCCCTCTTCTTCTCCTATGCGACTCCCCAGTCCAATGAGAGGAGAGGTCCTCCTCCCCTTCCATCTGACCCTAGTCTATGAGGTCTTTTCAGGAATGGCTCCTTTGTCTGCCTCTGTGGACTGATAAGGTGGCTACCCTCCTCAGGCGGAGGTGATCAAAGAGCCAGCCACTGCGTTCATGTCAGAGACAGTCCCCTATTATTGGGGAATCCTCTTGGACACTGAGCTGCCATTGCTATTTCTGTGCAGGGGTTCTAAGTTATCTCCATGCATAGGCCTTGTTTGGAGTATCAATCTCAGAAAAGTCCCCTCTGCTGAGATTTTTTTTTTTTTTTTTTGGTTCTGTTGCTCTCCTTGTGCAGCTCCTGTTCCCTCCAGGTCTTTCTATCTCCCCCTTCTTTCATAAGATTTCCTGCACTCTGCAAAAAGTTTGGCTATGAATCTCAGCATAATGTCTTGATACCCTGCTGGATAGAGGCCTTCTGTGATAGGCTCCTGTACTGTTCCCTGTTTTCTCCCTCTTCTAATGTCCATCTCGTTTGTCTTTCTGAATGAAGATTTGGATTCTTACTGGGATCCTCCTTCTTGATTAGCTTCCTTATGTGTACAGGTTTTTGTATGATTATCCTATAGTATATGTCTAATATCCACCTATAAAAGAGTATATACCATATGTGTCTTTCTGCTTCTGGAATACCTCACTCAGGAAAATAATTTCTAAATCCTACCATTTGCCTGCAAATTTCATTATTTCCTTGTTTTTTTAATTAAATTTTTAATTTTTAATATTACTTACAGTTTATTAACTTTTTATCCCAGCTGTATCCCACTCCCTCATTCCCTCCCCATTCCACCCTTCCTCCCTCATCTTCTCCCTACCCCTTTCCAAGTGCACTGATAGGGGAGGACCCCCTCCCCTTTCATCTGATCCTAGCTTATCAGGTATCTTCAGGCCTGGCTGCAAGGTGGCCTAAGGGCTGCTCTTCCTTTGGGTGTGTGTGTGGGGGGAGGAAGGTCAGAGAGCCAGCCATTGAATTCATGTCAGAAATAGCCCCTGTTCCTCTTACTAGGATACCCACTTGGATACTGAGCTACCATGGGCTACATCTGAGCAGGGGTTCTAGGTTATATACATACATGGTCCTTGGTTGGAGATACAATCTCATAAAAGACCCCCGTGCCCAGATGTATTTCCTCCTTGTGGAGCTCCTGTCCTGTCCAGGTCATACTAACTCCCCCTTCTTTCATATGATTCCCTGTTCTCTGCCGAAGGTTTAGTTATGAGTCTCAGCATCTACTTTAATACACTGCTAGGTAAAGACTTTCAGAGGCCCTCAGTAGTAGGCTCCTGTTCTGTTACTTGTTTTCTCCTACATCTGATGTCCATCCCCTTTGTCTTTCTAAGTGAGGGTTGATCATCTTACCCAGGGTGCTCTTTCTTGTTTATCTTCTTTAGGTGTACAGATTTCAGTATGTTTATCCTATCTTATAGATCTAGTACCCACTTATAAGTGAGTATATACCATGTGTTTCTTCCTTTTTCTGGGATACGTCACTCAGAATGATCTTTTCTATATCCCACCATATGCCTGAAAATTTCATGATTTTTTTTTTGTTTTTGATTGCTGAATAGTATTCCATTGTATAAATGTATCAAAATTTCTTTATCCATTCCTCAACTGAAGGACATATCAATCTGGCACTTTCTCAGACAATTAGGAATAGTGCTATCTCAAGATCAAGTTTTACCATTCCTACGCATATATCCAAAAGATGCTCAAGGATACAACAAGGACATTTGCTCAAGGTGGACATTTTTACTCTATTAAATCTACTGATCTATGAACATGGAGATCTATTTTCTGATTTCTTCTCTAATTTCTTCAAACATTTGAAATTCTTGTAATATAAGTCACTTGTTTAGAGTTGCATCATGATACTCTATAGTTTTTGTAGCTATTGTGAAAAGTGTTGTCTCCCTGTTTTCTTTCTCAGCTCATTTGTTTTTTCTATATAGGAGGTAAGCTACTTTTGTGCCACATCCCTGAAGGTGTTTATCAGTGTAGGAGTTCCCTGGTATAATTTTGAGGTTGCTTATGTATACTATTGTGTCATGTGCAAATAATGATACTTTTTACTTCTTCCTTTCTGATTTCTATTCTTTTAATATTTTTAAATGTTGACTCGATTTAATATATCTTAATATTATGAGAGAACTAACTGAAGATTTTGTAACAGAGATGAGTCAATGAGGCCTTCCTTTTCCCATCACATTGATTCATCCTCCAGAATTCACTTTTTAACTGGTTGTTCCCTCTTCCTTCCTGTTCTTTTTTTAATATTTTATTTTAATTATTATTAATTATACTTTATTCACTTTGTATCCCCCCTGTAGCTCTCTCCCTCCTCCCCTCCCTATCCTACCCTACCTTCCCCTTCTCTACCCCTGCCCCTACCCAAGTCCACTGATAGGTCTTCTTCTCTTTCCTTCTGAACCTAATCTAACAGGTCTCATCAGGAGTGTCAGGAGTGGCTGCATTGTCTTCCCCTGTGGGCTTGTAAAGCTGCTTCCCCCTCAGAGGGAGGTGATCAAAGAGCAGGCCAATCAGTTTATGTCAGAGACAGTCCCTGTTCCCATTACTATGGAACCCACTTGGACACTGAACTACCGTGGGCTACATCTGTGCAGGGGTTCTAGGTTATCTCCATAAATGGTCCTTGGTTGGAGTATCAGTCTCAGAAAAGAACGGTGTGCCCAGAATTTTTGGTTCTGTTGCTCTTCTTGTGGAGCTCCTGACCTCTCCAGGTCTTACTGTTTCCCACTTCTTTCATAAGATTCTCTGCACTCTGCCCAAAGGATGTTCATGAGTCTCAGCATCTGCTTTGATATCCTGAAGGGTAGAGCCTTTTAGAGGCCCTCTGTGGTAAGCTCCTGTCCTGTTCCCTGTTTTCTCCCTCTTCCAATGTCTATCCTCTTTGCCTTTCTGGATGTGGATTGAGCATCTTACTCAGAGTCCTCCTTCTTGATTCATTTCCTTAGGTGTATAGATTTTAGTATGTTTTTCCTATATTATATATCTAATATGCACTTATGAGTGAGTATATACCCTGTGTGTCTTTCTGTTTCCGGGATACCTTACTTAAGATGATCTTTTCCAGTTCCCACCATTTGCCTGCAAATTTCATTATTTCCTTGTTTATATTGCTGAGCAATATTCCATTGTGTATATGTACCACAATTTCTGTATCCATTCCTCAACTGAGGGGCATCTGGGTTGTTTCCAGCTTCTGGGTATTACAAATAAAACTGCTACAAACATGGTTGAGCAAATGTCCTTGTATACATGAGCATCTTTTGGATATATGCCTCACAGTGGTATAGCAGGATTATTTTTTTAATTTTTTTATTTTTATTATTACTTACATTTTATTAACTCTATATCCCAGCTGTATCCCACTCCTCCATTCCCTCCCAATCCCACCTTCCCTCCCTCATCTGCTCCTTGCCCCTTTTTATTTCCACTGATTGGGGAGGACCTCCTGCCATTTCATCTGACCCTATTTTACCAGGTATCTGCAGGACTGGTTGCAAAGTTCTCCTCTGTGGCCTAACAGGGCTGCTCCTCTCTTAGGTAGTGGTGAGGTCGAAGAGCCTGACATTGAGTTCCTGTCCAAAGTAGTCCCTGTTCCCCTTACTAGGGAAAAGCAGTTGGTTACTGAGCTACCATGGGCTACATCCGAGCAGAGGTTGTAGGTATAGCCATACATGGTCCTTCGGAATAGTGCTTCCTCAAGACCCAGCTATACCACTCCTAGCTCGATCTTGAGGTAGCACTATTCCTGTCTGAGCAAGCATCAGATTGATTTCCAAAGTGGTTGTATAAGTTTACCTTCCCACAAGCAATAGAAAAAGGTTCCCCTTTCTCCACATCCTCTCCAGCATGAGTTGCCACTTGAATTTTTTATCTTAGCCATTCTGTGGGATGTAAGGTGAAATCTCGGGTTTGTTTTGATTTGCATTTCCCTGATGATTAAAGATGTTGAGCATTTCTTTTAGTGTTTCTCTCCCATTCTATAATCCTCTATTGAGAATTCTCTGCCTATCTCCGTACCCCATTTTTAATTGGATTACTTGATTTGTTGCTTTTTAACTTCTTTAGTCCTTTTTTTAATTTTATGTTTTCTTATCAGTTATATTTTATTAACACTGTATCCCAGCTGTATTCTGCTCCCTCATTCCCTCCCAATCCCACCCTCCCTCCGTCATCTCCACGTGCCCCTTTCCAAGTCCACTGATGCGGGTGAACCTCCTCCCCATTCATCCGATCCTGTTTTATCAGGTATCTTCAGGACTGGCTGCAAAGCCCTCCTCTGTGGCCTAACAGGACTGCTCCTCCCTTGGGGGGTGGGGAGGTCAAAGAGCCAGTCATTGAGTTCCTGTAAGAAATAGTCCTCGTTCCCCTATATGTGGGAAAACAAATTGGTTCCTGAGCTACCATGGGCTACATCCGAGCAGAGGTTCTAGGTTATATCCATACATGGTCCTTGGTTGAATGTCAGTCTCAGAAAAGACCCTGTGCCCTGATATATTTGGTCATTGTGGAGCTCCTATCCTTTCCCCATCAGACTAACTCCCCTTCTTTCATATGATTCCCTGTACTCTGCCGAAGGTTTGGTCATGAGTCTTTGTATCTGCTTTGAAAACACTGCTAGTTAGAGTCTTTCAGATGCGCTCAGTAGACTCCTGTCATACGTTCAATGTACACCCCATCTGTTTTTCTAAACGAGGATTGATTATCTTACTCATGTCTGCTCTCTTGTTTATCTATTTTAGGTGTATAGATTTCATTATGTTTATGATATCTTATAGGTCTATATAAGTGAGTATATACCATGTTTGTCTTTCTCCTTCTGGGAAATTTCACTTAGAATGATCTTTTCTAGATCCCACTATTTACCTGCAAATTTCATGATTTCCTCCTTTTTGATTGCTGAGTAGTATTCCATTGTGTAAAAATACCACATTTTCTGCATCCATTCCTCCATTGATGGACATCTGGGTTGTTTCCAGGTTCTGGCTATTACAAATAAAGCTGCTATAAACATGGTTGAGCAAGTATCCCTTTTGTGTACTTGAGCTAAGTGTGGGTATATACCTAGCAGTGGTATAGCTGGGTCTTAAGGAAGCACTAGTCCTAATTGTCTGAGAAAGCACCAAATAGATTTCCAAAGTTGTTGTACCAGTTTACATTCCCACCAGCAGGGGAGGAGGGTTCCCCTTTCTCCACAACCTCTCCAGCATGTGTTGTCGCTTGAGTTTTTCATCTTAGCCATTCTGATGGGTGTGAGGTGAAATCTCAGGGTCGTTTTTATTTGCATTTTCCTGATGCCTAATGAGGTTGAGCATTTCTTTAAGTGTTTCTCTGCCATTTGATATTCCTCTGTCGAGAATTCTCTGTTTAGCTCTGTTCCTCATTTTTTAATTGGATTACTTGGTTTGCTGCTTTTCAGCTTCTTTAGTTCTTTGTATATACTGGATATTAGTCCTCTGTCAGATAAAGGGTTAGTGAAGATTCTTTCCCAATCTGTAGGCAGTCGTTTTCTTCTGACAACAGTGTCCTTTGCTTTACAGAAGCTTTTCAGTTTCATGAGGTCCCATTTATTGATTGTTGCTCTTAGAGCCTGTGCTGTTTTTGTTCTGTTCAGGAAGTTGTCTACTGTGCCAATGAGTTCTAGGCTGTTCCCCACTTTTTGTTCTGACAGATTTAGTGTATCTGGTTTTATGTTGAGGTTTTTGATCCACTTGGACTTTAGTTTTGTGCAGGGTGATAAATGTGGATCTATTTTCATTTTTCTGCATGTAGACATCCAGTTGGAACAGCACCATTTGTTGAAGATGCTGTCTTTTTTCCATTGAATGGTTTTGGCTTCTTTGTCAAAAATCGAGTATTCATAGGTGTGTGGGTTTATTTCTGGGTCTTCTATGCAATTCCATTGATCCTCCTTTCTTTTTTTATGCCAATACCATAAAGTTTTTATTACTATTGCTCTCTAGTACAGCTTGAGATCAGGGATGGAGATACCTCCAGAAGATTTGTTGTTGTACAGAATTGTTTTGTAGACTCTGGGTTTTTTGTTTCTCCATATGAAGCTGAGAATCTTTTTTTCAAGGTCTGTAAAGAATTGAGTTGGTATTTTGATGGGAATTGCATTGAATCTGTAGATTGCTTTTGGCAGGATGGCCATTTTCACAATGTTAGTCCTGCCAATCCATGAGATACTGGATATTAGTCCTCTCTCAGATATAGGGTTGTTGAAGAACCTTTCCCACTCTGTAGGCAGTCGTTTTGTTCTGACGATAGTGTCCTTTGCTTTACAGAAGTTTTTCAGTTTCATGAGGTCCCATTTATTGATTGTTGCTCTTAGAGCCTGTGCTGTTGGTGTTCTGTTCAGGAAGATGACTCCTGTGCCAATCAGTTCAAGGCTCTTCCCTATTTTGTATTCTAACAGATTTAGTCTATCCATTTTTCTATTGAGGTCTTTAATCTACTTGGACTTTTGTTTTGTGCAGGGTGATAAATATAAATATATTTGCATTTTTCTACATGTTGACATCCAGCTAGACCAGCACCATTTGTTGAAAATGCTACATGTTCCATTGTATGGTTTTGGCAACTTTGTCAAAAATCAGGAGTCCATAAGTGTGTGGGTTTACTTCTGGGTCTACTATTTGATTCCATTGATCCACCATCTGTTTCTATGCAAGTACCATGCAGTTTTTAGTATGTTGCTCTATAGCACAGCTTGAGATTAGCAGTGGAGATTCCTGCAGAAGATCTTTTACTGTAGAGGATTGTTTTAGTAATTCTGGGTTTCTTGTTATTCCATATGAAGGAGAGAATTTTTCTTTCAAGGTCTGTAAAGAATTGTGTTGGTGATTTTAGGGTAATTGTATTGAATCTGTAGATTGCATTAGGTAAGATGGCCATTTTTACTATGTTGATCCTGCCAAAGCATGAGCATGGGAGATCTTTCCATCTTCTGATATCTTCTTCTAATTCTAATTCTTTCTGCAGAGACTGAAATTTTTTTTCATACAAGTCTTTGAATTGCTTGGTTAGGGTCACACCAAGGTACTTTATGTCCTTTGTGGCTATTGTGAAGGGTGTTGTTTCCCTAATTACTTTTTCAGCCCATTTTTCTTTTGTATACAGGAGGCTACTAAATTTTTTTAGTTAATTTTGTATCCAGCCAATTTGCTGAAGGTGTTTATCAGCTGTGGGAAATCTCTGGTAGAATTTTTGGAGTGACTGAGGTATAATAGCATATCATCTGCAAATACTGCTACTTTGCCATCTTCATTTTCAATTTGTATGCCCTTGATCTCCTTTAATTGTATTATTGTTCTTGCAAGGACTTCAAGATCTATATTGAAGAGGTATGGAAAGAGTGGGTAGCCTTGACTTGTCCCTGATTTCAGTGGGATTGATTTAAGTTTCTCCCCTTTCAGTTTGATGTTTGCTACAGGTTTGCTGTATATTGTCTTTACTATGTTTAGGTATGTGACTTGTATCTTTGATCTCTCCAAGACTTTAAACATGAATGGGTGTTGCATTTTTCAATTACGTTTTTAGCATCTAAGGATATTGTCAAGTGGATTTTTCCTTTCAGTTTGTTTATATGGTGGATCACATTGATGGATTTTGATAACATTGATATATATTGAACCACCCCTGCATGCCTGAGATGACCCCTGCTTGGTCATAGTGAATGAAATCTTTGATGTGTTCTTGTATTTGGTTTACAAGTATTTTGTTGAGTGTTTTTGCATCAATGTTCATAAGGGAGATTAGCCTGAAATTCTCTTTCTTTGTTGGGTCTTTGTGAGGTTTAGGTAGCAAGGTGACTGTGGCTTCATAGAAATGAGTTTGGTAGTTTTCCTTCTATTTTTGTTTTGAAATAGTTTGAAGAGTATTGGTGTTAGCTCTTCTTTAAAGATATGGTAGAATTCTGTGCTGAAACCATCAAGTCCTGTGTGCTTTTTGTATGGGAGACTTCTGATGATCACTCTTGACTCGTCCCGTGTGCTAGTTGAACAGGGTCTGCCTGAAAGAGGGACTGGAAATGGGGGACAGAGACATGAAGAATGGCGATGAAGACAGGCTTTCTGTTCAAGGTCTCAGTTTACTGATGGTACAAACAACACTTATAAAGCAAAGAGTACAAGCCAAATTTTTTCACAGTAGCAACATATCTGTGTCACCTGGCAAGGCATCCAAGAATTCACTCAAGGTTACACAAAGTTTTCTGTCTGGTTCCCAAGGTTACAGGGAGCTTGCTATCTACTTCTAAGGCTCAGAACACCCCACCTGCAGAGACCACCAAGAACAGTCTTTGAGAAATGAAAATTAGATAAGACCAGAATCTGGCAAGGCCAGGAGGCAGAGTTCCAATTACCAGACTCCTTCAGTTCCCCCCTTCTTTGTTTTAGGGAGAGCCTCTCTTAGGTTGGCAAAATGAGCATTTTATCTTACCCATTATCAAGGTCTCAGATGCGATTTTCATAAGTCTCTGTCTTAGGTTGGAAAAACCACAATTTCACCCTTACCCATCATTGACTTACCTCGATATCAAATGGGTTTGTTACAGATATCCAGACACAATTTTTCTTGCTTCCATTGTAGAGAAAAAAAATCAATTTCCCTATGTTAATCTGTATCACTCACTTTCCTAACATTGTTATTCCTTTCTAAGCCTGTTGGCATAAAAACATTTGAGGCCTTGTTGTTCAGCTTCATTGGGTCTGTAGATTTCAATATGGAAGATGCTCAAATATCATTCAGAATGGCAAACAGGATAGACACCAGAAGCTGTGGAAGAGAAGGAGTAGGATGGGAGCCTACTATAGTGGGCCCTCTGAAAGGCTCTACCCAACAGGGCATGGAACACCAGAAGAATGTGGAGTCTAAGACTCAAACTTTGGGCAGAACAAAGAGAGTATAAGGAAGAAGGGGCTAGAAGAACACAGAAGGGAGAGGAGCTCCACAAGGTGACAAAAAAAGCCAAAAAGTCTGACCCAAAGGGGGTCCTGCAGAGACTGATGCACCAACAAAAAACCATGCACAGAAAGGACCTAGACCCTCTGCTCAGATGTAGTGGATTGGCAGCTCAGTGTCCATTGGGTCCCTGAATAAGGGGACAGGGTCTGCCTCTGTCACGAACTCAGTGCCTGCTCTTTGACCTGCTCCCCCTTCCCCCAGCAATGGGGCCTTTCGAGGCCACAGAGCAAGAGGATCCAGGCAGTATTGAGGAGACTTGATGAACTATGGGCAGATGGCAGGGGAGAACTCCCTCTTTCAGTGGACAAGTAGAAAGGGAGAGGGAATAAGGAGGGAGGGTAGTTTGGGAGGAGTAGAGGGAGGTTGCTACAATGAGATAAACAATGAGTAAATTGCAAAAAAAGAAAGAAAAAAGAAAAGATAAAATTACATTAGAAGCCCCAAATGGCCAGAAGGAAGTCTGAGCTTCCAGTTCAGTGGAGTGTTTGCTGTGGCTCTTTGAGGTCTCACATCCCCCAACTCTGGAACCAAAACTTCTAGGCCAGCAGATTTTAGGGTCTAGAAAACAGGAAGCAAAATTTTTCCTAGTGGGTTACTAGGGGTGAAAGTGATTGGAAATCCTTCTTTTTCCACCCCTTGATTCCTAGACCTATGGATCCTGGCTATGGAAGATACTATACCATATATTACTTAGTGATTCACAGAATAATACACTGCCTTCTAGAGATCCCATCCTGGCTGGTGCCATCTAATTGGTGCTCTAATTTTTTTTTTTTACAAAAGGCCATTTCTTCTTTCTATCAGGTAAGTTTCTTTATAATTAGAAGGTAACCAGCATCTCCTGCTGGGTCCACTTGGGGCATACCCAGCAGAGTTTTGTTGAACTCTGTCCTCTGAACTTCATCCATATAGCCTAAACTTCTGCTGAAATACTACTTAGCTATTAAAAAGAATGACATCATGCAATTTACAGACAAATGGATGGAAATAGAAAGTAGCATCCTGAGAGAGGTAATCCAGACACAGAAAGATACACATGGTATGTGCTCACTTATAAGTAGATATTAGCCATTAAGTAGAGGATAAACAGGCTGCATGCCACAGATGCAAAGATGCCAAACAACAGGGAGGAACCATGATGAGAGGGAGCAGGGAGGATTATAACAGGTACAGTCAGAGCAGGGGAGCAGGGGAAGAGACAGGAAAGAGATAAAGAGAGGCAGAGAGAGAGAGAGAGAGAGAGAGAGAGAGAGAGAATGGAAATCTGTTAAGACATCTCTGGGACAAGCCCTGGAGAGCTGGGATGAGGGAGGCTCCTGGGAGTCTGTGGGAATGATGCTACCTGAGACTCCTATCAGAGAAGAATGTGGAGTCTGAAGTGGTCACCACTTGTATCCAGACAGATCTTCCAGTGAACAGAGGGCAACATCAAAACCCACAAATCCTAAACCCAAACTGTGTTCTCCCTACAAGATGTGTAGAGATGAAGATGGAGAAGAGAGGGAATGGCTGACCAATGACTAGCCCAACCTCAGACTCATCTGATGGGAGAGAGCCAACCCCTGACACTACGAATAATACTCTACTATGCTTGCAGACAGGAACTAGGCAAAATTGTCTTCTGAGGTTTCATCTATTGGCTGATGAAAACAAATGCAGATATCCACAGCCAAACATTAAGCAGAGCTCAGGGAGTCTTTGGAAGACTGCGGGGAAGGTTTAAAGGAGCTTGAGGGATCAAGACCAACACAAGAAGACTTATAGAGTCAACTAACCTGGTCCATCCCTTTCCCCTGTTTTGCTGCTTTTTCTAACCTCAGTGAGAAAGGATGTACTTAATCCTGCCCATCCTGAAACTTCATGTGCCACATTGGGTTGGTATTGGGGGCCTCCCCTTCTTTACAGAGAAGGGTAAAAAGAATAGGGGTAACAGAGTCGTGAGGATGAGACCTGGATAAGATAAGGAAGGGGTAAAGGGTTGTAATCTTTATATAAACTGAAAAAAAGAAAAGAAAGAAAGAAAGAAAGAAAGAAAGAAAGAAAGAAAGAAAGAAAGAAAGAAAGAAAAGAAAAGAAAAAAAGAAAAGAATTGTGTAAAAATATTCACAGACTTCTTATATTGGTTCCCTACCTGCAGTGTTAGGGATTTCATAGTTGCCTATATACTTGCCTCTGTCAAAGTAAATAGTGAACCAAAATCTGTAGCTTTTTGCCTTTTTTTGTTACTTCATGGGTTCTTCTCACAACTGTCTCCTAAAAAATCTTTTCTGCTCAACTCAGCTTTTCCTGGCTCAGCTGTCACCAGCTGTCTTCTCTTCTTACTCTGCTAGCTCAGTTCACTTTCAACTGTCTCCTGTTTTCAGTCTGCTTGATCTCTTCTCTTCTCTAGTCCTACTCAATCTTTTTTCTTCCTGTATCAACTGTCTTCTCTAATTCTACTCAGTCCTATTTTCTTCCTATACCAAGTGTCTTTTCTAACCCTACTCAATCTTTCAGCCTCTAATGGCTTTTTCTTCCCTCTCCTGTTCTCAGAAGTTCATTAGGCAACCATCCCTGAAGGTCCTAGGGTCAGGCAGCTCTATCGGTTAAACATTCCAAAAGAGCCAGTTGGCCGGTTGGCTAGCAAGTGGGGATCCTTTAAAGGTCCAGGCACACAAAATAAATCATACTACAAAAACCAGTATTGATCCGTGGAAGAATTGCAGAAATTAGTACCACAATCAAGGACTTAAAAATGAATGGTTGGCGATTCCTACTACATCTCCCTTGAAATCACCTATCTGGCCAACCCAGAGACATAAGTTGTTGCCAGGGATTAGGATATTGCTGTGGTAGTCCAGATCAATCTTTTAATTTGAGAAATTTGAACTCTGCTACTTTGGATCAGGAATGTAGCTGAATGCTTTAAGTGAGGCTTAGTGGGCCAAAGAAGTAGGAGAATGGAAGACAGTGGTGTCAAGTGTAGATTGAAATGTTGATACTGAGATCAAAAGTTTCAGAGGAGAAGAATATTTGTATGTGGCCTAGAAATCATTAGTATGAGATGTCCACTAATAATGTGCCTGCTTTTTGTCCTTTCCAAAAAAGAAAAAAACTTTGCTGAGGCTAAATTGAAGAGTGTTGGAATAGTTGTATTGGCAGAGGAAATCTCAAAACAGCCTTGTATTGACTCTGTCATGTGGTTATTAGTGTTCACTCTTATCCAGATTTATAATAAAAAGGAGTAAGTTAAGCAAGAAACAAATACAAAATGTACAGTTTGAGGCACCAGGAAGTGGAATGGATCTCAGTCTGGTGTTCAAGTAGAAAAACAGATTAGAGAAAATCTTTCAAATCCAGATGTAGAAGTCTCAACTACCTTTGCAGTACCATGTCTGCCTGCTTGCCACCATGCTTCCAACCATGATGATAAAAGACCAAAGTTCTAAACTATTAATTAAGTGTTTTCCTTTTAAGTGTTGTCATGGTGATGGTATTTCTTCCAAGCAATAAAACCTTAGGACACTATGTATCTATGTATGTATCTACTTATATATGTATATATTTCTATCTCCTTTGTGTGTCAATTCACCATGTTTTCTTTACACATTCAACTGTGAATTGGCTCTAAGGCTATTTTACTATGACAATTGTGCTTAGTACCATCTTGTAGTCCAAGGTTTGTTTTCTTGAGGAGCCACCACACCAATGTTCATAGAAGCTTCCCTAGTTTACATTGGACCTAGTGGAGTGAGTATAACATCCTCGCTGATTATATCATTATTTTGTTGATGATGGACATTGATTATGTGTGTAGGGTTGAGAAGTTCTAAAAAGTGAGAGAGGAAAGACCAAAAGATCCTAAGGGGATTCAACAAGCATTTTCTGTTAATGATAAAGAATCACTTGAATAAGTTATAAAAATTGTTTTCCAACAAATTCTAATGTAACATTAAACAACTTATGGATAAAGGCACCTCAGTTTCAGAATTACATGCTATTTACTGCTGTAGACACTTTTGAGATAAAGGTTTATTATACCACTGAACAAAATTTTACTTTGGAGATAATGTGCCTGTATTTGGAAGTCTAAAAACTAAAATAAATGAAATTCTGCTTTATTCTGATCACATTTTCAAACATTTTACAAACTGGAAAATAACATGGTGGTAGCCTTACAGCAGGAAGAGCTGAAGCCAGCATGGTGGCCTGAAGAAAACAACTCACCAGACTGCAAAGCCACAATAAGTATAACCTGAGAAGCAAATGTTGTGTTGTTAGTGTTCTGTTAAGGAAGTTGCCCCTTGTGCCAATGAGTTCAAGGCTCTTCCCCACAATTTCTTCTAACAGATTTAGTGTGTCTGGTTTTATGTTGAGATCTTTGATCCACTTCGACTTTAGTTTTGCGCAGGTTGATGAATATAGATCTATTTGCATTTTTCTACATTCAGTTAGACCAGCACTATTTGTTGAAGATGCTGTCTTTTCTCCATTGCATGGTTTTAGCTTCTTTATCAAAAGAAGTAAGTATCCGTAGGTGTGTGGGTTTATTCAAGGCTCTAAGATCAACGATCAACAAATGGGATCTAATGAAAGTAAAAGCTTCTGTAAAGCAAAAGACACTGTCATTAGAACAAAATGACGGCCCACAGACTGGGAAAGGATCTTCACCGACCCTATATCTAATATCCAGAGAGCTAATGTCCAGAATAAACAAAGAACTTAAGAAGTTAAATAGCAACAAATTAAGTAATTGAATTTTAAAATGGGGTATAGAGCTAAAGAAAAAAGGAATATCAAATGGCAGAGAAACACTTAAATGTTCATCATCCTTAGTCAGCAGGGAGATGGAAATCAAAATGAGATTTCACCTTATACTCATCAGAATGGCTAAAAGTCATGCTATTTAAAGCAAAACATGGTACCCTGTATCTTTATGCCTGGAATTTTGTTGAGGATGATATTTAAAAAAATTTACACCTACTAGGTTCACTTTGAAACACTGATATTTTGGAGGGTAATAATCCTTCAGGAGATAAGGTCTTCCTGTCAAATAGGTCACGCAAGGTCTAGCCTTTGATTATAGTCATGCATCCTGGGCCCCATAATCTGAAAATCCTCTGCCACCAGCACCTGCCCATATAAATGCTGCCATATTCTTTCGAGTATGATTGACTGAACATCTAAATTCATGAATCAAACTGAGGTTTTTGCCTTTAATCCATTTCTTCCAGAATTTTTAGTCATGGTATTGTAAAAGTAACCAAAGGGTACTAAATATATGAAGCTTAGTCATCAGGAAAATGCAAATCAAAATGATCCTGTGAGTTCACCTTATACCCATCAGTATTATTAAGATCAAAAATTTAAGTGACAATACATGCTGGAGAGATTGTGAAGAAAGGGGAACCCTCTTCCATTGCTGGTGAGAATGTAAACTTGTACTACCACTTTGGAAATCAATCTGGCGCTTTCTCGGACAATTAGGAATAGTGTTTCCTCAAGATCCAGCTATGCCAGTCCTAGAAATATACCCAAAATATGCTCAAGTATATAACAAGAACATTTGTTCAACTGTGTTCATAGCAACTTTATTTGTAATTGGCAGAACCTGGAAAAAAACAGATGTCCCTCAACTGAATTGTGGTATGTTTACACAATGGAATACTACTCAGCAATTAAAAAGAAGGATATTAGGAAATTTCAGGCAAATGGTGGGATCTAGGAAAGATCATCCTGAGTGAGGTATCCAAAAGCAGAAAGACACACAGACTATATGCTCACTTATTAGTGGACATTTGACTTATAATATAGGATAATCACACTAAAATCTGTACTCCTAAAAAACCTAAACAAGAAGGAGGAAGCTAGGAAAGTTTCTCAATCCTCACTCAGAAAGGTAAACAGGATAGACATTAGAAGAGCGGGAAAACAGGAAACAGGACAACAACCAACCACAGAGGCTCTTTGAAAGACTCTACCTAGTAGTGTATCAAAGCAGATGCTGATTCTCATAGCCAAACTTTGGGCAGAGTGCAGGAAATCTTATGCAAGAAGAGGGAGACAGAAATCAGGAGCTCAACAAGGAGAGCAAAAGAATAAGAAGATCAGGACCCAGGGGTACTTTCTGAGACTGATACTCCAACCAAGTTCCATACATGGAGAAAACCTAGAACCCCTGCACATATATAGCCGCTGGTAGCTCAGTGTCCAAGTGGGTTCCTTATTTATGGGAACAGGGATTGTCTGTGACATGAACTCACTAGCTGGCTCTTTGACCACCTCCCCTTATGGGAGTGCAGCCTTACCTGGCCATAGAGGAAGACAAAGCAGCCAGTTCTGATGAGACCTGATAGGCTAGGGTCACAGGGAAGGGGAAGAGAACTCACCTATCAGTAGACTTGTGGAGGGGCATGGGAGGAGATGAGAGAGGGATGGTGGGGTTGGGAGGGGATGAAGGAGGGGGCTACAGCTGGGATAAAAAGTGAATAAAATTTAATGAATAAATAATAAACTAAATAAACAATAAGTCAATTAAAAAAGAACAAAAAAAGCAAATCACAGAGGGTCCTGTTTCCTAAAGACCTTTTGCTGCTGCTAGCTCTGACTATATTTATTGCTGCCTTAGTCACCCTGTTTTTTTGTTTGTTTGTTTGTTTTTTGTTTTCTCTGTATGAATATCCTTAGGAGGTTTCTAATTCCTCACTGGGCAATGCAATCACAGTGCAAAACAATAGTGATCATGTCCTAAAAAGCAAAGTCACACAGATAGATTAATGATTTAACTAAAGATTTCTGAGAAAAAAGAAAAAGATTACGTCAAGCTTTTTATAAATATACAATTAACTAAATCAAGTCAGGGTGTTTTGAAAGCTGCTATGTAGCAGGGTACAATATGGTAATTTAGTTACTTATTGAAATGCCTGCTACGGTCAGGGAGCAAAAAGAAAGTGAGCCATGGGAGATCTTTCCATCTTCTGATAAATCCTTCTAATTATTTCTTCAGAGACTGGAAATTATTTTTCATACAAGTCGTTGACTTTCTTGGTTAGGTTCACACCAAGGTACTTTATGTCCTTTGTGGCTATTGTGAAGTGTGTTGTTTCCCTAATTCCTTTCTCAGCCCTTTTGTCTTTTGTATACAAGAGGGCTACTGATTTTTTTTTTTTAGTTAATTTTGTATCCAGCCACTTTGCTGAAGGTGTTAATCAGCTGTAGGAGTTTCCTGGTAGAATTTTTGGGGTCACTCAGGTATACTCTCATATCATGTGGAAATAGTTTGACTTCTTCCTTTCCAATTTGAATCCCCTTGATCTCCTTTAATTGTCTTATTGTTCTAGCAAGGACTTCAAGAACTATGTTATAGAGATATAGAGAGAGTGGGCAGACTTACCTTGTTCCTGATTTCAGTGGGATTTAAGTTTCTCTTCCTTTACTGTGATGTTAGCTATAGGCTTGCTGTATATTGCCTTTAATGTGTTTTGGTATGTGCCTTGTATCCCTGATCTCTCCAAGAGTTTAAAAATGAATACATGTTGGATTTTTTCAAATGCCTTTTCAACATCTAAGGAGATGATCATGTGGTGTTTTTTTTTTCCTTTCATTTGTTAATATGGTGGATCACATCCATATATTGAACCTCCCCTGAATACCTGGGATGAAGCCTTTTTGGTCATCTAATATATTCGATGTGGTCTTGTATTCGGTTTACAAGTATTTTGTTGAGTATTTTTGTATCGATGTTCATCCAGGAGATTGGCCTAAAATACTCATTCTTTGTTGGGGCTTTGTGAGGTTTAGGTACCAAGGTGACTGTGGCTTCACAGAATGAGTTTGGTAGTGCTCCTTCTGTTTCTATATTGTGGCATAGTTTGTAGATTATTTGTGTTAGCTCTTCTTTGAAGGTATTGTAGAATTCTGTGTTGAAACAATCTGGACCTGGGCTTTTTTTTTTTTTTTTTTTTTTTTTTTTTTTTTGTATGAGAGACTTTTGGTGACTGCTTCTATTTCTTTAGGGGATATAGGATTATTTAATTGACTTACCTGGTCTTTATTCAGCTTTGGTAAGTGGAATCGATCAAGAAAATTGTCCATTTCATTTAGATTTTCAAATTTTGTGGCATATATATTTTTAAAGTAAGTCTTAATGATTGTTTGGATTTCCTCAGTGTCTGTTATTATGTCACCCTTTTCATTTTTTATTTTGTTAATTTGGATAGTGTATCTCTGCTTTTTAGTTAGTTTGACTAAGTGTGTGTCTATCTTGTTGATTTTCTCAAAGAACCAGCTCCTGGTTTCATTGATTCTTTGAATTGTTTTCTTTGTTTCTAATACATTGATTTCAGCCCTGAGTTTGATTATTTCCAGCCATCTACTCCTCTTAGGTGAGTCTGCTTCTTTTTTTTCTAGGGCTTTTAGGTGAGCCATTAAGTTGCTTGAATGAAATGTTTCAAATTTCTTCTTAAAGGCACTTTAGTGCTATGAACTTTCCTATTATCACTGCTTTCATTGTGTCCCATAAGTTTGGGTATGTTGTGTCTTCATTTTCATTGAATTCTAGGAAGACTTTAATTTCTTTTATTTCTTCCCTGACCCAGCTGTCATTTAGTAGTGTGTTGTTTAGTTTCCATGTGTGTGTAGGCTTTTGGCTATTTCTGTTGTTGTTGAGGTCCAGTTTTAGTGCATGGTGATCAGATAGGATACAAGGGATTATTTCAATCTTGTTGTATCTGTTGAAGCTTGCTTTGTGACCAACCGTATAGTCTATTTTGGAGAAGGTTCCATGAGGTGTTGAGAAGATAAATTCTTTTGTGTTTGGGTGTAAGGTTCTGTAGATGTCTATTAGGTCCATTTGACTCATGACATCTGTTAGAGATATTGTTTCTTTGTTTAATTTCTGTTTTGTTGACCTGTCCGTTGTTGAGAGCAGAATGTTGAAATCTCCCACTATTAACGTCTGGGGATCTATGTGTGTTTTAAGTTTTATTAATGTTTCTTTTACAAATGTGTGTGCCTTTGTATTTGGGGCATAGATGTTCAGGATTGTGATGTCTTCCTGGTGGAATTCTTCCTTGATGTGTATGAAGTGTCCTTCCCCATCTCTTTTTATTAATTTTGGTTGAAAATCTATTTCATCAGATATTACAATGGCTACTCCTGCTTGCTTCTCGGGTCCATTTGCTTGGAAAACTGTTTTCCAGCCATTTACTCTCAGTTAATGTCTATCTTTGTGACTTAGGTGTGTTTCTTGTATGCAGCAGATGGTTGGGACTTGTTTACAACTCCATTCGGTTAGTCCGTGTCTTTTTATTGGAGAATTGAGTCCATTGATGTTGAGAGAGATTAATGACCAGTGGCTGTTAGATCCTTTGATTTTGATGTTGGTTGTGGTAGTAATTGAGTTTCAGAGCCCACTGTGAAGCTTGAGATTCAATGTCCATTTTAATATTTGACTTTCCTGGATTGATAACTATAAATTTGCTGATGGGCTTTGTTTCACCTGAGGACTTAGTGCTCTGCAACACGTAGACAGAATAGAATCATCTTTTTCTGTTGTCTCATGAAAAATAAAAGATCTCTGACCTAAAGTTCTCAAATTATACATTTACTTTACTATGAAAACAGTGTAAGAGTAGATGAATGGTTGGCTGTGTTAGATGAGTAAGAACTGTTTTCAGTTAGAATAACAATATCTATCTTCTTTGTTGTAACTTCAAATTGCTACATGTCTGTGCAAGAGAAATGGGCTGTTAAAAATATCTGGTTCAAATTCTGTTGATCTGTACTAAAAAATATTGATTTATGATATAAATGTATTATAGGAAGAAACTATAGGGGAAGCTGAGTGATCAGGTGTGTGGTTTTGAATAATTGTTTTTTAAAATAAGAAACTTGTAATCATTATTTGTAATTGAGATTCATGATTAAGGAATGATTGTATGAAAGTAGTTAGAGCCTTGCTCCATCCACCAAGTGTGTGGGAGTGTGTGCCTGCTTTACATTAGTCACCAACTCCACATCTCCTCCTTGGGTCACTGAGCACATTGCTGGAGCTGGACCGCAGCAGTATGGGCTCCTCAAAATACTCAAACACCAATTTAAATTTGATACATTGAAATTGAATCTGATACGTTGAATTCCAACAGCTTAGTAAGTCTTTGAAGAAACTCTAACATGTTTTATGTTAAACAGTAAATATTCCCCAAACCACAACACACTTTACATTTTACAGAAAGTGTTACTGTTCCCTTATTTCCAATCTTTCCAGCCACTATTGAAATCAGGGTGGAGAATTTTCAAAAAGATAAAAATAAATTTACTGTATGATCTAGATAAACCACTCCTTGACATATGCCCCAAAGACTCAATATCACTACTTCACAGATATTTTTACAGGAAGCCCCTATTGCTAAGGACAACATTGCAGAGAGACAGACAACATAAAGAAAGGGTAATGAAGAAGCTGAGATTTGTCACCAAAATAAGAAGTAGATCAACTTTATCACGTCTAGACCGATGCACACCCCAGACAGAAAAAATAATCAACCACAGAAAATGTCATATATTCAAAAATAGATAGCCAGGATACAGAAGGTCAGTGATTTGGAGTAGAAATAAACATGACAGGAACCCCCCTTCCCAAATTCAATTAAATGATTCCTAATGGTGTTTCAACTTGCTCATATATCAGTGCCTAACCCAATCATAATCAAAGAGGCATCCTCCAGTACAGATGGGATTAGATAGAGACCCACACCCAAACATTGGGCAGAGCTCTTGGAACCCCATATAAGAGGGGGAGAAAGGAATGTAGGAGCCAGAAGGGTTGAGTACACTAGAAGAACACAGCCCACAGAATAAACTTAGCAGGGCTCATAGGGACATAGAGAGAGTGAAGTGGCAACCACAGAGCCTTCATGGATCTGTGCCAGACTCTTTGCATACAAGCTATCATTGTTTAACTTGGGGTTATTGTTGAACTCTAGAAAATGGGAGTGAAGGTGTCTAAATAGTTTACCTGTTCACAGAACTTTTGTTCATTACAGTGTTGCCTCATCCAGCATTAATATGAGGGTGTATGCCTACTCTTACAGTGAATCCGCAGGATAGGGAAGGTGGAGGAGAATTGGAGAAGAGGAGGAAGAGGAAGCTGTTTGAGGAATGTATTGTATGAGAGAACAAAGTTTTAAAACATTAGTGTCCAAAACAAAGCAGAATTATCATGTAACCTTAACCCTAACCTGAAAAGAGTGAGAATAACAACTAATCGAGTGAAGATCCACAAGACAAAATAGTATGCCTGGACCTGTTAATGACTGTTTGCCGTTTAGTTCATGATGATACTAAAATGCTAAAAATAATATAATACTAAAAAAAACTTGTTAAGGTACATATATTGTGGAAATAGAGAATGTAAGATCATATGTAGAAGACACGATTCATATTAGATCATAAGTTCCACAGACCTGAAGGTTATTGTTTGGCCCATCCCTATATTTATAACAGGATTCAACCTCAAACTAAGTTGAATTTCTTGAACAATAAGGTCAGATATATTAAACTAATGAGGAAACTCTAAATGTAAAATTATAGACTAATGACACATCTTGTCAAAACAGTATAGTGAAGCTAATACTATATTTCTCATCAATATGCCAGGGTATCCCACACTTAACTGCCCTATATACACCAAGGTATGAGTCTATTCATGTATTTATTCAATTTATCAGAATTATTTATACAAAAGAAATGAATGGATTTCTAAAGATACAGTGAACTCCTAGCCTATCAGGTCTCATCAGGACTGTCTGTATCCTCTTTCTCTGTGGCCTAGTAAGACCACCACATCAGGGGATGTTTATCAAAGAGAAGACAACTGAGTTCATACCAGAGACTGCCCATGCTCCCCTTACTAGGAAATGTAACTCTCTATGTGCCTCTCTGTTACTCATGGAACTACAAAATCTCCAACACTTATCTTGGCTTACTGCATGTCTACATGAAACCACATTTTGCATTAGATCACAAGAGCCCCTCACACTTGCTGTCTGAATCATCAAACTTTTAAGTGAGACTTGCAGTGATGTGCATTTAAGGCTCCGTCTTTATCCAGCCTCTAACAACTTTCATATGTTTACAGTAGGAATAAAGTGATCTAAATCAGGTCAGGTAGCAAAGGTGGAGAATTGCACCATAACTGATTTGCAATCACCTCCAGATTATTTTTATTAACTGTGTTGAACCAATTCAAGACCAAGCAAAATACCTGCAAAAAATACAAAATGAAAAATAATTCACTGTAATTCCCAGTATGTGTTGCATTCTACAAAACCTGCATGTAGAGGAACAGAATAACTCTGGCTTATTTTCAAGGAATTTGCAGATCATTTTCCAGAGTTAACCATGGGGGATGGTGCACAAATGTTCTCAGAAAGTAAATATTTAACAGACTGGATTACAAAAAAAATATATTACCAGGTATTTTTTTGTTACTCTAGGAAACAGGTCACTCCCTAATGCCAACAACCCACAGATTCCAGTTCTATGACTCTGGTCTGAAGTAAGCAAGGAACAGCACATTAGGAAGAACTGAACATCAAACATACATAGTGTGTTTCTGTGAAGCAGAACTTTGTTTAAAGGTTTATACTTACCTAGGTATAAGTATTTCTGCTTCCCGTTGGAGACAGTTATTCAGCCTCTATGGCCTTTCACGATCTCCTGAATCTGGTCGGAGGCATGGGGAGATTTCAAATCCTTCAGGTGGCTTTCTTTCTGATCTGCAATATGATGGTGGCACCTCATGTACTATTGGAAAACTTCACTGCAGCGATCCCTGGTCATCGATGCTGGGTCTCCATCCTAGACAGTGGCAACGTCTCTGACAATGACAGCAGGATCCTGAGCCAAGATGACCTCCTGAGAATCTCCATTCCCTTGGACTCCAACCTGAGGCCAGAGAAGTGTCGTCGCTTTGTTCAACCACAGAGGTATCTCCTACATTCTAATGATACCTTCTTCAATGTGACAGAGCCAGATACAGAGCCCTGTAAGGATGGCTGGGTGTATGACCAAAGCACTTTTCTCTTCACCATTGTGACTGAGGTAAGTGGCTTCAATATAATACCAACCCGTCAGTGAACTGATGACAACAACTCAGCAATAGTTCAAATAGTATATATGCTTTGAGCTTAGTCATTGTCTTATTAAGTGCAAGAGTCTTATTCAATGATTTTAATGACTTCAAACATAAAGAAAAATGCACTTGTCTTGTACTTTCATTTAAGGGATGACCTCAGATTAAAAATCAGTTCATAGAAGAAAATTTAACAAGACAATTTAGCAAGATAAGAACAGCAGATTTCATCGGAAGGCCTATCTCCTCCCAAGCCTTGGCCTTCTAAGTGGCTTTTCAATTATCAGGTTGACTTTCTTCTTCGGAAACAAGCTTCATATCCAACCAGAAATATTTGGTTTTCCTATAGCAGTTATGAAACTATTACACCAATGGCCATGTTGTCTTGCAGGTTAGTATTGTAATATAAGGGGATAAGTTCTGGATAAGAACATTGATGTCTTTTCTTTACCAACATTCTACATAGCAACATCTGGCACTATGAAAGGTAGCTAACAAGGAGAAAGATTGTAGTTTGATTTTGCAGTGATATCTTTGTTCTGAAAAAAGACTGTGTGGTGTCTTCCACAGTAGGAGCTTAACATTTACTGAGAGGTGGTGAATTACAGGAATACTTTCAAAGTTGTTTGGAAGAACTGTGGAGTATCCCTAACCAAATACAAAGTTATTATATATGACTAGCATGACTGCTTAACACCCCAGATCTTCTGCGAGCAGCTATGTTCATCCAAATATTATACCTTTCAAATTTCTCCTTTAAAATTATAGTATGAATTTTTCTTACTCAACAGTAAAAATCTCCTTGAGGCTTTATACAAATCTTTCATGGAGATGCTTGAGTGAGAAATTAATTGAAGTGACAAAATAGAAGAGCATATCTTTGATAGAGTTTTATTGTTCTGATGACACACAAAAACCCTGAGCCTAAGCTTCTATGTCATGTTTCCTCAGTGACCAAGACCATACAACACACAACATACTGAAAAACCAAAAAACTTTTATTCCACTTTTTGGAAATGGGGCATCATATTCTTAAATGTCTTCGTGCTGGCCAGTGGAAATATTTCTTTTGGGTCTTCCTATTGATTATTAATATTTACTATTGATGTGTCTTTTAGTTAAACAGCAGTGGTTCTTAAAGTAGCTGTATACCCAAATCACCACACAGAGACTAGGATTTATTTAATTAACCTAGAGCACAATGCTGGGCAATAATTACTCAGTCCTAAACATCCATCCCACATAGCTTCCTCATATTCAAATTTCCCATATTAAACTGCTTTTAGTCATTTCTTAAGTCTGGGTTAATCTCTCCTGACAGTTCTGGGTCCTCTCCTCTGAGATCTCTATCCTTCTACTCTCCTCCAACTCATTTCTTTCTCCTTCCCTTAGGACCAGGATGTCCCACCCTATTCTCTCCATTACTCAGCATTGGCTTGTTGTTTTGTTGACAATACAGAGAACAAATGGTGGCATGTTTACACAAACTTGAGACATTATTCAATGCAATGTGAGGATTGAAACCACATAGTGGGGTAGAGAAATCACCATTTGAATGAAGTAGGATAAATTGTATTCATTGCCCAAGAACATTATTCCAACATTTCCCCCCTTTAAGTCCAACAAAGCCTCCTTTTCTTTCAATACAATAATAATTATAAAACAGTTATGGAAACTATTAGGTACGATTTACATGTACAATGTCCAATCTATGTGCCTTTGGAAACTAAGGAGAAAGTATTTGAGTATCCTATCTTGACAAGTTTAGAGTTCTATATGTAAATTTACTTTTATCCTTATTATTATTACCTATGTGAAAACATTTTCTTAATTTTTAAACAACGTAAGCTTAATTGTGAAACTATAACTATTTGGTCTTCAACCCCATCAGAGACTTGAGAAGGAATGATATTAGATACTGGAGGAAACAGGGAGTGCATGATAGCAGCTTCCAAAAAATAAAAAAAATTGACAGAGACAGTTTGGTGCCTGCACCCCAAACTCTCTGTAATGTTGGAGCATCATTTTCAGCCTTCTGACTCAGTGTATTTGACAGACATGTATGTGAAGCAGGAACTATTTAGGACTTGCTTACCCTGTCTTGGCAGAGTTCCACAGTCAACTCAGCCTGCATTTAAGCTTGCCCATTTTAGGCGAATTCTGTCTGTTGTGAAACAAGGGCGTTTTCTTTTTGCCCAGCTGGCTCATTTGCCACATGTGAAGCCATCTTGATATGAAGGTTATTTTATGCTCATCACCTTCTTTGAGATAGGCTGAGTGCTGCCAGGAGATGTCCTGTCTCATTGTCAAAGAATCTTGAAAATAATAAAAAACCTTTTAAAAGTCATATACATCAGGTCTCTGAAGTTTTTGAAGATGTACATATCTTCATATAATTGACCTTTAGACAGGTCAATTATATATATTGTCATATCTATCTGTTAAACCTAGGATGTATACTGCTGTGATAAATTAGACTAAGGTCTAACATGAGTATGAGTTGATTAACTAGCAATTAGCTTGCAATACCTGATAACCTAGTCTTATTTTCTCTCTGAATAAGATCATTAACAACTTATAACCATCTCCCAATGACAATAAACATTCATAGCCACAGAAAACAACCAAAAACCCACCCAACCCCCCTTTAAAATAAATTGGACTTTGTTTTCATGAAATTTTTTAGCTGACTTTTTGGATATGCAGAAATCCTGTTAAGGGGCACAAAGGAAATTGGGGAAAATGCTTAATTAAGCAAGCAATAACATTTGTGGTCCAGTCTTTGAATGTTGAGAAATTTCAGATTTAATAGAAGTCCTGTTTGGAAACAGTCTAAAATACTGGGCCAATTGAGGTTAGTAGCGGTCTTCAAAGCTTGCATGGGAGCAGGCTTTGATGAGAACGAGCAATTGAAGCCGTTGAGGCAGTAACAACCAGAATGCTGGAACATGCAAGATACTGGAACAAATGTGTCCATGTCTCAGCATGCTAGAAGGATGAACTCTGTCAGGTTTCATCCAGCATCTCCAGTGCCTAGTCCTTTTGTTTTACAAACATATAATTTCTTACAGGCATTATACAGTCCTAAAATTATAAATGTATAAGATGTACAGGATGGAATGAAACTGTAAATCAATTTTATCTATGCCAATTAAAAGAATGACATAATAAATTTTGAGGATATTGCAGCCAAATGTTTATTGGCCATGTAATATTGAAGTTCTGGCTGGAGACATTTTTTATTTCTCAGTCAGTTTCACAGCTGTTCCCATGTGAAGAAATCATCAATTTATGTTACCTCTTCTGTTTAGTCTTCTTGATTTCTCTCTTCTTCTGTGTGTTCTTCCTCTGTCATATCTGATTTTTATTAGTTTTGATGGAACTCATAATTTCTCTTCTCCTATATGAATATATGCAAAATCTCTTTCCCAGGGTAACACATTCTCTGTTCTGCATTTTGGAATTAGGACCTTTATATGCTGTTCTAATTCAGCAGTCCTTTCCAAATTCCACTGTTTCTTACAGGTGTTTATCTCATTAATAGATAAATCATTGTTAATCATTTTTTGGGAAATACTGTGTTTCCCTTCTTTTTATGACCATCTTTTAAAAACTACTGTTAGATATTTTCATAATTGTTTGACCTGTGGGATTATTAGTTATATCTGTAACAGTTTTCATGTCATAATGTCAAAAACATTGTTGAATTCCAATGGATGTACAAGCTGAAGCATCATCAGCCCCAGTTTGCAAGGGCATCTCCAAAACATTCATCATCTCTAAGAAATTTGCAACCAAAGGATCATGCTCTCCAGAATTTAAGGCAAAAGCCCACTGGAATTCTGAATATGAATCTATGGCATAGTGTGTGTATTTCAGTTATCCAAACTCTGTAAAATGGAGCACACCAGCCACTGTATGACCTTGTTCCAATACAACACTAAAGAGGATCTGCATTTCTTTTCTTAAATTTTATTTTTACATTAATTACAACTTATTCACTTTGTATCCTGGATGTAGCCCCCTCCCACATTCCCTCCTATTCCCACCCTCCTCCCTCATTGCCTTCCATGCTCTTATCCAAGTCCACTGATAGGGAAGGTCCTCCTCTATCTGCTGCTCCCCAGTCAGGGGGAGATGCTCAAAGAGCCAGCTACTGAGTTCATGTTGGAGACAGCCTCTGTTCCATTTACAAGGAAACCCACTAGGATAGTAAGCTGCCCTGGGCTACATTTGAGGGGGGAGGTTCTAAGATATCTCCATGCATGGTCCTTGGTTGGAGTATCAGTCTCTGGAAACACTCCTGGGCCCAGATTTTTGGTTCCATTGCTCTCCTTGTGGAGCTCTTGTCCCTTCCAAGTCTTTCTCTGTCCCCTTTCTTTCCTAAGATTCTGTTCACTCTGCCCAAAGTTGGTTATGAACCTCAACATCTCCTTTGACATACAGCTGGGTAGAGTCTTTCAGAGGCCCTCTGTGGTAGGCTCCTGTCCTGTTTTCTTTTTTTTCCTTCTTCCAATGTCCAGTTTGCCTTCCTGAGGGAGGATTGATCATCTTACTAGTCAGGGTCCTCCTTCTTGGTTAGCTTCTTTAGGTGTACAGATCTTAGTATATTTATCCTATATTATATGTCTAATATCCACTTATAAGTAAGGATATACCATGTGTGTTTTTCTGCTTCTGAGATACCTCACTCACCATAATCATGTCTAGATCTCACCATTTGCCTGCAAATTTCATGATTTCCTTGTTTTTAATTACTGAGTAGTATTCCATTGTGTAAATGGAAGTTCTTTATCCATTCCTCCATTGAGGGATATTTCCAACTCCGTTGATGGGTTATTTCCAGCTTCAGCCAATTGCAAATGAAGCGGCTACAAACAACTTGAGCAAATATCCTTGTTGTGTACATGAACATCTTTTGGATATATGCCTAGGAGTGGTATAGCTGTATCTTGAGGAAGTGCTACCTGAGAAAGGGACAGGTTAATTTTGAAATTGGTTGCATACGTTTACATTCCCACCAGCAATGGAGTAGGGTTCCCCTTTCCGCACATCCTCTCCAGCATGTGTTTTCACTTGAGTTTTTTATCTCAGACATTCTGATGAATATAAGGTAAAATCTCAGGGTTGTTTTGATTTGTATTTCCCCGATGACTAAGGACTTTGAGGATTTCTTTAAGTATTTCTCTGCCATTAGATATTCCTCTACAAAGAATTCTCTGTTTAGCTCTATAATATAACCCATTTTTAGTTGGTTTACTTGAATAATTGCTTTATAACTTCTTGAGTTCTTTATATATTCTGGACATTAGCCCTCTGTCAGATATAAGGTTAGTGAAGATCCTTTCCCAGTCTGTAGGCTGTTATTTTGTCCTGAAGACAATGTCCTTTGCTTTACAGAAGCTTTTCAGTTTCATGAGGTCCCACTTACTGATTGTTGAGTTTAGAGCCTTTGCCCTTGGTGTTCTGTTGAGGAAGTTGTCTCCTTTGCTAGTGAGTTCAAGGCTTTTAACCACTTTTCTTCTAACACATTTAGTGTGTTTGGTTTTATATTGAGGTCTTCAATCTACTTGGACCTTAGTTTTGTGCAGGATGATAAATATGGATTTATTTGCATATGTCTACATGTAGGACATCCAGTTAGACAAGCACCATTTATTGAAAATGCTGCCTTTTTTCCCATTGAATGGTTTTGGCTTTTTGTGAAAAATCAAGTATATATAAAATGTGCTTTATGTGTGGGTCTTCTATTTGATTCCTTTGATCAATCATTCTATTTCTATGCCTGTACCATGCAGTTCCTATTACTATTGCTCTGTAGTACAGGTTGAGGTTAGAGATGGAGAAACCTCCACAAGTTATTCTATTGTATAGGATTGTTTTATCTATTCTGGGTCTTTTGTTTTTCCATACAAAATTTAGAATTGTTCTTTCAAATTTTGTGAAGAATTTTGTTGGAATTTTAATGGGGATAACATTGAATCTATCGATTGCTTTTGTCAGGTTAGCCATTTTCACTATGTTAATCCTACTGTTCCATGAGCATGGGAGATCTGTCCACCTTCTATCTAATTTTTTTCTTCAGAGACATCAAAAATTTTTTTTGAACAGGTTTTTCATTTCCTTGATTAGAGTCACACCAAGGAACGTTATGTTATTTGTGGCTATTGTGAAGTGTTGTTCCCTAGTTTCTCTCTTGGCACTTTTGTCTTTTGTATACAAGAGAGCTAATGGTTTTTTGAGTTAATTTTTAATCCAGCCATTTTGCTGAATGTGTTTATCAGCTGAACGAGTTCCCTGGTTGCATTTTGGGGTCGAACATGTATACTATTATATCATCTGTGAATAGTGACACTTTGACTTCTTCCTTTCCAATTTTTATCTCCTTGATCTCCCTTAGTTATCTTACTGTTCTAGCTAGGACTTTAAGTACTATGATGAAGAGATATGGAGAGTGTGGGCAGCCTTGCCTTGTCCCTGATTTCAGTGGGATTGATTCAAGTTCTCTCCGTTTAGTTTGATGTTGTCTATAGGCTTGCTGTATATTGTCTTTTCTATGTTTAGGTAAGTGCCTTTTATTCCTAATCTCTCCAAGACTTTAAATATGAATGGGTGTTGGATTTTGTCAAATGCTTTTTCAGCATCTAAGGAGATGATCATGTGTTTTTCTCCTTCAGTTTGTTTATATTGTGGATTACATTGATGGATTCCTGTATGTTGCACCACCCTGTATGTCTGGGATGAAGCTTACTTGATCATGATGGTTAATAACTTTAATGTGTTCTTGGATTCAGTTTGCAAGTATTTTATTGAGTATTTTTGCATCAATGTTCATAAGAGGGATAGATCTGAAGTTCTCTTTTTTGTTGGGTCTTTTTGTGGTTTAGTTATTAAGGTGACTGTGGCTTCATAGAATGAGCTTGGTAATTTTCATCCTGTTTCTCTTTTGTGGAATAGTTTGAAGAGAATTGAAGTTAGCTCATCTCTGAAGGTCCGGTAGGATTCTGTGCTGAAACCATCTGGCCCTGGGCTTTTTTTTTTTTTTGAAGGGAGACTTTTGATAACTGTTTCTATTTCCTTGTGGGATATAGGACTATTCAATCTTTCTACCTGATCCTGATTTAATTTTGGTCAATGGAATCTATCAAGGAAAATGTCCATTTCATAAAAAGACACAGATTAACAGAATGGATACGTAAACAAAACCCAGCAATCTGTTGCATACAAGAAACACACCTAAGGCATAAAGATAGACATTACCTGAGGGTAAAAGGTTGGAAGACGACTTTCCAAGCAAATGGACCCAAGAAACAAGCAGGAGTAGCCATTCTAATATCTGATAAAATAGACTTTCAACCAAAATTAATAAAAAAGAGATGGGGAAGGACACTTCATACTCATCAAGGGAAAATTCCACCAGGAAGACATCACAGTCCTGAACATCTATGCCCCAAATACAAGAGCACCCACATTTGTGAAAGAAACATTGATAAAATTTAAACCACATATAGATCCCCACACATTGATAGTGGGAGACTTCAACACCCCACTCTCAACAAAGGACAGGTCAACAAAACAGAAATTAAACAAAGAAACAATATCTCTGACAGAGGTTATGAATCAAATGCACCTCACAGACATTTACAGAACTTTACACCCAAACACAAAAGAATTTACCTTCTTCTCAGCACCTCATGGAACCTTCTCCAAAATAGACCATATAGTTGGTCACAAAGCAAGTCTCAACAGATACAAGAAGATTGAAATAATCCCTTGTATCTTGTCTGATCACCATGAAATAAAGTTGGACTTCAACAACAACAGAAATGGCAAAAAGCCTACACACACATGTAAAGTGAACAACTTGTTACTAAATGACAGCTGGGTCAGGGAAGAAATAAAGAAAGAAATTAAAGTCTTCCTAGAACTCAATGAAAATGAAGACATAACATATCATTTAGATCTTTCAAATTTTATGACATTTAGGCTTTTGTAGTAAGAACTAATGATTGGATTTCCTCAGTGTCTGTTGCTATGTCCCTTTTTTCATTTATGATTTTGCTGACTTGGATAGTTTCTCTCTGCCATTTAGTTAGTTTTGGTAAGGGTTTGTCTATCTTGATTTTCTCAAAGATACAGCTCTTGATCTCATTGATTCTTTGATTTATTTTATTTGTTTCTAATGGATTTATTTCAGCCCTTAGTTTGATTATTTCCAGCTGTCTATGCCTCTTGAGTGTGTCTGCTTCTTTCTTCCTAGGGCTTTCAGGTGAGCCATTATGCTGTTGTCTGAGATGTTTCTAATTTCTTCTTGAAAGCACTCAGTGCTATAAATTTTTTCTTAGCACTGCACTTTTGGTTATAATGTGCCTCATTTTCATTGAGTCCTAGGAAGTCTCTAATTTCTTTATTTCCTTCCTGACCCAACTATCATTGAGTAGTGAGTAGTTCAGTTTCCATGTGTGTGTGTAGGCTTTATGCTATTTCTGTTGTTGTTGTTGTCCAGGTTTCATCCATGGTGGTCCGATAGGATACAAGAGATTATTTCAATTTTCTTGTATCTGTTGAGGCTTGTTTTGTGACTAACTACATTTTGGAGAAGGTTCCATGGGGTGCTGAAAAGAAGGTATACTCTTTTGAGTTTGGGTAAAAAGTTCTATATTCGAGGGCCTCTGAAAGCCTCTGCCCTACAGACTATCAATGCAGATGCTGAGCCTGATGGGCAACTGTTGGGCAGAGTGAAGGGAATTTTATGTAAGAACTGGGAAATAGTAAGAGCTGGAGAGGACAGGGTATCCACAAGGAGAGCAACAGAACCAGAATATTTGAACACAGGGAACTTCCCAGAGACTCATACTCCAACCAAGGACTATTCATAGAGATAACCCAGAACCCCTGCACAGATGTAGCCCAGGGCAGTTCAGAGTCCAATTGGGTTACATAGTAATGTGAAGAGGGACTGCCTCTGACATAATCTGATTGGCCTGCTCTTTGATCACCTCCCCCTGGGGGGGAGCAGCCTTACCAGGCCATAGTAGAGGACAATGCAGCCACTTTTGATGTGAACTGATAGACTAAGATCAGAAAGGAGAGGAGAACCTGCCCTATCAGTGGACTTGGGGAGTGGCATGCATGCAGAGGGAGGAGAGAGGGTAGGATTGAGAGGGGAGGAGGGAGAGTCTTATGGGGGGATGCAGAATGAATAAAGTGTAATTGATGAAAAATAAAAAAAATAAATTAAAAAGAAAGTTCTGTAGTCATCTGTTAGGTCCATTTGATTTAGGACCTTTATAAGTGCCATTATTTCCCTATATAATAGCTTCTGTCTAGATAATCTGTCCCTTGGTGAGAGTGGAGTGTCAAAGTCTCCCACTATTAAGGTGTTGGCACCAATGTGTTTTTTAAGTTTTAATAATGTTTCCTTTACAAATGTAGATGCTCTTGTATTGGGGGCATAGATAGTCAGGATTGTGATGATCTCGTGGTGGATTTTTGCTTTGATGATTATGAAGTTCCTCTCCTCATTTTTTTGATTAATTTTGGTTGAAAGTCTATTTTATTAGATATTAGGATAGCTACCCCAGCCTGTTTTCTGGGTCCATTTCCTCGAAAAACAATTTTCCAGTCCTTTACTCTGAGCCATTTATCTTCGTTACAGGGGTATATTTCTTGGATGGAGCAGAATGTTGGATCCTGTTTCTTCAACCATTCTTTTAGTCCTTTAGTGTGGATCTTTTTATTGGATAGTTGAGTCTATTGATGTTGAGAGATGATAGTGACTAATGAATGTTAGTTCCTTTTTTTGTGGAGTTGGCAGTATTTCAATTTTTGTTTCCTTTTAATTTTTGTTGTGATGTTAACTATAACCTGTGTTTTCTTGGGTGTCATTTTTGTTGAATTGGATTTTTCTTTCTAGTATATTCTGTAGGACTGGGTTGCTGTGTAGATATTGTTTAAGATTAGTTTTGTCATGAAATATTTTGTTTTCTCTATCTATGTACATTGAACTTTTCTCTGGGTATAGTAGTCTGGGTTGGCATCTGTGGTGCATTGGAGTCTGCATGACATCTGCCCAGGCCCTTTTGGCTTTCATAGTTTCTGTCGAGGAATCTGGTGTGATTCTGATCTACCTTTAATGATCTACCTTTAAATTTTACTTGGATTTTTTCCCTTGCTGCTTTAATATTTTTTCTTTGTTCTGTAGATTCAGTGTTTTGACTATTATGTGACATGAAGACTTTCTTTTCTCATCTAGTCTTTTTGGTGTTCTGTAGGGTTCTTGCATGTTTAAGGACATCTCTTTACATTGGGAAAATTTTCTTCTATGATTTTTTCAAAAAGATTTTCTGGACCTTGGATTCTGGAATCTTTCTTTTTGTCTATTCCTATTATTCTTAGATTTTCTCTTTTATGGTGTCCTTGATTTCTTGGATGTTTTGTGTTTAGAACTTCTCTGCTTTTACCTTTTCTTTGAGAGATGTTTCCCTTTCTACGATTATATCTTCAGCACCTGAGATTCTCTCTTCCATCTCTTGTATTCTATATGTGATGCTTTCTTTTATGGTTCCTGATCTTTTCTCAAATCTCTCCAGCTCCAGGGTTTTCTCTGTTTGCGTTTTTTTTTTAATTGTTTTTAATTCTGTTTTCATGCTTTGCACCATTTCCTTCTTCTGTTGGAATGTGTATTACTGTCTTTATATGATGGCCTCAATTTGTTGTTCATTTCCTCTCTGTATGCCACCAATTGTGCCTCTATTTGTTTGGCTGTTTTGCCTGTATTTCTTTGAAAGCTATGTTCATTTCCTCTTTACATGTCTCCATTTGTGTAGCTATTTAGTTGAGAGATTTGTCTGTTACCTCTTTATGTGCCCCTAATAACTGGATAAGCATACGTTTAAAATCATTTTTTCTGTGTTTTCGATGAATGAAAATACCCATTGATTTTGGGGGGTTGTTAGTGAAGCCATGTCCTGATTTTTGTTGGATGTGTTCTTAAAACAACCTCTAGCCATCTGCTTATCTGTAACCTTTGCTGTTTGTTCCTGTAATCTGTACTTCAGACTGGGTCCATCTGTCTCTGGTGTCTTGAGTATTTTTCAGGAAAATGAGAGATAGCCTCCTGTTTGAGAGTGTGTGTTGGTGTTTCAGCTGTAGCTAAGGGTCGAAAGTTGCAGGCACCAGTGTACAAGTGCAGGCGAACAAGCAAAAGCCTGTGCATGGAAGTATGCCCTGAAGGACAGAGTGCTAGAGTGTGTAGATGCCTGGAATGTGGCATGTAAGTGTAAGAGGAGGTGTGGATGCTGGCACTGTTCACAACCACAATGCACATGTGTAGGTTCCCTGAATACCTCAGTGGCCTACAGACCTACCATACTATCCTCCTGGTATTCAGATCTTCCTGTGCTCCAGAATTATTTGACTGGACTCCACTGATTGACCCACCGAACAGGGGCTTCTATGTTGAGAATGCTGTCCCAAGATTCCCTTGTTGGCCACATTGTGTGTGTGTGTGTGAGGATATGATGTCTGGCCGCTAGCATAGAGGGACCCTGGATCTGGGGTTCCGCATGCATTCACTTGAAGGGGCACTCACTAGCTATCAGGCCTAATCGGAAAGCACGGGAGTATGTCTTGTTCTCTAATCACAGATTTGTGCTTGCAAGGGCTAATGAGAATGTAGGAGATCCATCAACCCAGTGGTGTCCACTGTTTCTCTGATGGGCAGGGAGACCCTTACTAGCGGTTGCCACTACTGCTGTCTCAGTCACAGAGCATGGAGGCTCCTGTTAGGGCTAGCTGCCACCCAGCTTCCATGACCATAGGTGTGGGAGGCTGGTACAGATGCCCACTGGGAGGCCCTGGAGGTGTGTACAGCTGCCCACCACTGCTGTAGACCTGGGATGTCTGTACAGTTGCTCACTGGGAAGCCCTGGAAAGCCTCTACAATGGCCCAAAAAACTGGAAGCAGGTACAGCAGCCCGCTGAGAGGCCCACACAGGTGCCTGCTGCAGCCGAAGAACTGGGAAGCTGGTACAGACACCTGCTGGGAGGCCTGTACAGCTTCCCACCTCTGCATGCCTCTGTTCTCTCACTGAGCCAGGCTTGGAGCAGAGGGCACTGCTGGCCACCTCCAATGAAGATGAAGGAGGGAGGCCAGTCAAAGGGAAGTGCAGGGGGGTTGAATATTCACCATACTCAGTCCCCAGAGATCTCCACAGATGACCTGGATCCAAAAGGTCTCAGCTCATGGGTTGTCCCCTCTTGCTCAGGAAGCCTCAGTGTCGAAGTTCTGGCTTTAACTGCCCCTCCACTCGCCAATTTCAGTTTCAGATCCTGTGCCCCTTAGATATACTGCGCACTGGCCGCTGCCATTTTGGATCTTCCAGGATCTCCATTTCTATTTTAGCATATAAACGTTCATCTAGTAATTGAGCTTTATGAATACACACACAGTCTGACCAAGTTGGCCTATAGCTGAAGACTTTCTCTTCAGCATCTCAGTGGGCTGCCATTTTGCAATATCTTCAAGCCTCTGTGGAGTTTTCTCATCTGGAAGCACCCTTTTTGGTGTTATTGTAAATACCAGATTGGATATCTCTGAAGGCTCTCTAATATGATTCAAACATTCCCCCAACCTCTGCTCTATAATTTATCATTTGTTTATTCAGTCTCTTCTTTCAACAAGTCTGTCTTATCCTGATCTTTTCCAAAGAGGATATACAAAACTGAAATCTCCAGTGAAAAAAAATATTTGTATGCAAAGAACCAAACTCAAATGTTATCCAGAAGCACTGTGTCATTGTGTCTTCCTCCATTTTCAACATGGAAAAATATCTTTTTAAATCTCTAATCCATTTCTTAAAGACTTTACTTTATTTTTCCCAGTTTCCCTTTCAGACTTACCAGTTCAGATGTTTTAGGCTTCTCAGTCTGTCTCTTGCTCCTGCTTCCAGGAAGAGGTATTTTTTTCTGCCTCCCTTAATGGATCCTGACCCCTTCCTCACTCTGGAAAGTTAAGGTCCATAAATATTTGCTCCTCAGACTGATGAGTTCCTCTTCTCAAAGGGATTTTGCTTTCTGCCGTGGCTAGCAGAGTCTGGCTTTGAGAAGCTTCCTTGTTAAAGAGCCACTTCTTTTTTCTCTACCTAATGCAGCCATGGTCATTCAGGCCTTTACAGCCATTGAAGCAGGACATTCTCCCCAAGCATGGTTGGATACCATAAAAAGCTAAAATGATACGCTCAGGATGCGAGGCTAAGCACTGCACTCAGGGTCAGCCACTTTGGACCCAGAGAAGAGCATGTCTGATTCCATGCGGGTTGATGCCCCAGGTCCCGCCTCTGAGAAAAAGGTATCGGACGGGTCTGATGCTCTTTGGGTGGATGACACCTAAATGAACATCTGTACAAAGTCCCAATTTATTTCTAATATCAGAGATCAGACCTCTACTCTTGCCTGATGCGTCTAAACCAAAAAGGGGGAACTGTAGAGAGCTGCGGAATGCTATGCCTTAAAGATGGAGCTGGTTTCTGCCTTCCACCTTCCCGATGGTGAGTGCTCTCTGTCACGAACAACTCCACATTTGGCTAAGGCCAAGGATCTGGCTTGATTCCATGTATGTGGACCTATCTGCATTGCCCCCGTGGCACGCCTGGGTTGGCTACCCAGAGGCTATTTAAGCTGTGGGCTGGCTTTCCCCGGGGTCCGAGGATTGTTCAATGTTCCTGAATAAACAGCATTGAAAAAAAAGAAAAAGAAAAAAGAAACTGCCTCTCTGGGGTCTGTATGTAACAATTTTTGTTTTTCTGTAGCCTGCTGGAGGCCTTGCTATTCTGCAGGGTTGTGGGGGTCTGTCTAACCAGGAATCTGTGAGCTCCTGGTTTAGGAACTTTACTTTGTTTTTAAGGAACAGAACTGAAAACTGCTGTAAAGTTTTACTTTCTATTGCAAAACCTGCACTCCTGGTGCAGGGTCAGTACCGCTCCCTCCCCAAAAGAGACTCACAGACCACAGTTCGATGCAAAAGCAAGAGGCAGTTTATTCCGATCGCAATGGGGGTCGTCCCTTCAAAGCAGGAGACGACCCTGAGCATACTAAGCACAGAGTTTTTATTCCTAAAAAAATCAGGCCTTTACATTGATTAGTCAGCAGAAAAGATAGCAGTAATGCGGGCTGGCAGCTGTAGCGGGGAGCTCACAGCTCCAAGGACAGTCCTCCCCTAAATTGCCTGACTTGTTCTTCTTTCTTCTTAGCTGGCCCTTATTCAAGGTCCAGTTGTTTTTCTTTTTAATTTGGGATGTTCCCAATTTTCATTCCCCCCTTTTTCTTTGGCATAATTTTAACCCTAAAATTACAGGCTAGATTTAGCCTGCATCTCTAATTGCTGATACTGCTGTCGAAGCATAAGGACCTGAACGGTACTGATCCGTTCTCTCACGAAATTAACTAGCTTGTTAAGAATGCAGGGGCCAAGAGTTACAATCAGGAGAAGAATTAGCAAAGGGCCTAGCAAGGTGGAGATTAAAGTGGTCATCCATGGAGAGGAATTAAACCATCCTTCAAACCATCCTAGGCTTTGGGCTCCTTCTCGCTTTCTCTTTTTTAAGCCCTCTTTGACCTTATCTAGGGTCTCAGTGACAACTCTAGTATGGTCGACATAGAAACAGCATTCTTCTTTTAGAGCAGCGCATAAACCTCCTTGTTGCAAAAACAATAAATCTAAGCCCCTTCTGTTTTGTAACACCATCTCTGATAATGACTGTAAGGAATCTTTGAGCTCTCTAATTGTGCTTTCTAATCTTTCTATGTCCTCATCAACAGCTGCCCTAAGCTCATTTAACCTGCTATGTCAGAGGGATATAGCCGACCCTCCAGCTGCTGTCCCTACTGCTCCTAGCCCGACCCCAAGCATTATGGCTAAGAAAATTCCCAGGTCTCTTTTTGTTTGTATCAGCAGTTCCCCCACAGAGTCCCAGTATTGGAAGGGCTCTTCATACGGGTGATAGGTGACTCGGGGGATTACCTGGACCAGGACACAGTAGTCAGATGAATTGACAAGCACCTGAGTACTGACACAAGTAGTAATCCCTGTCGCACAGGCCCACCATCCATTGATTGGTGGTATGAGGTACCCAGACAGACCTGCAACATCATAGGTTTGGTTGCATAAAAACTGATGACTGGGGGGGACTTTACCTACACAGAGTCCTTGCCCTGAAACGGCAGACAAGGAAAGTCTAGCCTCCCTTTGCGTCCAACGGCAGGCTGTCGCCTCTTGGGAGTTACTTATCTCATCTGTAAAGGCAATTCCTTCATAATATGGGGGAGCAATTCCAAAGCATAACCAACAAGACTCAGTAACCTTGGGGTTGGTGTTATTCCCCTGTGCTAGGGAATTAATGTATGGTCCAGGAGGCTTAGGGGAAGAAGAATCTTTACCCATTTTTGAGTTAGGAGTCAGTGATGGGGTTGCTGGACGTGGGGCTTTAGTCTGGGGGTCTGATTTCACTGGGGGAACCAGGTGAGGGCCAGCTTTATTTGGCCCTACTTCAGCAGATGGGGCTGTTATTTTTAATTTGATGGTGAAAAGTAACCCATCATTATATTTTTCCTTATATATTCGTAGGCCCCAAGTGAACCCTGTCACCCAGTTAGTTGAAATCTGTTTTCCAGCGTCTGTGAACCGGATTAGCAGGGGGTGGCACCAGGTGGTACATATTGGCTGATTAGTCCACCTATTGTTTGGTCCCCGGTCTGGGGGCTGGGCATGACTGTAATTAGCTTTAACAACAATGTAATCCCAACTGGAGGTAGGCTTCCAGTAAGTATCCCCAGTGGTTTCACACCCCCAATTTTTGCAGTAGAAGTCATTTCTCCCCCCACATTTGTTTACCATTTTAGGTTGCTGGTGGGGTCCTGGACATACATAAAAGGTTAGGACTCGCAGCATACCGCGGTGGTTGGTGGTCCCACAGCCCCCCCCCCCAGGGATCTAAGCCCCTTCTCTCACTAAAAGACCCACGTCTATGGTCCCCAGGAACCATGTTGGGGTCTAGGTGGCTTTGCAAATCCCAGTTAGCAGGTGCTCCTAGAGCCATTTTACAAAGGTCAGGGTACAAGTCCGACCACCATGTGAAGGGTGGGGCTATCTTTGAAACAGACCAAATTATAATATGTCTATGATTAGTTACTTCCCAAGTCAAAAGTTTGGGCTGGTGAGGACTGGAGCCCAAGCAAGTATTGTAAGTGCTTAACAGAGCCAAAAACACCAGCAGTTTGTGGATATCACCCACGGCTAACATTCTTAAAAAGTTTAAGTTTTAAGGGATTGTCACTGGGCTGGATTTTCCAGTCAGAAGTGGAGTCCTCCGGAGCGGGTTTGACGTGTGATGCGTGGATCCAAGCAGCAATGCCTTCTACCTTCACAGCCGTTAGGGTGGTGAGCAGGATGCAGTAAGGACCTTTCCACCGGGGTTCCAAATTTTGACTACGGTGTCGCCGTACATAAACCAAGTCTCCAACTTGGAACTGATGTGGCACCTCTAAGGATCCTGGCGCATATGTACTGCCAACCTTGTTCCAGATTTCTTTTTTAATAAGCTGCAGTCCCTTTAACCTGGACAACAAGTCAGAGTTACCACTAGTTATGTCAAGAGGGTCTCCCAGGAGACTCAAGGGATCAGGAACTCCATACAATAGTTCAAAAGGCGTGAGATTCAACAAGGAAGGAGTATTCCTGACCCTAAAAGACCACCAGTCTCCATGGTCAATTTAGTAAGGGTCTCTTTTAGAGTTTTATTCATTCTTTCTACCTGTCCTGAACTTTGGGGTCTATATGCACAATGTAATTTCCAATTAGTCCCCAACAATCTGGCCACCTCCTGACTTACCTGAGCAACGAAGGCCGGCCCATTGTCTGACCCAATTACCTTTGGAACTCCAAAACGAGGAAAAATGTCATCTAAAATCTTCTTGGCTACAACCAGAGCAGTCTCTTTCTTGGTGGGAAAAGCTTCCACCCATCCTGAGAAGGTATCTACAAAGACTAGAAGATATTTATTTCCATACCTGGCCGGCTTGATCTCCGTAAAGTCCACTTTCCAATGCATTCCAGGTCTAGTTCCCCTTAACCGTTTTCCCGAGCTTTGGAAATTCTTCCCTACGTTTACCTTTTGGCAAGGGGTACATGTCTGAGTCACTTTTTCAGTTAGAGCAGTGAGGTTTAGTATTCGGTAAGGAGATTGGAGAACAATTTCAGTCAATTTCCTTGCCCCTAAATGAGTCCATTGATGCATTTGCGCTATTAGTCTCTTAGCATCTTCCTGTGGCAAAATGACCTTACCTTGGGGAGTCAATCCATGCTCCCACATTAGCATCGAATGTCCCTTGTTTTTTCTGTATTTGCTCCAGGTCGTCCTCTGAGTATTTTAGCTGTTCCTTTTCTGGCAATTCAGTAGTTAATATCACTAGAGCAGGACTTCCTCTAGCAGCTGCTTTAGCCTCCTGATCAGCCATGTTATTTCCCTTTGCTGCCTTGGAATTTCCCTTCTGATGTCCCAGGCAGTGAATTATGCTTATCTTGGTGGGCAGTAGTAAGGCATTGAGCAAGGCCAAGATTTCATTTTTATTTTTAATTTCTTTACCGGCTGACGTCAATAGGCCTCTCTGCTGGTAGATGGCCCCGTGCACATGGGCCGTAGCAAAGGCATACCTGCTGTCAGTGTAGATGTTTATCTTTTTGTCTTTCCCCAAAGTTAATGCTTGAGTTAAGGCAATTAGTTCTGCTCGTTGAGCAGAGGTGCCTTCAGGCAACGCTTGGGCCCAGATTACCTTGTGTCCATCCACCACTGCTGCTCCCGCTTTTCTTTTTCCATTTTCCAAAAAGCTACTCCCATCTGTGTAATATGTCACCTCTGCATCCGGCAGAGGCTGGTCTTTTAAGTCCTTTCGCCATCCCTGTTCTTCTGCCAAAACCTGCAAGCAATCATGCTCTGGGGGCTGAATCTCTGGATCTGGTAACAGGGTGGCAGGGTTTAGCCCCGTTGCTGGGGCAAAAGTAATCCTGTCATTATTTAAAAGCAAAGTTTGGTAATGAGTCATGTGAGCATTCGTGAGCCAGCGATCAGGTGGCTGTCTGACAACACTCTCAAGGGCATGAGGGGCATAAACAGTAAGATCTTGTCCCAAGGTCAGCTTGTCAGCATCCTTTACCAATGCGGCGACTGCTGCTATTATCCGAAGGCAGGTCGGCCATCCTGTTGCTTTTTAGATAGATAAGCTGGATCAAGCTTTTTAGATAGATAAGCTACTGGTCTCTTCCAGGGTCCAATCTTTTGAGTTAACACCCCTTTAGCCATTCCCTGGTTCTCGGCCACATAGAGATGAAAAGGTTTAGTGACATCAGGAAGTCCCAAGGCTGGAGCTGACATTAAAGCCTGTTTAATATTATCAAATGCAGCCTGATCATCTTTTCCCCAGGAAAAAGAGTCATTGCCCTTTGTAAGGGCATACAGAGGGGCTGCCATTTCAGCGAACCCAGGAATCCATAATAGGCAAAACCCCGCTGTACCAAGAAATTCCCTCAGTTGTTTTGTAGTTCGTGGAGGGGGAATATGAAACACAGTCTCTTTTCTAGCCTCCAATAACCATCTTTTTCCTTCCTTTAGTATATACCCCAGGTAACTGACCTGTTTCCGGCATATCTGGGCCTTCTTTGCTGATGCTCTATAGCTGAGTTCGCCCAATTCTTGTAACAGTTGGCCGGTGGCTTTGAGACAGGTTTTCTGACAATCTGCAGCTAGTAAGATGTCATCCACGTACTGGAGAAGAGTTACCTGAGTATTTGTGGCCCGGAAGTGTGCCAGGTCTCAGTACAGGGCTTCATCAAATATGGTAGGAGAATTCTTAAATCCTTGGGGAAGTCGAGTCCATGTTAGTTGGCCCGAGACCCCGGAGTCAGGATCTTTCCATTCAAAAGCGAAAATGTCTTGGCTGGCAGGGCTAAGTTGAAGACAAAAGAATGCATCTTTAAGGTCTAGAACAGTATACCAGGCTCTGTCAGGGGTAAGGGAGCTCAGCAGGTTATACAGGTTGGGGACTGTTGGATGTAAGTCCATAACCTGTTTGCTAACTTCCCTCAGGTCTTGCACAGGCCAATAATCGTTGCTCCCAGGCTTTCGGACCGGCAGTAATGGAGTATTCCAAGCAGATTGACACCTTTTCAAAACCCCTAGGTCAAGGAGTCGCTGTATATGAGGGCGAATCCCATCATGGGCTTCCTTAGACATTGGATATTGTCACATTGCAACTGGGGCTGTCTGAGGTTTTAGCTCTATCTGGACTGGCGGTTGTTTTCTTGCTTTCCCTAAGCCAGTGTTTCAGCCCAGGCCTCAGGGTATTTTTTTTACCCACCAGTCAATGTCTTTTTCCCCTTCTTTTAAATTTTTAAATAGCCGGTATTCATCTTCCAAGTGAATTGTAAGCACGTGAATAGGATCCCCTCTTTTATCTGTAACCTGTGGGCTTTCTGGGTTAAAATAGATGTGGGTTCCTATTTTGGTCAGGATATCCCATCCCAGCAATGGGTATGGGCAGTCAGGCATGACTAAGAACGAGTGGGATACCCGGCCCACTCCGAGGTCCACTGTTCTTCAGGTAGTCCATGTATATTGTTTACATCCAGTGGTCCCTTGAACCCATGATTTTTTTCATGATTTTTTTTTCTTTCTTAGCCCCTGAGTCTTGCAACAGAACTGAATGCTGAGCGCCAGTATCCACTAGAAAATGGACTGGCTTCCCCTCCACCTTGAGGGTTACCCTGGGTTCAGGGAGGGGAACCGAACCCCGTCCTCCCTAATCACTGTCATTGTTTAAGGTCAGGACCCTGGTCCCTGTGGCTCGAGAATTCAGCTGCTTCTTCTTCCTTTTGGGGCAATCCCTCCTCCAGTGTCCCGTCTCCTTGCAGTAGGCACACTGGTCCTTAGACAAAGGGCCCTTACGGTTGCCAGGAACTCTCTCCCTTTTAGTACGACTTTCCTGAATTACGGTGGCCAGAATCTTAGTCAATTTTTTATCCTGCCTCTTGTCTCTCTCTCTCTCTCTCTCTCTCTCTCTCTCTCTCTCTCTCTTATCTCCTGTTCTTTCTGTTTCCTTTTTTTTTCTTTTGTTTCTCGACTATAGAAGACTTTCTCTGCTACTTGCACTAAATCCTTCAACGACTTATCCTGCAGACCTTCCAATTTCTGAAGTTTCCTACGAATATCCCTAGCTGACTGATCTATGAAAGATACAGCTACTGTTGCCCTGTGCTCATCTGAAGCAGGGTCATAGGGAGTAAACCGGCGGAACGTATCCATGAGCCGTTCTAAGTAGGCTGCAGGAGATTCCTCTGGCCCCTGGACCACTTCTCTTACCTTAGTCAAATTGGTGGGTCTTCGAGCAGCCCCATGGAGACCCGACATTAGAGTCTGGCGGTAAACCTTCAAGTGCTGCCTACCCTCTGGTGTATTGTAATCCCAATCAGGACGAGAGAGAGGAAACCCATTATTAATCTCGTCTGGGAGAACTGTAGGCCTCCCATCCGCCCCCGGGACATTCTTCCTTGCTTCTAGAAGAACTCGTCCCCTCTCCTTGGTAGTCAGGAGTGTCTGTAAAAGCTGTTGGCAATCATCCCAAGTGGGCTGGTGAGAGAAAAGGACAGATTCAAAGAAGTCAGTCAAGGCTTGGGGGTTCTCAGAAAAAGGGGGATTGTGAGCCTTCCAATTGTAGAGATCAGCTGTGGGAAAAGGCCAGTACTGAAGGGGATGTTCCCCGTCCCCATCTGGGAATCCATAGGCTCACAACGGGAGAGCCACCGAGTCCGGTTGAGTTGCTCTGTGGCTTCGTGTTCCAGCTGCTGGGCCCCATTCATTCTGAGCAGGGTCAGCTGGTGAGTGCAGCGGGACCTCTGGCGGTGTCTGCGGCGCCAATGGTGTCTGTGGCAGCGGCGCTGAGGGACCGACAGCTCCCTCCCCCAAAGAGACTCACAGACCACAGTTCGATGCAAAAGCAAGAGGCAGTTTATTCTGATCACAATGGGGGTCGTCCCTTCAAAGCAGGAGACGACCCTGAGCATACTAAGCACAGAGTTTTTATTCCTAAAAAAATCAGGCCTTTACATTGATTAATCAGCAGAAAAGATAGCAGTAATGCGGGCTGGCAGCTGTAGCGGGGAGCTCACAGCTCCAAGGACAGTCCTCCCCTCTTCTCCCATCTCTCGGTTCTGTAGTGGGCCGCTTACAGCTTCAAGGACAGTCCTCCCCTAAATCGCCTGACTTGTTCTTCTTTCTTCTTAGCTGGCCCTTATTCAAGGTCCAGTTGTTTTTAATTTGGGATGGTCCCATTTTTCACTATATTAGTTCTTGCTAGATTACTATAAATTCTGCCACACATTGGGCACTATTTGTTGTTAATTATTAATCATAATTATTGATTTATCTTTTATTTAAGCATCAGTGGTTCCTAAACCACTTCTTTGTATACCCAAATCACCACACAGAGACTAGGATTTATTTAATTAACCTAGAGCACAAAGCTGGGCAATAATTGCTCTGTTCTAAATATCCAAGCCCTCATAGCTTTCTCCCATTCAGATTTCCCATATTATACTTGCTTTTAGTCATATCTTACATCTGGTTCTCCTCTCCTGGTTGTGCCATTTCCTCTGCTCTCAAATCTTTCTCCTCCTACTCTCCTCCCACTTGCTTCTTTCTCCTCCCCTCTGGATCAGGATGTCCAACCTTATTCTCTCCATTGCTCAGCATTAGCTGGTTGTCTTATTAACAATACAGAGAACAAATGGTGGCACGTTTACACAAACTTGAGACAGGTGATGCTTACAATAAGCACCACAATACAATGTCAAGATTGGAACCACATAAGGGGGTAGAGAAATCAGCATTGAATGAACAATAATAAATTGTATACATTCCACAAGTATATTATACCAACAAGGCCCTCAGAAAATTTGGATATTGCCCAGTCTTAAAAAGGCTAGCTGTCAGAGGCCCTCTACTATAGGCTCCTGGCCTGTTTCCTCTTTTCTCCCTCTTCAGATGTCCATCTCGTTTGCCTTCCTGAATGTTTAGGCTTCCTACCAGGACCCTCCATCTTGATTAGTTTCCTTAGATGTACAGGTTTTATTATGATTATCCTATATTAGAGGTCTAATATCCACCTATAAGTGAGTATATACCATGTGTGTCTTTCTGCTTCTTGGATACCTCACTCAAGATGATTTTTTCTAGATCCCACGTTTTGCCTGCAAATTTCATGATTCCTTATTTTTAATTGCTGAGTAGTATTCCATTGTGTAAATGTACCACAATTTATGTATCCATTCCTCAACTGAGGGACATCTGGCTTGTTTCCTGCTTCTGGCTATTACAAATAAAGCTGCTATGAACATGGTTGCCAGCAGGGTATCAAAACATACGCTGTGATTCATAGCCAAACTTTTTGCAGAGTGCAGGGAATCTTAGGAAAGTAGGGGGAGAAAGAAAGACCTAGAGGTTACAGGAGCTCCACAAGGAGAGCAACAGAAGCGAAAGATTGGGTACAGGGAGCTTCTGAGACTGATTCTCCAAACAAGGACCAGGCATGGGGATAACTTAGAACCCCTGCACAGAAGTAGCAGCCCATGGCAGCTCATTGTCCTAGATGGTTCCCCAATAATAGGAACAGGGACCATCTCTGACATGAACTCATGGCTGGCTCTTTGGTGATCTCCACCTGAGGGGGAAGCAGCCTTATCAGTCCACAGAGAAAGACAAAGAAGCCAGTTCTGCTGAGACCTGATAGACCAGGGTCAGATGAAATGGGAGGAAGACCTACCCTATCATTGGACTGAGAGAGTGGCACAGGAGAAGAAGAGGGAGGGATGGAGGGTGGGGTTGGGAAGGGATGGGAGAGGGGGCTATGACTGGGATACAAAGTGAATAAACTGTAATAAGTAAAAATTAAATTAAAAAATAAACAGTAAGATAAAAAAAGAAAAAGAAGGGAAGTCTACCTGTAACACTTGGTATCTTGTCTCTGAGTTCTGTGAAAATGTAGGGCTTAAACGAAGTCCTGATTGGAACAGTTTGTGATGCTGGATGATCTAGCTAGCCATTTTAACTTGTTCTGGATGTAGATTTTTGAGATAACAGCTACTGAGACAGTCTGTGATAGGATCGAGTGTGATGCTGGAATAACTCGGCATCCTTCTCAGCATCCTTAAGTGTCAGGGCTACTTTCACTTCATGGTCTCTGGTCCTTTAATTCTGTAAACACATAAACTTTCACAGATAATATACATTCTGCATTAACACATGTATGGAATGTGCAGTGTGCACAATTTATGATTTTCTGCTCTTTGAGTAGATGAAAAGTATCTTTCTTTCTTTATAAGCCAGTCTGGACAGTATATCCAAACTGTAATACAAATTTTCATCTATGCCATGTAAAAGGAAGGCATAAGAAATCATGAGAACACTGTAGCCAACAATATTTGTTTGCTTTACATAGCTGAAGTCCTGGATGGAGACCTTTCTATGTTTCAGCCAGTCTGAGAGCTGTTCCCATGTAGAGGGATCAGAAATATATGTTACCTGTTTTGTTGGTCTTCTGTATTTCTTTCTTTCTGCCTGTAGCCAAAATCTTCAATTTCGATTTTTATCAATTTCCAAGAAAACCACAGTATCTCTTTTGCTGTAGAAACCTAGGCAAAACCTCTCCTCCAGCATAGCACATTTTCTTCCCTTCATTCAGAAGATAAGACATCGCTAATGTACACAGTTCGCTTTAGTCCAGCATGTTTTCCATAAACCAATATCTCCCAGCACCTAGAGTTTTTTTGCTTGTTAGAATTTTAAAAACGTAAAGTTAATAAAGCACTATGTAATATATTTCTGTGGGTCTTTGTTACCCCTTTTTATTTGTTAAGTATTTTCTTTAAAGTGCTATTAGATTTCTTTATTATTGCTTGTTCTATAGGATTTTTGGTATACACATAATATGCTTTATATTATAATATGCAAAATTGTTTTATTTTACTAGAGACATATGCTGAAGTGCTGTCAGTCTTACTTTCTACAGATGTTTCCATAATTGCTGTAACATCTAATAAGAACTAAAAGCAGTTGCCCATTGAAATCCTGAATATGTGTCTATGGTAAGTGAAACACATCTATTTGCCAAATTTTATTTTGGAGTGGAGGGATACCTTTAGGGTTCCTCCTTACGAGTAATGGAATTTGGTACAAATAGGAAACTTCCTTATGATTTTCTTGGCTTGTTGCCAAGTAATAGAAAAATCTTCTTTTAATGCTTTGCTGCTAACATGCAGTTTTTGTAAAATAATTCTGAAACTTCTAGCACATTTCCTCCTAATAGCTGATCAATTTCATCATTACCTTGTTCTAGAGGCCTGGTAGACATGTATGGGATCTGATACGTGTTATATACAATAGGTGATTTCTATTTCTTACCACTTGTTGTAGTTGAATAAACAGTGACATTAACTCTGAATCATCCTGAATAAGAGCAGCAGTTTGTATAGGAAAACAAACCTTGCTGCATGTTGACAATCACTATATTAAAAATTTCTGGAAAATCTAATATCATAAGAATGGCATACAGCTCTGATTTTTCTTAACTGAATTATAAAGATCTGAGCCACCTTACATTGTTTTTCTGACTCATAACCTGCTTTTGCTGACTTACATTACTTGCACCAGTTTAGAATGCAGGGGCTTCAGAAATTAGTGTCCATTTTACTCTAGGAGGGCAAATCCAGTTAGTTCTTTTTATAAATTGAAGTCACTTGATTTTTGGGTATTTGTTGTTAATTTCTCCCAAAAAATTCCTGCATACTCTTTGCTAATGTTCATTTCCTGCCCATATGATACAATCTCAGTATTAATGAACGGTACTACAGTCTTTGCTGGATCCATTCCCACTAATTGATGAAGTCTCATTTTGCCTTTTAGAATCGATTCAGAAACTTTTCTGTATAGATTTTTAATTTTTTACTCTGTGTGCAAAAAAAAAAAATCCATGCTAACATATCATTTTCTCTCTGCATAAGAATTCCTGTGGGAGAATGAGTTGAAGGCAAGATAACTAAAGTACAAGCATCTTTGGATTCAAACATTCTATATGTGCATCTTGTAATTTTGTTTCTACTAGAGTAAATTCCTTTTCAGCCTCAGCTGATAATCTTCTTGGACTATTTAAATCTTTATCACCTTGTATGGTTTGAAATAAGTTACTTGGCTTTTGAGTAATTAATTTAATTGTGGACCTTAGCCCATTAATGTCTGCCAACAATTTCTGAAAATCATTAAGAGCTCTTAATTTGTTTCTCCTGATTTGTACCTTCTGTGATTGATTTTTTGTACTCATCTGATATATTAGATAATTAATAAAATTTCCTATTTGCATTTTTCAGGAGCTGTTTGTAATCCCCAGCAAGGCAAAATTCTCTTTACTTCATCAAACATTTTTCCTAAAGCATTTGTATCTGACTCAGCCAGTAAGATATCATCCATATACTGGTAAATTGCGGATTGAGTAAAGTGTTTACAAACTATTTCTAATGGCTGTCACAGAAAATATTGACAGAAAGTGGAACTATTTAACACTCATTGTGGCAAGACCCTGCACTGGTATCTCTTAGTTGGTCTTTCATGATTCAATGTGGGCACAGTGAAAGCAGAACTTTCTCTGTCTTATTTCTCAAGGGGTACTGAGAAAAAGCAATCTTTTTTAAAATTCATATTCAATACCATTTAGAACTGTTCTTTTTTAAAATTGTATTTATTATTTCTTAAAATTTATTCAATTTGTATCCTGGCTATAGCCCTCTCTCTCAGCCCCTCCCAATCTTACCCTCCCTCCTTCATCTCTCCCTATGCACCTCCCCTAGTCCACTGATAGGGGAGGTCCTCCTCTCTTTCCTTCTTATCCCAGTCTATCAGGTCTCATCAGGAATGGCTGCATTGTCTTCCTCTGTGGTCTGGTAAGGCTGCTCCCCTCTCAGTGGGAGGTGATCAAAGAGCAGAAGAATCAGTTCATGTCAGAGACAGTCACTGTTCCTATTACCATGGAACCCACTTGGACACTGAACTGCTGTGGGCTACATCTGTGCAGGGTTTCTCAGTTGTCTCCCTGAATGGAATTTGATTAGAATATCAGTCTCAGGAAAGACCACTGTGAACTGATATTTTGGTTCTGTTGCTCTCCTTGTGCTCTCCTGTCCTCTACAGATCTTAATATCTCCCTCTCCTTTCAAAAGATTCCCTGCACTCTGCCCAAAGTTTGGCTGTAAGTCTCAGCATCTGTTATAATAACCTGTAGGGTAGAGCCTTTCAGAGGCCCTCGTAGGTAGGCTCCAATCCTGTTCCCTGTTTTTTCACTCTTCTGATGTCCATTCTCTTTGACATTCTGAATGGGGATAGAGCATCTTACCCAGAGTCCTCCTTGATTAGTTTCCTTAGGTGAACAGATTTTAGTAGGTTTATCCTATATTATATTTTTAATATCCACTTATGACTGAATATATACCCTGAGGGGCTTTCAGTTTCTGGGATAACTTGTTTAAGGATGATCTTTTCCAGTTCCCACCATTTGCATGCAAATTTCATAATTTCCTTGTATTTTACTTATAATTTAGTTTTAGTAAACTAAATATCTTCTAAAATGAGATGAAATTAACATTTTTAATTTATTCTTTATTAATTACACTTTATTCACTTTATATCCCCCCTGTGGTTTCCTCCCTCCTCCTGTCCCAATCCTTCCCTTCCTCCACCCTCAGCATGCATGCTCCTCCCCAAGTCCACTGATATGGGAGGTCTTCTTTTTCTTCCTTCTGATCCTAGTCAATTAGGTCTCATCAGTAGTGGCTGCATTGTCTTTTTCTGTGGCCTTGTAATGCTGCTTACCCCTCAGGGGGGAGGTAATTAAAGAGCAGGCCAATCAGTTCATGTCAGAGACAGTCCCTGTTCCTATTACAATGGAACCCACTTGGATACTGAACTGCCTTGGGCTACATCTGTGCAGGGGTCTTAGGTTATAACCATGCATAGTCCTTGGTTGGAGTATCAGTCTCAGCAAAGATCTGTGTGCACAGGTTTTTTTGCTTCTGTTGCTCTCCTTGTGGAGTTCCATCCTCTCCAGATCTTAATGTTTCCCACTTCTTTCCTAAGATTTCCTGCACTCTGCCCAAAGGTTGGCCAAAAGTCTCAACATCTGCTTTCATAGTCTGCAGGGCAGAGCCTTTCAGGGCTCCTCTGTGTCAGGTTCCTGACTTGTTTCCTCTTTTCTCCTTCTTCTGATGTCCATCTTCTTTGCCTTTCTGGATAGGAATTGAGCATTTTATCCAGAGTCCTCCCTCTTGATTAGTTTCTTTAGGTATACAGATTTTAGTAGGTTTATCCTATATTATATGAGTGAGTATATACCGTGTGCATCTTTCTGCTTCTGGGATAGCTCACTCAGGATGATCTTGTCAATATCCCACCATTTACCTGCAAATTTCATGATTTCCTTGATTTTCATTGCTGAGTAATATTCCATTGTGTAGATGTACCACAAGTTCTGTATCCATTCATCCACTGAGGAGCATCTGGGCTGTTTCCAGCTTCTGGCTATTACAAATAAGGCTGCTACAAACATTGTTGAGCAAATGATCTTATTGTGTACTTGAGCCTCTTTTGGGTATATGCCTAAGGAGTGGTATAGCTGGATCTTGAGGAAGCACTATTCCTAGTTATCTGAGGAAGCGCCAAATGCTTTCCAGAGTGCTTGTACAAGTTTTCATTCCAACCAGTAGTAGAGGAGGGTTCCCCTTTTCCCACAATCTCTCCAGCATGTGTTGTCACTTGAGTTTTTTCTCTGACTTTAATTATAAATAAATCTCAATTACAACAGCTAAAGGTAGAAAGTACTTGTGAAATAAATTATATGGAAAAGCACAGGAACAAATGAATAGAGAAACACCTACAAATTCCTGTCCGGTGAAGAAATCGGTGACAAAACACAATGAATGCTTAAGCAATCACAGAATGAGCTATAAGACCCAAAACTTGAGAAAGAATCTGAAAAACACTTGAAAACTGATGGTGTTACTTCACCCATTCATAGCAACCTTACCAACTGTCATGTTTCAAAATATTATTTTAAAGGTATTGTGTTTTGCTAGGTTTCTTGTTGTTTTCTACTACAAAAAAATATGATAAATTCAATGCCTTAAAACAACACAAATATATTATTGTATAGTTCTATAGATTAGATCAGAAGCAGGCTAGAATCAAGGTCCTGCCTGTGCATCTTTTTTTCAAGTATCAAAAAAGAAAGAATTAATAGATTTACTGTATTTTTTAATTAATTACACTTTATTCACTTTATATCCCCCCCATAAACCCATCCCTCCTTCCCTCCCGATCCCACCCTCCCTCCTCTTTCTGCATGCATGCCCCTCCCCAAGTCCAATGATAGGGGAGGTCCTCCTCTCTTTCCTTCTGATTTTATTCTATCAGATCTCATCAGGAGTGGCTGCATTGTCTTCTTCTGTGGCCTTGTAATGCTGCTTCCCCCTCAGGGGGAGGTGATCAAAGAACAGGCCAATCAGATTATGTCAGAGGCAGTCCCTCTTCCCATTACTGTGGAACCCACTTGGACACTAAAATGCTATGGGCTACATGTGTGCAGGGGTTCTAGGTTAGCTCCATGCATGGTACGTGCTTGGAGTAGGAGTCTCTGAGAAGACCACTGTTGCTCTCCTTGTGGAGTTCCTGTCCCCTCCAGATCTTACTATTTCCCACTTCTTATGTAAGATTCCATGCACACTGCCCAACAGTTGGCCATAAGTCTCAGCATCTGCTTTGATAGTCTGCAGGGCAGAGCCTTTCAGAGGCCCTCCGTGGTGGGTTTCTAGCTTGTTTCCTGTTTTCTTCTTCTTCTGATTTCCTTCCTTTTTGTCTTTCGTGATGGGGATTGAGCATTTTAGTCAGGGTCCTCTCTCTTGATTAGCTTCTTTAGTTGTACAGATTTTAGTAGGTTTACCCAATATTACACGTGTGTGTGTGTGTATTTCTGCTTCTGGGATAGCTCACTCAGGATGATCCTTTCCAGGTCCCACCATTTACCTTCAAATTTCATGGTTTCCTTATTTTTAATTGCTTAGTAATATTCCATTGTGTAGATGTACCACAATTTTTGCATCCATTCTTCAATTGAGGGGCATCTGGGCTGTTTCTAGCTTCTGGCTATTACAAATAAAGCTGCTACAAACATGGTTGAGCAAATGTCCTTATTGTGGACTTGAGCTTCTTTTGGATATATGCCTAGGAGTGATATGGCTGGATCTTCAGGAAGCACTATTCCTAGTTGACTGAGAAAACGCCAGATTGATTTCCAGAATGGTTGTACAAGTTTACATTCCAACCAGCAGTGGAGAAGGGTTCCCCTTTCTCCACAGCCTCTCCAACATGTGTTGTCACTCGAGTTTTTCGTCTTGGCCATTCTGAGGGTGTAAGGTGAAATCTCATGTTCGTTTCAATTTGCATTTCCCTGATGGCTAATGATGTTGAGCATTTCTTTAAGTGTTTCTCTGCCATTCTATATTCCTCTGAAGAGAATTCTCTGTTTAGCTCTGTTTTACATTTTTTAAGTGGATTACTTGGTTTGCTGCTTTTCAGCTTCTTTAGTTCTTTATATACACGGGATATCAGCCCTCTGTTAGAAAAAGGGGTGGTTAAGATTCTTTCCCAATCTGTAGCCAGTCGTTTTGTTTTGATGACAGTGTCCTTTGCTTTACAGAAGCTTTTCAGTTTCATGAGGTCCCATTCATTGATTGTTGCTCTTAGACCCTGTGGTGTTGGTGTTCTGTTCAGGAACTTGTCTCCTGTACCAATGAGTTCTAGGGTCTTCCCAACTTTTTCTTCTTCTTTTTTTTAAATTTTTTATTAATTACACTTTATTCATTTTGTATTCCACCATAAGCCCCTCCCACCTCCCCTCCTGTGCCAATGAGTTCTAGGCTGTTCCCCACTTTTTCTTCTAACCAATTTAATGTGTCTGGTTTTATGTTGAAGTCTTTGATCCACTTGGACTTTAGTTTTGTGCAGGGTGATAAGTATGGTTCTATTTGCATTTTTGTACATGGAGACATCCAATTAGTCCAGCACCATTTGTTGAAGATGGTATCTTTTTTCCATTGTCAAAGATCAGCTGTCCATAAGTGTGTGGGTTTATTTCTGGGTCTTGTGTTTGGTTCCATTGATCCACCATTCTGTTTCTATGCCAGGACCATGCAGTTTTTAATACTGTTGCTCTATAGTACAGCTTAATACCAGGGATGGAGATACCTCCAGAAGATCTTTTATTGTAGAGGATTTTTTTAGCAATTCTGAGTATCTTGTTATTCCATATGAAGTTGAGAATTTTTCTTTCCAGGTCTGTCAAGAATTGTGTTGGTAATTTGATGGGAATTGCATTGAATATGTAGATTGCTTTTTTGGTAAGATGGATATTTTTACTAAGTTAATCCTGCCAAACTATGAGCATGGGAGATCTTTCCATCTTCTCATATCTTCTTCTAATTCTTTCTTCAGAGAATGGAAATTTTTTTCACACAAGTCTTTGACTTCCTTGGTTAGGGTTACACCAAGGTACTTTATGTCATTTGTGGCTATTGTGAAGGGTCTTGTTTCCCTAATTTCTTTCTCAGCCCTTTTGTCTTTTGTATACAGGAGAGCTACTAATTTTTTGGAGTTAATTTTGTATCCAGTCATTTTGCTGAAGGTGTTTATCATCTTTAGGAGTTCCCTGGTAGAATTTTTGGGGTCACTCATGTATACTATCATATCTTCTGCAAATAGTGATAATTTGATTTCTTCCTTTCCAATCTGTATCCCCTTGATCTCCTTCAACTGTCTTACTGCTCTAGCAAGGACTTCCAGAACTATGTTGAAGAGATATGGGGAGAATGGGCAGCTTTGCTTTGTCCCTGATTTCAGTGGGATTGATTTAAGTTTCTCCCCATTAAGCATGATGTTGGCTATAGGCTTGCTTTAGTAAGGATATTGCCTTTACTATGTTTAGATATGTGCCTTGTATCCCTGATCTCTCCAAGACTTTAAAAATGAATGGATGTTGGATTTTGTCAAATTATTTTTTGAGCATCTAGGGAAATTATCATGTGGTTTTTTTTCTTTCAGTTTGTTAATATGGTAGATCACATTGATGGATTTCCATATATTGAACGACCCTTGCATGCATGGGATGAAGCCTACTTGGTCATAGTGGATGATATCTTTGATGTGATCTTTTATTCGGTTTGCAAGTATTTTATTGAGTATTTTTGCATCAATGTTCATAAGGGAGATTGGCTGGAAATTCTTTTTTTATTGGGTCTTTGTGAGGATTAGGTAGCAAGGTGACTGTGGCTTCATACAATGAGTTTGGTAGTGTTCCTTCTGTTTCTATTTTGTGGAATAGTTTGAAGAGAAGTGGAGTAACTCTTCTTTGAAGGTCTAGTAGAATTCTATGCTGAAACCATCTGGTCCTGGGCTTATTTTGGATGGGAGATTTTGGAAGACTGCTTCTATTTCCTTGGGAGATATAGAACTATTTAATTGATTTACCTGGTCTTGATTCAGTTTTGGTAAGTGGAATTGATCAAGAAAATTGTCCATTTCATTTAGATTTTCAAATTTTGTGGCATATAGACTTTTGAAGTAAGTCCTAATGATTGTTTGGATTTCCTCAGTGTCTGTAGTTATGTCTCCGTTTTCATTTCTGATTTTGTTGATTTGGATGGTGTCTCTTGGCCTTCTAGTTAGATTGGCTAAGGGTTTGTCTATCTTGTTGATTTTCTCAAAGAACCACCTCTTGGTTTCATTGATTCTTTGAATTGTTTTATTTGTTTTCAATTGATTGATTTCAGCCCTGAGTTTGATTGTTTCCAGCCATCTACTCCTTTTTGGTGTGTCTGCTTCTTCTGTTTCTAGGGTTTTCAGGTGAGCCATTAAGTTGCTCGAATGAGCTGTCTCGAATTTCTTCTTGAAGGCACTTAGTGCTATGAACTTTTCTCTTAGCAATGCTTTCATTGTGTCCCACAAGTTTGGGTATGTTGTGTCTTCATTTTCATTGAATTCTAGGAAGACTTTAATTTCTTTCTTTATTTCTTCCCTGGCCCAGCTGTCATTTAGTAGCAAGTTGTTCAATTTCCATGTGTGTGTATGCTTTTTGATATTTCGGTTGTTGTTGAGGTACAGCTTTAGTGCATGGTGATCAGATAGGATACAGGGATTATTTCAATCTTCTTGTATCTGTTGAGGCTTACTTTTTGATCCACTATATGGTGTATTTTGGAGAAGGTTCCATGAGGTGCTGAGAAGAAGGTAAATTCTTTTGTGTTTGGTTGTAAGGTTCTGTAGATGTGTGTTAGGCCCATTTGATCCATGACCTCTGTTAGAGACATTGTTTCTTTGTTTAATTTCTGTTTTGTTGAACTATGTTTTGTTGAGATTGGGGTGTAGAAGTCTCCTTCTATTAATGTGTGGGGATGTATGTGTGGTTTAAGTTTTATTAATGTTTCTTTTACACATGTCGGTGCCCTTGTATGTGGGCCATTTATGTTCAGGATTGTGATGTCTTCCTGGTGGAATTTTTACTTGATGAGTATGAAGTGTCCTTCTCCATCTCTTTTTATTAATTTTGGTTGAAACTCTATTTTATCAGATATTAGAATGGCTACTCCTGCTTTGCTTCTTGGGTCCATTTGCTTGGAAATCTGTCTTCCAACCCTTTACCCTCAGGTATTGTCTATCTTTGTGACTCGGGTGTGTTTCTTGTATTCAACAGATTGTTGGGTCTTGTTTATGACTCCATTCTGTTAGTCTGTGTCTTTTTATTGGGGAATTGAGTCCATTGATGTTGAGAGAGATTAATGACCAGTGGCTATTAGATCCATTGATATTGATGTTGGCTGAGGTCATAAAGTTGTATGCTTGAGTGCTTATTGTTTTACTGTAGTGAGGTTAATTATTTCCTGTGTTTCCTTGAAAATAGCTAGTTTTCCTGGGTTGTATTTTGCCTTCTAGTGTCTTCTGTAATGCTGGATTTGTTTGTAGGTATTGTTGAAATTTGTTTTTTTCATTGAATACATTGTTTTCTCCATCTATGAGGATTGAGAGTTTTGCTGGGTATCGTAACCTAGGCTGACATTAGTGTTCTCTTAGGGTCTGCATGATATCCGTCCAGGCCCTTCTGGCTTTCATAGGCCCTATTGAACAGTCATTTGTGATTTTAATGAGATTGCCATTATATGTTACTTGGCCTTTTTCCCTTGCAGCTTTTGGTATTTTTTCTTTGTTCTGTATACTTACTGTTTTGATTATTATGTGATGGGAGAATTTTCTTTTCTGCTCTAATTTATTGGTTATTCTGTAGGCCTCTTTTATTCTTATTGGCTTCTCCTTTAAGTTAGGGAAATTTTCTTCAATGATTTTGTTAAAAATATTTTCTGGGCCTTGGAGGAGGGAATCTTCTTTTTCCTCTATTCCTATTACTCTTAGGGTTTGTCTTTTTATGTTGCCTTGGTTTTCTTGGACGGTCTGTGTCAGGAATTTTTTAGATTTAACATTTTCTTTGACAGATACATCGATTTCTTCCATTGTACCTTCCACACCTGAGATTCTTTCTTTGATCTCTTTTAGTCTATTGGTTATGCTTACCTCTGTAGTTCCTCTATTGAAAATTCTGTTTTGCTCTGAACCCCATTCTTTAATTGGATTACATGATTTGTTGCTCCTTAACTTCTTGAGTTCTTTATATATACTGGTTAGTAATCCTCTGTTAGTTATTGGGTTGATGAAGTTCCTTTCTTAATCTATAGGCAGTTGTTCTGTTCTGACAACAGTGTCCTTTGCTTTACAGAAGCTTTTCAGTTTCATGAGGTCCCATTTATCAATTGTTGCTTTTAGAGCCTGTGCTGTTGGTATTCTGTTCAGGAAGCTGTCTCCTGTGCCAATGAGTTCAAGGCTCTTGCCAGTTTTTCTTCTAAGCGGATTAGTGTGTCTTGTTTTTTATTAAGGTCTTTGATCCACTTGGACTTTAGTTTTGTGCAGGGTGATAAGTATGGATCTATTTGCATTTTTCTACATGTAGGTATCCAGTTAGACCAGCACCATTTGTTGAAGATGCTGTCTTTTTTCCATTGAATGGTTTTAGCAACTTGTCAAAAATGAGGTGTCCATAAGTGTGGAGATTGATGTCAGGGTCTTGTATTCGATTCCATTGATCCACCAGTCTTTTTCTATGCCAGGACCATGCAGTTTTTAATACTGTTGCTCTATAGTACAGCTTAATATCAGGGATGGAGATACCTCCAGAAGATCTTTTACAGTAGAGGATTGTTTTAGCAATTCTGGGTTTCTTCTTGTTCCATATGAAGGTGAGAATTATTCTTTCATGGTTTGTAAAATTTGTGTTGGTAATTTGATTGTAATTGCATTGAATCTGTAGATTTCCTTTGGTAAGATGGCCATTTTTACTACGTTAATCCTGCCAAGCCATGAGCATCGGATATCTTTCCATCTTCTGATATCTTCTTTAATTCTTTCTTCAGAGAATGGAAATTATTTTTCATACAAGTCTTTGACTTGCTTGGTTAGGGTCACACCAGGTACTTTATGTCCTTTGTGGTTATTGTGAATGGTGTTGTTACTCTAATTTCTTTCTCTGCCATTTTGTCTTTTGTATACAAGAGAGCTACTGATTTTGTGAGTTAATTTTGTATCCAGCCACTTTGCTGAAGGTGTTTATCAGCTATAGGAGTTCCCTGGTAGAGTTTTTGGGGTCACTCACGTATACTATCATATCATCTGCAAATAGTGATAATTTGACTTCTACTTTTCCAATCTGTATCCCCTTGATCTCCTTCAACTGTCTTATTGCTCTAGCAAGGACTTCCAGAACTATGTTGAAGAGATATGGAGAGAGTGGGCAGCCTTATCTTCTCCATGATTTTAGTGGGATTGCTTTAAGTTTCTCTCCATTGAGTTTGATGTTGGCTATAGGCTTGCTGTATATCGCCTTTACTATGTTTAGATATGTGCCTTGTATCCCTGATCTCTCCAATACTTTAAACATGAATGGATGTTGGATTTTGTCAAATGCTTTTTCAGGATCTAGGGAGATTATGATGTGGTTTTTTTCTTTCAGTTTGTTAATATGGTGGATCACTTTGATGGATTTCTGTATATTGAACCACCTCTGCATACCTGGGATGAAGCCTACTTGGTCATAGTGGATAATATCTTTGATGTGATCTTTTATTCGGTTTGCAAGTATTTTGTTAAGTATTTTTGCATCAATGTTCATTAGGGAGATTGGCCTGAAATTGTCCTTCTTTGTTGAGCCTTTGTGAGGTTTAGGTACCAAAGTGACTGTGGCTTCATAGAATGAGTTTGGTAGTGTTCCTTCTGTTTCTATTTTGTGGAATATTTTGAAGAGAATTGGTGTTAGCTCTTTTTTGAAGGTCTGGTAGAATTCTGTGCTGAAGCCATCTGGTCCTGGGCTTTTTTTGGATGGGAGACTTTTGATGAGCGCTTCTATTTCTTTGGGGGATATAGGACTATTTAGTTGATTTACCTGGTCCTGATTCAGCTTTGGTAAGTCAAGTCGATCAAGAAAATTGTCCATTTCATTTAGATTTTCAAATTTTGTGGCATATAGACTTTTGAAGTAAGTCCTAATGATTGTTTAGATTTCCTCAGTGTCTGTAGTTATGTTCCCCTTTTCATTTCTGATTTTGTTGATTTGGGCGGTGTCTCTCTGCCTTTTAGTTAGCTTGGCTAAGGGTTTGTCGATCTTGTTGATTTTCTCAAAGAACCAGCTCTTGGTTTCATTGATTCTTTGAATTGTTTTATTTGTTTCAAATTGATTGATTTCAGCCCTGAGTTTGATTATTTCCAGCCGTCTACTCCTTCTTGGTGTGTCTGCTTCTTGTTTTTCTAGGGTTTTTAAGTGAGCCATTAAGGTGCTTGAATGAGCTGTCTCGAATTTCTTCTTGAAGGCACTTAGTGCTATGAACTTTCCTCTTAGCACTGCTTTCATTGTGTCCCACAAGTTTGGGTATGTTGTGTCTTCATTTTCATTGATTTCTAGAAAGACTTTAATTTCTTTCTTTATTTCTTTCTGACCCAGCTGTCATTTAGTAACAAGTTGTTCAGTTACCATGTGTGTGTAGGCTTTTTGCTATTTCTGTTATTGTTGAGGTCCAGCTTTATTCCATGGTGATCAGACAAGATACAAGGGATTATTTCAATCTTCTTGTATCTGTTGAGGCTTGCTTTGTGACCCACTATATGGTCTATTTTGGAGAAGGTTCCATGAGGGGCTGAGAAGAAGGTAAATTCTTTTGTGTTTGGGTGTAAAGTTCTGTAAATGTCTGTTAGGTCCATTTGATTCATGACCTCTGTCAGAGACATTGTTTCTTTGTTTAATTTCTGTCTTGTTGACCTGTCCTTTGTTGAGAGTGGGGTGTTGAAGTCTCCCACTATTAATGTGTGGGGTTCTATATGTGGTTTAAATTTTATCAATGTTTCTTTAGCAAATGTGGGTGCTCTTCCATTTGGGGCATAGATGTTCAGGATTGTGATGTCTTCCTGGTGGAATTTTCCTTTGATGAGTATGAAATGTCCTTCCCCATCTCTTTTTATTAATTTTGGTTAAAAGTTTATTTTATCAGATATTAGAATAGCTACTCCTGCTTGCTTCTTGGGTCCATTTGCCTGGAAAGTTGTCTTCCAACCCTTTACCCTGAGGTAATATCTATCTTTCTGTCTTAGGTGTGTTTCTTGTATGCAACAGATTGCTGGGTTTTGTTTACGTATCCATTCTGTTAATCTGTGTCTTTTTATTGGAGAGTTTAGTCCATTGATGTTGAGAGAGATTAATGACCATTGGCTGTTAGATCCCTTGATTTTGATGTTGGCTGTGGTCATCAGGTTTTGTGCTTGGTTGCTTTTTGTTTTACTGTAGTAAGGTTAATTATTTCCTGTGTTTTCTTGAAAGAAGCTAATTTTTGGGGATTGTATTTTCCCTTCCAGTGTCTTCTGTAATGCTGGATTTGTTTGTATGTATTGTTGAAATTTGTTTTTGTCATTGAACATCTTGTTTTCTTCGTCTATGAGGATTGAGAGTTTTGCTGGGTATAGTAGCATGGGCTGACATCTGTGTTCTCTTAGGGTCTGCATGATACCCGTCCAGGCCCTTCTGGCTTTCATAGTCTCTGTTGAAAAGTCAGTTTTGATTCTAATGGGTTTGCCATTATATGTTACTTGGCCTTTTACCCTTGCAGTTTTTAGTATTTTTTCTTTGTTCTGTATACTTACTGTTTTGATTATTATGTGGCGGGAGGATTTTCTTTTCTGGTCAAATTTGTTGGGTGTTCTGTAGGCCTCATGTATTCTTATTGGACTCTCCTTTAACTTGGGGAAATTTTCTTCAATGATTTTGTTGAAAATCTTTTCTGATTCTTGGAGAAGGGAGTCTTCTTTTTCCTCAATAGCTATTATTCTTAGGTTTTGTCTTTTCATATTGTCTTGGATTTCTTGGACGGTCTGTGTCAGGAATTTTTTGGATTCAACATTTTCGTTGACAGATACATCGATTTCTTCCATTGTATCTTCTACACCTGAGATTCTTCCTTCCATCTCTTGTAGTCTGTTGGTTATGCTTACCTCTGTAGTTCCTGTTTTCTTCCCTGGATTCTTCCTCTCCATTATTTCATCCATTTGTGTTTTCTTTAATTTTTCCAATTCTATCTTCAGGTCTTGAGTTGTTTTGTTTACTTCCTTCACCTGTCTGATTGTACTTCCCTGTTTTTCTTTTAGTTCCTTCAACTCTGTTTCTTTTATTTCATTCAGTGCTTTAAGCATTTCCTTTCTAAAGGCCATAAACTGTTTGGCTGCAGCTTCCTCTATTTCTTTACAGATGGCAATAATCTGTTTGAGTTTATCTTCCTCTATGTCTTTACATATCTTATTTGTTTCCTCTGTTATCATCTTCATGAGCATAGTTGTTAGGTCATCTTCTTGGATTTCAGTTATGCTGGGGTGTCCAGGACTACTTGCCCCTGGGTAACTGGGTTCTGGAGATGCCATATTGCTCTGTCTTTTGTTGCTTGAGCTTTTGTGCTGGCCTCTACCCTTTGTGCTATCTTAGGTGTTTGGGGTTATTTTCTGGTGGTTCCTGGGGATCCTGTGGTGGAGAGAATCCTCTTTGCAGAAAGCTGGTTTTTCCTAAAGGATGTCTTCTCAGCTTTTTGGGGATAGTCCCTGGATGGCTGGTGTTTTTTCAGGAGTTGCTGCTGCTCACCTCAGGAATAGAGACCTGAGTGGTAACTGTGATCTTTATTAGTCGAGAGGGTTCTACTCTTTCCCAGTGAAGTCCTGAGGGCAGCTGCCGTGTTTCTGGGTTTCTTGTTGTAAATTTAATGATCAGCTGCTGTGACCCAGTTGGACATCAGGCGGGCAGCAACTGTTTGTGCCTGTGTCTGGAGCACAGCTGAGTGATGGCGGATCGGCCTCGCTAGCTTTTTCCAGGGAAGGATTGGGTGATTTAAGTCAGTACAGTTTCCTTCCTTCCCTGTGGATTCTCTGGAAACAGGGACTCCTAGTCTCTTTTTTTGCCCTGGTGCGCACCGCTCAGTCTCTGCCAGCTGGCTGGCCACAGAAACTGCCTGTATCTGGAGCACAGCTGAGTGATGGCGGCTCAGTCTCTGCCAGCTGTCTGGCGCGCAGAAACTGCCTGTGTCTGCCTTTCCTGCCTTTGGGAGCCTGTGTTTCTGCCTAAACTGGGTAATTTTCCCGAGACCTTTTCGGGGTGGGGGTGTCGGCTGAGTGCTCTGAGATCAGACCAGCCATTTCCCTCCCTATGTGTTTGCACTGGACAGTGAAACTCATTCGCTGGTGCCCTGGTGCCCACAGTTCTATCTCAGAGGGCGAATCAAGCTCGCAGGCAGGCAGGGCTCTGTGCCGGAGCCTGGGTCCCCGGCTCTGGCTCCAGGCTGGCTCCTGTGGCGCCCGTGGAACCTGAGTGTTTTCCAGGGGATGTTGGGTGACCTAAGGTCGGTCCCAATGGTTTCCTGTACCATAGGGTTATCTCTTGACTGAAAATTCCAGTCTCTGATAGTGTACTGTGCACGGTTCAGTCTGGGACCGTGACCAGAGACACTGGCTTGTGACTCTGGGCTGGGGCTTGGGCTGGCAGCCGGCAGCCAAGCGTCTGGCAGAACCAGGGTCTCTTCTGTGGGTTAGCCTGGTGAGTTAAAAGCTGATTGAATCCCCCACCGTGGGGTATCCTCTCCCTGGGAAACACAATGACTGTGTTTTATGGCCGCGAGTTCTGATTGCTGGTCACTGTGCTGATCCTGCTGCTGCTGCTTAGAATGAGAGTCCTCCTGGTGCCACCATCTTGCCCCGCCTCCTATTCTTAGGTTTTATGCTTTCATATTGTCTTGGATTTCTTGGACAGTCTGTGTCAGAAATTTTTTAGATTTAACATTTTCTTTGACGGATACATCGATTTCTTCCATTGTATCTTCCACACCTGAGATTCTTTCTTGCATTTTTTGTAGTTTATTGGTTATGCTTAAATGTTGTAAGTCACAACTAATATTTAGTATTGGTTTATCTTTTATTAATGCTGTTGTTAATCCTAAACAGCTGTATACCCAAATCGCCACACAGAGACTGGGATTTATTTAATGAACCTAGCACACAATGCTGGGCAATAGTTAGTCCAACCTACACCTCCAAGCCCTCATAGTTTCATAACATTTAGGTTCCTCACATTATACTTGCTTTTAGTGATATATTAGGTCCAGTCCATCTCTCCACATTGTTCCAAGATCTCTCTCTCAATTCTGTTCTTCCAGCTCTCGCCTGCCCTTCTCCTCCCACTCTTTTCTGTCCTCTGGCTCTTCCCTTCTCCCACCTACTACTTCCTCTCTATTACTCAACATTGGGGCTGGTTGTTTTATTTTGTCATGTTTACACAAAGTTGAAACAGGTGATTACTGTATGATACTAGTAATATTTACTATTAATTATCTTCTGGTAAAGCTGCTATTAGTCCTAAACAGCTGTATAACCAAATCACCACACAGAGGCTGGGTTTATTTAGTTAACCTAGAACACAATGCTGGGCAATAATTACTCCATCTTAACCCTCCAAGCCCTTATAGTTTCCTAACAATAGATTTCCCACATACACTTGCTTTTTGTGAAATATTATGTCCAGTCCATCTCCATGTAGTTCCAAGATCTCTTCTCCAGCTCTCTTTCCCATTTCTCTTTTCACCCCTTCTCCTCCCATTCATTACCTGCCCTCTAGCTCCTCCCCTCTTTCCTGTCCTCTGGTTCCTCCCCCCTCAACATTGTGTCTAGTTGCTTTATTTTGGCCTGTTTACACAAGAGTTGAGACAGGGTGCTTAGAATGAGTATCACAATGCAATATCCAGATAAAACCAGAGAGTGGAGAGGGGAGAAATCAGCATTTGAATGAACAAGGGTAAAGTGTATACATTTTAAAAGAACATTATACCAACATTTACCCCTGTAAGTCCAATAAAAGGCTCCTTTCAATACAATTATAATTATGAAAACTGTTAGGTAAAATCTACATGTGCAATGTCTAGTCCATGTGTATTTAGTACATGGAGAGGGTATCTTAGGAGAAAATATCTGATTATCCTATCTATCTTGAAAAGTTAAAAGTTCTATAAATAAGTTAACTGTTATCCTCATTGGTATTACCTATATGAAAAGATTTTTTAACTTCTAACCAACTAAAGCTTAATTGTGGCACGATAACTGTTTGATCTTCAACCCCATCAGAGAATTGAGAAGGAATAAAATTAGTTATTAGAAAAAATAGGAAGTGCATGTTAGCATCTTCCAAAAGATGAAAATTTGACAGAGACAGTTTGCTGCCTGAACAGTCACCCATAACTTTCTGTAATGTTGGACCATCATCTTCGGCCTTCTGGCTCAGAATATTTGACAGACATATACGTGAAACAGGAACAATTTAGGACTTGCTTACCCTGTCTTGGCAGAGTTCAGCAGTCGACTTGACCTGCATTTAAGTTTGCCCATTTTTGACAGAATTTGTCTGTCATGAAGCGAGGGTATTTTCTTTACCAGAGTGGTTTGTTTGCCACATTTGAAGCCATCTCCATATGGAGGTTCTTCAATGCTCATTATCTTCTTTCAGGTAGATGGGGTGCTGCCAGGAGATGACTTGTCTCATTGTCAAAGAATTTTTAAAATAATAAAGTCATTTTAAAATGCCATATTCTGTAGGTCTCTGAAGTTTTTGAAGACTACCTATCTTTATGTAATCTGTCTGTATACAAAATCATATCTATCTGTTAAATCTAGGATGCATATTCCTGTGATAAATTAGACTAGTGTCTGACATGGCTATGAGTTCAATAACTAACAAATAACTTGCATTGCCTAATACCTTAACCCATTTTAATAGCTGTTTAACAGTATTCGAAGTAACCTTGACTTTCTATCAATATACTAAAGCTTATGCCAATGTATTAAAATACTTATTTTTGCATCATTATGCAAATTTCTATACCAGAGTTAAAATTAACCTTATTTGCGACTAACAAATAAAACCTTAAATTGAGTAGATTAAATAATCTACCTTTTTTTCTATTCCTATAAGATAACCCTGTATATTCCTTGTTTTACCTTGAATGAGACCATTAATAATAAACATCTCCCAATGACAATAAAATTTCGTAGCCACAGCAAACAACCAAAAACATACACAACTCCCTTTAAGGAAAATTGGATGCCGTTCTCCTGGATTTCTTCTAGCTGACATTTTGGTCATGTAGAAATCCTGTAGGAGGCCCAAATAAAATTGGGGGAAATGGTCAATTAAGCAAGCAATAACGTTTGTGGTCCAGTCTTTGAATGTTGAGAAATTTCAGGCTTAATAAAAGTCCTCTTTGGAACAGTCTAAAATGCTGGAACAATTAAGATTAGTGGCTTTCTTCAAAGTTCTTTTGGGAGCAGGCTTTGATGAGAAAAAAGCAATTGAAGCAGTTGAGGCAGAAACAGGCAGAATGCTAGAACATGCAAGATCCTGGAACAGATGTGTCAATGTCTCAGCATGCTGAAGAATGATTCTGTTAGGTTTGATCTAGCATCTTTGGTATCCAGTTCTTTTTTTTTTTTTACTAGAGACTTTTATTTTATTTTATTTTTTTTAATTAAACATTTTATTTTTTTCCATAATTTTATTTTTCTCATTAGTTACATTTTGTTAATTCTGTATCCCAGTTGTATCCCTCATTCCCTCCCCAGTCCCACCCTCCCTCCCTCATCTCCTCCCTGCCCCTTTCCAAGTCCACTAATAGGGGAGGACCTCCTCCCCTTTCATATGACTCCCTTTTGTCAGGTATTTTCAGGACTGGCTGCAAAGTCCTCCACTGTGGCCTAACAGTACTGCTCCTCCCTTGGGAGGTGGGGAGGTCAAAGAGCCAGTCATTGAGTTCCTGTTAGAAATAGTCCTTGTTCCCCTTACTATGGGAAACCAATTGATTACTGAGCTATCACGGGTCACATCTGAGCAGAGGTTCTAGGTTTTATCCTCTCATGGTCTTTGGTTGAGTGTCCATTTCAGAAAAGACCCTGTGCCCAGATACGTTTGGTCCTTGTGGAGCTCCTATCCTTTCCACATCAAACTCCCCTTCTTTCATATGATTCCCTGCACTCTGCCGAAGGTTTGGTTATGAGTCTTAGTGTCTACTTTGGAGCACTGCTAGGTAGCGTCTTTCAGATACTTTCTGCGGTAGACACCTGTCATACGTTCAATGCATAGCCCATTTGTCTTTCTAAATGAGGATAGATCATCATACCCCGTGTCTGCTTTCTTGATTATCTTCTTTAGGTGTATAGATTTCATTATGTTTATCCTATCTTTTAGGTCTATATAAACGAGTATATTCCATGTTTGTCTTTCTCCTTCTGGGATGCTTCGATCAGAATGATCTTTTCTAGATCCCACCATTTGCCTGCAAATTTCATGATTTCCTCCTTTTGGATTGCTGAGTAGTATTCCATTGTGTAAAAATACCACAATTTCTGTATCCATTCCTCCGTTGATGGACATCTGGGTTGTTTCCAGGTTCTGGCTATTACAAATAAAGCTGCTACAAACATGGTTGAGCAAATGTCCTTATTGTGTACTTGAGCAAATTTTGGGTATATGCCTAGCAGTGGTATAGCTGGGTCTTGAAGGAGCGCTATTCCTAATTGTCTGAGAAAGTGCCAGATTGACTTCCAAAGTGGTTGTACCAGATTACATTCCCACCAGCAGTGGAGGAGGGTTCCCCTTTCTCCACAACCTCTCCAACATGTGTTGTCATTTGTGTTTTTCATCTTGGCCATTCTGATGGGTGTAAGGTGAAATCTTAGGGTCGTTTTGATTTGCATTTCCCTAATGGCTAGTGAGGTTGAGCATTTCTTTAAGTGTTTCTCTGCCATTCAATATTCCTCTACAGAGAATTCTCTGTTTAGCTCTGTTCCCTATTTTTTAATTGGATTACTTGTTTTGCTGCTTTTCAGCTTCTTTAGTTCTTTATATATACTGGATATTAGCCCTCTGTCAGATAGAGGGTTGGTGAAGATTCTTTCCCAATCTGTAGGCAGTCATTTTGTTTTGATGATGGTGTCCTTTGCTTTACAGAAGCTTTTCAGTTTCATGAGGTCCCATTTTTTGATTGTTGCTCTTAAAGCCTGTGCTGTTGGAGTTCTGTTTAGGAAGTTGTCTCCTGTGCCAATGAGTTCTAGGCTGTTCCCTACTTTTTCTTCTAACAGATTTAGCGTATCTGGTTTTATGTTGAGGTCTTTGATCCACTTGGACTTTAGTTTTGTGCAGGGTGATAAATGTGGATCTATTTTCATTTTTCTACATGTAGACATCCAATTAGACCAGCACCATTTGTTGAAGATGCTATCTTTTTTCCATTGAATGGTTTTGGCTGCTTTGTCAAAAATTGAGTATTCATAGGTACGTGGGTTTATTTCTGGGTCTTCAATTCTGTTCCATTGATCCTCCTTTCTGTTTCTATGCCAATACCATGCAGTTTTTATTACTATTGCTCTGTAGTACAGCTTGAGACCGGGAATGAAGATACCTCCAGATGATCTGTTGTTGTATAGGGTTGTTTTGGAGATTCTAGGTTTTTTGTTGCTCCATATGAAGCTGAGAATCTTTTTTTCAAGGTCTGTAAAGAATTGAGTTGGTATTTTGATGGGAATTGCATTGAATCTGTAGATTGCTTTTGGCAGGATGGCCATTTTCACAATGTTAATCCTACCAATCCATGAGCACCGGAGATCTTTCCATCTTCTGAGATCTTCTTCAATTTCTTTCTTCAGAGACTTGAAGTTTTTCTCAAACAGGTCTTTCACTTGCTTGGTTAGTGTCACCCCAAGATACTTTATGTTATTAGTGGCTATTGTGAAGGGTGTTGTTTCCCTAATTTCTTTTGTCATTTGTATACAGGAGGGCTACTGATTTTTTTTAATTAATTTTGTATCCGGGCACTTTGCTGAAGGTGTTTATCAGCTGTAGGAGTTCCCTGGTAGAGTTTTTGGGGTCACTCACATATACTATCATATCATCTGCAAATAGTACTAATTTGACTTCTTCCTTTCCAATTTGTATCCCCTTGATCTCCTTCAACTGTCTTATTGCTCTAGCAAGGACTTCCAGCCATGGCAACTTTTATAAAGGAAAAATTTACTTGGGGTTGGCTTTCAGTTTCAGAGGTTTAGTCCATCATCATCATGGTGGGAAACATGGTGGCATGCAGGCTAGCATGGTACTGGATAAGAAGCTAAGAGTTCTACATGTTGATCTGCAGACACCAGAAGGAGACTCTGTCCCAAACTGAGCATTGTTTGAGAATAGGAGACCTCAAAGCTTGCCTCTTACAGTGACACCCTTCCTCCGACAAGGCTGTATCTATTCCAACTAAATCACAATTTTAATAGTATCCCTTTCTATGTGCAAAATATTTAAACACGAGTTTATGGTGAGCATACCTACTCAAACTATCACATAAGGGAAGTTGTGTGATTATACTTTAGTTAAAAATTTTAATAACAAAAATAGAATTTGAAAGAGGAGGAAATGTCCTTATAGATGAACTCAAAGGAAGAGTGGTAACTTGTACAAGACCAGCAAAAGATCTTAGAGGTATGGCCAGTACTAGGTTGCCTATGTTCCAGTGAACATATAGTCAACATTAACCAAACAGTAGAATATAAAAAAAAAAAGGACATGAGGTTTGGAGACATATGTGTTCAGGCATCTTGGAGGAAGTTGTAGAGTTTTTGAAGGTAGAATATTATTATAGTGCAATGTGTGTGTGTTTCATATATATATATGAAATTCCTAAGAATAAATAATAAGAAAATGTATTTAAAAGGAGTAAATATCATCTTTCAATTTAGTTTAAGTAAAGTGTCCATGTGTTGTGACCAGTCAACATTATTTAGCTTTGATTTAAAATTTGAAATATCTAGGTTATACATACAACAGTGATAGCTAGAAATGTAGGTTCATGACAAAATGCATTTTGCATCTGTAGCACAAGTAAGAACCAAGATTCAGTACAGAGCACAGCCAAAAAAATAAATAAATAAAAATTAAAAAAAAACAAACTCCGAGTAGTTTATATTCTTTTATAGACCAGAATGTGAGTAATTGCTAATACACTTTACTCATGCAAGGGCTGAATGTTATCCTTAGACCTTTGCCACAAGTATAGAAGTAATTAAATAAAACAAAAACAGTGATCAAGCTCTATCTAAGAAGAGACATTGAGGGGGTTGTACACTGATATATAGGATCCAGTAAAAAAATGTTAATGATATCAAATCATATATGACCACATATGAGAGCTTCTTGACATAGGTTAGAAATCACTTAATACAACCTACAACAGTCTAGGAGGACTCCTGGAAACCGGTTTGTTTAAGGTGACACTGAATGGTATAAGCCAAATGATGTTGAAAGGAAAGATGGAGAGGAAGAAGAGGGTTGGTACAGTGGAAGGGGAAGATCATGTTGAAGAATTTGTACAAATTAAACTAACAGACTACCATGCTGTTTTTCTCTTCCAGTGGGACCTGGTGTGTGGATCTCAGGCATTGAGATCAGTCGCTAAATTTGTGATCTTATTTGGCGTTTTGACAGGAAGTATCCTAGGTGGCCACATATCAGACAGGTAAGTATCTGTTCTTTATACCTTTCTCTACATAACAATATGAAGCTTTTCAGTTTCATGAGGTCCCATTTATTGACTGTTGCTCTTAGAGCCTGTGCTATTGGTGTTCTGTTCAGGAAGTTTTCCCCTGTACCAATGAGTTCTAGGGTATTTCCCACTTTTTTTTCAAGCCGATTTAATGTGTCTGGGTTTATGTTGAGGTCTTTGATCCACTTGGACTTCAGTTTTGTGCAGGGTGACAAGTATGGATCTATTTTCATTTTTCTACATGTAGACATCCAGTTGGACCAGCACCATTTGTTGAAGATGCTATCTTTTTCCATTGTATGGTTTTGGTGTGTTTGTCAAAGATCAGGTGTCCATAAGTGTGTGGGTTTATTTCTGGGTTCTCTGTTCGGTTCCATTGATCCACCACTCTGTTTCTATGCTAGTACCATGCAGTTTTTAAAACTGTTGCTCTATAGTACAACTTAAGATCAGGGATGGAGATACCTCCAGAAGATCTTTTATTGTAGAGGATTGTTTTAGCAATTCTGGGTTTCTTGTTATTCCATATGAAGTTGAGAATTTTCTTTCCAGGTCTGTAAAGAATTGCGTTGGTAATTTGATGGGCATTTCATTGAATCTGTAGATTGCTTTTGGTAAGATGGCCATTTTTACTATGTTAATCCTGCCAAGCCATGAGCATGGGAGATCTTTCCATCTTCTCATATCTTCTTCTAATTCTTTCTTCAGAGATTTGAAATTTTTTTCATACAAGTCTTTGACTTCCTTGGTTAGGGTTACTCCGAGCTACCTTATGTCATTTGTGGCTATTGTGAAGGGTGTTGTTTCCCTAATTTCTTTCTCAGCTCTTTTGTCTGTTGTATACAGGAGGGCTACTGATTTTTTTTAGTTAATTTTGTATCCGACCACTTTGCTGAAGGTGTTTATCAGCTGTAGGAGTTCCCTCTTAGAGTTTTTGGGGTCACTCATGTATACTATCATATCATCTGCAAATAGTGATAATTTGACTTCTTTCCAATTTGTATCCCCTTGATCGCCTTCAACTGCCTTATTGCTCTAGCAAGGACTTCCAGCACTATGTTGAAGAGATATGGAGAGAGTGGGCAGCCTTGTCTTGTCCCTGATTTCAGTGGGATTGCTTTAAGTTTCTCTCCGTTCAGTTTGATGTTGGCCATAGGCTTGCTGTATATCGCCTTTACTATATTTAGATATGTGCCTTGTATCCCTGATCTCTCCAATACTTTGAACATGAATGGATGTTGGATTTTGTCAAAGGCTTTTTCAGCATCTAGGGAGATTATCATGTGGTGTTTTTCTTTCAGTTTGTTAATATGGTGGATCACATTGATGGATTTCCGTATATTGAACCACCCCTGTATACCTGGGATGAAGCCTACTTGGTCATAGTGGATAATATCTTTGATGTGTTCTTGGATTCGGTTTGCAAGTATTTTATTAAGTATTTTTGCATCAATGTTCATAAGGGAGATTGGCCAGAAATTCTCTTTTTTTGTTGAGTCTTTGTGAGGTTTAGGTACCAAGGTGACTGTGGCTTCATAGAATGAATTTGGTAATATTCCTTCTGTTTCTATTTTGTGGAATAGTTTGAAGAGAATTGGTGTTAGCTCTTCTTTGAAGGTCTGGTAGAATTCTGGGCTGAAGCCATCTGGTCCTGGGCTTTTTTTGGATGGGAGACTTTTGATGACCGCTTCTATTTCTTTGGGGGATATAGGACTATTTAGTTGATTTACCTGGTCCTGATTCAGCTTTGGTAAGTCAAATCGATCAAGAAAATTGTCCATTTCATTTAGATTTTCAAATTTTGTGGCATATAGACTTTTGAAGTAAGTCCTAATGATTGTTTGGATTTCCTCAGTGTCTGTAGTTATATCCCCCTTTTCATTTCTGGTTTTGTTGATTTGGGTGGTGTCTCTCTGCCTTTTAGTTAGCCTGGCTAAGGGTTTGTCGATCTTGTTGATTTTCTCAAAGAACCAGCTCTTGGTTTCATTGATTCTTTGAATTGTTTTATTTGTTTCCAATTGATTGATTTCAGCCCTGAGTTTGATTATTTCCAGCCATCTACTCCTTCTTGGTGTGTCTGCTTCTTCTTTTTCTAGGGTTTTTAAGTGAGCCATTAGGGTGCTTGAATGAGCTGTCTCGAATTTCTTCTTGAAGGCACTTAGTGCTATGAACTTTCCTCTTAGCACTGCTTTCATTGTGTCCCACAAGTTTGGGTATGTTGTGTCTTCATTTTCATTGATTTCTAGAAAGACTTTAATTTCTTTCTTTATTTCTTCCCTGACCCAGCTGTCATTTAGTAACAAGTTGTTCAGTTTCCATGTGTGTGTGTATGCTTTTTGTTATTTCTGTTATTGTTGAGGTCCAGCTTTATTCCATGGTGATCAGACTAGATACATGGGATTATTTCAGTCTTCCTGTATCTGTTGAGGCTTGCTTTGCAACCCACTATATGGTCTATTTTGGAGAAGGTTCCATGAGTTGCTGAGAAGAAGGTAAATTCTTTTGTGTTTGGGTGTAAAGTTCTGTAAATGTCTGTTAGGTCCATTTGATTCATGACCTCTGTCAGAGACATTGTTTCTTTGTTTAATTTCTGTCTTGTTGACCTGTCCTTTGTTGAGAGTGGGGTGTTGAAGTCTCCCACTATTAATGTGTGGGGATCTATATGTGCTTTAAATTTTCTCAATGTTTCTTTCACAAATGTGGGTGCCCTTGTATTTGGGGCATAGATGTTCAGGATTGTGATGTCTTCCTGGTGGAATTTTCCCTTGATGAGTATGAAGTGTCCTTCCCCATCTCTTTTGATTAATTTTGGTTGAAAGTTTATTTTATCAGATATTAGAATAGCTACTCCTGCTTGCTTCTTGGGTCCGTTTGCTTGGAAAGTCGTCTTCCAACCCTTTACCCTCAGGTAATGTCTATCTTTCTGTCTTAGGTATGTTTCTTGTATGCAACAGATTGCTGGGTTTTGTTTACGTATCCATTCTGTTAATCTGTGTCTTTTTATTGGAGAGTTGAGTCCATTGATGTTGAGAGAGATTAATGACCAGTGGCTGTTAGATCTCTTGATTTTGATGTTGGCTGTGGTCATGTGTGCTTGGTTGCTTTTTGTTTTACTGAAGTGAGGTTATTTATTTCCTGTGATTTCTTGAATGTAGCTAGCTTTCTTGGGTTGTATTTTCCCTTCCAGTGTCTTCCGCGATGCTGGATTTGTTTGTAGGTATTGTTGAAATTTGTTTTTGTCATTGAATATCTTGTTTTCTCCATCTATGAGGACTGAGAGTTTTGCGGGGTATTGTAGCCTGGGCTGACATCTGTGTTCTCTTAGGGTCTGCATGGTATCAGTCCAGGCCCTTCTGGCTTTCATAGTCTCTGTTGAAAAGTCAGGTGTGATTCTAATGGGTTTGCCATTATATGTTCCTTGGTCTTTTTCCCTTGCAGCTTTTAGTATTTTTTCTTTGTTCTGTATACTTACTGTTTTGATTATTATGTGGCGGGAGGATTTTCTTTTCTGGTCAAATTTGTTGGGTGTTCTGTAGGCCTCATGTATTCTAATTGGCCTCTCCTTTAGCTTGGGGAAATTTTTTTGAATGATTTTGTTGAAAATATTTTCTGGGCCTTGGAGAAGGGAGTCTTCTTTTTCCTCTATACCTATTATTCTTAGGTTTTGTCTTTTCATATTGTCTTGCATTTCTTGGACAGTCTGTGTCAGGAATTTTTCGGATTTTACATTTTTTTGACAGATACATCGATTTCTTCCATTGTATCTTCTACACCTGAGATTCTTTCTTCCATCTCTTGTAGCTGTTGGTTATGCTTACCTCTGTAGTTCCTGTTTTCTTCCCTAGATTCTTCCTTTCCATTATTTCTTCCATTTGTGTTTTCTTTAATTTTTCCAATTCTATCTTCAGGTCTTGAGTTGTTTTGTTTGCTTCCTTCACCTGTCTGATTATACTTTCCTGTTTTTCTTTTAGTTCCTTCAACTCTGTTTCTATCATTTCATTCAGTGTTTTAAGCATTTCCTTTCTAAAGGCCATAAACTGTTTGGCTGCAGCTTCCTCTATTTCTTTACGGATGGCAATAATCTGTTTGAGTTTTTCTTCCTCTATGTCTTTACTAATCTTATTTGTTTCCTCTGTTATCATCTTCATGAGCATAGATGTTAGGTCATCTTCTTGGATTTCAGTTATGCTGGGGTGTCCAGGGCTACTTGCCCCTGGGTAACTGGGTTCTGGAGATGCCATATTGCTCTGTCTTTTGTTGCTTGAGCTTTTACGCTGGCCTCTACCCATTGTGTTATCTTAGGTGTTTGGGGTTATTTTCTGGTGGTTTCTGGGGATCCTGTGGTGGAGAGAATCCCCTTTGCAGAAAGCTGGTTTTTCCTGAAGGATGTCTTCCCAGCTTTTTGGGTATAGTCCCTGGATGGCTGGTGTTTTTTCAGGAGTTGCTCACCTCAGGGATATAAACCTGAGTGGTAACTGTGGTCTTTGTTAGTTGAGAGGGTTCTCCTCTCACCCAGGGAAGTCCTGAGGGCAGCTGCCCTGTTTCTGGGTTTCTTGTTGTAAATTTAATGATCAGCTGCTGTGAAGCCAGTTGGACATCAGGCGCGCCTCAACTGTTTGTGCCTGTGTCTGGAGCACAGCTGAGTGCTGGCGCCTTGGCCCCACTAGACTGCTAGACTTTTTCTGGGGAAGGATTGGGTGATTTAGGTCAGTACAGTTTCCTTCCTTACCCGTGGATTCTCTGGAGACATGGACTCCCAGTGTCTTTTTTTGCCCTGGTGCACACTGCTCAGTGTCCACCAGCTGGCTGGCCGCAGAAGCTGCCTGTGCCTGGAGCACAGCTGTGTGATGGCGGCTCAGTCTCTGCCAGCTGTCTGGTGGGCAGAAACTGCCTGTGTCTGCCTTTGCGGCTTTTGGGAGCCTGAGTGCCTCCCTAAGCTGGGTAATTTTCCGGGGACCTCTTCAGGTTGGGGGTGAGCTGAGTGCTGTGAGATCAGACCCGCCTTTTCTATTTCCGGCGGCGAATCAGGCGCGCAGGCAGGCAGGGCTCTGTGCTGGAACCTGGGTCCCAGGCTCTGGCTCCAGGCTGGCTCCTGGGGTGCCCATGGAACCTGCCTGAGTCTTTTCCAGGGGATGTCTGGGTTACCTAAGGCTGGTCCCAATCGTTTCCTGTACCCTGGGGTTATCTCTCGACTGAAAATTCCAGTCTCTGATAGTGTGGTGCACAGGGTTCAGTCTGGGACCGTGACCAGAGACACTGGCTTGTGGCTCTGGGCTGGGGCTGGGGCTGGCGGCCGGCAGCCAAGCACCTGGCGGAACCGGGATCTCTTCCGCAGTTTAGCCGGGTGAGTTAAAAGCTGATTGAATCCCCCACCGTGGGGTATCCTCTCACCTGGGAAACACAATGACTGTGTTTTATGGCCGAGAGTTCTGATTGCTGGTCACTGTGCTGATCCTGCTGTGCTGCTGCTCAGAATGAGAGTCCTCCCGGCGCCGCCATCTTGCCGCCCCCCGACTTAATAGTTTTTTAATAAATGCCTAGGCCATAAGCTTTGGCTGGTTCTGCTACTAGCTCATAACTTATTTACCTGTTTATTCTATTCTGTATGTGCTACATGGCTGGTTACCTGTCCTCAATTTTATATTACTTACTTTTTTACAGTCTAGGACAAATCTCTTTCTTTTGACTCTATCCCATAGTTCATCTCTCTCTGCTGGAATTCCTACCTCTTATGTCCTGCCTCATCTAAGAGGCCATCAGCTTTTTATTGATAGGTGATGCTTTCATGCAGTATGCAAGAGATTCTATTCTCTCCTCCCCCATAGAATGGTAGCCATAACATAATGAAAAATGTGTTTAGCCCACTTCAGAAGTTCCCAGAGTCTACCACAGTCTCAACAACGTTTAAAAGTCCAAAGTTCAAAGTCTCTTCTGATACTCATTCACTCTCTTAACTGTAATTTCCTGTAAAATTAAAAAAAAAAATCACAAACTTACAACATATAATAGCACTAGACATACATTACTATTCCAAAATGAGGGAAGGGAACACGGTGACAAAATAATGGACCAAAGGAAGACAAAAAAAAAAAAAAAACCATCTAGACAAACTCCAAACTCTGCATCTCAATGTCTGGTGCCAAAATGCTCTTTAGATCTCCTTTCAGCTTTAATGACTGCAACATGCTTTTCTCTCAGGCTGGTTTCAGTCTCTGTTAGCAGCTTTCCTTGGCAGGTATCCAATAGCTCTGACATTTCTAACCCTGTGGGGTTTCCAAGGCAATCTAGGCCTCACCTTCATAGCTTTACACAGTGGCCTGTCTGGGCCTCCATATGAGGACACACCTGACACACATCTACCCTCAGTAACTTTCCTTAGTTGAGGATGGAAATTCCATACCCTCTTTCTTCTACCCTTGACTCTTAATCCAAAACGAAGTGGCTGAAACTGCTAAGTTTTGTTGGTGCTGGGGCTGATATAGGCATCTTCATCAAATCACAACTTCACCAGCTTTCTGTATTCCATGATTTTCTTCACTGTCTAAGCTTGGCTGTCCTGGAACTTTCTCTGTAGATCAGGCTAACCTTGAATTCAGAGATCAACATGCCTCTGTATCCTGGATGCTGATATTAAAGGAGTATACCATCACATCTGGACCTATATTGTTCTTTAATTCGTTTTCACAAGAGGTAAACTTAGCTAAATGGGATCTTATGCTCAGGTCACTGCTCCCGTTATTCCATTTAATATCTTTAACCTATTAATCTCCTTAAGCACAGGATTTAGCTCCAATTCACTTCTTGGTGCCCCTTTACTCTGTGAGGCATACATCTTGTATTTTTTTCCTTGCTGAGTTTGCTTCTTTTCATAAAAAATAAAAAATAAGAAAACTTTTCGTAAGACTGAAGAGTAGTAATCACAAACAAAGTCTATACTAGGCTTTTTGAAATTTCCTTTCCCAATGAAATTAATCTAAATTTCTTCACTTTAGCCTCAGACAGAGTCTTTGGACAGGAACAAAAAGCAGCCACATTCTTAGCCAAAATATCACAAAAATATTGTCTGGCCACATTCTAACAGTCTTCTCCTCTTAAACCTCTTGAGTTATGCTCCCACAGTTCAAATCACCCTCAGCACCACTGTCTTCCATGTTCCTACTTGAATGTCCCAGTAAGCCCTGCTTAAAGCATTCCACTGCTTTCTTAATCCACAGTACCAATATTCACATTCCTCCTAACAGAAGCACAGTCAGGCCTATTACAGCAATAGCTCAGCCCCCAGTACTTCTGTCTTCATGATGCTTTTATTGCTGTGAAGGAACATCATTACCATGGCAACTTTTTTTTTAATTTTTCATCAATTACACTTTATTCATTCTGCATCCCCCCATAAGCCCCTCCCTCCTCCCCTCCCAATCCCACCCTCCCTCCTCCCTCTGCATGCATGCCACTCCCCAAGTCCACTAATAGGGGAGGTTCTCCTCTCCTTTCTGATCTTAGTCTATCAGTTCACATCAAAAGTGGCTGCATTGTCCTCTACTATGGCCTGGTAAGGCTGCTCCCCCCCCCCCCACAGGGAGGTGATCAAAGAGCAGGCCAATCAGATTATGTCAGAGGCAGTCCCTCTTCACATTACTATGTAACCCAATTGGACTCTGAACTGCCCTGGGCTACATCTGTGCAGGGGTTCTGGGTTATCTCTATGAATAGTCCTTGGTTGGAGTATGAGTCTCTGGGAAGTTCCCTGTGTTCAAATTTTCTTGTTCTGTTGCTCTCCTTGTGGAGACCCTGTCTTCTTCAGCTCTTACTATTTCCCAGTTCTTACATAAAATTCCCTTCACTCTGCCCAACAGTTGCCCATCAGGCTCAGCATCTGCATTGATAGTCTGTAGGGCAGAGGCTTTCAGAGGCCCTCTGTGGGAGGTTCCTAGGTTGTTTCCTGTTTTCTTCTTCTTCTGATGTCCATCTTCTTTACCTTTCCAGATGGGGATTGGACATTTTAGTTAGGGTCCTCTCTCTTGCTTAGTTTCTTTAGATGCACAGGTTTTAGTGGGATTGTCCTATGTTGTATGTCTATATGAGTGAGTATATACCATGTGTGTCTTTTTGCTTCTGGGACAACTCACTCAGGATGATCCTTTCCAGATCCCACCATTTACCTTAAAATTTCATGATTTCCTTATTTTTCAATGCTGAGTAATATTCCATTGTGTAGATGTACCACAATTTCTGCATCCATTCTTCAGTTGAGGGGCATCTGGGTTGTTTCCAGCTTCTGGCTATTACAAATAAAGCTGCTATAAACATGGTTGAGCAAATGTCCTTTTTGTGTACTTGAGCCTCTTTTGGATATATGCCCAGGAGTGGTATGGCTGGATCTAGAGGAAGCACTATTCCTAGTTGTCTGAGAAAGCACCAGATTGATTTCCAGAGTGGTTGTACAAGTTTACATTCCCACCAGCAGTGGAGGAGGGTTCCCCTTTCTCCACAACCTCTCCAGCATGTGTTGTCACTTGAGTTTTTGATCTTGGCCATTCTCATGGGTGTAAGGTGAAATCTCAGGGTTGTTTTGATTTGCATTTCCCTAATGGCTAGTGAGGTTGAGCATTTCTTTAAGTGCTTCTCTGCCGTTCGGTATTCCTCTACAGAGAATTCTCTGTTTAGCTCTGTTCCCCATTTTTTAAGTGGATTACTTGGTTTGCTGCTTTTCAGCTTCTTTAGTTCTTTATATATACTGGATATGAGTCCTCTGTCAGATAAAGGGTTGGGGAAGATTCTTTCCCAATCTGTAGGCAGTCGCTTTGTTTTGATGACGGTGTCCTTTGCTTTGCAGAAGCTCTTCAGTTTCATGAGGTCCCATTTATTGATTGTTGCTCTTAGAGCCTGTGCTGTTGGTGCTCTGTTCAGGAAGTTTTCCCCTGTACCAATGAGTTCTAGGGTATTTCCCACTTTTTTTTCAAGCCGATTTAATGTGTCTGGGTTTATGTTGAGGTCTTTGATCCACTTGGACTTCAGTTTTGTGCAGGGTGATAAGTATTGATCTATTTTCATTTTTCTACATGTAGACATCCAGTTGGACCAGCACCATTTGTTGAAGATGCTATCTTTTTTCCATTGAATGGTTTTGGCGTCTTTGTCAAAGATCAGGTGTCCATAAGTGTGTGGGTTTATTTCTGGGTCCTCTGTTCGGTTCCATTGATCCACCATTCTGTTTCTATGCCAGTACCATGCAGTTTTTAAAACTGTTGCTCTATAGTACAACTTAAGATCAGGGATGGAGATACCTCCAGAAGATCTCTTATTGTAGAGGATTGTTTTAGCAATTCTGGGTTTCTTGTTATTCCATATGAAGTTGAGAATTTTTCTTTCCAGGTCTGTAAAGAATTGTGTTGGTAATTTGATGGGCATTGCATTGAATCTGTAGATTGCTTTTGGTAAGATGGCCATTTTTACTGTGTTAATTTTGCCAAGCCATGAGCATGGGAGATCTTTCCATCTTCTCATATCTTCTTCTAATTCTTTCTTCAGAGATTTGAAATTTTTTTCATACAAGTCTTTGATTTCCTTGGTTAGGGTTACTCCGAGGTACCTTATGTCATTTGTGGCTATTGTGAAGGGTGTTGTTTCCCTAATTTCTTTTGTCATTTGTATACAGGAGGGCTACTGATTTTTTTTAATTAATTTTGTATCCGGGCACTTTGCTGAAGGTGTTTATCAGCTGTAGGAGTTCCCTGGTAGAGTTTTTGGGGTCACTCACATATACTATCATATCATCTGCAAATAGTACTAATTTGACTTCTTCCTTTCCAATTTGTATCCCCTTGATCTCCTTCAACTGTCTTATTGCTCTAGCAAGGACTTCCAGCCATGGCAACTTTTATAAAGGAAAAATTTACTTGGGGTTGGCTTTCAGTTTCAGAGGTTTAGTCCATCATCATCATGGTGGGAAACATGGTGGCATGCAGGCTAGCATGGTACTGGATAAGAAGCTAAGAGTTCTACATGTTGATCTGCAGACACCAGAAGGAGACTCTGTCCCAAACTGAGCATTGTTTGAGAATAGGAGACCTCAAAGCTTGCCTCTTACAGTGACACCCTTCCTCCGACAAGGCTGTATCTATTCCAACTAAATCACAATTTTAATAGTATCCCTTTCTATGTGCAAAATATTTAAACACGAGTTTATGGTGAGCATACCTACTCAAACTATCACATAAGGGAAGTTGTGTGATTATACTTTAGTTAAAAATTTTAATAACAAAAATAGAATTTGAAAGAGGAGGAAATGTCCTTATAGATGAACTCAAAGGAAGAGTGGTAACTTGTACAAGACCAGCAAAAGATCTTAGAGGTATGGCCAGTACTAGGTTGCCTATGTTCCAGTGAACATATAGTCAACATTAACCAAACAGTAGAATATAAAAAAAAAAGGACATGAGGTTTGGAGACATATGTGTTCAGGCATCTTGGAGGAAGTTGTAGAGTTTTTGAAGGTAGAATATTATTATAGTGCAATGTGTGTGTGTTTCATATATATATATGAAATTCCTAAGAATAAATAATAAGAAAATGTATTTAAAAGGAGTAAATATCATCTTTCAATTTAGTTTAAGTAAAGTGTCCATGTGTTGTGACCAGTCAACATTATTTAGCTTTGATTTAAAATTTGAAATATCTAGGTTATACATACAACAGTGATAGCTAGAAATGTAGGTTCATGACAAAATGCATTTTGCATCTGTAGCACAAGTAAGAACCAAGATTCAGTACAGAGCACAGCCAAAAAAATAAATAAATAAAAATTAAAAAAAAACAAACTCCGAGTAGTTTATATTCTTTTATAGATCAGAATGTGAGTAATTGCTAATACACTTTACTCATGCAAGGGCTGAATGTTATCCTTAGACCTTTGCCACAAGTATAGAAGTAATTAAATAAAACAAAAACAGTGATCAAGCTCTATCTAAGAAGAGACATTGAGGGGGTTGTACACTGATATATAGGATCCAGTAAAAAAATGTTAATGATATCAAATCATATATGACCACATATGAGAGCTTCTTGACATAGGTTAGAAATCACTTAATACAACCTACAACAGTCTAGGAGGACTCCTGGAAACCGGTTTGTTTAAGGTGACACTGAATGGTATAAGCCAAATGATGTTGAAAGGAAAGATGGAGAGGAAGAAGAGGGTTGGTACAGTGGAAGGGGAAGATCATGTTGAAGAATTTGTACAAATTAAACTAACAGACTACCATGCTGTTTTTCTCTTCCAGTGGGACCTGGTGTGTGGATCTCAGGCATTGAGATCAGTCGCTAAATTTGTGATCTTATTTGGCGTTTTGACAGGAAGTATCCTAGGTGGCCACATATCAGACAGGTAAGTATCTGTTCTTTATACCTTTCTCTACATAACAATATGTTCATCAGCTACAAGTCATGTGTCTTATATAGGTGTCTACTGCTGGGTAGAGAAGCCATGGCCATGGCAACTCTTCTGGAGGAAAGTATTTAATTGAGGCAGGCTTACATTTCAGAGGTTTATTTCAATATCATCATGGGGCAGAGCATGGTAACATGCAGGTAGGCATAGTGTGAAAGAGATAACTGAGATTTTTATATATGGATCCACAGGTGACATCAAGAGAGATACACTAGGCCTGGCTTGAGCTTTGGAAGCCTGAAATCCAGTGATATGCTTCATCCAACAAGACAACTGCTAATCCTACAAAGGCAAATGTAATAATGCCACTCCATATAAGCCACTTCCACTCTCTGTTTCCCAAAGGCTTGAGGTCATATCATAATACAAAAGCTATTTCGTTCAACTCAAAAAGTCCTACTAGTCTATCACAGTTTCATCACTGTTTAAAGGTCCAGAATTCAAGGTCTCTTCTGAGATCCATCCAGTCTCTTAGTTGTAATCCCTGTAAAATCAAAATGAAAAAGGACATCACATATTTCCAACATATAATGGCACAGCATATATATTACCATTTTAATTGGGTGAGGAGAGCAAGCAGAGTATGGTAAATGCTGGACCAAAGCAAGACCAAAAACCAGCTAGACAAACTCCAAACTCTTCATCTTCATATCTGATGTGAAAGGGCTCCTCAGATCTCCACCTCCTTTCAGCTTTGTTGACTGCAGCCCACTTCTTTTTCTTTGGGTGGTTCACTCTGTTGGCATATTTATTTGGCAGGGTACCTACAATTCTACCATCTCCAACATCTTGGGGTCTCTAAGGCAATCCAAGTGTCACATCCACAGCTTCACAGTATGGCCACTATTGACCACCATGTAGGGACACCTGTATTATATGCCTGATCTCAGTAGCCTGACTGAGTTGTACAGGGAGATTACAAAACGCCTTTCTTATATCCTTAACTCTAAAGAAAGAACCACATGATCAAAGCTAACAAGTTTTGCTGCTTTCTGGGTCTGGAACATGGCCCCTTTATTTAAACACATTTTCCCCACATTTTTGTTTTCCATGATTTCCTTCACTGCCTATGCTTGGCTTTCCTAGAACTTGCTCTGTAAACCAGGCTGGCTTGAAACTCAAAGATAAGCCTGGCTCTGGCTCTGCCTCTCAAGTTCTAAGATAAAAAACAAACTTTACCACCACACCTGTCCCTAAGCTTTTCTTTAATTCCCCTTCAAAAGTTAGAAGCTTATGTGGTGGTCTTTTTTGTTTTGTTTTGTTTTTGTTTTTGTTTTGTTTTTAAGGTCATCACAACCTCTACCTTATTTGGGACCAGGCTTTTCTTTGAACTCTTTCCTGGTGCTCTTTTCCTTTCCAAATATTATATTTTATAATTTTGTTCATTTTTCCTGCTTTTCATTACAGTGCTGTATGAGACTGGCCATTAATAACCAAGGAACATAGTCTGCCAAAACTGTTAATACAAAGCTTTTCAATTTATGCTCAAGCAGATTTTTTTGGACAAGGGTAGAAAATAGCCACATTCCTCACTAGAATGATTACTATTCTAGAGTCCTCACTATTAAGACACATCCTAATAGTCTTGTCTGAAATGTCTAGAGCTGGATTCCCACTGTTCAAATCAGAATCAGACCTCTCTCTTTCTTGCTTCTGCTACATTGGTTCATTAAGACAGCATATGTAAAGCATTCTAATGCTTTCCTACTCTAAAGTCCCAAGATCCACATTCCAGCAAGGAAAAGCATGGTCAGGCCTATCACAGCAATACTCCACCTCTGGTACCAACTTCTGTCTTTTTTATGGTTCCTATTGATGTAAAGAGACATCATGACCAATGCAACACTTATAAAGGAAAGCATTCAACTGAAGTTGACTTATAGCTCAGAGGTTTTATCCATCACCATCATGGTGGGAAGCATGACAACATGCAGGTAGACATGGTGCTACAGATGTAGCTGAGACTTCTACACCTGGATCCACAGGCAGTCATGAGACAAAGCCATTAAGCTTGGTTTGAGCCCCTAAACATTTTATTCACTTTACATCCTTGTAATCTTCTCTCCTCCAGTCCCATACTCCCTTCTTCCATATCCCCTTTCTCCTCCTCTTTTCCTCAGAAATCTCCTTTTCCCATCCACTCCAGCTCATTATGTTGCATCAGGACTGAGCATGTCCTCTTCCCCTGTGCAAGACAGCCCCATCAAGGAGAAGTGATCAAAAAGCTGGCAACTGAGTCCCTGTACAATGCAGTCCCTACTTCCCTTACTCTAAGACCCATATCAAGCCTAAGCTGCACATCTACTACATATTTGTAAGGGGTTAGGCCCGGTATGTGCATGGTTGATGCTCCAGTCTCAGTTAGACCCGCTGGGTCTTGGTTAGTTGGCTCTGTTGTTCATCTTGTGGTGCTCTTGCCACCTCTAGGTACCTTTCTCTTTCACTCTTTTATAATACACCCTATGCATCACCCAATGTTTAGATGTAAGTCTCAGCATCTGTTTTGAGGCACTGTTGGGTAGAGGCTTTCAGAGGACAACTCTGTCAGTCTCCTGTCTGAAAGCTAACAAATTATCATTCACGATGTCAGAGGTTAGCACTATAAGATAGAGTGGATCTTTGGTTGGGACTTCCCTCAATCTCTACTCTAGTTACTCTATCTTTATCCTTGTGCATCTGGCAAGCAGGAAAAGTCTTGGATCAAAGTTTTTGTGGGTGGGTTTGTGTTCTCCTTCCTCTGTTAGGAGACTTATCTAATTAGAGAGTGGCCTCTCCAGTCTCTATGGCCTCTGTTGGTAGGAGTCTCTGTTTGAATTCTCCTCATAGCCTCCTAGGAGCCTGCCCTTAGACCTCCAGCTTGTCATGGAAATACTCTGATCCTCATTTCTCTTTTCTCTACATGCCTTCTGTACTCTTGTCTTCACTTGCTTGCCCCAGATCTAATCTCCACCCTGTTAACTCTCTGTGCCCCCTATCCTACCTAGGTCCCTCTCTTTAGCCACAACCTCTGTCTATCCTCTCTCCCCCCTAAGTGAGAGTTATGCATTGTCCCTTGGATCCTTCTTGTTATTTATCATTTTGGGTCTGTGCCTCATAATATGCTTCTCTGTACTCTATGGTTAAAATCCACATGAATGTGTGTGTGTGTGCATGTGTGTGCGTGTGTACATGCGTGTGTGTGTGTCCTTCTGTGTCTTGGTTACTTCATTCAGGATGACATTACTTCCATCCTTTTACCTGCAAATTTCATGATTTCTTTGTTTTTAATAGTTGAGTAGTCATCTATTATGTAAATGTGCCACAGTTTCTTTATCCATTCTTTGGTTGAAGGACATTTAGGTTGTTTCTAGATTCTGGCTATTGTGAACAAAGCTGTTATGAATATACTTAAGCAAATGTCCTTGTTGTATGGAGGCATATTTTTTTCAATCTTTAAAGTCAATTTTTAATTTATATACTCAGGTATTACATCCTGCCCACAGTTTCTTCTTCCTCTCCTGGCCCTACTTCTGATATCCTTCCCATTTCCTCCCTCACTATCCATTCATCCTCCATTTGCATTCAGAAAAGAGCAGGCATCCCAGGAATATTAACCAAAGATGGCATAACAAGTTGCAATGATTCTAGGCAAATCCCCTCATATTAGGGACAACTAGTAAGAGATTAAGGGTCTGAAAAGCAGGCAAAAGAGTCAGAAACAGCACCCACTCATTCTACTAGTAATCCCACAAAGACACCAAGCTACATAAATATAACATATGTACAGAGGGCCTAGGTCAATCCTACACAGGCTTTCTGGTTTGCAGTTCAGTCTCTGTGAATCCCTATAAGGACATGTTTGTTGATTCTATGATTCTTGTGATGTTCCTGACCCCTCTGGCATCTATAATCCTTCTTCCCCTCTTCAGAGGGATTCTCAAAATTCACCAAATGTTTGGCTGTGGGTTTATGCATCTGCCTCTATCAAGCTGGATAAGGCTTCTCTGAAGACAATTGGGCTAGGCACCAATTAATTAATACAGCAGAATATCATCAGGCATCATTTGATTGACATTGTTTTTGCCTATCCAAGGATTCTGGGTCATTTGACTTCTGGTTTCTGGTCTTGTATGCAATTTCAGCAGCCAGATCCCTCTTGTGTACTAGATCACAAACTGGACAAGCAACTGTTTGGCCTTTCCCACAATTTCTGACTCAGCACAACATGCTAGCAGGACAGATTGTTATTGAAAGGTTTTGTGGCTGAACTGGTGTAGACTAGGATTAGAATGAAGGGGAAGAAGAGCTCCTCTATCAGTAGACTGGAGGAGAAGCATGGGTGGAGAAGGGGGAGGGAGGGCAGGATTGGGAAGGGAGGAGAGATCAACCTACAGGGGGGATACAAAGTGCTTCCTCAAGACCCAGCTATACCACTCCTAGGTATATACCCAAAGTTCATTCAAGTACACAAAAGGGATACTTGTTCAACCATGTTTATAGCAGCTTTATTTGTAATAGCCAGAACCTGGAAACAACCCAGATGTCCATCAACGGAGGAATGGATACAGAAATTGTGGTATTTTTACACAATGGAATACTACTCAGCAATCAAAAAGGAGGAAATCATGAAATTTGCAGGCAAATGGTGGGATCTAGAAAAAATCATTCTGAGTGAAATATCCCAGAAGGAGAAAGACAAACATGGGATATACTCACTTATATAGACCTATAAGATATGATAAACATAATGAAATCTATACACCTAAAAAAGATAATCAATTGAGCGGACCTGGGGCAAGATGATCAATCCTCGTTTAGAAAGACAGATGGGATGTGCATTGAACGTATGACAGGAGTCTACTGAGCGCATCTGAAAGACTCTAACTAGCAGTGTTTTCAAAGCAAAGACTCATGACCAAACCTTTGGCAGAGTACAGGGAATCATAAGAAAGAAGGGGAGTTAGTCTGATGGGGAAAGGATAGGAACTCCACAAGGACCAAATATGTCTGGGCACAGGGTCTTTTCTGAGACTGACATTCAACCAAGGACCATGTATGGATATAACCTAGAACCTCCACTCAGATGTAGCCTGTGGTAGCTCAGTAACCAATTGGTTTCCCAAAGTGAGGGGAACAAGGACTATTTCTAACAGGAACTCAATGACTGGCTCTTTGGCCTCCCCACCCCCAAAGGGAGGAGCAGTCCTGTTAGGCCACAGAGGAGGGCTTTGCAGCCAGTCCTGAAGATACCTGATAAAACAGGATCAGATGAATGGGGAGGAGGTTCCACCCCTATCAGTGGACTTGGAAAAGGGCACGGTGGAGATGAGGGAGGGAGGAAGGGACTGGGAGGGAATGAGGGATCGGGACATGGTTGGGATACAGAGTTAATAAAATGTAACTGATAAAAAAATAAAAAAATAAAAAAAAGCAAATGTTCATTACAATGAAAAAAGTGATTAAACTGTAATTAATAAAAATAAAAGTAAATAAGAAAGAGATGTCCTTAAACATACAAAAGGCACATGCAGACCACAAAATAGACTAAACCAGAAAGTAAGCTTCTCATATCACATAATAGTCAAAACATTAAATCTACAGAACAAAGAAATAATATTAAAAGCATCAAAGGAAAAAGGCCAAGGAATGGACAAAGGTAGGCCTATCAGAATCACACCAGACTTCCCATAGAAACGATGAAAGTGAGAAGGGCCTGGGCCTTGTCATGCAGACTCTAAGAACACACAGATGATAAACCAGACTACTATATCCAGCAAAATTATCAATTCACACAGATGGAGAAAACAAAATATTCCATGACAAAATAAGCTTAAACAATATCTACACAGCAACCCAGCCATACAGAATATACTAAAAGGAAAACTCCAATCCAACAAAAATAGCTACACCCAAGAAAACATAGGATATAGATAATCACACAACAAAAATCCAAAAGAAAACAAGCATGCAAACACACTAGTACCACCACCTCCACAATAAAAGGAACTAACATTCATTGGTCACTGTAATCTATGAACATCAATGGACTCAACTCTCCAATAAAAAAAAACAGACTGACAGAATGGTTGCAGAAACAGGATCCAACATTCTGCTGCATCCAAGAAAAAAAGACCTCTGCAACAAAGATAAACACTTCAGAGTAAAGAGCTGGAAAAAGGTTTTTCAAGCAAACAGACGCAGAAAACAAGCTGAGTAGCTATTCTAGTATCGAATAACATAGACTTTCGAACAAAATAAATCAAAAGAAATGAGGAGGGACATTCACTCTCATCAAATGAAAAATCCACTAAAAGAATATCACAGTTCTGAACATCTATGCCCCAAATACAAGAGCAACTGCATTTGTAAATGCAACATTATTAAAGCTGAAATCACAAATCAATCCCAACACCTTGATAGTGGGAGATTTCAATACTCCACTCTCACTGAGGGGCAGATCATCTAGACAGAAGACAAATATGGAAATAATGGCACTTACAGAGGTCCACCATGGACTAAAATTAGACCTCAACAACAACAGAAATAATAGAAAGCCTACACATGCATGGAACCTAAACAACTATCTACTCAGCAACACCTAGATCAAGGAAGATATTTTAAAAAATAAATTTTAGACTTTCTAAAATTCAATGAAAAGGAAAGCACATCATACCCAAAACTTATGGGGCACAAAAAAAGCAGTGCTAGGAAGAAAATTCATGGCACTAAGTGCCTTCAGAAATAAGTTTGAGATATCTCATATAAGCAATTTAATGGCACACCTGAAAGACCTAAAAGAAAAAAGTATCAGACACACCAGAGAGGAGTAGACAGTAAGAAATAATCAAACTCAGGGCTGAAGTCAATATTTAGCAACAAAGAAAACAATTCAAAGTATCAATCAAACCAAAAGCAGGTTCTTTGAGAAAATCAACAAGATAGACCAACCCTTACCAAAACTAACTAAAAGGAAAAGAGAAACTATTCAAATCAGCAAAATCAGAAATGAAATGGGGAACATAACAACAGACACTGAGGAAACCCAAACAATCATTTTGTGTTACTTCTAAAGCCTCTAGGCCACAAAATTTGAAAATCTAAATGAAACAGACAATTTTCTTGATAGATTCCATTTACCAAATCTAAACTAAGATCAGATAACTAGATTAAACCATCCTATATCTCCCAAAGAAATAGGAGCAGTCATCGAGTCTCCCTGCCAAAAGCAAACAAACAAACAAAAACAAACAAACAAAAAACCAGGGCCAGGTGGTTTCAGCACAAAATTCTGCCATATGTTCAGAAAAGAGTCTTCACCAATACTCTTCAAACTATTCCACAGAAGAGAAACAGAAGGAACATCACCAAACTCTTTCTATGAGGCCACAGTCACATTGACCTAAACCAAAGAAAGACTCAACAAAAGGGAAAATTTCAAACCTATCTGTCTCATGAACATCGATGAAAAAATACTCAATAAAATACTTGCAAACCAAATCCAAGAACACATAAAACATATCATCCACCATGACCAAGTATGCTTTATTCCAGGGAAGCAGGGGTGGTTGAATATACAAAAATCCACCACATAAATATGCAGAAGGAGAAAACCCACATGATCATCTCCTGAGATACCGAAAAAGCATTTGATAAAATCTAATGCCCATTCATGTTTAAAGTTTGGAGAGATCAGGGAAACAAGGCACATACCTAAACACAGTAAAGGCAATATACAGCAAGACTATAGCCATAATCAAACACAATGGAAAGAACCTTAAATCAATCCCTAAAGTCTAAAGAACCGAATAAAAATCTGAAAAAAAAAAAAGATGTCACAGGTGGAGGGAAGGAGGGAACTGTGTGGGGAAGTGATTAGGAATGAGAACAGGAGATATCAGGTGGGGGAAAATGGGGGTAGAGACAACTGGAAGAGTGGGAGGGTGTCTCTGGGATGAGCTGAACCCTAGAACAGTGGAAACTCCTGGGAATCTATGAGGATGGCCCTAGCGAAGACTCTTTGCAATGGTAGATATGGAACCTGGAACAGACATCTCCAGTAACCAGAAAAGTCTTCAAAGTCTTCCAATGGAGGGATTGGGACATCAACCCAACCACAAAACTTTGGACTCAAAATTTGTCCTGCCTGAGGTACAGGCATGAAAATGGAGCAGAAATTGAATGAGAACTAATGAATGACTGGCCCAGCTTGACACTCATGCCATTTGAGGGAGCACGCCCCTGATATAATTAAAGATACTCTACTATACTTGCAGACAGGTGTTTAGCATAACTGTCATCTGAGAGGCTTCATCAGCAACTGATGGAAACAGATGCAGTGACCCACATCCAAATATTAGGTGGAACTTGGGAAATCTGTAATCGGAACCTAAAGTTAATTAATTAACTAATTAACCAACCAATGAACTAATTAATTGGCTAATTAATTAATGTTAACTTTTTAAAAAAATGTAGTCATTAAAGATTATGTTTCTCTATATGTGCCTTTGATCCTAGAGATCACTAAGCACAAACATACATACCTATTTGGGCTCAAACATCTGTGTTGTTTTGACAGAGAACTAACAGCCTATAAGTTCCAAAGGGGGTTACAGACAGAGGACAGAACAGGGTTTGGTGATGAGAACAGTTAAACATGAGGATGAGACAAAGCACTGCCTATCTTTGGTTTTTAATAACTGAATTTGTCCCTGATGGAATCTTTGTCTTTTCCTCAGGTTTGGGAGGAAGTTAGTCTTCAGATGTGCTTTACTCCTAATGGCCATCACTGGGACCTGTGCAGCTTGGGCTCCCACCTTCCTCATCTACTGCTCACTTCGATTCCTGATAGGGATTTGTGTTCTAGTAACAACCTCAAATGGTCTTTTTCTCAGTAAGTCATACATTTTGATAAACATTGTACAAGCTTTTGCTCTTTACAACATTGTTAGAAGTCAAGATTCATTTTTTTCTTTTCAGTGATAGAATGGACAAGCCCTAAATTCCAAGCCTTGGTGACAACACTGTGGGGATGTGCTAATGCTTTTGGAAACACAGCAATGGCAGGCCTGGCATTTGCATTTCAAAACTGGCAGCACCTCCAGCTGGTAATGTCTGTGCCACTATTTTTCTTCCTTATACCTACAAGGTATGAGCTTTCTTTCCTACCCTATGGTTTGAAATTTTGAGGTGACCATGTCATGAATCAAGATGTAAGAAATGCACTTATCACAATCTCTGTAAATTAATATGTCTGGTATGACAGGAGTCTACTGAGCGCATCTGAAAGACTCTAACTAGCAGTGTTTTCAAAGCAAAGACTCATGACCAAACCTTTGGCAGAGTACAGGGAATCATAAGAAAGAAGGGGAGTTAGTCTGATGGGGAAAGGATAGGAGCTCCACAAGGACCAAATATATCTGGGCACAGGGTCTTTTCTGAGACTGACATTCAACCAAGGACCATGTATGGATATAACCTAGAACCTCCACTCAGATGTAGCCTGTGGTAGCTCAGTAACCAATTGGTTTCCCAAAGTGAGGGGAACAGGGACTATTTCTAACAGGAACTCGATGACTGGCTCTTTGGTCTCCCCACCCCCGAAGGGAGGAGCAGAGGAGGCCACAGAGGAGGGCTTTGCAGCCAGTCCTGAAGATACCTGATAAAACAGGATCAGATGAATGGGGAGGAGGTCCCCCCATCAGTGGACTTGGAAAGGGGCACGGTGGAGATGAGGGAGGGAGGGAGGGAGGGACTGGGAGGGAATGAGGGATCGGGACACGGCTGGGATACAGAGTTAATAAAATGTAACTGATAAAAAAAAATAAAAAAAAAATACAAAAAAAAAAATTAATATGTCTGTCACTCTTGTCATGTTGGGAAGACAATGTATCCTTGGCATCATTACTGCTCTGGGTGATATTATTAGTGAGGAAAATTTATTCAGGAGTTCTTAATTTAGAGAAGGATACATGATAAATAAAATTTTTCTACAGCCTAACAAAAAATCAGCAATTGTCTCAAGAAATGCTCCCCCGTATTCAAGTTATATAACCTCTATTAAAATATATATCTATATGAGGGAGACAGACAAATGTGACTCCAGCTCTGTATTCCAGAAGTGCAGGTACACTGCCTAACTGAATCATGTTCTATTTTCCTAAAAACTGTACATCATGATATAATACTATAGATTTTTGTTATAACTGAATGACTGGTAGGTATTAGATTAAAAATAAAACTATTCAAGAATAAATTTAATGTAGAAAATGACCCTGTGAGAATTTATGTCCACATGGTTTTGAGCAGGTGGGTGTCAGAGTCAGCTCGGTGGCTTATTGTGACTAACAAACCCCAAAAGGCCTTAAAGGAACTTCGAAAAGTTGCATGCAAGAATGGAATGAAGAATTCTGAAGACATCCTTACCATGGAGGTGAGCATAATGCCAGCTTTTTATGACACAAAATACACAATCTTTGACATGTGTATGAGTTAGTGCCCAAGATAATATATGATCTCATTAAGTCACTGGATACATTTCTTTCATTCAAAGAGAATGGTGTAAAAAAAAACCCTTCTTAGATGGTATCATTCATATTTAAACACTTTATAAAGACATGATTTATACACAATGAATTAATTCTAAAATTTATACCTGCACAAAATGTATTGTTTTATTAAAACCCCTTCATTACCACTCCTATTGCTTCTTTTCAAAATTTATTTTTATTATTAATTACAGTTTATTCACTTAGTCTCCCAGCTGTAGCCTCCTCCCTCATCCCCTCCCAATCCCAACATCCCTCTCTTATCATCTCCCATGCACCTCCACAAGTCCACTGATAGGGTAGGTCCTCCTCCCTTCCTTCTGACCCTAGCCTCTCAGGTCCCATCAGAACTAGCTGCACTGTCTTCTTCTGTGGCCTAGTAAGGCAGCTTACTCTCAGGTGGGGATGATTAAGGACCCAGCCACTGAGTTCATGTCAGAGACAGTCCCTGTTCCCATTACTAGTCTCACTTGGAGACTGAGATCATGGGCTACATCTGTGGAGGGGTTCTAGGTTATCTCCATGCATGGACCTTGGTGGGAGTATCAGTCTCAAAAATGACTTGTTTGCCCAGACTTTTTGGTTCTGTTGCTCACCTTGTGGAGCTCCTGTCCTCTCCACATCGTTCTATATCCCCCTTCTTTTGTAAGATTTCCTGCATTATGCCCAAAGTTTGGCTATGAGTCTCAGCATTTGATACCCTGATGGGTAGAGTCATTCAGAGGGCCTCTGTGGTAGGCTTCTGTCCTGTTCCCTGTTTTCTCCCTCTTCCTATGTCCGTCCTGTTTGCCTTTTTGTGAGAATATTACTCATCTTACCTAGGGTCCTCTTTTAGCTTCTTTAGGTGTATAGATTTTATAATGTTTATCCTATATTATCCTAGATTATATCCACTTATAAGTGAGTATATAGCATGTGTATCTTTCTGCTGCTGGGATACCTCACTCAGGATGATCTTTTCTAGTTTGCACCATTTGTGTGCAAATTTCAAGATTGCCTTGTTTTAATTGCTGAGTAGTAGTCCATTGTGTAACTATACCACAATTTCTGTATCCATTCCTCCACTGATGGATATGTGGGTTGTTTCGATGTGTGATTTCAGCTTTAATAATGTTTCATTTACAAATACAGTTGCTCTTATATTTGGGGCATATATGTTCTGGACTGTGGTGTCCTCATGGTAAAATTTTCCTTTGATGAGAATGAAGCATTCCTCTTCATCATTTTAAATTAATTTAGGGTGAAAGTCTATTTTATTAGATATTAGGAGAGCTACCTCAGCCTGTTTTCTGGGTCCACTTCCTTGAAAAAGAGTTTTCCAGCTCTTTATTCTGAGGTAGTATTTATCTTTTTTACAGAGGTGTTTTTCTTGGTTGCAGCAGGATGTTGGATACTGTTTCTGCAACCATTCTGTTAGTCTGTGTCTTTTTATTAGAGAATTGAGTCCATTGATGTTGATAGATAATAGTGACCAATGAATTATAGTTTCTTTTATTGTGGAATTGGTGGTAATACTGTGTTTCAATGTTTGTTTTCTTTTAATTTTTTGTTGTGAAGTTATCTATACCTGTGTTTTCTTGGGTGTAGTGGACTTTGCTAGACTGGAGTTTTTTTTTTCTAGTATCTTCTGTAGGGCTAGTTTGCTGTGTAGATATTGTTTAAGTTTAGTTTTGTCAAGGATATTTTGTTTCTCTATCTATGTTGATTGAAAGCTTTGCTGAGTATAGTAGTCTGGGTTGGCACCTGTTTCCTTAGAGTTTGCATGACAACTGCCCACGCCCTTCTGGCTTTCATAGTTTCTATTGAGAAGTCTGCTGTGATAGGTCTGCCTTTATATGTTATTTGGCCTTTTTCCCTTGCTGCTTTTAATATTTTTTCCTTGCTCTGAAGATTTAGTGTTTTGAGTATAATGTGACATGAGGAGTTCCTTTTCTGGTCTAGTCTATTTAGTGTTCTGAAGGCCACTTTTATGTTAATGGACATCTCTTTCTTTTAGGTTGGGAAAATTTTCTTCTATGATTTTCTTGAAAATATTTTCTGGACCTTGGAAGCTGGAATCTTCTTTTTTGGATATTCCTATTATTCTTAGATTTCTTCTTTTCAGGGCATCCTTGATTTCTTGGGGGCTTTTTGTTTGGAACTTCTCCGATTTTACTTTTTCTTTGAGAGACATATCAATTTCTGCAATTGTATCTTCAGTGCTTGAGATTCTCTATTCCATCTCTTGTATTCTGTTGGTGATGCTTTACCTTTGTGGTTCCTAATCAGTTCCAGGGTTTTCTCTATTTGTGTTTCCTTTATTGATTCTATTTCTGTTTTCATGTCTTGTAACATTTCCTTCATCTGTTTGAATGTGGATTCCTTTCTTCCATGATTCTTTTGTTCATTTCTTCTTCATATGCCTCTATTTGTGTGGTTATATTTGCCTGTATTTCTTTGAGAGCTTTGTTCATTTCCTCTTTATGTGCCTATAAGAACTCAATTAACATAGCTTTAAAATATTTTTCCTGTGTTTCTGATGAAATAGCATATCCATCGATTTGGGGTATTGCTGGTGAAGCCATGATGTCCTGATTTTTGTTGGATATGTTCTTACACTGACCTCTAGCCGTCTGCTTATCCATAACCTTCACTGTTTTTCTTGGAGTCTGTAGTTCAGATTGGGTCCATCTGTCTCTGGTGTCTGTAGTATTCTCCAGGAAGATGAGAGAGGGCCACTGTTTTGAGAGTGGATGTTGGTGTTTCAGCTGTAGCAAAGGGAGGAAGGTCACAGGAGCATTTGCGCAAGTGTGGGCATGTGTGTGGAACTGTGCCTTGAAGGACAGGGTGCTAGAGCATGTAGATTCCTAGAAGGGTGGAGCTTAAGTGCAGGAGGAGGTGCTGGCGCTGTTCATAGGCACATTGCACATGTGCAGATGACCTGAATACCTCAGTGCCCTACAGGCCTGTTGTACTGTCCTCATGGTATTCAGATCTGTATGGGACCCAGGAATTATTTGCCTGGACTCCAGTAGTAGACCCACAGAACAGGGACTTCAATGTTGAGAAAGTGGTCCCAAGGATCCCTATGTTCCCACAGTAGGGGTGTGGGTTGGAGGGATCCAATGTCTGCCTGCTAGCGTAGAAGGACTGTGGACCTGGGGCTCTGCTCACTTGAAGGCAACCTCACTCACTCACAGGCCTAATCACGGGCATTCTTCCTGTTCATTACTCGCAGATTTGAGCCTGCACGGGTAAATGTGAGTGTAGGAGATCCATCAGCTCAGTGGTGTCCACTGTTTGGCCCCTGGGCAGGGAGACCTGTGCTTGGCCAGCTTCCTCTGCCATCTCAACACAAAGCCTGGAGGATCCTGCTTAGGGTAACCACATCTGGCATCTCAGTTATGGAGCACAGAGACTCTTCCTTGGGCTAGCCACCACCCCAGCACAGCTGTAGACCTGGGAGGCCCATATTGCTACCAAGCACCTCTGCCTTCTCAGTCACCAAGCAGGGAAGCCCGTGCTTGGGGCAAGGGGAAGTGCAGGAGGGTGGAATATTTACCACACTCAGTCCCTGCAGACCTCCACGGGTGACATGTATCCAACCTGTCCCAGTTGACAGGTTCTCCCCTCTCACACAGGAAACCTTAATGTTGATGTTCTGGCTTCAGTTACCCCTCCATTCAGTTATTTCAGAATTCTGGATCCTGGGCCCCTCAGATATGGTGCATGCTGGTTGCTGCCATCCTGGACTTTTCCCTATTGCTACTTATTGTTGCTCATCCATGTTTGTGGAAGCTTTATTTGTAATAGCCAGAAGCTGAAAACACCCCAGATGCCCCTCAACTGAAGAATAGATACAGAAATTGTGGTATATTTACACAATGGAATATTACTCAGCAATGAAAAATAAGGAAATCATAAAATTTGCAGGTAAATGGTGGGAACTGGAAAGGATCATCCTGAGTGAGCTGTCCCCCAAACAGAAAGACAAACATGGTATATACTCACTCATATAGACATATAATATAGGATAAACCTACTAAAATCTGTACATGTAAAGAAAATAATGAAGAGGGAAGACTCTGACTAAAATGCTCAATCCCCATCCCAAAAGGCAAAGAGGATGGACATCAGAAGAAGAAAACAGGAAACAAGTTAGGAACCTGCCACAGAAGGCCTCTGAAAGGCTCTGCCTTGCAGACTATCAAAGCAGATGCTGAGACTTATGGCCAACTGTTGGGCAGAGTGCAGGGAATCTTATGAAAGAAGTGGGAAAGAGTAATATCTGCAGAGGACAGGAACTCCACAAGGAGAGCAACAGAACCAGAAAATTTGAACACAGGGATCGTTCCAGAGACTCATACTCCAACCATGGACCATGCATGGAGCTAACTTAGAACCCCTGCACAGATGTAGCCTATGGCAGTTCAGTGTTGAAGTGGGTTCCATAGTAATGGGAAGAGGGACTGTCTCTGACATAATCTGATTGTCCTGCTCTTTGATCACCTCTGCCTGAGGGGAGAGCAGCCTTACCAGGCCACAGATGACAATGCAGCCACTCCTGATGAGATTTCATAGAATATGATCAGAAGGAAGGAGTGGAGGACCTCCCCTATAAGTGGACTTAGGGAGGAGCATGTGTGAAGAAAAGGGAGGGAAAGTGGGATTAGCAGGGGAGGAGGGAGAAGTTTATGGGGGGATACAAAATGAATAAAGTGTAACTAATAGAAGTTTAAAAAAAAATTAAAAAAAAAAAAGAAGTGGGAGAGAGTGGTACCTGGAGAGGACAGGAGCTCCACAAGGGTCTTTTCTGAGACTGATACTCCAACCATGGGCCATTCATGGAGATAACCTAGAACCCCTGCTCAGATGTTACCCATGGCAACTGAGTATCCAAGTGGGTTCCCTAGTGAGGGGAACAGGGACTGTCTCTGACATGAACTCAGTGGTGGGCTCTTTGACCAGCCCCCTGAGGGGGAGCAGCCTTGCCAGGCCACAGATGAGGTCTCTTCAGGACTGTCTGGATCCTCTTTCTCTGTGGCCTAACTAGGCCACCTCTCCAAGGGGAGGTGATCAAAGATCTGGCCACTGAGTCCATGACAGAGAGAGCCCCTCCTCCCCTTACTAGGGAACCTACTGGTGACTGAGCTGCCTATGGGCTACATCTGAGCAGGGGGTCTACTTCCTCTCTATGCATGGTCCTTGGTTGCAGTATCAGTCTTTGCAGGTCCCTCTGAGCCCAGAATTTTTGGCTTGGTTGGTCTCCTTGTGGAGTTCCTGAACCCTCCAGGTCTTTCTATCTCCCCTTCTTCCATAAGATTCCCTGCACTCTGTCCAAATTTGGCTATGACTCTCAGCATGTGCTTTGATACCCTGGTTGTTGGAGTCTTTCAGAGGCCCTGTGTGGTAGGCTCCTCTTCTGTTCCCTGTCTTTTCTTACTTCTGATGTCTATCCTGTTTGCCCTTCTAAATGAGGACTAAGCATCTTCCCTAGGGTCCAATTCATTGCTTAGCTTCTTTAGAACTATAGATTTTAGTATGTATATCCTATATTATATGGCTAATAACCACTTATAAGTGAGTATATACCATGTGTGTCTTTCTCCTTCTGGGATGCCTCACAAGGGATGATCTTTTCTAGTTCCCACCACTTTCCTGCACATTTCATGATTTTCTTGTTTTTAATTGCTGAGTAGTATTCCATTGTGTAAAAATAACAGAATTTCTTATGAATATTGTATCTTATGAAGTAAGAATTTCTTGTGAATTATGTATCTTATGAATATTGGTGCCCAAGCTTTTGGGGCATAGATATTCAGAACTGAGATGTCTTGGTGATGTTTTAGTTTGATGAGTATGAAGTGTCCTTCCCATCTCTTTTGTTTAATTTGGGTTGAAGGCCTGTTTTGTTAGACAATAAAATGGCTACTTTAGCTTGCTTCTTGGGTCCATTTGCTTTAAAAACCTTTTTCCCACCATTTAGTACTAGGTACTGTCTATATTTATTGCCTAGGTGTGATTCTTGTATACAGCAGAATGTCACGTCCTGTCTTCATATCCATTCTGTTAACCTGTGTAGTTGGCTTCCTTGGATTGGAGTTTTCCTTCTAGAATATTCTGCAGAGCTGGTTTTGTAGATAGGTACTGTTTAAGTTTGGCATGTTGTGGAATATCTTGTTTTTCTCCCTCAATGTTAATTAAAACTTTTGCCTGGCATATTAGTCTAAGCTGACATCTGTGATCTTAGTGTCTTTAAGCTATTCAGCAGGGAGAGGACTGTAAACTGAATGTTGTTTGGCCCAACTCAGGCCTCCACAAGATGGAGGACCACTGGCTGGAGGATCCCTCTGCTGGCTGTGCCTCAGGTGGGTCAGACAGAACAGGCAGATCAGGAGCAGTCCTTGGTCTTAAGGGTTCAGAGGCTGCAACAAGCTGGTGAATGGGTGCTGGTGTTATGGATCATATTCAGCTGCACAGCTGCTTGCTGGCCCAAGCAGGCTCTGAACTCCTGGCACTCATAGTTGGCTTGGCTCTGCCACCTTGGACCTAGGACCCAATATTGTCAATCTGGTCTCTACACTGGGGCCAGAAAAATAGTAGATTGGGGTTGGAGTGCTGCCTCCAGTCCAAACACTGCCCTTGTGGAAGTGGGAGTGATCCTAGGTCTGGTTCATGCAACAAAGTGCCTCTGGACCTGAAGGCCCCAGGAAGGCAGAAAGCATTGTGTGGTTTCTACAACAACGCTTGCAACAAAGCTTGGGCTGTTCTTGGCCCTTGGGTCCTGTAAATTGGCCTTGGGATGCTGGCTTTGGTAACTTGGCTAGGGAACAGAAGTGATCCAAGGTCTGGTTACTGAAGTGTACCTGTAACCTGTAGGCAGGAAGTGTTGTGCAGGCATTTGAGACCCGGAACCGGAACTTTGCTAGGCAGAAAACATCCAAACTCAAACTGTGTCAGGGAGCCATTTCTTGCACCGGACATGTCTCCTCCCTTGTGGGTGAAGCACCTATATCAGTATTTTGGAAACTGTTGCTAGGCTGCTTACCATAACCCGCGGTCTCTCACCTCCTGCTTCTCAAAGACAGTATGCAATAGCTGCCGCCATCTTGGAAATCTCCCCCACTTCTTTGACTTTAGCCTCACTCAAATTTTCAGAATATGATCAGGTTGCTGCTAGAATTTGTTTTTGCTTCTCAAAAAGGAAAAATTAATGAATGTCTTCCATTCCAATTCTCAATGAAGTGCTCTTTTTCATGTGAAATCTCATGGAGAAAATCCTCACTGTTCAGATTTGTATCAGTATTTCAGTATACTGAATTTCCACAAAGACAATTCTATTCTCTCTGTACTGATTCTGAAAACTCCCCCGAGTTCTACTAATTTGGTTAGCTTTATCAGAACAACAAGACTTATGCCACCAATTCTGTTGGCTACTTTTGCATTGTTCTGACAAAGATTTACAACAGAAACAACAAAATGGAATAAAAATAATCTAGGCTCATGGGTTCTCAACATTCAGTTAAGCATAGTGAACAGGCCTGGCAATACTGAGAGAGGGGTTTGTGATAGAGACTTGTCAAATCATGGGGACTGAGAAGCATATCCATCATCAAAGGGTAACAATCATTTTCCAATACCCAACACCATTACCTATTAAAGAAAGGTAAGCTTTATCTCCCAAGAGCAATTCAGCCTCTGAAACATACCAGAAACCAAAAAAAAAAATCAACATCTCAACAATATGCTATGTTTTCATTCAAACAGCAAGACACACACACATAGAGAGAGAGAGAGAGACCTTGGAATAAATTCACTTTTTTAGTCTATTTTTCTACCACTGGAAACATTTTATAATCATAGGAAGCTGATTAAAAGAAGGATGAGACCAAAACAAATGAACACACACAGAGAAGCATGCACATACATGTGAACTCACATAGACAACCATACTAAGTTGCCATATTATTTAAATTCATTCTAGTATGACTAGAGATTTGGACAAGAATTGTAGTTACCATTTACTTGCAGTCCATATTCTTTATTCTTCTTCCTCTGTTTAAAATGTCCTCTCTAGAAATAACATAGGTTCCTTGATGGCTGTGTTTTTCTCTAGAAAGGACTAATAATTAATGATCTGGTATTCTGTGAGCACCTAGTATGCACCAAGATGCTCATCATTTTGTGAGAATTAAACTGTTTTTTTATTCTATTGATAAAGGTTGTGAGAACCACTATGAAGAAAGAATTAGAGGTTGCACACAACAAACCTTCTCTGCGTGACTTGTTCCGCACACCCAACTTGAGAAGGCGTGTGTTTCTCCTGTCCATTTTGAGGTAAACTTCACAGGGTTTTCTGTATTTGTCTCTTTCCATTTTGATGGAGATAAAATTTTGATTATATATATAATGTATATGTATACACAAAGGCAACATTATTAAATAACCCTTACCTGGACAAAGCCCATTTAGGGCTGCAGGAGGTCCCAGTCTCCTTGCCAATGAAAAGTTACTTTTTTCAAGGGAGTCTCACAAGGGAAAAAAAAAAACACTTCTAAGGGATGGACCCATTCCCAACTTTAGATGGCCAATGGAAAATGAACTCAATGGCATCTTTGGAGGTCCTTTGTGTTACAATGTTGTGCCATAACTTTTTAAAAAATTTTACAGGTCCATTAATATACATTATGACTTCTGCTTTTGTAGTTTCATGGAATTCCTCTGTTTGCAAACATGTGTGTCACTGCCTCTATATGTGTTTCTTGTACTTTCCACATTGGCTCTTTTTTTGTTTTGTTTTGTTTTTACAGGTTTGTTTTTTGGTGCTATTTTGATTTGGTTTTGTTTTATCTTGCCTTATTTTATAATTATTCTTAGATGCCTGTTCTTTTCCTAATGACACAAAGGAAAGTGTGGATATAGATAGGAGGAAAGGTGTCTAAAAACTAAGAGGAGTTGTGAGAGCCATAATCAAAATATGTTGTTTGAAGAAAAGTGTATTTTTAAGTAAAAAAAAATTGGGCCATGAAGCTTGGGTGGGTAAAGATGTGTGTGTGCCAGGAAGGAATAAAGAGGATGAATTGGGGAAGAATATCATCAAAATAAAAATGTAAATAAACACCAAATAATTCATAAACTATTTCTAAATTTTAAGATAGCATTATAAACCTCACTAAGATTAACTTAGTGAAAAAAATAAAGAAGAAAAGAAAGAATACTCTAAAAGCTGATTTGATTTGTCAAGAATTCCACAAATCCTCTACCTCATCTTAAAAATCCAACATTATTAATATGTGTGTCAGTATATTATGATGATTTTATGATTATTAAATTCACTGATATAAATATTCCAAAATACAGATATACTTTTATAGTTTAACATCAAAACTGTCTTTTTTGGATAACCATATCTGTCTTGTTAGACATGAATTTTAAGTAATAGGATGTGACTCCCTTTGTTTCTTACAGATTCATATCAGTGATACCTCTTGTTGGCTTCAATGCCCACCTCCACCACCTGACAAGTAATACCTTTCTAATTGTATGTATCAGAGGGGCAGTGTCAATCCCAACCAGTGTTGCTGGACTATTTTTCCTGAATCACTTTGGCCGAAGAATAAGTCAATTAGTTATTTGTTTCCTGCTTGGAATCTTCATTCTGGGCACAGTGTATGTGCCTCAAGGTAAGGAAAGAGCTTAGAGTGAGAGGGAAAAAATACTCCCTTCACTCAGTATTTGTCAGGTTCTACTTATGAGAGAAACTATATGCAGAGAATTTTCTGTAAACAGACGGTTAGGGAATATTATTTCACTCACATTCTGAGAGAAGAGCCTAAAGTCAGTAAGTTTGGTTTAAATATGTGAAAGTCTAGTGTATTTGAGAAGTATCTGGAACATTATACCATTTATCCTCGAGTTTCTGTAGGTAAGTAATAAATCATTCACTCATTGTTCAATTATATTTTAATTAGAGTGTAATTACATCATGTCTCCCTGCCTTGTTCTCTCTCTAAGCCCTCTGAAATACCCCCTCCTCCCTCGTTGCCTCTCAATAACATTTTCATAGCTGTAATGTAGGTTTTAGCTGTTAAATTCTGATCCAAAATGACCAAAACATGTTGTCACTTTCTCTGTTCCACTGACTCTTGTTGCTTCAATTTTGGTGATGAGGTATTTCCCAAACTCTATGAATATAGTTATGACTACAAGTACAACCTTGGTCCCAAGAGTTGTAACAACATAATAAAGATCACTTGTGTTGAAGTACAAACTAAATGAAAGGAAGTAGTTGTGGCCTAGGCATGGGGACCACCAGACTTAACTTTGTGGAGTGAAGTGGATGTGTACACGGAAGAGTTCCAGGACAGTCCCCCAAGCTTTTCTGAAACCCAGGACTGTGGTATGTTTTAAAATCTCCACAACTCTTGAATGTCAGCAGCAATGCTTATTTTTCTGCCTTTTCTTAAATCACCTTCCAGTGTTTGAAGCACTCATGAGACTTCCCTCACAGAGCAGAAAATGGCTCTATAAAAAGGGCAATGAAGTCCTAAAAGTCTTTATTCTTTAGGCTTGATAAACTATAGCAAATCAAGCCAATCCTAAGCTTGATGACTTCTCTCTTTCCATGATACTCATCAGTCATATTGCACATAGAACATTTATAAACATCTCATGGGAGTATTTGGAGCCACTGAAAATACAAGCACCAAGAGAAATATGGCTTATATTTTACAACTTACTATGTTTTCATATCATTAGCTTTTGTTTTTGACAACTTCATGCAGGTAAACAATATACTCTGGTCATTGTCACCCTACCTCTTTCTTAGTCATGTCACATTCCTGCTGAATATTCAAATGAGTACGCATTCCTCAGTAATTTCCCCAATGACAGTCTGACATACTTTGTGAAGGATAATGAGATATTGAGTAGAAAAGATGAAAGTCAGTGAATGCCTCTTAGACTCAGCAAGTTCTATACTTCTGAAGTGATATCAGGAGATGCTAGGTGTGATAAAACCAGACACACTAAATCAGTTAAAAGAAAAATGGGGAAGCACCCAGAACTCATAGGCACAGGACACATCTTCCTGAACAAAACACCAAAAGCACAGGCTCTAAGATCAACAATCAATAAATGGGACCTTATTAAACGGAAAAGGTTCTGTAAAGCAAAGGACACTGTTGTAAGAACAAAACACCAGCCTTCAGACTGGGAAAGGATCTTCACCAAACCTATATCTGACAGAAGCCTAATATCCAGTATATATAAAGAACACAAGACGTTAAACAGCAAAAAATCAAGCGTTCCAATTAAAAATGGGATACAGAGCTAAACAGAGAATTCTCTCAAGAGGAATATAGAACAGCAGAGATACATCTAAACAAATACTCTACATCCTTAGTCATCAGGGAGATGCAAATCAAAATGACCCTGAGATTTCACCTTACACTCATTAGAATGGCTAAGACTCAAAAAATCAAGTGAATACATTCTGTAGAGGATGTGGAGAAAGGGGAACCTCCTCCATTGCTGGTGGGATTGTAAACTTGTACAACCACTTTGGAAATCAATCCGGTTCTGTCTCAGACAATTAGGAATAGCACTTCCTTAAGATCCAGCTATACCACTCCTAGGCATATATCCAAAATACTTGCAAGTATGCAACAAGGACATTTGCACAACCATGTTTGTAGCAACTTTATTCGTTATAGCCAGAACCTGGAAACAACTCAGGTACACCTCTAAGGTGGAATGGATACATTTACACAATGGAATGCTACTGAGCAATTAATAACAAGGAAATCATGAAAATTGCAGGCGAATGGTAGGAACTTGAAAAGATCATCCTGAGTGAGGTATCCCAGAAGCAGAAAGACACACCTGCTACATGCTCAGTTATAAGTGGAAGATGACAATGAAGCCACTCCTGATGAGATCTGATAGACTAAAATCAGAAGGAAGGAAAGGATCTCCCCTATCAGTGGACTTGGGGAGGGGCATGTATGAAGAAGGTGGTGGGAGGATGGGATTGGGAGGGGAGGAGGGAGGGGCTTATGGGAGGATACAAAGTGAATAAAGTGTAATTAATAAAAATAAAAATGAAGTGGAAAAAAAAGAGCCTACCAGAGAGGGCCTCTGAAAGACTCTATCCCACGGTGTATCAAAGCAAATACTGAGACTCATAAACAAACTTTGGGCAGAGTGCAGAGAAACTTATGAAAGAAGAGGGAGATAGTAAAACCTGGAGAAGACAGGAGCTCCACAAGGATAGCAACAGAACCAAAATTTCTGAGCACAGGGGCCTTTTCTTCTATTGATACTCCAACCGAGGACCATTCATGGATATAACCTAGAACCCCTGCTCAGAGGTAGCCCATGGCAGCTCAGTATCCAAGTGGTTCTCCTAGTAAGGGGAACTGGGACTGTCTCTGACATGAACTCAGTGGCTAGCTCTTTGACCTCCTGCCCCTGATGGGGGAGCAGCCTTGTCAGGCCACAGAGGAAGTCCTTGCAGCCAGTTCTGATGAGACCTGATAAGCTAGGGTCAGATGGAAGGGGAGGAGAACCTCCCCTATCAGTGGACTTGGAGAGGGGCACTGGAGGAGATGAGCGAGGGAGGGTGAGATTGGGAGGGAAAGAAGGAGGGGCTACAGCTGGGATACAAAGCGAAAAACTGCAATTAATATAAAAATAAAAATTTAATAAAAAGATGCTAGGTGTGTAAATGCAGTAGATCAGAAGTGTTGATTCTTTATAAACCAGATGTGCTGATAGGTCACCTTCTTTAAATTATTAGTCATCAAGGACTTTTAACTGTGCAGGTTCTCCACTCTATATTTTCCACTTATGAAATGGAAAGTAAATTCATTCACCTCAATGTGACCACTGTCCCTGATCTTCCTCCCCACAGAAATGCAAACCCTGAAATCCATTTTGATAACACTGGTGGCAGTAACTTCAACTGTGGCTATGAGCAGTTTTCATCTGCATTCAAATGAGCTTCTTCCCACCGTGATCAGGTACATGCCTTGATGGAAACACCTGTATAGTTATCAACAGCAACCAATTGCAGTAATGACAAATATGGCCACAGTTATTGGAAGTTTGCATTTTGAAAGATACATTTATTCGAAACAGCTGTACAACACTAATAAGCATCTTATAGAAATATGTGGGATCACTCAAAACATAAATGAAATGAGAAATACAACTTCTTTTAATTTTTAATTATTTTTTTATAACATTCACTTCTGTTTTTAGGAAATTTACAGTGTATTGGCCCTCTGTCATTCCTATTCATTTCCCATTCCTCCTAAATTCCTTCTTCACAGCTGGTTTCACTCAGCCCTCATATATTTGTGTGCACACATGTATGTGTGTGTGTGTGTGTGTGTGTGTGTGTGTGTGTACGCATATGTGCAGGTCTTAAAGTACAAACAAGTAATGGGTTATATTATAACATTTTAAAAATGTTTTTCCTTTTTTTAATCTGCCTTTTTGATACTTTATTCCCTATTCCAATAGTCATTTCTTCTTGCCAGTTGTCACACTTCTTATTTCATGATGGTGTATAATACCTTCTTTCAATTGTTTAAATTTTTCTTTATTATTAATATTTATTACAATTTATTCACTTTGTATTCCAGACGTGGCCTCCTCTCTCATCTCCTCCAGGTCCCAACTTCCCTCCCTCTTCTTCCCCTATGGCCCTCCCATACACCACTGATAGGGGAGGTCATCCTCCTCTTCTATCTAACCTTAGCCTATCAGGTCTCTTTAGGATTGTCTGGATCCTCTTTCTCTGCAGCCTAGCTAGGCCACCTCCTCAGGGGGAGGTGATCAAAGATATGGCCATTGAGTCCATGTCACAGACAGCTCCTGCTCCGCTTACTAGTGAACCTTCTTGGAGAGTGAGCTGACTATGGGCTGCATCTGAGCAGGGCATCTAGGTACTCTCCACGCATGGTCCTCTGTAGCAGTATCACTGTCTGCAGGTCCCCCTGGGCCCAGATATTTCGGCTCTGTTAGTCTCCTGTAGAGCTCCTGCTCCTTCTAGGTCCTTTTCCCCATTCTTTTATAAGACTCCCTGCATTCTGTCCAAAGTTTGGCTATGAGTCTTAGCTGCTACTTTGATACCCTGATTGGTAGAGTCTTTCAGAAGCCTCCTATGGAAGGCTCCTATCATGTTCCCTGTCTTCTCCTACTTCTGATGTCTATCCTATTTGCCCTTCTGAATGAAGATTAAGCCTCTTCCCTAGGGTGCTCCTTCTTGGTTCACTTCTTTAGGACTATAGACTTTACTATGTTTATCCTATATTATAGGTCTAATATACATTTATGAGTGAGTATATACCGTGTGTGTCTTTCTGCTTCTGGGATACCTCACTCAGGGTGATCTTTTGTAGATCCCACCATTCGTCTGCAAGCTTCATGATTTCCTGTTTTTAATAGCTGAGTAGCATTCCATTGTGTAGATGTACCACAACTTCTGTATGCATTCCTCAGTTGAGGGGCATCTGGGTTGTTTCCAGGTTCTGGCTATTATGAATAAAGCTGCTACAAACATGGTTGAGCAAATGTCCTTGTTGTGTACTTGAGCACATTTTGGATATATGCACAGGAGTGGTATAGCTGGAACTTGGGGTATCACTATTCCCAATTTTCTGAGAAAGTGTCAGATTGATTTCCAAAGTGGTTGTACAAGTTTACATTCCCACCATCCATGGAGGAGGGTTCCCCTTTCTCCACAACCTCTCCAGCATGTGTCATCCTTTCAGTTTTTTATCTTAGCCATTCTGATGGGTATAAGGTGGAATCTCAGGGTCATTTTGATTTGCATTGCTCTGATGACTAATGATGTTGAACATTTCTTTTTTTTAATTTTTTATTTAACTTTTATTAATTACACTTTATTCCTTTTGTATCCCTCCATAAGCCCCTCCCTACTCCCCTCCCTGTCCCATCCTCCCCTCCTTTCGGCCTGCATGCCTCTCCCCAAGTCCACTGATAGGGGAGGTCCTCCTCTCCTTCTTTCTGATCTTTTTGTTGTTGTTGTTGTTGTTCTCAATGCAGTTTATTCAGGAACCTTGAACAATCTTCTGACCCTGGGGAAAGCCAGCCCACAGCTTAAAATAACCTCTGGGTAGCCAACCCCAACGTGCCTCATGGGCAATGCAGATAGGTCCACAGACAAGGAAGCAAGCCAGATCCTCAGCCTTAGCCAAATGTGGAATTGTTCCTGACAGAGAGCACTCACCATCGGGAAGGTGGAAGGCAGAAACCAGCTCCATCTTTAAGGCACAGCATTACGCAGCTCTCTACAGTTCTCCCTTTTTGTTTTAGACGCATCAGGCAAGAGTAGAGGTCTGATCTCTGATATTAGAAATAAATTGGAACTTTGTATCAATGTTCATTTAGGTGTCATCCACCCAAAGAGCATCAGACCCGTCCGATACCTTTTTCTCAGGGGCGGGACCTGGGGCATCAACCCACATGCAATCAGACATGCTCTTCTCTGGGTCCAAAGCGGCTGACCCTGAGTGCAGTGCTTAGCCTCGCATCCTGGGCGTAACATTTTAGCTTTTTATGGTAGCCAACCATGCTTGGGGAGACTTTCCTGCTTCAATGGCTGTAAGGCCTGAATGATCATGGCTGCATTACACTGTTGTGAGACTCTAATCTTACATATACACCACAGGCAAACCAAGGAGACCAACACCAGAAGGCCTGCTAACGCTCCCATGCCCGCCCATTCCTTCAGATGATTCATGGCTGCAGCAATCCATGGTGATAATCCTGTGGCTATTCCTGAAGTGTTTCTCTGTCGTTTAATTTTCCTCTGTTGAGAACTCTTTTTAGATTTGTACTCCATTTTTAAATTGGATTATTAGATTTGTTGGTTTTTAAATCCTTGACTTCTTTATATTTTCTTGATATTAGCCCTTTGTCAGATGTAGGATTGGTGAAGATCATTTCCAAATTTGTACACTGCTGTATAGTTCTACTGATAGTTTCCTTTGCTACACAGAAGCTTTTCAGTTTAATGTGGTTCCATTTATTGATTGTTTATATTAGAGCCTGTGCTGTTGGTGTTCTGTTCAGGAAGTTGTCACCTGTGCCAATGAGTTCAAGACTGTTTCTTGACTGAGGGGGAAAAGTTTCTTTGTCAAGGTGGAGCCCTGGGATAGGATAGGTTCCTGGGGAGATATGGGTCTGACTCTAGCTGAGACTCCTAAAGAGGTGGTAGGAAAGGGGGGATGCCATGAAGACTGAAGTGACTGTGACCACCTCCTGGCCAGGTAGGACTAGTGGAAGGAGGGGGAACAAAACCTGTGATCCAAACATTACCCTGACTAAAAGAAGTGCAGAGATTAAGTAGGAAAAAAGATTGAGGGAATGTCCAAACAATAATTGGCCCAACCTGAGACTCCCCCCCTCACACTAGAGAGCCAGCTCCTGACACTATTAATGATGCTCTGCTCTGCTTGCATTCAGGAGTCTATCCTGACTGTCCTTTGGGAGGCTCAAGCTTACAGAGACTGAGATATCATCTAAGGAGCATACTTGGTCTGGACCTAGGCCCTTTGCACATATTTGGCTGGCTGAAGGGCAACATGGTGTTCATATGTTGTACCTGGTGAATGGGAGTAGAGGGTTTTTTCTAACATAGACCCTATTGCCTGCTTTTGGATTGCTTTTCCCTAGCAGGGCTGCCTTGCCTGGCCTCAGGGGATGAGGATATGCTCAGTCCTGGTGTGACTTGATGTGCTGGCCAAGGTTGAAGGTGAGGGTGAGGGGAAGGGTCTCCTCTTTTCTGGAAGAAAAGGAAGAAGGAAGGGGGAAGGAGGGGAAGAAGAGAAGGAGAGGAGAGATGTGAAGTAAATAAACTGAATAATAATAATTTTTTTTAAAAACCTACAACTATTGCTTCAAAACCAATATGATCTTTCGTCATTTTATGTTCATTTTAGGAAATCCAAGCTGCAATATTTGTGGTGTAAAAGCTTAATTAAAATTGTTATATTCGGAGGGGCAAGATGGCGGCGCCGGGAGGACTCTCATTCTGAGCAGCAGCACAGCAGGATCAGCACAGTGACCAGCAATCAGAACTCTCGGCCATAAAACACAGTCATTGTGTTTCCCAGGTGAGAGGATATCCCACGGTGGGGGATTCAGTCAGCTTTTAACTCACCCGGCTAAACTGCGGAAGAGATCCCGGTTCCGCCAGGCGCTTGGCTGCCGGCCGCCAGCCCCAGCCCCAGCCCGGAGCCACAAGCCAGTGTCTCCGGTCACGGTCCCAGACTGAACCCTGTGCACCACACTATCAGAGACTGGAATTTTCAGTCGAGAGATAACCCCAGGGTACAGGAAACGATTGGGACCGGCCTTAGGTCACCCAGACATCCCCTGGAAAAGACTCGGGCGGGTTCCACGGGAACCCCAGGAGCCAGCCCGGAGCCAGAGCCCAAAGCGGGGGACCCAGGTTCCGCCACAGAGCCCTGCCTGCCTGCGCGCCTGATTCGCCGCCGGACATAGTAACAGAGGGTCTGATCTCAGAGCACTCAGCTCACCCCCAACCTGAAAAGGTCCCCGGAAAATTACCCATCTGAGGGAGGCACTCAGGCTCCCAAAAGCCGCAAAGGCAGACACAGGCAGTTTCTGCCCACCAGACAGCTGGCAGAGACTGAGCCGCCATCACACAGCTGTGCTCCAGGCACATGCAGTTACTGCAGCCAGCCAGCTGGCGGACACTGAGGAGTGTGCACCAGAGCAAAAAAAGACACTGGGAGTCCATGTCTCCAGAGAATCCACGGGGAAGGAAGGAAACTACTGACCTAAATCACCCAATCCTTGCCTAGAAAAAGTCTAGCAGTCTAGTGGGGCCAAGGCGCCAGCACTCAGCTTTGCTCCAGACACAGGCACAAACAGTTGAGGCGCGCCTGATGTCCAACTGGGTCACAGCAGCTGATCATTAAATTTACAACAAGAAACCCAGAAACAGGGCAGCTGCCCTCAGGACTTCCCTGGGTGAGAGGAGAACCCTCTCGACTAATAAAGACCACAGTTACCACTCAGGTCTATATCCCTGAGGTGAGCAACTCCTGAAAAAACACCAGCCATCCAGGGACTATACCCAAAAAGCTGAGAAGACATCCTTCAGGAAAAACCAGCTTTCTGCAAAGGGGATTCTCTCCACCACAGGATCCCCAGGAACCACCAGAAAATAACCCCAAACACGTAAGATAACACAATGGTTAGAGGCCTGCGTAAAAGCTCAAGCAACAAAAGACAGAGCAATATGGCATCTCCAGAACCCAGTTACCCAGGGGCAAGTAGCCCTGGATACCCCACCATAACTGAAATCCAAGAAGATGACCTAACAAGTATGCTCATGAAGATGATAAGAGAGGAAACAAATAAGATTCGTAAAGACATAGAGGAAGATAAACTCAAACAGAATATTGCCATCCGTAAAGAAATAGAGGAAGCTGCAACCAAACAGTTTATGGCCTTTAGAAAGGAAATGCTTAAAACACTGAATGAAATGATAGAAACAGAGTTGAAGGAACTAAAAGAAAAACAGGAAAGTACAATCAGACAGGTGAAGGAAGTAAACAAAACAACTCAAGACCTGAAGATAGAATTGGAAAAATTAAAGAAAACACAAATGGAAGAAATAATGGAAAGGAAGAATCTAGGGAAGAAAACAGGAACTACAGAGATAAGCATAACCAACAGACTACAAGAGATGGAAGAAAGAATCTCAGGTGTAGAAGATACAATGGAAGAAATCGATGTATCTGTCAAAGAAAATGTTAAATCCGAAAAATTCCTGACACAGACTGTCCAAGAAATGCAAGACAATATGAAAAGACAAAACCTAAGAATAATAGGTATAGAGGAAAAAGAAGACTCCCTTCTCCAAGGCCCAGAAAATATTTTCAACAAAATCATTGAAGAAAATTTCCCCAAGCTAAAGGAGAGGCCAATTAGAATACATGAGGCCTACAGAACACCCAACAAATTTGACCAGAAAAGAAAATCCTCCCGCCACATAATAATCAAAACAGTAAGTATACAGAACAAAGAAAAAATACTAAAAGCTGCAAGGGAAAAAGGCCAAGTAACATATAATGGCAAACCCATTAGAATCACACCTGACTTTTCAACAGAGACTATGAAAGCCAGAAGGGCCTAGACAGATATCATGCAGACCCTAAGAGAACACAGATGTCAGCCAAGGCTACTATACCCCGCGAAACTCTCAGTCCTCATAGATGGAGAAAACAAGATATTCAATGACAAAAACAAATTTCAACAATACCTACAAACAAATCCAGCATTACAGAAGACACTGGAAGGGAAAATACAACCCAAGAAAGCTAGCTACATTCAAGAAAACACAGGAAATAAATAACCTCACTTCAGTAAAACAAAAAACAACCAAGCACACAACAGTATGACCACAGCCAACATCAAAATCAAGAGATCTAACAGCCACTGGTCATTAATCTCTCTCAACATCAATGGACTCAACTCTCCAGTAAAAACAGATTAACAGAATGGATACGTAAACTAAACCCAGCAATCTGTTGCATACAAGAAACACACCTAAGACACAAAGATAGACATTACCTGAGGGTAAAGGGTTGGAAGACGACTTTCCAAGCAAACGGACCCAAGAAGCAAGCAGGAGTAGCCATTCTAATATCTGATAAAATAGACTTTCAACCAAAATTAATCAAAAGAGATGGGAAGGACACTTCATACTCATCAAGGGAAAATTCCACCAGGAAGACATCACAATCCTGAACATCTATGCCCCAAATACAAGGGCACCCACATTTGTGAAAGAAACATTGATAAAATTTAAAGCACATATAGATCCCCACACATTAATAGTGGGAGACTTCAACACCCCACTCTCAACAAAGGACAGGTCAACAAAACAGAAATTAAACAAAGAAACAACGTCTCTGACAGAGGTCATGAATCAAATGGACCTAACAGACATTTACAGAACTTTACACCCAAACACAAAAGAATTTACCTTCTTCTCAGCAACTCATGGAACCTTCTCCAAAATAGACCATATAGTGGGTCACAAAGCAAGCCTCAACAGATACAAGAAGATTGAAATAATCCCATGTATCTTGTCTGATCACCATGAAATAAAGCTGGACCTCAACAATAACAGAAATAACAAAAAGCCTACACACACATGGAAACTGAACAACTTGTTACTAAATGACAGCTGGGTCAGGGAAGAAATAAAGAAAGAAATTAAAGTCTTCCTAGAACTCAATGAAAATGAAGACACAACATACCCGAACTTGTGGGACACAATGAAAGCAGTGCTAAGAGGAAAGTTCATAACACTAAGTGCCTTCAAGAAGAAATTCGAGACAGCTCATTCAAGCACCCTAATGGCTCATTTAAAAACCCTAGAAAAAGAAGAAGCAGACACACCAAGAAGGAGTAGACGGCTGGAAATAATCAAACACAGGGCTGAAATCAATCAATTGGAAACAAATAAAACAATTCAAAGAATCAATGAAACCAAGAGCTAGTTCTTTGAGAAAATCAACAAGATCGACAAACCCTTAGCCAGGCTAACTAAAAGGCAGAGAGACACCACCCAAATCAACAAAATCAGAAATGAAAAGGGGGATATAACTACAGACACTGAGGAAATCCAAACAATCATTAGGACTTACTTCAAAAGTCTATATGCCACAAAATTTGAAAATCTAAATGAAATGGACAATTTTCTTGATCGATTTGACTTACCAAAGCTGAATCAGGACCAGGTAAATCAACTAAATAGTCCTATGTCCCCCAAAGAAATAGAAGCGGTCATCAAAAGTCTCCCATCCAAAAAAAGCCCAGGATCAGATGGCTTCAGCGCAGAATTCTACCAGACCTTCAAAGAAGAGCTAACACCAATTCTCTTCAAACTATTCCACAAAATAGAAACAGAAGGAATATTACCAAATTCATTCTATGAAGCCACAGTCACCTTGGTACCTAAACCTCACAAAGACTCGACAAAGAAAGAGAATTTCCGGCCAATCTCCCTTATGAACATTGATACAAAAATACTTAATAAAATACTTGCAAACCGAATCCAAGAACACATCAAAGACATCATCCACTATGACCAAGTAGGCTTCATCCCAGGTATGCAGGGGTGGTTCAATATACGGAAATCCATCAACGTGATCCACCATATTAACAAACTGAAAGAAAAAAACCACATGATAATCTCCCTAGATGCTGAAAAAGCCTTTGACAAAATCCAACATCCATTCATGTTCAAAGTATTGGAGAGATCAGGGATACAAGGCACATATCTAAACATAGTAAAGGCGATATACAGCAAGCCTATAGCCAACATCAAACTGAACGGAGAGAAACTTAAAGCAATCCCACTGAAATCAGGGACAAGACAAGGCTGCCCACTCTCTCCATATCTCTTCAACATAGTGTTGGAAGTCCTTGCTAGAGCAATAAGACAGTTGAAGGAGATCAAGGGGATACAAATTGGAAAGGAAGAAGTCAAATTATCACTATTTGCAGATGATATGATAGTATACGTGAGTGACCCCAAAAACTCTACCAGGGAACTCCTACAGCTGATAAACACCTTCAGCAAAGTGGCCGGATACAAAATTAACTCAAAAAAATCAGTAGCCCTCCTGTATACAAAAGACAAAAGGGCTGAGAAAGAAATTAGGGAAACAACACCCTTCACAATAGCCACAAATGACATAAGGTACCTCGGAGTAACCCTAACCAAGGAAGTCAAAGACTTGTATGAAAAAAATTTCAAATCTCTGAAGAAAGAATTAGAAGAAGATATCAGAAGATGGAAAGATCTCCCATGCTCATGGCTTGGGAAGATTAACATAGTAAAAATGGCCATCTTACCAAAAGCAATCTACAGATTCAATGCAATTCCCATCAAATTGCCAACACAATTCTTTACAGACCTGGAAAGAAAAATTCTCAACTTCATATGGAATAACAAGAAACCCAGAATTGCTAAAACAATCCTCTACAATAAAAGATCTTCTGGAGTTATCTCCATCCCGGACCTTAAGCTGTACTATAGAGCAACAGTTTTAAAAACTGCATGGTACTGGCATAGAAACAGAATGGTGGATCAATGGAACCAAACAGAGAACCCAGAAATAAACCCACACACTTATGGACACCTGATCTTTGACAAAGACGCCAAAACCATACAATGGAAAAAAGATAGCATCTTCAACAAATGGTGCTGGTCCAACTGTATGTCTACATGTAGAAAAATGAAAATAGATCCATAATTATCATCCTGCACAAAACTGAAGTCCAAGTGGATCAAAGACCTTAACATAAAACCAGACACATTAAATCGGCTTGAAAAAAAAGTGGGAAATACCCTAGAACTCATTGGTACAGGGGAAATCTTCCTGAACAGAACACCAACAGCACAGGCTCTAAGAGCAACAATCAATAAATGGGACCTCATGAAACTGAAGAGCTTCTGCAAAGCAAAGGACACCGTCATCAAAACAAAGCGACTACCTACAGATTGGGAAAGAATCTTCACCAACCCTTTATCTGACAGAGGACTCATATCCAGTATATATAAAGAACTAAAGAAGCTGAAAAGCAGCAAACCAAGTAATCCACATAAAAAATGGGGAACAGAGCTAAACAGAGAATTCTCTGTAGAGGAATACCGAACGGCAGAGAAGCACTTAAAGAAATGCTCAACCTCACTAGCCATTAGGGAAATGCAAATCAAAACAACCCTGAGATTTCACCTTACACCCATGAGAATGGCCAAGATCAAAAACTCAAGTGACAACACATGCTGGAGAGGTTGTGGAGAAAGGGGAACCCTTCTCCACTACTGGTGGGAATGTAAACTTGTACAACCACTCTGGAAATCAATCTGGCGCTTTCTCAGACAACTAGGAATAGTGCTTCCTCAAAATCCAGCCATACCACTACTGGGCATATATCCAAAAGAGGCTCAAGTACACAAAAAGGACATTTGCTCAACCATGTTTATAGCAGCTTTATTTGTAATAGCCAGAAGCTGGAAACAACCCAGATGCCCCTCAACTGAAGAATGGATGCAGAAATTGTGGTACATCTACACAATGGAATATTACTCAGCAATGAAAAATAAAGGAATCATGAAATTTGCAGGTAAATGGTGGGATCTGGAAAGGATCATCCTGAGTGATTTGTCCCAGAAGCAAAAAGACACACATGGTATATACTCACTCATATAGACATACAACATAGGACAAACCCACTAAAACCTGTGCATCTAAAGAAACTAAGCAAGAGAGAGGACCCTAACTTAAATGTCCATCCCCATCCGGAAAGGCAAAGAGGATGGACATCAGAAGAAGAAGAAAACAGGAAACAACCTAGGAACCTACCACAGAGAGCCTCTGAAAACCTCTGCCCTACAGACTATCAAGGCAGATGCTGAGCCTGATGGGCAACTGTTGGGCAGAGTGAATGGAATTTTATGTAAGAACTGGGAAATAGTAAGAGATGGAGAGGACATGGTCTCCACAAGGAGAGCAACAGAACAAGAAAATTTGAACACAGGGAACTTCCCAGAGACTCATACTCCAACCAAGGACTATTCATGGAGATAACCTAGAACCCCTGCACAGATGTAGCCCAGGGCAGTTCAGAGTCCAATTGGGTTACATAGTAATGTGAAGAGGGACTGCCTCTGACATAATCTGATTGGCCTGCTCTTTGATCACCTCCCCCTGGGGGGGAGCAACCTTACCAGGCCATAGTAGAGGACAATGCAGCCACTTTTGATGTGAACTGATAGACTAAGATCAGAAAGGAGAGGAGAACCTCCCCTATCAGTGGACTTGGGGAGTGGCATGCATGCAGACGGAGGAGGGAGGGTTGGATTGGGAGGGGAGGAGGGAGGGGCTTATGAGGGGATGCAGAATGAATAAAGTGTAATTGATGAAAAATTTAAAAAAATTTAAAAAATTTAATGTAACTTTAAAAAAAATCCATCAATGTGATCCACCATATTAACAAACTGAAAGGAAAAAACCACTTGACAATCTCCTTAGATGCTGAAAAAGTATTTGAAAAATCCAACACCCTTTCATATTTAAAGTCTTGGAGAGATCAGGGATACAAGGCCCATACCAAAACATAGTAAAGACAATATACAGCAAACCTGTAGCAAACATCAAACTGAAAGGGAAGAAACTTAAATCAATCCCACTGAAATCAGGGACAAGGCAAGGCTGCCCACTCTCTCCATAGCTCTTCAACATAGCTCTTGAAGTCCTTACAAGAGCAATAAGATGATTAAAGGAGATCAAGGGGATACAAATTAAAAATGAAGAAGGTAAAGTAGCACTATTTGCAGATGATATGCTATCATACCTCAGTGACTCCAAAAATTCTACCAGGGAACTCCTACAGCTGATAAACACCTTTAGCAAATTTGCCGGATACAAAATTAACTCAAAAAATTTAATAGTCCTCCTGTATACAAAAGAAAAGTGGGCTGAAAAAATAATTAGGGAAACAACACCCTTCACAATAGCCACATAAATGACATAAAGTACCTTGGTGTGACCCTAACCAAGCAATTCAAAAACTTGTATGAAAAAAATTCAGTCTTGGCAGAAAGAATTAGAATTAGAAGAAGATATCAGAAGATGGAAAGATCTCCCATGCTCATGCTTTGGCAGGATCAACATACTAAAAATGGCCATCTCGCCAATTGCAATCTACAGATTCAATGCAATTACCATAAAATCACCAACACAATTCTTTCAGACCTTGCAAGAAAAATTCTCAACTTCATATGGAATAACAAGAAACCCAGAATTGCTAAAACAATCCTCTACAGTAAAAGATCTTCTGGAGGAATCTCCATTGCTAATCTCAAGCTGTGCTATAGAGCAACAATACTAAAAACTGCATGGTACTGGCATAGAAACCAACTGGTGGATCAATGGAATCAAATAGTAGACCCAGAAGTAAACCCACACACTTATGGACTCCTGATTTTTTACAAAGATGCCAAAACCATACAATGGAAAACATAGCAACTTCAACAAATGGTGGTGGTCTAACTGTATGTATACATGTAGAAAAATGCAAATAGATTCGTATTTATCACCCTGAACAAAACAAAAGTCCACGTGAATCAGAGACCGCAATTGAAAAATGGATATGTCTTTGCTTTGAAAACACTGCTAGTTAGAGTCTTTCAGATGCGCTCAGTAGACTCCTGTCATACATTCAATGTGCATCCCATCTGTCTTTCTAAACGAGGATTGATCATCTTACCCAATGTCCACTCTCTTGATTATCTTTTTTAGGTGTATGGATTTCATTATGTTTATCATATCTTATAGGTCTATATAAGTGAGTATAAACCATGTTTCTCTTTCTCCTTCTGGGATATTTCACTCAGAATGATCTTTTCTAGATCCCACCATTTGCCTGCAAAGTTCATGATTTCCTCCTTTTTGATTGCTAAGTAATATTCCATTGTGTAAAAATACCACAATTTCTGTGCCCATTCCTCCGTTGACGGACATCTGGGTTGTTTCCAGGTTCTGGCTATTACAAATAAAGCTGCTATAAACATGGTTGGGCAAGTATCCCTTTTGTGTACTTGAGCAAAGTTTGGGTATATACATAGCAGTGGTATAGCTGGGTCTTGAGGAAGCACTATTCCTAATTGTCTTAGAAAGCGCCAGATAGATTTCCAGAGTGGTTGTACACGTTTACATTCCCACCAGCAGTGGAGGAGGGTTCCCCTTTCTCCACAACCTCTCCAGCATGTGTTGTCACTTGAGTTTTTCATCTTGGCCATTCTGATGGGTGTAAGGTGAAATCTCAGGGTCGTTTTGATTTGCATTTCCCTGATGGCTAATGAGGTTGAGCATTTCTTTAAGTGTTTCTCTGCCATTCAATATTCCTCTGTCGAGAATTCTCTGTTTAGCTCTGTTCCCCATTTTTTAAGTGGATTACTTGGTTTGCTGCTTTTTAGCTTCTTTAGTTCTTTATATATACTGGATATTAGTCCTCTGTCAGATAAAGGGTTAGTGAAGATTCTTTCCCAATCTGTAGACAGTCATTTTGTTTTGATGACGGTGTCCTTTGCTTTACAGAAGCTTTTCAGTTTCAGGAGGTCCCATTTATTGATTGTTGCTCTTAGAGCCTGTGCTGTTGGTGTTCTGTTCAGGAAGTTGTCTCCTGTGCCAATGAGTTCTAGGCTGTTCCTCACTTTTTCTTCTAACAGATTTAGAGTATCTGGTTTTATGTTGAGCTCTTTGATCCACTTGGACTTTAGTTTTGTGCAGGGTGATAAATATGGATCTATTTTCATTTTTCTGCATGTAGACATCCAGTTGGACCAGCACCATTTGTTGAAGATGCTGTCTTTTTTCCATTGAATGGTTTTGGCTTCTTTGTCAAAAATCGAGTATTCATGGGTGTGTGGGTTTATTTCTGGGTCTTCTCTTCTGTTCCATTGATCCTCCTTTCTGTTTTTATGCCAATACCATGCAGTTTTTATTACTATTGCTCTGTAGTACAGCTTGAGATCTGGGATGGAGATACCTCCAGATGATCTGTTGTTGTACAGGATCCTTTTGGAGATTCTGGGTTTTTTGTTTCTCCATATGAAGCTGAGAATCTTTTTTTCAAAGTCTGTAAAGAATTGTGTTGGTATTTTGATGGGAATTGCACTGAATCTATAGATTGCTTTTGGCAGGATGGCCATTTTCACAATGTTAATCCTACCAATCCATGAGCATGGGAGATCTTTCCATCTTCTGATAACTTCTTCAATTTCTTTCTTCAGAGACTTGAAGTTTTTCTCAAACAGGTCATTCACTTGCTTGGTTAGTGTCACCCCAAGGTACTTTATGTTATTAGTGGCTATTGTGAAGGGTGTTGTTTCCCTAATTTCTTTCTCGGCCCTTTTGTCTTTGGTATATGGGAGGGTTTCAGATTTTTTTGAGTTAATTTTGTATCTGGCCACTTTGCTTAAGGTGTTTATCAGCTGTAGGAGTTCCCTGGTAGAGTTCTTGGGGTCACTCAGGTATACTATCATATCATCTGCAAATAGTGATAATTTGACTTCTTCCTTTCCCATCTGTATCCCCTTGATCTCCTTCACCTGTCTTATTGCTCTAGCAAGGACTTCCAGCACTTTGTTGAAGAGATATGGAGAGAGTGGGCAGCCTTGTCTTCTCCCTGATTTCAGTGGGATTGATTTAAGTTTCTCTCCATTGAGTTTGATGTTGGCTATAGGCTTGCTGCATATTGCCTTTACTATGTTTAGATATGTGCCTTGTATCCCTGATCTCTCCAAGACTTTAAACATGAATGGGCGTTGGACTTTTTCAAATGCTTTTTCAGCATCTAAGGAGATGATCATGTGGTTTTTCTCCTTCAGTTTGTTTATGTGGTGGATTACATTGATGGATTTCCATATGTTGAACCACCCTTGCATGCCTGGGATGAAGCCTACTTCGTCATGGTGGATGATATCTTTGATGTGTTCTTGGATTCGGTTTGCAAGTATTTTATTTAGTATTTTTGCATCAATGTTCATAAGAGAGATAGGTCTGAAGTTCTCTTTTTTGGTTGGGTCTTTGTGTGGTTTAGGTATCAGGGTGACTGTCGCTTCATAGAATGAGTTTGGTAATGTACCTTCTGTTTCTATTTTGTTGAATAGTTTGAGGAGAATTGGTGTTAGCACTTCTTTGAAGGTCTGGTAGAATTCCGCGCTGAAGCCATCTGGCCCAGGGCTTTTTTTGGAGGGGAGACTGTGAATGACTGCTTCAATTTCCTTGGGGGATATAGGGCTATTCAGTCTTTCTACCTGAGCTTGACTTAATGTTGGAAGATGGAATCTATCAAGAAAATTGTCCATTTCATTTAGGTTTTCAAATTTTGTGGCATATAGGCTTTTGTAGTATGACCTAATGATTGTTTGAATTTCCTCAGTGTCTGTAGTTATGTCACCCTTTTCATTTCTGATTTTGCTGATTTGGATAGATTCTCTCTGCTTTTTAGTTTGGCTAAGGGTTTGTCTAACTTTCCAACTTCTTTTCAGTGGGCCATTGTTTTACAAATACTTCATCTAACAATTCAAAGAAAGTTTTCACCCCTTTTTTTTAAAAAACCTGTGTAAGCTTCCATACTAAGACTAGTACCTTCACTCAGAGAATCCATATCAATAACCTCAGACTGATCTAGTTTTATGTTCCTTCCACTATTATCCTACACCATTAAAATCTATTCCCACACATATTTCCCAGACTTCTTGAGTGAATAAGCAAACTCATTAAGCTCCTTAGTATTGTAGTGAATTTCCTCATGAGCTACACTTTCTACCATTCTTTTAAGAGCCTGCTTATGCTTAAGTTTCATTACAGGTCTAGAGGCAACTAGTGGTGGGTCTGAAACTTCAAGTCAATGCAGAAAAAAATTAAAGAAGATATTAGAAGATGGAAAGATCTCCCATGCTCATGGACCAATACGATTAACATAGTGAAAATGGCCATCCTGCCAAAAGCAATCTACAGGTTCAATGTAATTCCCATCAAAATACTAACACAATTATTTACAGATCTCGAAAGAACAATTCTCAACTTCATATGGAAAAACAAAAACTCCAGAATAACTAAAACCATTCTGTACAATAAAAGAATTTCTGGAGGTATCTCCATCTCTGATCTAAGTTGTACTGTAGAGCAACAGTAATAAGAACAGCATGTTACTGGCATAGAAACAGAATGGTAGATCAATGGAATTGAATCAAAGCCCCAGAAATAAACGCACACACCTACGGACACCTGATTTTTAACAAAGATGCCAAAACTATACAATGGAAAAAAAGATAGCATCTTCAAAAACTGGTGCTGATCTAACTGGATGTCTACATGTAGAAAAATGCAAACAGACCCATATCTGTCACCCTGCATGAAATTAAAGTCCAAGTGAATCAAAGTTCTCAACATAAAACCAGACACACTAAATCTATTGAAAAAAAAAAAGTGAGGAAGAGCCTCGAACTCATTGACACAGGAGACGATTACCTGAACAGAACACCAACAGCACAAGCTCTAAGATCTACAATTAATAAATGGTACCTCGTGAAACTGAAAGGCTTCTGTAAAGCAAAGGACACTGTCAAGAGAACAAAATGACAGCCTACAGACTGGAGAAAGATCTTCACCAACCCTACATCTGATAGAGGGCTAATATCCAGAATATATAAAGAACTCAAGAAATCAGACACCAACAAGCCAAATAATCCGGTTTAAAAATAGGATACAAAATAAACAGAGAAGTCTCAATAGAGGAATATCAAATGGTGGAGAAACACTTAAAGAAATGCTCAACATCCTCAGTCATCAGGAAAAGTTCTTAGCTTTGATATGGTCCACCCACACATCTCCATCCTAACATATAGGATCCATTCTTTACTAATCTTTGCCCTCACTTTAACTATCAATACCCTCTGAGGCTAGGACTTGAATTTTTATTGTGATTCAGCCAACCTCATAATGAGGCCTTCAGTTTTATTTTCTGCAACTCAAGCTCTGTGGCTGCTGGAGAGAAGAGTCTCTTACATGGCACTCTTGGAAACCTTTACACTGTTTAATGTGCATCTGGAGCCTGTCAATTTTATCACTAAGTTCTTTGTTGTCCTTCACCATATTCTGAAGTTGGTTAATTTTATCATATAGCTCATTACTAGCCTTTATCAGTTTATTCAGAGAAGCTAAGAGCAACCAACCAGCACCATCATTTCCTTATTTTGACCCAAACTGTCAGATGTTCATATGAAAGTCACCAAATGCATTGCCACTCATAATTGGTGAATCAGGATAATCAGATGCATTTAGCTGTTTAAGTTTGTAATGTAGTTCACACCATGGGCTTTCAGTACTCTCTGAGCTACCAGGAAAGGGAGAAGCTACAGTAGCTGAAGGTGCTGGTGAATTGAAAAACCCATTCCAGCTACTTAAAGGATTCATCCTTATACTTCTGTTTCTCAAGAACCACTTCTGGTACTAAAATATATATAACCTGGGTTTTTTAGAGCCACAGAACTTGTGAAAAAAATCAGTCTCTAGAGAGAGACAAGGAAATGGGTGTGACTTACAGGCTGCAGTCCAGCTAATTCAACAACGAACAGCTAGCTGTGCCAAGAATCTAGTAGTTGTTCAGTCCAACAAGGCTAGTCTTCTGTATATTCTGGAATCCCAAAGAAGTAGTCTTCAATGACAGTGAAGAAGTAGATGTGCTAGCAAGGTGAGGACAAGCGGGCAAGAGGAAAAAAGCTTCCTTCTTCCATGCCCTTATATAGGTGTCTATCAGAAGATGTGGCCCGGATTAGAGATGTGTCTTCCTGCTTCAAGATCCAAATAAGGGCTTGTGTCTTCTTACCTCAAAGGTAAGGACTAGAAGTGGATTCACACACTTCAAACCAAACAAAAATAATATTTCACAGGTGTGCCTTCCATTTATGGATTATAGTTCATTATAGAGGTACTCAAGTTGACAACCAAGAATAGCCATCACACAAAGCAGAAAGACCAAGAATATTCAGGTTTCATTTATTTCTACTCTCTTTTTGTTTTTTTTCCTGCCAAAGGAAATTAAACACTTTTCATAATGATGCTTAACTCCTGAGTATTATACTTTTTCTACTAGTATAATATATCCAATATTTTCAAAATATTTTCTTTAAAATTATTTGTCAATTTGTAACATAAATTTAATGAGAGGCTATACATTTTGTCTGGTTAATAGGCAAAATACAGAATTCACAGTTACACATAACTTTTGTATAAAGAGTGAATTCTCTTCAATATGCTACTATCTCTTGCTACACTTATGTTTGGTTTTATAAAACTATTTAACATTTAATTTAATTTTAGGCTGAATTCAGTATCCTTGGCTATATCTGACAGTGCAGCTTGTTATTATATCACATATGTACAAAGAGGAGTGCACATTATCAGATATAGACCAAGGAGAAATGTGTTTCTTATATACTCATTCCATGTTCATTATCTTCACAGAATTCCATAACACAGAGGAGGAAAGAAAGCTCATACCTTGTAGGTATAAGGAAGAAGAATTTTGGTACAGTCATTGCCAGATGAAGGTGGTGCCAGTTTGGAAATGTAAAAGCCAGGTCTGCCAATATTATGTGTCCAATAGCACCAGCACATGATAACAGCAGTGCCACCACGGCTAGGAATTTAGGGCTTGTCCATTCTAGAGAAAAAGGTATATTGACTTAAGAAAGATTTCCAGGGTCAAAACCAAAATTTGAACAAGGTCCTATTTCAAAACCTTTAACTTACTGACCAAGGAACTATTTGCTAATACACCATCAACAGACAGTCCTGAGAGGAATCCAATTTAGCAGTAGTGAGAAAGGTGAGAGCAAACGCTGCACAGGTCTCATTGAAGGCCTTTTGCAGTAAAATACATGTGAAAATGAACTTCCTCCCAAACCTAAAGAAAAGGGAGAAATTAAATTTTGGAAACAGTGTAGTTTACATGAAACATTAAGATGGATATAGTTACAAATAATAAATAATTAGAAATAACCAAGAGTGTGTAAGCTCAAAAGATCTTTTTCCTTTTTTATAAATAAATATACATAGTGAAACAAGGCTTCTTGTTGATTTCTCACAGGCAATTTTATTAATTTGTGCCATATAAGTTGGTACTACATTACAATATATCATAAATATCCACAACAAATCATATATTTAGCATATTTATTACTGACTTGTTTTATTGATATGACAAAATACCCGTTGAAACCTACTTAAGGGGTAAAATACTTATTTCGGTAGAGAGTGTCAGCAGATACAGTTCATCACAATGAAGAAAGCATGGTAGATGGCAGTATGGTGGCGTGAGCATGTCAGAGATGAGTCATTTAGAGGCTGAACAAGTAAACGGAAATCATAACAGACCCTGAATAGGTATTTCCTTTAATATACAATCAAACAACTCAATTCTTTCAGTCACTCTGCTGTCAAATGTTCCACGTCCTCCCAAAACACCTCCGAAGCTAAATAGGACAAAGGATTCAAACACATGAACCTTTGCTGGGCAGGTGAGCATAGTACAAAACACATATGGTTCTTCTAACAGTAGGTACCTAAACAAGCACTTGCAAATTGAGTGATGCACGGAACACAACTAAAGTAATATCACAGGAATATTTGATCTGCACCTCCATTAAAAACCTCTTTTGTTAAATTTGGATTTATTGGCCTTGAAATTCTTGTTCCACTTTCCAGTACACGTTATGAGACAGCCGTGATTCAGGCCAAGGGACTTTTGGAAAGTTTTGAGGAAAGAAATAAGCAACACTGACCAGGAAGAAACAGTAAGGAAGAGGTGTTTAACATAAGAAAACAAAATTCAAGGGGGACGACAAGATGGCGGTGCCAGGAGAACACTGCATCTTGAGGAACAGGAAAACATTTCCCATTCAGGGACCAAGAGGCTGAACTCTGGGCCCTAAAACAACAGCGATCGTGTTCCTCAGGTGAGAGGAAACCCCCACGGCGTGGGAATCAGTCGGGTCCACTCTCAGGTCACCCAGCCAGAACCCGGAAGAGATCCCAGGTCCTGCAGGCACTAGGTCCCCAGACCAGAGCCACACGTCTACCTGTCCTGATCACCTTCCCAGGCTGAATGGTGGGCACAAAAACACCGGAGACTGGGAGGCCCTGTCACGAGAGAACTCCACAGGGAAGGAAGGAAATGATACTGACTTGGGTCACACAGGCTTTCCCTGGAAAAAGTCTCACAGACCAGTGGGTGTGCACTGCCAGCACTGTCCAGCCGCAGACCCAGACAGTCTCTGTGCACCAGGTATCTGGCACATACTGAGCTGTGCACCCCAGGGCAAAAAAAAAGACTGGGAGGCTGAAGAGCAGGGCAAGATGGTGGCACTAGGAGGACTCTCAGTCTGACCAGCAGCACAGCAGGATTGACACAGTGACCAGCAATCAGAACTCGTGGCCATAAAACACAAGCGATTGTGTTTCCCAGGTGAGAGGATACCCCACGGTGGGAGGTTCAATCAGCTTTTAACTCAACAGGGTAAACCTCAGAAGAGATCCCCGTTCCACCAGATGCTTGGCCGCCAGCCCCAGCCCAGAGCCACACACCAGTGTCTCTGGTCACGGTCCCAGACTGAACCGTGCACACCACATTATCAGAAACTGGAATTTTCAGTCTAGAGATAACCCCACGGTGCAGGAAACGATTGGGACCGACCTTAGGTCACCCAGACATCCCCTGGAAAAGACTCGGGGTCCACGGGCGCCCCAGGAGCCAGCCCAGAGCCAGAACCAGGGACCCAGGCTGCCTGACCCAGGGACCCAGGGACTCCTGCCTGCGCACCTGATTCGCTGCCTCAGATAGAACTGTGGGCCCCAGGGGACCATAGACTGAGTTTCACTGGCGGGTGCAAACCCACAGGGAGGGAAATGGCTGGTCTGATCTCAGAGCACTCAGCCAACACCCCCACCCCGAAAAGGTCTCCGGAAAATTTCCCAGTTTAGGCAGACGCCCAGGCTTCCAAAGGCTAGAAAGGCAGTTTCTGTTCACCAGCTAGCTGGCAGAGACTGAGCAGTGCGCCCCAGGGCAAAAAAGAGACTGGGAGTCCCTGTCTCCAGAGAATCCACAGGGAAGGAAGGAAACTGTACTGACTTAAATCACCCAGTCTTTCCCTGGAAAAAGTCTCGCAGACCGGCGGGGCCCAGCCGCCATCACTCAGCTGTGCTCCACACACAGGCACAAACAGATGCTGCGCGCAAGATGTCCAACTGTGTCACAGCAGCTGATCATTAAATTTACAGCAAGAAACCCAGAAACAGGGCAGCTGTCTTCAGGACTTCCCTGGGTGAGAGGAGAACCCACTCAATTAACAAAGACCACAGTTACCACTCAGGTCTCTATCCCTGAGGTGAGCAGCAGCAACTCCTGAAAAAACGCCAGCCACCCAGGGACTATACCCAAAAAGCTGAGAAGACTTCCTTCAAGAAAAACCAACTTTCTGCCAAGGGGATTCTCTCCACCACAAGATCCCCAGGAACCACCAGAAAATAACTCCAAACACCTAAGGTAGCCCAATGGGTAGAGGCCAGCATAAAAGCTCAACCAACAAAAGACAGAGCAATATGGCATCTCCAGAACCCAGTTACCCAGGGGCAAGTAGCCCTGGACACCCCAGCATAACTGAAATCCAAAAAGATGACCTAACAACTATGCTCATGAAGATGATAACAGAGAAAACAAATTAGATAGATAAAGACATAGAGGAAGATAAACTCAAACAGAATATTGCCATCTGTAAATAAACAGAGGAAGTTGCAGCCAAACAGTTTGTGGCCTTTAGAAAGGAAATGCTTAAAGCACTGAATGAAATATTAAAAAAGAGGTTGGTTCAAACAAACAGCTGAAAGAAGTGATGGAAAAACAGGAAAATACAGTCAAACAGGTGAAGTAAATCAAAAAAATGGCTCAAGATCTGAAGATAGAATTGGAAAAATTAAAGAAAACACAAATGGAGGAAATTGCAGAGAGAAAGAACTTAGGGAAGAAAACAGGAAATACAGAGGTTAGGATAACCAATAGACTAAAAGAGATGGAAGAAAGAATCTCAGGTGTGGAAGATACAATGGAAGAAATCGATGTATCTGTCAAAAAAATGTTAAATCCAAAAAAATTCTTGATGCAGACCGTCCAAGAAATCCAAGACAATATGAAAAGACAAAACCTAAGAATAATAGGTATAGAGGAAAAAGAAGACTCCCTTTTCCAAGGCCCAGAAAATATTTTCAACAAAATCATAAAAGAAAATTTCCCCAACTTAAAGGAGAGGACAATAAGAATACATGAGGCCTACAGAACACCCAACAAATTTGACCAGAAAAGAAAATCCTCCCGCCACATAATAATCAAAACAGTAAGTATACAGAACAAAGAAAAAAATACTAAAAGCTGCAAGGGAAAAAGGCCAAGTAACATATAATGGCAAACCCATTAGAATCAAAACTGACTTTTCAACAGAGACTATGAAAGCCAGAAAGGCCAGGATGGATATCATGCAGAGCCTAAGAGAACACAGATGTCAGCCCAGGCTACTATACCCAGCAAAACTCTCAGTCCTCATACACGGAGAAAACAAGATATTCAATGACAAAAACAAATTTCAACAATGCCTACACACAAATCCAGCATTACAGAAGACACTAGAAGGGAAAATACAACCCAAGAAAATTAGCTTCTTTCAAGAAAACACAGGAAATAATTAACCTTACTACAGTAAAACCAAAAGCAACCAAGCACACAACCCTATGACCACAACCAAATCAAAATCAAAGGATCTAAAAGCCACTGGTCATTAATCTCTCTCAATATCAATGGACTCAACTCTCCAGTAAAAACAGATTAACAGAATGGATACGTAAACTAAACCCAGCAATCTGTTGCATACAAGAAACACACCGAAGGCACAAAGATAGATATTACCTGAGGGTAAAGGGTTGGAAGATGACTTTCCAAGCAAATGGACCTAGGAATCAAGCAGGAGTAGCCATTCTAATATCTGATAAAATAGACTTTCAACCAAAATTAATAAAAAGAGATGGAGAAGGACATTTCATACTCATCAAAAGAAAATTCCACAAGGAAAACATCACAATCCTGAACATCTATGCCCCAAATACAAGGGCACCCACATTTGTAAAAGAAACATTGATAAAATTTAAACCACATATAGATCCCCACACATTAATAGTGGGAGACTTCAACACCCCACTCTCAACAAAGGACAGGTCAACAAGACAGAAATTAAACAAAGAAACAATGTCTCTAATAGAGGTCATGAATCAAATGGACCTAACAGACATTTACAGAACTTTACACCCAAACACAAAAGAATTTACCTTCTTCTCAGCAACTCATGGAACCTTCTCTAAAATAGACCATATAGTTGGTCACAAAGCAAGCCTCAACAGATACAAGAAGATTGAAATAATCCCTTGTATCTTGTCTGATCACCAAGGAAGAAAGCTGGACCTCAACAATAACAGAAATAGCAAAAAGCCTACACACACATGGAAACTGAACAACTTGTTACTAAATGACAGCTGGGTCAGGGAAGAAATAAAGAAAGAAATTAAAGTGTTCCTAGAACTCAATGAAAATGAAGACAAAACATACCCAAACTTGTGGGACACAATGAAAGCAGTGCTAAGAGGAAAGTTCATAGCACTAAGTGCCTTCAAGAAGAAATTCGAGACAGCTCATTCAAGCACCTTAATGGCTCACTTAAAAACCCTAGAAAAAGAAGACGCAGACACACCAAAAAGGAGTAGACAGCTGGAAATAATCAAACTCAGGGCTGAAATCAATCAATTTGAAACAAATAAAACAATTCAAAGAATCAATGAAACCAAGAGCTGGTTCTTTGAAAAATCAACAAGATAGACAAAGCCTTAGCCAAGCTAACTAAAAGGCAGAGAGACACCGCCCAAATCAACAAAATCAGAAATGAAAAGAGGGACATAACTACAGACACTGAGGAAATCCAAACAATCACTAGGATTTACTTCAAAAGTCTATATGCCACAAAGTTTGAAAATTTAAATGAAATGGACAATTTTCTTGATCGCTTTGCCTTACCAAAGCTGAATCAGGACCAGGTAAATTAACTATAGTCCTGTATTTCGCAAAGAAATAGAAGTGGACATCAAAAGTCTCCCATCCAAAAAAAGCCAAGGACCAGATGACTTCAGCGCAGAATTCTACCAGACCTTCAAAGAAGAGCTAACTCCAATTCTCTTCAAACTATTCCACAAAATAGAAACAGAAGGAACATTACCAAACTCATTTTATGAAGCCTCAGTCACCTTGGTACCTAAACCTCACAAAGACTCAACTAAGAAAGAGAATTTCAGGCCAATCTCCCTTATGAACATTGATGCAAAAATACTAAACAAAATACTTGCAAACTGAATCCAAGAACACATCAAAGATATTATCCACTATGACCAAGTAGGCTTCATCCCAGGTATGCAGGGGTGGTTCAATATACAGAAATCCATCAATGTGATCCACCATATTAACAAACTGAAAGAAAAAAACACATGATAATCTCCCTAGATGCTGAAAAAGCATTTGACAAAATCCAACATCCATACATGTTTAAAGTCTTGGAGAGATCAGGGATACAAGGCACATATCTAAACATAGTAAAGGGAATATACAGCAAGTTTATAGCCAACATCAAACTGAACAGAGAGAAACTTAAAGCAATCCCACTGAAATCAAGGAGAAGACAAGGCTGCCCACTCTCTCCATATCTCTTCAACATAGTGCTGGAAGTCCTTGCTACAGCAATAAGACAGGTGAAGGAGATCAAGGGGATACAGATGGGAAAGGAAGAAGTCAAATTATCACTATTTGCAGATGATATGATAGTATACATGAGTGACCCCAAAAACTCTACCAGGGAACTACTACAGCTGATAAACACCTTAAGCAAAGTGGCCAGATACAAAATTAACTCAAAAAAATCAGTAGCACTCCTGTATACAAAAGACAAAAGGGCTGAGAAAGAAATTAGGGAAACAACACCCTTCACAATAGCCACAAATGACATAACGTACCTTGGTGTAACCCTAACCAAGCAAGTCAAAGACTTGTATGAAAAAAATTTCAAGTCTCTGAAGAAATAATTAGAAGAAGATATCAGAAGATGTAAAGATCTCCCATGCTCATGGCTTGGCAGGATCAACATAGTAAAAATGGCCATCTTACCAAAAGCAATCTACAGATTTAATGCAATTCCCATCAAATTACCAACACAATTCTTTACAGACCTGGAAAGAAAAATTCTCAACTTCATATGGAATAACAAGAATCCCAGGATTGCTAAAACAATCCTCTACAATAAAAGATCTTCTGGAGGTATCTCCATCCCTGATCTCAAGCTGTACTATAGAACAACAGTTATAAAAACTGCATGGTACTGGCATAGAAACAGAATGGTGGATCAATGGAACCGAATAGAAGACCCAGAAATAAACCCACACACCTATGAATACTCGATTTTTGACAAAGAAGCCAAAACCATTCAATGGAAAAAAGACAGCATCTTCAACAAATGGTGCTGGTCCAACTGGATGTCTACATGCAGAAAAATGAAAATAGATCCATATTTATCACCCTGCACAATACTGAAGTCCAAGTGGATCAAAGACCTCAACATAAAACCAGATACTCTAAATCTGTTAGAAGAAAAAGTGAGGAACAGCCTAGAACTCATTGGCACAGGAGACAACTTCCTGAACAGAACACCAACAGCACAGGCTCTAAGAGCAACAATCAATAAATGGGACCTCCTGAAACTGAAAAGCTTTTGTAAAGCAAAGGATACTGTCATCAAAACAAAGCGACTGCCTACAGATTAGGAAAGAATCTTCACCAACCCTTTATCTGACAGAGGACTCATATCCAGTATATATAAAGAACTAAAGAAGCTGAAAAGCAGCAAATCAAGTAATCCACTTAAAAAATGGGGAACAGAGCTAAACAGAGAATTCTCTGTAGAGGAATATCGAATGGCAGAGAAGCATTTAAAGAAATGCTCAACCTCATTAGCCATTAGGGAAATGCAAATCAAAATAACCCTGAGATTTCACCTTACACCCATGAGAATGGCCAAAATCAAAAACTCAAGTGACAACACATGCTGGAGAGGTTGTGGAGAAAGGGGAACCCTTCTCCACTGCTCATGGGAATGTAAACTTGTACAACCACTCTGGAAATCAATCTGGCACTTTCTCAGACAACTAGGAATAGCGCTTCCCCAAGATCCAGCCATACCACTCCTGGGCATATATCCAAAAGAGGCTCAAGTACACAAAAAGGACATTTGCTCAACCATGTTTGTAGCAGCTTTATTTGTAATAACCAGAAGCTGGAAACAACCCAGATGCCCCTCAACTGAAGAATGGATGCAGAAATTGTGGTACATCTATACAATGGAATATTACTCAGCAATGAAAAATAAGGAAATCATGAAATTTGCAGGTAAATGGTGGGACCTGGAAAGGATCATCCTGAGTGAGTTGTCCCAAAAGCAAAAAGACACACATGGTATATATTCACTCATATAGACATACAACATAGGACAAACCCACTAAAATCTGTGCATCTAAAGAAACTAAGGAAGAGAGAGGACCCTAACTAAAATGCTCAATCTCCATCCTGAAAGGCAAAGAGGATGGACATCAGAAGAAGAAAACAGGAAACAACCTAGAAACCTTCTACAGAGGGCCTCTGAAAGCCAGAAGAAGAAAACAGCAAACTAGGAACCTACCACAGAGGGCCTCTGAAAGCCTCTGCCCTGCAGACTATCAAAGCAGATGCTGAGACTTAGGGCCAACTGTTGGGCAGAGTGCATGGAATTTTATATAAGAAGTGGGAAATAGTAAGAGCTGGAGAGGACAGGGTCTCCACAAGGAGAGCAACAGAACAAGAAAATTTGAACACAGGGAACTTCCCAGAGACTCATACTCCAACCACGGATTATTCATGGAGATAACCTAGAACCCCTGCACAGATGTAGCCCATGGCAGTTCAGTGTCTAAGTGAGTTACATAGTAATGAGAAGAGGGACTGCCTCTGACATAATCTAATTGGTCTGCTCTTTGATCACCTCCCCCTGAGGGGGGAGCAGCCTTACCAGGCCACAGTAGAGGACAATGCAGCCACTTTTGATGAGAACTGAAAGACTAAGATCAGAAAGGAGAGGAGAACCTCCCCTATCAGTGGACTTGGGGAGTGGCATGCATGCAGAAAGGGGAGGGAGGGTGGGATCGGGAGGGGAGGAGAGAGGGGCTTATGGGGAGATACAAAATGAATAAACTGTAATTAATAAAAAAATTAAAAAAATAAATAAATAAAAATATTTCCAACTACAAAAAAAAAATGGGGTACAGAGCTAAACAGAGAATTCTCAATGGAGGAATATCGAATGGCTGAAAAACAAAGAAATGCTCAACATCCTTACTCATCAGGGAAATGCAAATCAAAATGACCCTGAGATTTCACCTTATACCCATCAGAATGGCCAAGATAAAAAACTCAAGTGACAACACTTGCTGGAGAGGATGTGGAGAAAGGGGAACCCTCCTCCACTGCTGGTGGGGGGTTCAACCACTTCTACAACCACTTTGTAACTCAATCTGGCGCTTCCTCAGACAAATAGAAATAGCATTCCTCAAGATCCAGCTATACCACTCCTAGACATATATCCAAAAGATCCTCAAGTATACAACAAGGACATTTGCTCAACCATGTTTGTAGCAGCTTTATGTGTAATAGCCAGAAGCTGGAAACAACTCAGATGCTCCTCAACTGAGGAATGGATTCAGAAATTGTGGTACAGTTACACAATGCAATATTACTCAGCAATAAAAAACAGGGAAATCATGAAATTTGCAGGCAAATGGTGGGAACTGGAAAAAAATCATCCTAAGTGAGGTATTCCAGAAGCAGAAAGACACACAGGGTATATACTCACTCATAAGTGGATATTAGATATATAATATAGGATAAACATACTAAAATCTGTATACCTAAACAAACTAATCAAGAAGGAGGATGCTGGCTAAGATGCTCAATCCTCATTCAGAAAGGCAAAGAGGATGGACATCAGAAGAGAGAGAAAACAGGGAACAGGACAGGAGCCTACCACAGAAGGCCTCTGAAAGGCCCTGCAGAGTGTCAGAACAGATGCTGAGACTTATAGCCCAACTTTGAGCGAAGTTCAGGGAATCTTATGAAAGAAGGGGAAGATAGTAAAACCTGGAGAGGACAGGAGCTCCACAAGGAGAGCAACAGAACCAAAAAAATCTGGGCACAGGGGTCTTTTCTGAGACTGATACTCCAACCAAGGACCATTCATGGAGATAACCTAGAACCTCTGCACAGATGTAGACCATGGCAGTTCAGTGTCCAAGTAGGTTCCATAGTAATGAAAACAATGACTGTCTCTGACATGAACTGATTGGCCTGCTCTCTGATCACCTCTCCCTGAAGGGGGAGCAGCTTTACCAGGCCACAGAGGAAGACAATGCAGCCACTCCTGATGAGATCTGATAGACTAGGATCAGAAGGAAGGAGAGGAGGACCCTGTCAGCCCTACTCAGCAACAACATGCTCCCCATCCACATTGATGGGCCTCTAGTATCATATGCTTAGGAACATTTGCACTTTTAGACTTTTAAGAAGTGCTGACAGTGAAATCCATGGGGACTGTGGACAATGAGCAGAATACATTTTTTTTTCTGTAGCTCACATGAAACTTGCCCCCAGATTCTCTGCCTAGCCACAAAATCACCCTGATTCTGGGCAACAGCAAGATATCTGAGACAAGTCTCAGCAATGTCCAGGAGACAAACAAAAACAATTATGCTCAGGGCAGAATGTTATGATTTAGATCAGAGATATCCACAAAGTATTTGCCAGCAGGTGGTGCTATTGTGAAGTAGTAAAAACTTGAGAGATTTTTTTCTTTTTATTTATATTTTTATTAATTAGAGTTTACTCACTTTGTATCCCACCTGTAGCTCCCTCCCACCTCCCTTCCTAGTCCCACCTTCCTTCCCTCTTCTCCTTCCATGCTCCTCCCCCAGTCCACTGATAGGGGAGGTCTTCCTCCCCTTCCTTCTGATCCTATCAGGTCTGATCTATCAGGTCTCATCAGGAGTAGCCGCATTGTCTTTTTCTGTTAACTGGTAAGGCTGCTCCCTTCTTTGGGGGGAGGTGATCAAAGAGGAGGCCAATCAGTTTATGTCACAGACAGTCCCTATTCCCCTTACTAGAAAACCCAAAGATTTTTTTTTTTGGTTCTGTTGCTCTCATTGTGAAGATCCTGTCCCCTGCAGGTCTTACTATTTCCCACTTCTTTCATAAGATTCCCTGTGTTCTACCCGAAGTTTGGTTATGAGTCTCAGCATCTGCTTTGATACCCTGCAGGGTAGAGTCTTTCAGAAGCCCTCTGTAGTAGGCCCCTGTCCTGTTCCATTTTCTCCCTCTTCTGATGTCCATCCTCTTTGCCTTTCTGAATGAGTATTAAGCATCTTAGCCAGAGTCCTCCTTCTTGATTGGTTTCTTCAGGTGTATAGAGTTTAGTAGGCTTATCCTATATTATATGTCTAATATTCACTTATAAGTGAGTATATACCATGTGTGGCTTTCTGCTTCTGGAATACCTCACTTAGGATGATCTTTTCCAGTTCCTACCATTAGCCTGCAAATTTCATGATTTCCTTGTTTTTTATTGCAGAGTAGTACTCCATTGTGTAACTGTACCACAATTTCTGAATCCATTCCTCAGTTGAGGAGCATCTGAGTTGTTTCCAGCTTCTGGCTGTTACAAATAAAGCTGCTATGAAAATGGTTGAGCAAATGTCCTTGTTGTATACTTGAGGATCTTTTGGATATATGTCTAGGAGTGGTATAGCTGGATCTTGAGGTAGTGCTATTCCTAATTGTCTGAGAAAGCACCAGATTGATTTCCAAAGTGGTTGTACAAGTGGTTGAACCCTCCACCAGTAGTGGAGGAGGGTTCCTCTTTCTCCACATCCTCTCCAGCATGTGTTGTCACTTGAGTTTTTTATCTTAGCCAGTCTTATGGATGTAAGGTGAAAACTGAAAAGTTTCTGTAAAGCAAAGGACACTGTCACCAAAACAAAACGACTGCCTACAGATTGGGAAAGAATCTTAACCAACCCTATATCTGACAGAGAGCTAATATCCAGAATATATAAAGAACTCAAGAAGTTAAAGAGCAACAAATCAAGTAATCCAATTTTAAAAATGGAGTACAGAGCTAAGGAGAGAATTCTCTGTAGAGGAATATAGAATGCCAGAGAAACACTTAAAGAAATGCTCAACATCCTCAGTCATCAGGGAAATGCAAATCAAAATGACCCTGGGAGATGGTTTTTTGTTAGAAGTTAGGTCAGTGATGTCTTTGAGAAGATTCAAGGAACCTGGTGCTTTTCTCTTTTTGATTTATGGCCCCAGAAATTAGCAACTTAGACCCACAATATCCTGTCCACTTTGATGTCCTGCCCTATCACAGGACAAAAACCAGACCATTAAACCATGGACTGAAACATTTGAAATTGTTAGTAAAAATACATCTTCTTATATACAATAGTTTATTAAATATTTTATTTAGTATGTATGGTTCCAAACTATGCCCCATTATATCATCTCCAGTTTCTTCCTCTCATACTTCCTCCTTCAATCTCATGTGCTCTTGCTTTTGTTTTTTATTGTTCCCTGTATGTGCATGGGTGCGGAGTCATCTCCTGAGGCATGGGTAGCCTCTCAGGATTCACACCCCTGGAACTTTCTAACTTAACACAAACTTTTACTATATTGTTGTTTGCTTAAAATTTGCTGTATCCAGAGTGATCCTAGATCATCGTAAATCTAAGTGATATTTTTCTTATCTTGCTCCTTGATCAGATTCCAGTTCTTGGAGTTCCTTAAAACCGTGTCACTTTGATGAACATATCTTTCTGCTTTGTTTGTCTGGAGACGCTCCCTCTGTAACACATACAGCAAACATCAAAAACATATAACAGTGAACACAGTGAACAGAGAACAGAGGACACAGAGAAAAATTACATTCCCTACATTCTTCAGTGTAAACTCATCCTTCACTCAACATCCATTATTTATGGCAAGTAATTTGAGTATGTCTTGTGAAATAAAAGGCCAACCTCCCCAGTAGCCTCCGTGTGATGGATAATCTTTTTTTAATTAAATTTTATTTTTTACATTAAGTACATTTTATTCACTTTGTATCCCAGCTGTAGCCCCTTCCCTCATTCCCTCCCAATCACACCCTCCCTCCTTCATCTCTTCCCATGCCCCTCTCCAAGTCCACTGATAGGGAGGTCCTCCTCCCCTTCCATCTGACCCTAGCTTATAGGTCTCATCAGGACTGGCTGCAATGTCCTCCTCTGTGGCCTGGCAAAGCTGTGCCTCCCTTGGGGGTGGGGGCAGGGTGGTCAAAGAGTCAGCCACTGAGTTCATGTCAGAGACAGTCCTTGTTCCCCTTACTAGGGAACCCACTTGAATACTGAACTGCCATGGACTACATCTGAGCAGGGGTTCTAGGTTATATCCATGAATGGACCTTGGTCCTTGGTTGGAGTATCAGTGCCTTGTGCCCAGATATTTTGGTTCTGTTGCTCTCCTTGTGGAGCTGTGATGGATAATCTCGGTGTCAACTTGACATACCAGAGAAGAGAGAACTTTGGTTGAAGGATTGATTCATCAGATTAGTCTGTGGCGTGTCTTTGAAGCATTTTATTGACTGCTAATTGATATAAGGGAGTTCAGCTCACTGTGATACTACCCTTAGGCAAATAGCCTGAACTTTATATGCTTGGCAGCTGAGCAAGCCAGAGGAAGCAAATCAAGGAAATAACATTTCTGGATTATTTTCTGCTTGAAGCTCCTGTCTTGGCTCTCCTCAGTGATGAACTCTAATCTAGTAACTAAAATATAGCCTCTTCTCCTCGAGTTGCATTTGGTCAGTGTTTTATTATAGCAACAGAGATGCAAACTAGGACAAACTTTCTACTTTGGTTATCATGGTGTTCTCCAAGGATGTTTTGGGTGGTGGAAAGCAATGAAAATGTCCCCCAAAAGTTTTGAAATCCTGCCCATTATTTCATATTCTATGATCCCTTTGTTGACTATGACCTTCTTCTCTGTCATGAACACTTTCATTCCTAATGAAAGGAAGATAATCTGAATCTCATAGCGAAAACAAGAGTCCTTCCCTCAGATTCAGTGTCATTTGTGGCAGGTCCTTTAGGTCTATGTAATTTTCTTTAAGTTATTCAGTGACCATCGCACACTCAAGCATATAGGTACTGTCAGCTTCATCTCTATATCTCCCTATGCAATCTAGGTAGTGCTGGTCTTTGTTAGAGAATCCTCCAGGCACATCTGAAACCACTGTATAAAAAATATGCAAATGGTTCCTATACCAAACACAATTTCCTTGTGTAAACAAAAAAAGAACCATCTAGTTTTTAGCCTGCCTGGCACTAGTTTGAGAAACAAGGCTATTTCACCTTCCTCATCACAGACCATTAACAACACACAAGTTCTATGAGGGGCAAGATTATACTCACTCATTTTCCACATCTTGGATGGAGTCAGGCAGAGGCTGATTCTTGGTCTCAGGAAGAAGAAGGACAACAAGGCCACCAAGGAAGGGGAGGACCCCATAGATGATCCAGGGCAAGGAGGCAGAATATGTCTTGAGGATCATAAACAGGGGAGACAGGGCTGCCCCAGCACTACCAGCAATTCCAATGACTCCTAAAGCAGTTGCCCTTGAGCACAAAGCAGATTTCAGAAATAACCGCATGGGGATGCACATTTAAAATATGTTTCTTACCATCTTGCATTAATTAGAGAAATCAGCAGTGTAGTTAGACATAAAAATGTTGATAATTTTTGTTCTTGTTTTTCCTATTTCTGTTTCATTTGGTAATATCTTTTCTCAAGGTCACAATATTAAAATACTCATTTCTCACTTACAAAACCAAACACAGAAAAACAAAGACGACATGTTTTTTCTAATGGGGAGATCCTAGATTTTAGCTTTTATGTATATGTGTACATGGGACGAAGGTATAGGAAAATAGAGGCTAGGAAAATAGAAAGGGAACAATAGAAAGTGATAGAAAATATATTAAGTGAGAAAAGGCTAATGGTATATATACATGGGACATAAAAGAAGGAGGGTGGTAGCTAAAGAGATGGAGGTAACTAGCAAAGGGAACTTGAGGGACAAAAGTGGCAGAGCAACCAAAACAAAATAGATGAAAAATGTATAATAAACATACTGTTCTTTATGTTAACTTTTTTTTTTTTTTTTTTTTTTTGGTTTTTCAAGACAGGGTTTTTCTGTGTAACAGAGCCCTGGCTGTCCTGGGACTTGCTTTGTAGACCAGACTGGCCTCAAACTCACAGAGATCTCCCTGCCTCTGCTCCCCAAGTGTTAGGACAAAGGTGTGTGCCACTACACCTGGCCCCTTTATGCTGATTTTTTAAAACTGATTTTTCAAAAGGTTAAAAAAATAGATTATTTCTAATGACTTTTGCCTTTTCTGGGTTCCAAATATTATGTGAGATTTAGTTAGTGGTATGTTACTATTAAATATACAACAGTAACTGACCAAAAGGTGACATTGAGGAAACTTTGGACATACTTGTTATCGTCACAATTAATTGCTTTAGGTAACTATCCAGTCAATGAAAGTAAATGAGCTAAGAAGCCAGCAAGATGACTCAGCAGGTAAAAGTGTTTGCCATCAAGACTGTGTTTCAATGCCAGAAACCAGAAGAAAATCAACTTCTGGAAGTTGTCTTCTGACCTCCATGGGTACATGATAGAAGCACATGTCTGCATAAACACCTATCGTATACACACATGCACACACAAAAATAATTTTAATGAATTAATTCACAGTAAATGTCAAAAATATTTAAGAGTAAATAAACTAAGAAAATTTGTTCTGACAGTAAACCTTGAGTCTTGTACCTGATTATGGTGGGGAGTAGCTCATTTGAATGCAGAAGAGTACTGCCAACAGAGACGAAAGAAAAAGCTCCTCCCAAAGTTGCCACAATCATACGTAGGATCTGCATTTCTAGAGAGAAGAAGGCCAAGGACAGTCATGAAATCTGAGCTGTGGGAATTTGTGCTCCCCAAATCCCAAGTGGAAAATATCCTTAATGGGGATGAGTAAAAGTGTAAAATATAGCGTAGAGAATGGATACAGAGCTAAACTTCACTCCATGACTAACAAATCGAAGAAGGTGACCTAGCTGCATATATCAGTTTACAGGGAATCAAAGCTTCTGAACAATTGGATTCATAGGCCTTAAATCTCTTCATATTCGCTTAAGAAGCAGAAAACCAGGTGTTCAGGAGGATCTCACTTTCATATTTTCCATCCAATTCCATCAGCAATTTCTCATGCAGAATGTAGGAATATCATGGAAAAATGACTAGGGATGATATGCCCATTCAGATACTCAAGGAATTTAAGTCCACAACGGATGTGAAATATTACAAAATCGTGTCATGAAAAGGTAGAAGTCCCACAGTGGTGTATGATCTGGAGATTGGCTTGGTTTGAAATAATGTCTCAAAACTCAAGAATAAGAATAGTAGTGGGAAGAGGGACTGCCTCTGACATAAACTGATTGACCTGCTCTTTGGTCACCTCCCCCTGAGGGGGGAGCAGCCTTACCAGGCCACAGAAGATGACAATGTAGCCATTCCTGATGATATCTGATAGACTAAGATCAGAAGGAAGGAGAGGGAGACCTCCCCTATCAGTGGACTTGGGGAGGGGCATGCCTGAAGAAGGGGGAGGGAAGGTGGTATTAGGAGGGGGGGAGAAAGGTAGGATTAGGAGGGGAGGAGGGAGGGAGTTTAGGGGGGATACGAAGTGAATAAAGTGTAATTAATAAAAGTTAAAAAAAAAAGAACCTCTGCTAGGAAAACTATCAGACTTTAGAAGCCACTCAAGGAGAGTTTCACAAAGCCATTTCCTACTCAATTCAATGTTATGTTAAGTTCCAACTTTGCACTGAGCCTTCAGGTGAGGCCTAAAGAAACTTACATCACTGCTGACATTCAAGAGTTACGACCCCTTGTGCACTGCTATTTATTACTTAAGTTCATTTAATTCAGTGGAGTCAACTCTAACAGTCTTAATGCTTAATCTAGTCATACTTATATGTACTTCAATATAAGTGATGCCCATTTTCTTGATATAACTTTCCAAAGGAGGATTATATTTGTGACCTTACATTATGAGGCTCATAAGCAGACACACAGAAGTTAGAAAATAAACTGTTACTGAAGCTGGAGTAGTGAGACAGAGCTAGACAGGAAGAAACAGTATGCTGCAGTCATTTTCAATCAAATTATGAGCTCTGGCATGGAATAACAGACCTTGGGAATAATTGGCACAAGTTTCCATGTGCATCTTGAATACAATAAACATTCATCTACTAGAACCAAATATGACTGACTTCTGACTCTTCTCCAGGCATCTTAATGGAATAGTATGCCCCAAATGTCTAGATTGATCACAAGAAACCCATAGAATTTATTTTGTTCTGATTTCACTGGCGGACCTAAAAGTACCAAGGAAAGGGAAGGAGGTCATTTCTTTGCTCTCCACGTATCTTTTCCTCACCTTGAGGCACAAATACTATGGCCAAAAGAGAAATTCCAAACAGGGACATGATAAACGGTTGACTTGTTCTACGTCCCATGTGATTCACTAAAACAATTCCAAGTAAATTGGCTGGAATGGAGATTGTACCAAAAAGACACTGCAATAGGAAGACATTCGTCCTTAGGTGCTGGATGTTAATCAGCAGGCCAAATGCAGATGTCCATATCACAAATCTGTAAAGAACGGAAAGGCACGTCATGAGTTTGGAGCTGATGTCAAAGCAGTCAGCTTTAGTTGTTACAATCTCAAGGTCTAACTGTGTTTTTTTAGGTCCCCAAAGTGGCAGTGCTGATGGCAATGACTCAACTTCCACCTAAGCTAGGTTCTTCTAGAAACCCTCAACCCTCAGAGAGACCCTCAAAGGCTGGCTGAATGCTCCTAACTGAGATAGTCAGCACATAATCTGAGTCCCCATGCTCACTTGGCTAATCCAGATTCTCTGAACAGTGACACACACACCCCAACATCCACCCACATAAAACCCAACACACACTGCTGCTGCCGCCACTGTTGCTGCTGTCTACAGCAGCTTGACATTTTTCTAAGTTAAACTGATATTTCTGTCCATTGAAAATGGTGGTTTGGTTGTTTCTCATTACTGCACCTGGTTACAGTTGGTGCTAAAACCCAGGAAAGGCACCTTTGGGGAATGAGTCCCTTCAAACAAAAACTGACAACTGGGCTTTTCCATGGTACAGATCATTTGCCTCTGTCATGCATCATTTTTTTTTACTAATAAAAAATTCTATTTACTTAGAAGTGTTCAGAATGTCAACAAAACAGCCACTCTTTTGGCATCTACAGAGTAGTTAGTATTCAGTTAACAGAACAATAATTATCTTCACAAAAGCTGCAGCATAGACAACTGAAGATGAAAAACAAAACAAAAAGCAAAAAAGCAAGGAAAATAAAAACCTAACATCCCCATGTCTAACTAATTTGTGCTGTGCACCACCAACCTACTTTAAATTCCCATGCCAATTTACAACCCCCAGACTGTACCAGACAAGGTTAGTGGCCACGGAAAATACTACCAGGACAGGGCTAGCTAAAGACACATTTGGGAGTGTGTTAACTATACAAAAAAAAAAGACTGTATAGTTAAAAACAAATTTTATTCAGCCTTATATTTCAATATTTTTCTTTAAAAGGAGTTGGGGGGGATTAAACGCTTAATAGACAAGAAAAAAAACTGCACTAGAACCAACTTATTCATCATCATCCCCCTCCTCATCCTCATCTTCCTCTTCCTTCTTTTCCTTGTTCTGTTCAGCCTTGACCTCTCCCTTTCTCAAGGAGTCAGGTTTTCCTTTGGTGCTGTAGGCAACAATATTCTTTCCCTATTTCTCCTTCAGCTGAGCAGCCTTCTTTTCATAGGGCTGCTTCTCATCTGAAGCAGTGTTGTTCCACAGTTCCCCTCGTTTCTTTGCAACATCACCAATGGATGCTCCAGGGTGCTCTCCTTTGATTTTGGGGTGGTACTCAACAGAACAAGAAGAAGACCAAAGGAGACATTTTGGGTACATTGGAGTCCTTGAACTTCTTTTTGGTCTCCCCTTTGTAGGGAATGTAGCTTTTCATTTCTCTCTCATAATAAGCCTTGTCAGCCTTTGCCATGTCTTCAAATTTCCCCTTTTCATTCTCAGACATGGTCTTCCAACTTTCTGAGCACTTCTTGGAGAACTCTGAGAAAATGACCGAGGCATCAGGGTGCTTCTTGTGTGCCTGCCAGGAGGTTTGCGCCAAGAATGCATATGAAGACATTTTGCCTCTTGGCTTCTTGGGATCTTTTTGTCCATGTTTAGTTGAGTTTTGTCTGCAAGGCAGAGTCATCCAGTACCTGTCCTGCTTTGTAGCATGGTTATCCTGTGCTATATGGCTAATATCCACTTATAAGTGAGTATATACCATGTGTGTCTTTCTGGGTCTGGGTTACCTCACTTAGGATGATCTTTTCTAGATCCATCCATTTGTCTGCAAATTTCCTTGTTTTTAATAGCTGAGTAGTATTCCATTGTGTAGATGTACCACCGTTTCTTTATACATTCTTCTATCCATTGCTTTCTATCCATCGTCTATATTCCAGCAGATCTCCACACAACTGGAAGTTTCCATCCAGAAATCAATCTTGGCTTTACTGCTCCAGAACCAACTTACCTCTCTAGCCTTGGAGGTCCTACAGAACCAGAGGGCCGTTGACTTGTTGACTGCCAAGAAAGACTTGTCTCTTGCTCAATTAAAAAAAATATATTGTTACTATGTAAACAATCCGGCCAGGTAGGCAAGGGGACACATCTTCACACAGATGTGCATCACACATCTGGAACACAGAACTGGACTCCTAGGATCAGACTTCAATGTAGGACTTTCACTATTGGACTCTTGCCTCATATCTCTCCTCCACCCTCTGACCTCCGTCCTCCTCACAGTAACAGTTGCTCCTCTATCTTTTCATATTTTTAGGAAAAAATGAACTGACCCATTGCTCAGTGAACCAGATGCTTCTGACATAATTCCCTCAGGTGTCCTACCATTGCCTTCTGGTTTGATCCCCTGCTTTGGCCCAACATTTCGGACTCCCTTTTCCAATGTCCACACTCAGACAGAAGTACTCAGAGGAGCATGATTGCCCCATATCATCAATAAAAGCCTGAAATGTTAAATTCTCAAATCTGGCCCCAAAGTGCTAATGACAATGACTTAACTCCCACCTGAGTGAGTTTTGCTAGGAAACATAAACCTAAAGCATTTTTCAGAAATCCTTAAATGCTGACTGAATGCTCCTTACCACAACTCATTTGTCTAAAAAGTCTCAAAGTTAACCTCCTGGTTCCCCATTGGCTAACCAGGGAGATGAGTGGCCTCTTCTTACCATCAACCGATAGAAAATCCAACAAGCTTTTGCAGCTGCTCCTGTCCTCTAATGTCCAAGGCAGCTGGACAGGATTTTTTTTTATTAAACTGTTCTTTATCTCCACAGAGAATGACTGTTTGTTAGCTTTTCTGTGCATGCTTATAATTTGTTCCCTAAAATATTTATTGTAAATGATAATTGTATAATTTAATTATTTTATTTTATGTGCATTAGTGTTTTGCTTGCGTGTGTAATATGTGAGGATGTCAGATATTGGAGTTAAAATAGTTGTGAGCCACCACATGAGTGCTGGGAATTGAACCCAGGTCCTTTGTAAGAGCAGTGAGTGAGTGCTCTTAACTGCTGAGCCATTTCTCTAGACCTTGATATTATGATCACAGTAGACTCTTATATGACTGCGAGACATATTGCTATTGAATTTTTGAAGGTGTAGTGAAGTTTGTGAGATACATGATGAGTCCTTCCTGATTTTTCACTGTATCTTGATCTGATTGAGGTTTAAATAACTGTATGTTGGGCTGGAGAGATAACTCAGCCATTAAAGGCTAGGCTCACGATCCAAAATATAACCACATGTATTCATTAAGATGTATACATTTGTGCATTTCATTTTGAAATTTTTATCTCTTGAAACTGAAAGAGGTCCAAGTTTGTACCATGACTGAGCTTCTCAGCATCAGGCTCTAGTGATGAGTCCAATTAAATGGTTGGATGAATACACTCTACACTGCACAATTAGTCTGTGCTCCTATATTCAAAACCTTTTGACTACATACAGCTCTAGGAATTTCTCATTTTTTATCTCCAAATGCAACAGAGAGAACATTTATCTTCAAACTATTTTAATAGGCACTGTATGAAGCCTACCTCACAAGGAACAGGAGACATATCCGCTTGCGCAGGTTGGGCGTACGGAACAAGTCCCACAGGGAAATTTTTGTCTGTGAGGCCTCCAGTTCCTCCTTCATGGTGTTTCTCACAACCTTCAACAACAACAACATTAATGAACTGATGGGCACTGTGGGTGTACTGGGCACCTGCAGAGAACTAGATCAATAGTCAGTGCTCCTGCCTAGTGAAAAATATAAACATTAAAGGAGCAGTGTCAGCTCTAAAAGTGGCAAGAAGCCAAGAGAGCTAGAAAATTTCAACTGATTTCTACAGTCAGGATGTGTGAAGCAAGGAAGTATAGATGGACTCAGAACACTGAAGACAGGGTGTAGATGAGAGATGCAGATTAGGATGAAAAGAGATGAGTGAAGACTCATTTAGTGTAAGACCTCTAGAGGTTTGACTGAGAAATGCTCCCCACAGACTCGGGTATTTGAATGCTCGTTACCCAGTTGGTAGCCCTGTTTAGAAGGTGGAATGGCTCTGAGATTCACAGCCTGGCCCTACTTCCAGTTTGCACACTCTGCTTGTTGCTTGCAGTTAAAGATTTGGGCTCTTGGGTTTCCTGCTCCAGCTCCCTGCTACCAAGCCTCCTCCACCATTATGTATTCTCCTCTGGATCTGTAATCTCAGGTAGACTTCTATAAGTTTCTTTTGTTGTGGTATTTTTTCACAGAAGCAGAAAAGTAACCAATACAGAAGTTGGTGCCAGATAGTAGCTTGCTGCTGTAGAGTCTGACCATAGACTTTGGAGCTTTAGACTAAACAATCATTAATGTTGTAAACAGAGTTTAACAGGCCATTCTAATAGGAATCTGAAAACAGTAGTGCTGAGAGTAATGCAGATGGTGGAGACCCAGCTCATGAGGTTTCAGAGGGGAACAATGTTAGCAGCTGGACCACAGTCTACTGATAGGATATTTTGGAAAAGAATATGGTTGTTTTCTAGCCATATCCTGAGAATTTACATGAGACTGAATTGATGGTTCTCAACTTGTTCACCTAAGACCACCTACAAAACACAGCTTTTTACATTGTGATTTATAATAGTAGCAAAGTTATAGTTATAAAGTGGCCACAAAAAGAATTTTATGGTCGGGGTCACCACAACATGAGGAACTGTATTAAAGAGTCACAGCATTAGGAAGGTTAAAAAGCACTGAATTAAATTAACAGGCAATAGACTAATTTATTTGGCAAAAAAAAAAAATTAAGACAGAAAAACATTGAATCTGTGGTGTGATTGTATTACTAAAAATTCTTACACAGGTCTACAGTGGAAAGGAGCTAGTGGAGCAAAAATAAATGCAACTGTAAAGCTTGCAGAGAAAAACATAAAAGTTAACTGGGATGATTTGCAATCAAGGCACATGCTTAAAGAAAGGCTGTAAACGGAGATGGACACCATTAAGGAAAGGCTTTTTGTTCTGCATTGGAGAAATGGGAAATGTGCTGAAGAGCAAGGCCCCACCATCTAAGCTTCCAGCTTGTGAAAGGAGAAAGCCTAAGAGAGTAAGCACTGCTCCAACATAAAAAGCTACAGTAGTAGATGTGGGCCAGGGTCCATCCCAAGCTGGCACAGCCCAGTTTGGTAATGTGATGCATGTAGTACTGGCTTTGGAGGCATTAAAGATGCAAGAATTGAGGAGGTCATGGATTTTGTCTTCATAGTTTCAGAGAGTCACTGCTAGAAGGCCCTTAGAGTCCAGGAGGCCTTCACAGTACATTGTGTAAAGCTGTGAAAGAGAAGCCTGGGTTTCAGTGAAAACCCCAAGCTATGTGAGGTGCCATCACCATGAAACATCTGCCAAGAAGAATGGAACAAGCCTAAAAGAGATCTATGTTGCAGGCAGCAAATCTAAAGCATAGAGCTTTGAAACTAAAGATCTAGACACTGGACATGGGGCTGCAGGATTTAGTGCTTGCCTTGCTGTGTTTTGGTCTCACTTTGGCCCAGTGTTTCTTCACTCTGCTCCCAGTCCTTCCATTTGGAATTAGGATATGTATTCTGTGCTGTTGTACGTTGGAAGTATGTGACTTGTTTTCATTTTATTTCACAGTGAGTCACAGTTAAGAGATTTTCTTGGGACTCAGAAGAAACTTTGTACTTTAGTGGGAGTCTGGTGCTCTGTGTATTCAGATGCTAAATTTTGGGCCCCAAGATCTGGTTACAGACCAGATGAGTGCATTCTCACATACACCTAACAACGCCGTGTAAACTTTGTTCCCCAATTATCTCTGATTGTTTTTTGTTGTTTTTGTTTTGTTTTGTTTTGTTTTGTTTTTTAAGGCTAGACAGCCTGTAACTGGGCAGAAAAGGGGTAAGGGGGTTTTGATTCCCAGGCTTGGGGTCTCAGGAAAGGACTATGAGGCAGGGAAGAGAAGAAAGAAGAAGATGGAGAGAGAGGACCTGGTCTGATGGAGCAGACAACCAGACAGTACCAATTTTGGTAAGTAACTCAGGATATGTCTGTGGTGGGGAAGTAGCCAGACTAGATAAGAAAATTAGTATAAATTGTACCTGCCCTGTTATTGTGCTTAAGTTTGTTAAATAAATCAACAGGTCTCTGTATCAATTATTTGGGAGCTGGCCATGTTAGAAAAACAGAATAAAATTTCTACCACACTTTAGTCTTCCGACAGTACTGAAACTAAAAACTATAGTGACTTTTCAAGTTAGGCTAAAAGCATTTTACAGTATGATATGTCTATCAACCAATGGCGTCCAGAGAGTAGAATATGGTGATTTTGATGAGAAATGTCCACCATAGGCTCATATATCTGAACACTTGGTCTCCAGTTGATGATTTGGGGATGATATCCAACCTTTAGAAGGTGAGTCCTTGCTGAAGGAAGTACATTACTGAGGGTATGCTTTAATTGTTTATCACTTCACTCCACCTCCAGTTCACTCTCTCTGTTTCCTGCTGCTATGCTTGCCTGTTGCCATGCCTCCCTCATCATTATAGACCCTTCCTCTGAAACCATAAACCTTTACATTACCACAGAAACAATAAGTAACTAATATGCTTTAGTAGCTTCCATCTTTTTATCTTGTCCAGAGACCAATCCCAGAGGATAGTGCTGAACTTTCTAAAGTTGTATTCCTCATTCCACCTAATCAAGATGATCCTTCATAGTCATGCTCAGAAACTAAACTAATATAAATAACCCCTCACAGGTATGCCTGGAGACTTGTATTCCAAGTGATTCTAGATCTCGTCAAATTGACCATACCATTGCTGATGCTTTCCTACCAGAACTACAATAGGAATATATTGCTGAATATATTACATGCTTTGCTATCAGGATACAGAGAAATTAAGCTAAAATTGAGCTGAAAACTTCCTCCCTGCTGTTTTGCTTTCACAGGCCTGGAAAGTGCTATGCAGGCTGCTGCAGAAGAATTTTCATCACAGTTTACTCAGCTGTAAATGCTTATGCTACACTATAACACACCAGATGTGTTTTCTTGTGCAATGTTGGCATCACTTCCATGGAGTGAATAGAGTTGGAGTTGAGGCCTGTACCACAAGCAATAGCTTGTATTTGATACATCAGACCCAGGTGAAAACCCATAGCTTTGCAAATTGTAGATCTTAACAGGGAGAGTGTGGTAGTCTGAATGAGAATAGTCCCCATAGGCTCATGCACTGAATGCTTAGTTCCTACTTTGTGGAACTATTTGGGAAAGATTAGGAGGTGTGGTCTTGTTGGAGCTGTTTCATTGTGGTGGGCTTTGAGGTTTCAAAAGCTACACCACTCTCAGTTAGCTCTCTGTGTGTGTATGTGCGTGTGTGTGTATGTGTGTGTGTGTGTGTCTTTGTCATCTCTTTCTTCCTCCTTTGTGCTTGTAGACAGAATATAATCTCTCATCTACTAATCAAGTACCATATTTGCTTGCCTGCTGCAATATTCCTCACCATAGACTCTAACCCTCTGGAACTGTGAACCTCCAAATTAAATGCTTTCTTTTGTAAGTGCATTAGTCATAGTGTTTTTGACATGGTAATAGAAAACACAGGAAGCTATTCATGCTGTTTGGGGGCTGTTTTGTGCTTTGAACATGATGTGGCAATTGAATTGCCATCTAAATATCTTTGTTTGTGTCCATAGAGTACTGTTGCTGTCAGTTAGGGTCAGGGAAGCTTCTTTTCACAGCGGGTGAAGATACTGCAAACTCACAAATGGTCAAAGTGCTGAAAATAAGTGGCTGTTGAGTGCTCATCCCTAGAATTGACATCTGTACCACCCCTCCCAATGCTCAAGGAACAACAAGAGCCAGAGGAAGCGGTCAAGCACATACAATTCTATCTTCAAGGCCTTATGTAGCCATTGTACATTTAAACTCTTAACCAGCCATTCTGGTTACCTGCACAGGACCCATCCTGAAGGTCCAGTCAACATTTCATCATGGAAAGTAGAAAGGCTTGTAAGGACTTTCCCTCTCTTCAGAACTTACTGACCATTGCTACATGAAAGGGTTCATAAAGGCCTACTGCTACTGAAAATTTATAGTCAGTTAATGATTTCTGAGATAGAAGATAGCCACTGTAAGTTGCCCACCATCCTGTAAATAACCTCTCACTGATGTTTCTATTGCTAACACTAATTCTACTTTTTGCTTCATACACAAAAAAGACATGAAAGTACAAAAGGACCGTATAAGAAGAGGAAAGGAACCAGTGGGAGAGAAGAACAAGAGCAATGAGTGATAGATACAATAAAATATATAATACACATACATGAATATGTTATAATAACTCATTATGTATAACTAATATATGCTAAGGGAAAGTTTTAAAATTAATAAAATGCTGTGGATACACTTTTACAAATTAAATTCAATAAGCAAAGGGAAGAAAAACACATTTTAGTTCCTTTTGAAAGAAATATAAGCAATAGAGTGACATATTACACCTTTTGCCTATACATATATATATCAAGCTTATGTTTCCTTTGTGTCATAACCAGCTCCCATTATGCTTACCTCTATGGTTAGGACATCTCCAGAATTCTTCATTCCATTTATGTGTGCAACTTTTCTAAGTTCCTTTAAACCCTTCTGGGGTTTGTTGGTCATAATCAGCCACCGAGCTGACTCTGACAGCCACCTATTCAAGAAGAGGATGGAATAATACAATTCTTCTGTGGTCATTTTCTGTGCCAAATTTGTCCATGGATATAGCTTTATTATTAGTCTGATGGTTACAACTCATTCTGTTATATAAGTAAATATAATCCAGTGTTTTCTGGTACTAGGACACAATTTACCCATGCAGTACACTTGTACTTTTGAAATGTAGACTTGGAGTCATGTTGGTCTCCCTGCTATGACTTGGAGGTAAAATTTACATAGAGTTCAGTGAACTGAAACAAGAGACACTTATATAGTACTTTTCCAGATTTCCTTGTTAGAATGTAGAAAATATTTAATTAAGCATCTCTGAAAAAAATTACATACTAATTATATCATCTGAATTGCAATCATTCCTACACCAAGAATGTGATGAAAGAATAATCTGATGAAAATTTCTCATTTATATAATGGGAGCATCAGTGCCACAATGTTGAATGATGTGTTGTGAAATTTTAAATTACATGACTGAGTCTGACAGAATGTCTACTCATTTGTCTGCATGAACTCATCTAACTGTATCAAACCTGTAATCACCTCTAAGAGTCAGTTCTAAACAAGTATGTCTCTTCTTTAGGTTTGTTTGTTAGTTTGTTTGTTTGTTTTTTAAGGAAAAGGTATAATTTCACTTTGGAAGCTAAACCCACATATCCTCTTGCACTAAGTAGGAAAACCCAGCTTCCTCTGCTCAGGCCCATCCAAGCAGCCCAGAAACTCATCTGCAGGAGAAAATTACATCTCAACCATACTAATACTTAGTCCTCTCCTGAACATTGTGTCTCTGGGGAAAGAAAAAAAGAGTAACCTGAAAGGAAGAAGAAGAAGAAGAAGAAGAAGAAGAAGAAGAAGAAGAGGAGGAGGAGGAGGAGGAGGAGGAGGAGGAGGAGGAGGAGGAGGAGGAGGAAGAAGAAGAAGAGGAGGAGGAGGAAGAAGAGGAAGAAGAAGAAAATTAAGAAACATTCAACCAGAAAAGTTCTTCAACTGCTTCAGTTTCAGCTCAGAAACAATAAGAACATGATAAACCAAGAACATGACTCTTCCAAAAATTACTAATCCCAGAAAAAAATGACCCATAATGAAAATGACCAGAAAAAAACCCAGACAAGTAATTCAACACAATTATCACAACTATGTTTAGCACCTCAAATAAGATGTAACTATAGGGCTAGAGAGAAGGCTCAGAGGTTAAGAACACTGGCTGTTCTTCAAAAGGTCCTGAGTTCAATTCCCAGCAACCACGTGGTCACTCATAACTATCTATAATGAGAGCTGGTGCCCTCTTCCAGCCTGCAGGTACATATGCAGGCAGAATACTGTATAAATAATAAATAAATAAACCTTTTTTTGAATGTGAATTTGCTCCAAGAGAACAAAACCAGAGAGATAAAATAAGTAAGTTAGTACAGCAAACAAAAACAGAATTTAATGAAGAGGTAGAATTACTGAAGAAAAAACAAGCTGAAATGATGCTGAAAATGAAATTTTCAATAGTCCAAATAAAAATTTCAGTGAAGCCCAGGCTGGCTTCAAACTCATGATCTTCCTGCCTCCACCTCCTTCAGCAAATCCTACTGGCATGTGCCACCACAACTGGATGTTTCACTTGGGTTTTTTGTTACACTCCTAACAATAGGAGTGGGATTTCTCTGACTCTTTTGCCTGCTTCTATGACATTTTTTCTCCTGCTGGATTGCCTTATCCAGCCTCGATATAAGTGTTTATGCCTAGTCTTATTGTATCTTGTTATGCTGTGTTTAAGTTGGTAGCACTAGGAGGCCTGCTCTTTTCTGAAGGGAAATGGAGAACAGTAGATCTGGTGAAGAGAGGGGATGGGGCGCTAAGAGGATTAGATGGAGAGGAGGCTCCAATCAGGATGTATTGCATGAAATAATACATTTCTTAAATAGAAACAATTTTAGAAGGAAAAATAAACCTCAGTGGAAAACCCCATCAACAGAATGGATGATGCAGAAAGCAAAGTATCAGAGATGGAAGACAAAGGAGAAGAAACAAGTCATTTAATGAAGGTCAATAACACTTTGGTTTTGTATTGTTTTGTTTTGTTTTGTTTTTTGAAACAGGGCTTCTCTGTGTAGCCTTGGCTGTCCTGGACTTGCTCTGTAAACCAGGCTGGCCTTGAATTCACAGAGATCCACCTGCCTCTGTCTCCCTGAGCTCTGGGATTACAGATGTGGGCCACTGCACCCGCAAAGATAACAGTTCTTAGAATAAATGAATGGATTGATGCTTGAGGGGTTCCACATCTTTTACCAACTTCAAAGAAAGCTGAGGGCCCATCGAAGGGCCTGTTTTTGTTTTTGTTTTTTTAACTCTGGGTTAAGACTACAGGTATGTGGGAAGATCCACATTTCCTAGAAGCCCTAACAGTATCTGAGGAACTAGGGTGGGCCAGATCTGACTCTTGGTACACAGGCATGCAAAGAGTTCCTTAACTCACAGCAAAAGCTACTTACCCAGTCAGAAAACACACAGGACAATACTTGAACCTCACAAAAACAATAGAGATAAATCTTCCAGCCCTAACAACCAGTCCCACTGAGGAAGAGTGTAGAGAAAATATCTTGTGTATTGTTTGAATGCATTGCCTGTCAATTAAAAAGGCTATGACCCATAAGAAAAGGTAGAATAGCAGGTGGGACATCCAACAGGCAGAAAGGATTCTGTGGTAGAGGTAGGTGCAAGAGATTCATCTGAGAAGATGTGAGGACAGATACACGATACCTTATAGGAGCTAGTTTTTTAAACTCTAATTTATTTGGGGGTTCCTAAAGCCTCTACCTCCCTTCCAACCCCCCAACCCTAAGTAGGAGAGAAAAAAGGTTAGAAGGGAAAGGGTACATAGACCGCTTCACTTCTTCTGGCTGGGCAGGGTTGTCACATTCTTTTGGGGGTAATACCAATCTCAGTCACCAGAATATCCAGCAATCCAGGTAACCAGGAAACCAGCAAATGCAGCAAGAAGTCTTCTTTCTTCAAAGCCTCCTCTCCCGTCTCCTCAAAGCTGCCGCCCGGTCTCCCTCTGGGTTCTCGTGTTTATACCCCTCAGAGTCCTCAGACTTCAACTAACTCCAGCTGGCAAAGACCACGCCCCTGCATGAGGCAGTTATCAGCTGTGGACAAACTAAAGGACAAACTAAAATCCCACACTTGAGATTAAAACAAAAACTTGTTTAAATAACATAACTGAGTTTTTAAAGAAACCAAAACTTCAATTACAGTACCTGAGCAGAGGTAACCAGCCCACGGCAGAATGTAGATTAGGTATAAATTGATTATTTTAAGTTACAGTCTAGTCAAAGAGCCTAGCTATTTTATATGGCCTGAGTATTTGTAAATATATTTTGAGTCTCCTGAGTCATTATTCTGGGAGCTTGGGGCCTAGAGAAAAAATAGACATCCTACTACAGATGGTACACTGAATGTGGGGCCTGAATCTAATCTTACATTCTGGGAAGTCCTGGGTGAAAGGTGGTTTCCCAGCCAAAAAGTGGGAAACTGAAGCAGAGCGCATTTCAGAGGCTCAGCTCCCTTAAGAGAAAACGCAGCCTTGCAGCAAAACCAGCAGAGGGCAACAGGTGGCACAGTAGCTGTGGATTCTCCCAAGCACAGCAAGGTTTAAAGCACGCTAGAGAGAGCTAAGTAGCCTGTGTGAAAACTGTAACTCAGTTTGGGTCCACACAGGAGAGGCATGCTGCGGCCTGAAAGTCAGAGTGGCTCCAGCCAGAGTTGAGTAGAAAACGGAGCCAATGAGCTACAACAGCCTATGTGATGAGCTTGCTGACCAAGGCTGATGACAGTGCGAGATGCAAACCGAGAAGTCCCAAGTGTCTGAATGGTAAGGCATTGAGTTTGGAAAACAGTAAAAAAGAAGGAAATTGGGTGCAAAAAAAAAAAAAAAAGGAAAAAATATTTGGTTTGAAAATAGGAAAGTAAAGTCTTTAGGGAGAGGAAAAAAAATTTTTGAGAAATATTTTGTATGTTAAAAATGGAGGATGACACAATGATACAGTGCATCCGAATTTCATCCGAGTTTGTTTCTCATAGCATACAAATAATCATTTTCAGTGACAATTGCAGTTTTGTACATCCTCTTTGGGAGAGATCAGAATGAGACAGACTTGGAGAAGGAGACTGAGAAATAAATTGCTGAATTAGAGACCATAGAACAGAGATTAGAAAAAAACAGTTCCAGATGAGATAAGTCCACAGGGGCTTAAGGAAATTGTAAAATGGCAGCCCATTGAGATACGGGATAAAAAGGCCAACATGGTCAGACTAGATATTATATGAGTACTGTAAAAGTTCGATTACTGAATGAAGGTCCATATGCTAAATTAGAAATGTAGATCCTATTTGGTGTTGCCTTGGAACAAGGTCATACAATGGCTTATGTTCTTCATGTTACAGAGTTTAGAGAACTAAAATATATGCACAATGTCATAGGTTCACATTCAGAATTCCAATGGACTTTCTCCTTAGATTCTGAGATTGCACAATCATTGAAAATGTGAAAATTATGGAAATATCTGTACAAATTGAGACTGACAATGTTCCAGCAAGTGTCTCTGGTAAAATGAAACAGTTTTTGCATTCTATAATGTGAAGCATGTTGCAGGTATACCATAAAGTCCTGCAGGACAAGTAATTGTGGAGAGACCAGATAATGCTTTAAAGGAAATGTCTTTTCAGATGAAACCTGATGGTGCTTTGGCATGCTTATTCTTTAGAATACAACAGTTATTTGGACATTATGGCATAGAAAATGTTACAGATATAACTTACAATCATACAGGTCAAGCAATAATAAAGACATCTAACAATAATTTAAAAGAAGCACTCATGAAGCAGAAGAGGAATAAAAAAAAATCCCAGAGATAGATTAAATGGTGCATTGTTGACTTCAATTTTTTTAAAAGTCAATGAGACAGGTAGCATAGCTATTCAAAAGGACTAATGAATTAGATCAACATATATATGTGATAACCTCAGAATGGAAGAAAGAGGTTTATTGTG